>NW_001889876.1:754061-1394815 GCF_000143565.1 Laccaria bicolor S238N-H82
TATTTACTCTGACAGGGTATTTTAAATCAAATATGTTGACTCCCATGGGGCATTGGGTTCACTCCTCCAGGGCATTTGAAATTGAGTATGTCAACTCTGGAAATGCATTTACAATTAAACATAATAACCCCTCAAGTCAATCAAATTCTTCATGGAGTCAAAATAGTCAAATTTAAATGCCCATGGTGGTTGACATACTCAGCTAAAAATTCTCTGCCAGAGTGAATCAAATGCCCCATGGGAGTTGAAATAACCGCCCCATTGGAGTCAATCAAATGCTTAACCAGAGTTGACATATTCAATTTCAATAGATGTCATTTATTAATATTATGGACACAGGTAATTTACCATTGGAGCAGGTTGGGGTATATACAGCATGCTTTGCTGACCAGCAGCTGTGTGGTAGAGCAAGTAGCTTAGGGTGGAGGTTTACAATTAGCTACTACTGATAGAAGCAAACAGTACAACATCAAAGCAGGTAACAGTATTACAGTTGTTCTAGTAAAGATTGGGGAACTATGGTGTGATGCTGACGGGACACCCAGAAGGCTGCCGTAGGTAGCTGCCGCGGCAAGAGACGCCGTGCCCGCAAGCCATTTGTATGCATCCGGCTGGTCCATTACCTTGCTTGGCAAGGTCTATTACCACGGTCATAATTATGTAATCCGTCCTGCTGGCCCCCAAGGTCATATATCCCTTTTATTGACGCCGAAACGTTAGAGACCGCTCTAGACTACTGCCAAACCTAACCATACAAATTCATTGTACTGACCCCCAAGGTCATATATCCCTTTTATTGACGCCGAAACGTTAGAGACTGCTCTAGACTGCTGCCAAACCTAACGAAGCAAATTCGCCATCGCCAGTTGCGGAGACTCAGAGATTTCTGAGAAAGTTACTCAATTTACTTACTGTCTTCAACAAATCTGCTCAAACTCTGCAACTTATACAATACTACTTACTGGTAACAGTACTATAACCCTTTTGCATTTGTTGTCGTGCCAGGTTTTCGACTACTACTATCACGTGGGGGGAGTTGGACCGTCGTATTGGGTTGGACCATTTTACTATTTCATCTCTTCCTTCTTCCACGATCATCTGTTGGCCTCCAAGAATTGGACATAGATAGATAGATGTCTCTCAAACTGATTCAGGTTCTTTACACAATTATTTCTAACTTGTGGCTTGTTCTCGAGACAAATGTAAAGTGTTTACACCAAGTTGTGACACACCCAAATTTGGTAGATACACGAGCATATGGCCAAAGTTCGTTCAAAAAACTATCTCAAGTATATCATATAATCTTTTTCAATGTATTCTAGTAATTGAATCCCGTCCAAGTGCTCTGTGAAGTGCATATTGCAGGGACAGCCAGTTACACCACGGATCCTGGTGACAAGTTGAGACTCCGCTGCATGCCAATTGCGACGCTACAAACCGATGTGACAAACGTGTGACGATTGGACCAAGACACCCTTCGGTGTATGCAAATGAACTTGTTTCGTCGAAATCAAGCTACAGTAGCACCACATCAATAAAATTCCGTTAACTTCTGCTGAGACTTACATTAAGCAGTAACAACTGCAGCCTTTTCTCCCTACAAGCAAAGAAAATGTGTTGTATTTATTGTGCTACGGAGCCAGACACTGAAAACGGTCCAACTCCCCCCACGTGATAGTACTTCCAATGGCTGCGAGGAGCGAACCGCGCAAGTGGTTCGGCGACGAGCAGCCAATAAAAGATCACAAACTTACTCTGAAGAAATTTCATTTCATTTTTATGTCATTGCCGGCTTTGCGCCCGTAGGAGTCAGTACTCAGCACTATAAGATTTTTTATTCTTATCTTGCATGAAATACAAGCAAGGTTTTTGTTGACATTGGAACAATGTCAAACTCTAGTTGGTAAAGGGATGTTTTGGAAAGTCCGGCCGGGACCGGCTGGCCCGTTCATTACGAGTCATTGTCATGTCCGGCTACTATGTTTGGTACGTGACACAGTGACTGATATATGTGCGCCGAAAGCCTCCAACAATTGATTACCGCAATCCGCAACTTCATCTCCACGAAGCACAAATTCACCTTGCGCGAATGGCAGAGGCTAGCGGGCTGGATAAATTGGAGTTTCAACGTATTCCCCTTACTCAGACCTGCACTAAACAACTTTTATGCGAAAATAGGTGGTAAATCTGCCCCAAACCAATTCATCCGAATCAACAACGCCGTCCGCGCTGACCTCGCCTGGGCCGCAGACCACCTGGAGCGTGACAGCGGTGTCAAGCTCATCCATCAAATTTACTGGGATGCGAATGCTGCAGACTTAACGATTTTCTGTGATGCCTGCCTTGAAGGTATGGGTTTCTGGTTACCTGACGACCGTGTCGGTTTCTACTCACCCACCCCTGATGGCACGACCGACGAGCACATATTCTTCTTCGAAGCGTTATGTGTCCTATCTGCCATTCACCATGTCACCGATATCCTCCGAGTCCCCCCAGCCACCAAAGTCCTCATCTACACTGATAACGACAATACAGTCGCCATTTTCAATAGGCTCAGATGCCTCCCCCATTACAACACAATCCTCATCGATGCCGCCGACACATGTATCAATTACAACTTACAACTCAGAGTCCTCCACATCGCCGGAGAGCTGAACTGTGTCGCCGATGCCATCTCGAGGAACAACTTTAATGTCGCACGTCAGTACGTCCCTGACCTTATCATTTCACCTTTCATACCCCCTCGATTGCCGCTGGGGGCTCCAAAAAAATGATCCCTACAACTGTGCGTGCCAGGCAACCTAGGACCCCGGTCAATAGCAGAAACGGTCTGATCCCGAAAATGGGGGTTTTGTCCGGACGCCATTTCGCAGTTTCTGTCCGGATTGTACCTGGCCTACCTCAAATTTTGTAAATTTGTCCGGGTTGGTGGATCTGGGGGTTTTTCGGCAAAAATTCGTCCGGATTTGCAGATCTAGCCATTCCAGGGCGTAAAAATCGGCCCAGGTAGGCGCAAAGAGTCCAGAGACGCCCCCAGAGCTTCAACAGACAAGAATCAGTATTCTCGATCTATCTACAAAGTCCATGAGGTTCCTGGAATGGCTGACAGGCTATCCGGGCTTATTGAGCATAACAACTACAAAAACACGTGAAAAGTAAGGACAGTGCACAAAATGTTTAGTGCAAGGATCGAACACTCATTCTCAGGGAAGAGTGGCACACGCCATATCGCGCGCTTCACGACTCAGCTAAGAGACCTTCTGTCCGGATTGCTGCCTGAGGGTGTATGTGCCCTGAGCAATCCTGTCCGGGCTGGGGTTCTGGCTAGTTTCAACGTTTGGTCACTTTCTGTCCGGACTGGCTCCCGGCCGATTTGCAAAAATCCAAATTTTTTGTCCGGATCGGGACCAGACCATTTCTGCTATTGACCGGGGTCCTGGCAACCTCAGAGGGAAGCCTGGTCACGGGAGAAGCTTTTCAGAGAGCGAGCTATCGCCCTCGGACAAACCATCGACAACTCCACATGGAAGACCTATGGTTCCGCCCTCAACTCCTACCTAAACTTCATCAAATTACATGACTTCCCCCTTGATCCAACCCCTGACACCCTTAGTCTATTTACAGTCTACATGTGTCACCATATCAAACCTGGATCCGTCGCAACGTACCTCTCTGGCATTTGCCAGCAACTAGAACCTTATTTCCCCGACATACGCAAAGCACGCAACTCTGCTCTTGTACACCGTACATTGCAGGGGTGCAGGCGTCTGCGTGGTACGCCAACTTCTCGTAAACGCGCCCTCACTCTAGACGACCTTGAATTGGTTGTCAACGCACTAGGAGATTCCTCTGACTACGACGACATCCTTTTTCTCGCACAACTGCTTACTGGCTTCTTTGCCCTTTTCCGCTTGGGAGAAATGACCTACCCAGACGACCCGCAACTCCGTGACCCCCGAAAAGTCACAAAACGAACTTCTGTACGTTTTTCCGACCTTTCCTATCAATTTTTTCTGCCTGGCCATAAGGCCGACAGATTCTTTGAAGGGAATACCATTATCATTCGAAAGAATGGGCATGTCTTCGACCCCCACAAACGTTTCCTCGCATACATCAACGCACGCGACAGCAAATTCCCCTTCAGCTCCCCCCTTTTGGTTGACTAGCAAGGGTGTCATCCCTACCCGATCTTTCTTCATCAAACGCTTGCGTCGTTTCTTTGACTCTGACACCGCCGGCCAATCACTCAGAGCAGGAGGGGCAACTTCCCTTGCTGAAAATGGGGTGCCACCTGCAATTATTCAAGCAATCGGTAGATGGGCATCAGATGCCTTCAAAATCTACATCCGCAAGAACCCCGTTCTCATCCAAGCCTTGCTGTTTGGCCAAACTGCGCGCTCC
The DNA here is from genome assembly GCF_000143565.1 of Laccaria bicolor S238N-H82. Lineage (NCBI taxonomy): Eukaryota > Fungi > Basidiomycota > Agaricomycetes > Agaricales > Hydnangiaceae > Laccaria > Laccaria bicolor. The sequence continues at coordinate 758,463 of NW_001889876.1, forward strand.
GCATCATCATACATCCACGCCTTGGATTCCTAATTTTCCTCTTACTATTACAGACTTTTACTTACTCACAGACTTTTTTATCTTTTACTTCTACAGACTTTCCCAACCCCCTCATCCCCCACGACATGGACGTATCCCTTTTCTACATATATACACGCATGTATTCCCTCCTATTTTTTCCCCTCGCTCCTCACATCAATCACTACGTGATCTCATCACCCCTTTTTTTCTTTTTCTTCATATAGGATTATAGCCATACCTCGAGTGGAAATACGTCGGAATCAGGCGCGCGCCGCGCCTGATCTTCCTGACTTTGGCTATTCCCTTATCACTCAGTCAGTCACATCGCCTCTGCATCACGCAAAGCCTAGGCGTCATTGGATGTGCAGAACAACCGCCATAACATAAAACTTAGATTCTCGATGTCGAGCTCACTTTCGGCCAGCCGCTCATATCAACACAGGTGACACCCACAGTAACTAACGAAATTTCATCAGCAGCACCGTCAACTACAGTGTTCTAGTGCTAGCCTCTCCCACATCCTTGAGCCACTTGTCATCCAAGAGCTCCGAGGCTGTAGGTCGTATGCGAGGATCGATGGTCAAACACTTTCGAATGAAGATAGCAGCAGGCGCAATTTCCTTCTCATCCATGACCTTATATGCACGGAGACATATTTCTATTGCTTGAGGGAACAGATTATGCACGCGAAGCAGCGATCCTTTATAAAGAAATTAAGATCCGCTACCTGATAGGTCAAGATGTGATATCTTACCTTGTTCGTCAAAGAAATCTGGCCGACGTTGGCAAGCCTGTAAAAAGCTAGAGGGAAAAGGACCAATATGTTCAAGGATCCGCTGGAGGTGAACATCCTCCAAACTCATGAAGGAGGAATCCCATAGTTTAAAAAGAACTACACCAGTTAGGTACTCGAATACCTAGATGGCCATCTTTTAGTCGATCGGTATGGAAAGACGATCTATATCCTACCAGGCACCCCAATGACCATATATCGACGGGCGTAGACCACGGATGGCCAAGGATAACTTCTGGTGCGCGGAGGAGAGTAGGTTGAACCTGCTTTAGTATGTGTTCCTGGGCGGGTGTTGCTATAGACGGCTGAGCGGATAAGAAACCATCGTTCCCACGTGAGATTGCTTACCGTGACCGTAATCGATCAAACAAATATTGAGGTTGCTTGCATCTTCTCGAAGACCAAAATTAGGGAGGGGCTGCGATTTGACCGTGATAATAGGACTAGGAGATAAATCGGGCTCAATACGAGGCTCATATGTGGCGGAGGGCGTTTCTTCGAGGAAACGAGTTACAGCCGCATCTTCGTGGTCAATATAAATGAGAGTGTTATCGGGTTTCAGATCTGAAGATCAGTCGTTAGCTACGTTCCGCCGGGAGAACTGAAACATATACCTGTGTGCACGAGGTTGCACTGGCTGTGAAGGTAGTCCAAAGCGAGAAGTGTTTGTTTGATGATGCGTTTAGTGACAGCAACACGGATGACACCCTGACCGTTGGGCTGCGACCTTCGGAGGCTGTTGACGTTTGCCCCAAGAACGTTGGTGACGAGACAAATGTGAGGACCATGGTAGCTTGTATCGTAGGTCGCATCGTATAGATGAAGGCAGTGTCTGTAGCCCGGGTGATTAGGATTGGCCGATTTGATGGTTCTAAGAGAGTTCGCCTCGACCAGCAGTCCATCCAGCACGCCGACCGTGGCGTTGACGGTAAGAACCTTGACAGCGACGTAATTCGCAGGGTATGCATTTCTAACATGACTAATTTCATGAACAGATAGTTGCCCAAAGATGCACATACCCGAGTGTGCGCGCGAGCCAGACGCTGGAATAACCGGCCCATCCGAGTTTCCTCACAATCTCAAGCTTGCCCTCCCCCAGCTTCTGTCCTAAGGCAATAGGGTAGTACCCAAAGCCTTGCTCAGGTGACAGCATGTGTGGCTCTTCGTCACAAACAAATTCTTCGCCATCCTCTTTGTCGTTGATCCGCACACTGGTGGAAGACTCGTCGAAAGGTCGTTTAACATTGGGAGCCAGAGAGGTAGACATGAAAGTAAAGTGAGGAGCACAAAACTGCGACAGAGGTGACAGGACAAGCTTGCAATGTGGAGACTTCCGTAGAGCGGTGCGAAGGGAGGTAGCTACAACAAACATTGTGGGATTGGAAGTCCACAAATCACCAAGTACATACTACAATCTAAGTATTAGCGCTTTGCGTCAGCATGCACAAATAACGATACACAAAGTACATGGTCCATGTCGCCAACTGAACTTCTGGTTACAGCTGATTGCGAAACGTTAGAGCAGCTTGCTTCCCGTTCCAGCCCAACCATCTGTTTGTTTGTTGATGGCTGGACATCAGCACCTTCCAAAAGCAGCACCTGCTTTGCTCAAGCTTTGCTTCAACTTTTCCCAGTCTTATCTACATACCTTCACCTCTCCTTCTCCTCGAATAATAATGGCGCGGAATGGTCACAGAAGACACATTGCATAACCTCTCAATAAAATGCTTGCTACCACGTCGCGTCAAATGTTCTGAAAAGCCCTATCGATCAGATTTATTTGGCTTTGGTGTCCGCCGCAAACAAACACACGGTTGAGCTGGAACGGGAACCGAGCTGCTCTAACGTTTCGCAATCAGCTGTAAGAGTGACCACTCGATCCGCGGAACGAATGCCGCTTTCGTCCAAGACCGACACCATTTACATATTTGCGGAAGTACAACCTGTAACATTTGCAACTAAAATTATTGCCTGCTGCGCTCGCAATCATTGACCAAGCGTCAGTTCGGTTAGTCTTGTGCTCGACGTTACAGTGTAGCTCGCATATTGTTTTTGCACGAACAATTTTCGTGATGTCGGGAAAATCAAAATTAGGATATATGTAGAGACATGAAGAGATCAGCACATATCAGTCCGTCACCTTTTCGGGGGAAAAATATGGCTCAGTAATCATTTATATCGGATTGTGAGAATGATCACCATGATATCTATTGACCAGCGTGATTATTTCTGACAAGGGCGATTACCTGGTGAAAATGATCAACACTGGCAATAGTGATGACAACGGCCACCAGAGTCAACATCGACGGGGAGGGTTTGGGATAATTTGGGGTCGTACGTTATCCAATTAATAATATGGCAGTCATATGAAGGTAACGGAATAGTTTTGTGATTATACCAAGATTATACATTGATATCTACATGCCAGTGCTACTAGACTCCAGATAATTCCCGAACATACGCAAGAACCACCGCTTCCGGACCAGAGTTTAATATCTCACCTTGCCAGGCCCACGCCGTGCCGATGTGCTAGCCTCTATTGTTCGATATGATTCCGAATCCTAGTCCCAAGTCCGGTGTTTGGCGGGTGACATCGTGATTGAGAGGGCCTTGGCTCAACCTTGGCTCTTTGCTGAGTGAGGAACATCATTCGGAGTGTCTCCAAACTACTGGAGAACGGCGACGAGGATGAGGACGGTTACATGGAGGAGAAGGAGAAGAGTTGGGTGTGCTCCTGAATATTCGGATTGGCGGAAAGTCTTGGTCGGTCTGCTCGTCGCATCCTGACCCAATGTGGGTCTGATGAGGAGAGGGTGAGAATAAAGTGGGATGAGACGAAGCTGAGGATTCATGGCAGAATTCACTCACAGTGTTTGCACATTATATACGTTTGAGGGCAACAGGAACGAGGTTGGAGCATGACGACTGCCACTCCAATGATGTGGAGTATGTTCTCTCCAACACTCCTGAACTCCACAGGAGTTCAAACAGCACAATTGGAGACCACATTGCACCGGACATCGCAAGGTATGGCTGCCCAGCACTGCGGTATTACGGGTGGCGATGGACAGTTGAAAACGACGAAGAGATTAGACAGAGGGACTCTGTCGTTGATGGGTTCCAGACAGTTCGGACGTTTACGATGGAAATAATTTGCCGTGATGCGATAACTTTGTTGGGAATGCTTGTCAGATCATGATCAAATCATGATAGCGGTCAGCACTGAAAACGATATGACCTCGGCACCTCAGATATGATATCCCTCCTCCTCGTAGGCTGGACAAGGCTTGTTAGAGGTACCAGAGATGATGTGAGGTGATAACCTTCTGATATGCTTGCCAGGAAAAAACTTATTACATACTGGTTGTTCGGACCAGCAGCTTACCAGTGGTGACATGATCTAATAGCCGACTGAAAAGGCTGCCCGCAAGAAGCTGATCAGTTCGCATATGTTCATCAGCTGCCGCAACCACTGATATGCTAATTTCGATTTTTCCGACAGAGCGGCCGTCCAAACCCATGAACCCACCGCTGTCCTCGGTTTTCCAGGTTCAGAACACTTCCAACGGCTCTTACCCGATTTTGTCATCTACATGCATGGACATCTCACTGGTCAATTTGTTGCCCAAGAGGTAGCAAACAATGATTGAAGTTGTGATATTACACCAAATTCTCATCGGAGGAGGAGTTATAGTCAGCTGGTAAAAGTTGACCACTGCGAGCCCTAATCTGCGGATGGGCATCAAAGTAGGCTTGTTTTCTCCTGTCGACAATCGCCCTCCCTGGGTACCAAGTGATATTCTCATAGTGCCTAGCGGACGCTTGACATTTGGATCCACTATGATTGATATGTCAAGGTTTTAAACGCATATGTACATCACACGTTACCGAAGATAGAAGAATGTGACTTGCAGTCTCCATGTCCTCTTCAAATTCTCGGGCTTCACTATCAAGCAACAGCTAGCTATCATCTGGCTCAATAATATCAGCATACAACTCTGAAAGGTGTGATGTTGGCCGGGCTCTACCTTCTCGTGGACAGGCATCAGGCGTAACGTGGCTGCCGTTTCTCCAATCGCTACCTTGATCGGACGTTGCACCCATACCACGATGTGATTCAACATCTTCATTTTCATCCTCGCGTTTGCGTTTGCGTTTTACACCACCGGGACCGCCACCACTGCCTTGGTTTCCGCCACCACCGCGTCCGCGTCCGCCTCTACCACCACCGCGTCCGCCTCTAATACCACCGCCACCACTGCGTCCGCCGCCTTCTTCTCCTCCACCACTAAGTACCGAGTTCGTCCCCACCACCGCCTTCGTCTCCGCCACTTTCATCACCTCCATCATCAGTGTCTGAGGCCGTCAGAAATCTAAACTCTTTCATGTCTGCCACCGAGGAGCCCTTGACAATCTCCATCAACGCCCACGCGAAACGAGCATAGAGAGCTTCATGAGACAATGTGTTTTTGTGATCGAATTAAACGTTGTGATATAGTTGGGTACTTTGAGTGGGTTTGAGGAAATGAACAACGAGTTTGGGACGATAACAAATCCCGCCTGATCAAATAAGCCCAAATGTAGATCCCACCGAAGAGTGAAGAGGTTGCTGGAGCTGTTTATGAGTGAAAGTTGGTCACCACTTAGGTAGACATGCATATTATTTTGATACAGCCGACAAGATGCCAGATCGGCGATAAACCTATGTCGAGGACAAGCATTTTGCATACCCATTTCTTGTTATTCTTGGGAACAACATGGACAGTAGCAAGGCAATCCTGCCATTCCGATACGAGACACTTAGTGTCTCGGTTTTCGCTTATTGCAGTCCAATTTGAAGGCCAAACGCCAGTCATTTGATTGGGGGGCTCGGTCTCCCAGGCCGGGAGTTGTGCATGCGGAAATTCACAGCAAGAAAAATCACAGCATATTGGGTATAGTGCTTCAGATTTTTGGGAACTGATTTGGTAGTAATATATCCCGGGGGGCATAATTGAATTCAGGTCATCATTTATGCGTCCATGAGCATGGCGATCACGAGAAGTGGAGAGATAGCCATCCTCATTACAGGCCAGTATCTGACATGCGGTGATTGCGGTTCCATAGTTTATACCAAAGATAGGAGGACGCCAGTCAAGAGTGGGAAGGCTTAGAAAAGGAAGATTATTGGCTGGATCATGGATGGTAGTCGTGAACTGTGATGTCACACCAGGTCACACCGGCGTCCACCACTCTACCATCTTTCAACTAAACTTGATGCTTGCTTGCAAACGTAAACGCCCTTCCTACGATGATGATTTGGATAAGCGACAGGATGAAAACATAGATATTTCCTCTGCCCTGATGGGAAAAAAACCAAAGACGGGACAAGCTCACGGTGACGAAGATGAAGACCTCTTAAGACTCATCAAGGCATCCATTACAAAACGAGATGTAAAAGAGGGTACACAAGTCGTGAAAATGGCCAAAGGTAAATCAAAAATGGCCAAAGGGGAAGTTGGAGGGGGAAGCTTTCAGAGCATGGGTTATTTAAGTTTTTCTGCTTTTGAAAGTGTCCTAAAGCGTATCACAGGCCTACATGCATCTCTTCTCCGTTCCCTAACCCTTCAAGGCTATCGAATTCCAACTCCAATACAGCGTCTCTCGATACCAGCCCTTCTCGCGGATCCACCGCGAGATCTTGTCGGTATGGCTCGGACAGGTTCAGGCAAATCTTTGGCGTATATGGTGCCTCTTGTGCAAAGGCTCAATGGCCGACATTCTAGCAGTTTTGGTGCCAGAGCTCTTATTTTGCTTCCAACGCGCGAGTTGGCCCTACAGGTCTTGAAAGTTGGCAAGGAATTGGCCCGAGGATGGCAAAGCCAAGGCGATCATGCTGGAGATAAAGATAAAGATGAAGGGAGCTCTTTGAAAGGTCAAAATCTAAGGTGGGGCCTTGTTGTCGGTGGCGAGGGTCTGGACGAGCAGTTTGAAATGGTTACAAGCAATCCGGATATGTGAGTTTGACACTGCCATCAACAAGTACACATTCTCATATTGTTAACTCAGCATAATAGCGACTCCAGGACGACTACTGCACCTCATCGTTGAGATGAATCTTGATTTGAGATCAGTCCAATATGTCGTGTTTGACGAAGCGGATCGCCTTTTTGAAATGGGGTTTGAAACGTCCTTGAATGAAATTCTTCATCGTCTTCCTGCATCTCGTCAAACGGTCCTCTTCTCAGCGACTCTTCCAAAATCTTTGGTGGAGTTTGCTAAAGCAGGTCTTCAAGATCCCAAACTGGTACGATTGGATGCTGAAAGCAAGATTAGCTCGGATTTGAAGATGGCCTTTTTCTCCGTAAAACACACCGAAAAGGATGCTTGTCTCCTAACACTCTTACGCAACGTCATCAAAGTTCCCTTCGGAGCCAGCAATGTTGAACTTGATACCAACGTTTCGGACAAAAAACGTAAAGGGAAATCTAAACATCCGGAACAGTTCACTGCTCCTCATCAAACACTTATTTTCGCTGCAACAAAACATCATGTGGAATATCTTCTGAATTTATTGACCACAGCAGGTTACGCTGTATCTCATATATATGGTTCCCTCGACCAGACAGCTCGTTCAATCCAAATGGATCAGTTTCGTCGCGGACTCACCAACATTCTGGTTGTCACAGATGTCGCCGCTCGCGGTATAGACATCCCCGTATTGGAAAATGTCATCAATTATGATTTCCCGCAGGGTGCAAGGGTTTTCGTTCATCGCGTTGGGCGTACTGCCAGAGCTGGACGGCAAGGATGGGCTTGGTCTTTCATAACCAATCCTGAACTACCTTTCTTGCTCGACCTTCAATTGTTCCTAGGTCGACCACTCGTTAGTGACATTTCCACGGATGGAGGCGACCAAATTTATACGGAAGCGCTGGTCCTGGGGACATTCCAGCGTGACGCCATCGACGACGAGGTAGAATACCTCAGGTCTCTCGACGGTGTCAACCATAGCCTGTCGACCCTTCGGGAAGTCATGAAGCGGGGTCAAGCCATGTATGAACGCAGTAAGGGAAAGGCAAGCCCTCAGAGTTATAAACGAGCAAAGGAGATGATGAAAGACTCAAAGTGGATGCTTGCTGGATCAGATTCTGGCATACATCCTGTCCTTCTTCGAGGCACAGATGCAGACCAGAAAAGGAAGATCGAGGAAGCAAGAAAAAATTTGCTGCGCACCGTCAACTCGTTCAGTCCTTCCGAAACCGTCTTTGAACTCGGTTCGAAGGGAAGCTCCGCCAACGCTGGCCTGATGAAAGAACGACGCAAGGCGTTAGAGAGATGCGCTGAGAGAACTGCATTGTCTGCCAGCAAGGTTGAGGCCGAATCGGAACAAGATAACTCAACATCCAATCAACATGTTGAAATGGCAGATGAAGACGATATCGCCGTATGACTCCCTTCCTTATTTCATAAATATTTCTCAAATGCGTCTGTTCAGGCTGTTTTCAATGATTCTGATAAGAGGCAGGGCTACCGAGACGAAGAATTTTATATGTCTCATTATCAAAAAAACGCCATGACTGAAAAAGGGTTGGCCTAGCTTTTATATTTACCCAACTCATTGATTGATTTGTTTTTAGTTATTCCCTGACGGACGGAGCATCTTCGTTCGCCAAACAAGCTCAAAAGATCTCATTCCAGTTAGAGGGAGATGAGGGTGCTGCAGCGCGAAAAAATCAGCTCAACTGGGATAAGAAAAAGAAAAGGTTCATTAAAGGAGATGGCGTTGGCGCCGACAACGTGAAAATGGTGAGGACGGAAAATGGGACACGGCTCCCAGCGACATACCGTAGTGGCCGTTTCGACGAATGGAAAGCCAAAAATCGAGTATCTCTGCCTCGCATTGGTGAGCAAGAAAACAGCGCAACGGTTGGACGTAGACCTGCCGGCCAAAAGTTCAAACACAACAAGATTGTTGCTCCGAAACAGTTGGACAAGCTCAGCTTGACTTACGAGCGCAAAGTCAGACAACTGAAAAAGAAAGAAGAAACCGATGGAACCCCATCACGACCAGAAAAACATGGAAGAAGCCGATACGGAGGAAAATCCTACGGACGCGTGAAAACGGAACTCAAGTCAAGTGAACAAATCCGGAAAGAGAGAAAGAAGTCAGAACGGCGGAAGGCGAAAAATGCTAGGCCATCTCGTGGTAGCAAGAACGGACGACGTTAGTTGTGGTTAAGGGTTGTGGTGAAGGATTTATTGCATTGGGCTATTTCCGGCTGGGTATCATGGAGACTTTGCATATTCCCATTTTGCACCCTTGCCAGGTACGACGTTTGCGGGATTGTTTTCTAGCAGATCAACCCCCACAGACCGAAGAGCGTTGACACACCACTCAGGATAACCTGTGTCACCGAAGTAGTTCGAAAAAAATGAACGTAAATAATCGGGAAATGTCCCAGCGATAATAGCGGAGCGTGCGCGGCCCATAACTTGCGCCTGGAACACTATGTTGTGTATGGTGAGGGCTGGTGAACGAAATTAGGATGGGCAGGCTCCACGAGCTAAAATCTCATTACCATGAGCAGCCACTGTTTCATGCGTGACGATGTGATGTAGCATGGCGCGCGATGTTTTCTCAGAGCAAGTAGGACAGGGACATGCTTCGTCGATTGGCCCGAAATCTTGGGCATGTTTGCTTAGCTCTGCAAATGGACCTCAGCACGACTATACGTGTCTGATTCGAGCTTCTCACTGAGGTTGAGAGGTCCCTGGTGGGTCAGAGCGACTCCAAAGCGAGCAGTCCGCGTCGGAAAAACACAGTCTGCCTGAAACACTATGAGAAAGAGAGGTAGGTATGAAACACAATCTCACCATGTCTACCCCAAGAGCAACACAGACGAGGAGGTCTGAAGGTGATGATTAAAACAGTTGTTGACCGCTGTATTGTCAATCGCACCTTCAGCAAAGCCAATGCCCATGGAGTAGCGAGGTCCTGTGAGCGCGGTAAGCTAGGAGATCAGCGAACACCAACTGCTTACTTTCTTCGGGGAGCTTATCCGCGCATTGCTTGATTCTGTGCTCCACTTAGCTTGTTTGCTATCACAAGAGAATCTTTCTTACATGCGCCAGAATGTATCTGGATCGCCCTCTATGAGAAGGTTGACGTTGTTAAAACTTTGAATTCACCTTTCTCCTCACCCCCGCTAAGACCACCAATTGCATATCCAGCAACTCCGTCTCTCCGTGCAATCATCTCATCTAAGCATCGATCTCGAAGAGCAGGGTCGAGACCCCCTTGAACAATGGCAAATAGGTTCTGGGTGTCTTTTTTTCCTGATTGCTCGTGTTGCCTGATGCATCTGTCAAGCCATCTCACAGATCGCTCCATAGCCTCCCCCACTCGTGGGCCAGTCGTCAAACTTGAAACTGGCCGTAAAATTAGCACAACCCGTTTAAGATTAAGAAATGACTGACCTACATCGTCAAGTTGCATAATGATGTCCGCACCAATGGCATGTTGAATGGATATACTTTCTTCTGGCTACCTTGACGGTCGGCGATCAAAAATAAGTGTCCCATATGAAACTGCTCACAGTAAGCATCGTCGGTTCACCGGTGAAAGGGCTGGCGAACAGGGCGCCCTCTTCAGTTATCGTTGTAAATTTGCTCAGCGAAACAAGCTGAAATCCTCCACTATCCTGTCAAAAGGAAACACAATTAAAATTACAGCATCAACAAGAATGCATAGTAGCGTACTGTCAGCAAGTTCCTATGCCATCCCTGAAATTTGTGGGCCCCTCCTGCCTCGTTTAAGACTTTCAATCCAGGGCGCAGGTTCAAGTGATAGGTGTTATTTAGGATAAGGGTCACACCGAGAAGTTCTACTTGCTGAGGGGTTAAGCCTTTGATTGCTGCTTGTGTCGCCACAGGCATGAATGTTGGAAGCATGGTTACTCCATCTTCAAGGAAAATCAAGAGAGTTCTGTCGATCGAGAGCAATGCTTACGAGCAAGTGTCATCCGCGAGACGCGAGCTTTCGTCGTATGGCACTTCGCGATGATCTCGAACTGCATTGCTATGCGGCCTAGATAATTACTTCTTGCCAGAATTAATACTTAATTTGGGGCAGGAAGAGCTTGATGAGGCAGCAGGCAGGCAGAATGAGGCTTGATGAATGCGTCAACACGTGACATAATTCAAGTTGTCCAGCACGTCGACAACAGGTCAACAGCCTGCTGCTCATCGCTGATCCCCGCAATGCGCTCCCGCTTTCTGGCTGTCATATGGCTTTATATTATTCCTACCATTACGGCTTTCTATCTGCCAGGCGCCGCTCCCCGCAACTATGTCGAGGGTGAACAGGTCGACATCTTTGTGAATGCCCTCACACCCATGCTTACTGGAAGCAATGATGCAAAATTGGTACCAGTCATTTCTTGGAATGACGCTCTTTGTCCTGCTTGACTTTCCTCGTAGAAATCTCTCATCAACTGTGAGCAGGCCGCACGCTCAAGAAATGTCGTACCAACTCCTTATTTCAGATGACTATTATCATCCAAATTTTCATTTCTGTGAGCCTGAAGGAGGGCCAGTGAAGCAACCCGAGTCACTGGGGTCGATTTTGTTTGGTGATAGAATTTTTAACTCCCCGTACAAGGTGAGTCCGTTCACCTGTGGTCTGAGAAGATTTGAGAAGTTTATACATTTCCTAGATCAAAATGCTGCAGAAAAATGGCACCTGCGAGACACTCTGTGTAGTTCCCAATGTAACAGGAGAGGAAGCAAAGTTCATTAATGACCGGATCCGAGAAGACTATGCTCTTAACTGGCTCGTCGACGGACTCCCGGCTGCCGAGATGAAAATTGACCTGCGGAATAACGACTTATTTTTTGACATGGGGTTTAACCTCGGAGATAATGAAGGTCCACGCCAGAATTTGCCGACGATGAACAATCACTACGAAATTGTTCTGAGGTAAGCCACGACCTTCCTTCAAATCTGACGTAGAAATGACCATGACCATGTTCAGATATCACAAGCCTACTCCAGACACATTCCGCATCGTCGGAGTTCTCGTATGGCCTGCGAGGTTTGTCGTCCATTTTATACATTTAATGTCATCCTGTCTGATAATGTCAATTAGCATAGGTGGTCCTCAAGACTCTGCCGCAAGCTGCGACCCGGCTGTTCCCCTAATTTTGAGTGAGGACCATAGCCAACCCATTCGTTATAGCTATCGTGTTACCTGGAATGTGAGTGAAGGCAAATAGCATACATTCCTGATATCAATGCACCTTTTTTTTTCAGGAATCTGATACACCATGGGCAGGTTCTACATTGTCTTGCGAAAGTCTTTTCCCTGAACTCGTTTTGTTTTTAGGCAACTCGATGGGATAACTATCTTCACATTTTTGATCCCCGGATTCACTGGTTCAGTCTCATTAACTCGCTTGTCATCGTCGTGTTTCTCTGCGTGATGGTATCGATGATTCTGATCCGGAGTGTTACTCGTGATGTATACCTGTTTGCAACAAATTTGTCAAAATTTATGGCTCACTCGACCTCCAGATATCTCGGTACAACGCCATCGATCTCAGTGTAAGTCTTTCCTCGTTGTTCTTGAGGTGTATCCACTCAACCACTCGCAGGAGGATGTTCAAGAAGATTGGGGATGGAAGTTGGTTCATGGGGAAGTTTTCCGCACTCCTACAAATCCCCTAATCCTTTCTGTCATGGTTGGGAATGGTTCTCAGCTATGCGCGATGGTCGCGGTTACTCTAGGTCAGGCAGCTGTGCATAAATTAGGGCGCGCACTAAATTCTCCCAGTATTCGCACTTTTGGGCTTCCTCTCGCCTTCCAATCGAGGTTCGCTCGCAACTGTAATGATGGTGTGCTGGACTCTCTTCGGCGGGTATGTCAATGCTCTGTTGTCCCATACCTATCCCAACAAACATTGTCCAGGATCGGAGGGTATTTTTCTAGTCGTGTTTATGCTTCTTTAGGTGGCACCGATCGAAGAAAAACTGCTTTCTTGACTGCTACCATCTTACCAGTGTATGTTTTTCTTGGAAAGCAGGAAAAGTATCTCATTTGTGGTATTCAGCGTTATATTCATCATCGTCTTTCTTTTGAACCTTTTCCTACTCACTGCGGGCTCTTCGGGGGCTGTTCCATTTGGTGGGTGTTGTGGCCTCTACCTTTTGTTTGAATTTCATTACATTTTTTCTTCAGGTACCATGGTGCTTATTATCCTGCTGTGGTTTGGCATTTCTGCACCACTGTCTGCCATTGGGTCATATTTTGGTTCAAAGCATGGGGTATGCTAACATTGCAATTCTATTGTAAAACTGTCGTTAAATTTCCCTACAGGGTATACGTCACCCCGTACGCGTTCACCAAATCCCTCGCCAAATTCCCCCTGGACCTAAATACCTCAAACCATGGGTAAGATAATCATCATACCTTAAAGTTCTCCTAGAAAGGTCTTATGCTATTGATTGATAGATCGCGGCTTTGCTAAGTGGTATTCTCCCTTTCGGTTCGCCTTCTCATATATCAACCTTTCTTGAACTCAATTGCGACACCTAGGCGCTGCATTCGTTGAGCTGTACTTCGTACTTTCGAGTCTCTTCGCCTCCCGCGCATACTATGCGTTTGGATTCTTGGCGTTGACAGCAGCCGTTGTGTCCCTGACGACGGCCACGGTGACCATCCTTTTCACCTATTTCATCCTTTGTGCCGAAGAGTACAGGTATGGAACTTCTGTTTGCGCTTCCCCTATCCTGATCTTGTGTTTGTGTAGGTGGCATTGGCGGTCGTTCCTTATTGGTGGTGGAAGTGCATTCTGGGTCATGGCATACGGGATATTCTATTGGGCATCTCGGCTTTCGCTCGACTCTCTATCAAGCGTCGTCCTCTACCTTGGATACCTGTTCCTTATTGCTCTGCTCGACTTTTTGATCACAGGTAAGCCTCCATCACTTTGGCCTGATCCGCCGATTGAGCTGGTATATAGGTACCATTGGATTCTTGGCATCATATTGGGCCGTTCGTAGACTCTACAGTGCCATTCGCATTGATTAGAGCCTGAGATTCGTGTACACATATCTCTCCGTGAGCCAAAAGATAGAAATTCTGAGTCATCCTCGATGCATTAAGATGTTTCCAGAATCAAAATGCAAATCTTGTCTTTCCCGGCTCGCATAATGGCAACCCGTCCGTCGATGAGATGTTCGATTGGGATATGTGTTTGAATATCGCAAACAACGATGTCGTTCACATACAGGCCTCGTGATGCCACCAGTGCCCGTGCAGCGGCTATTCAAGTAAAAATGCAATGAGATTGAGTCTGGTAGGGAGACCAGCACGTACAATTAGAGGAAGCGAGCCCATGCCTGCTTGCTAGTTTATAAATAGGCGTCGCTCTCATCTCCTCCTCGGAAACCAGAACAAGTCGTGGATCGTCCTTGAGAGCCAAGAGAATGTCCTTGACTTTGAGACCAGCATAATCCGACTCAAAGAAAAGACCAGTCAGCGTCTCCGCATTTACCAGCCCCTCAGCTGATGTGGGTGAGTTCAGTGAGAGATCTCGCTAAGAAAAAAACTGCTCACGAGTGTGAACCATTTCTGTCACTTCGGCTGCAAGACGACGCTGAGCAACTCTTTTTTCGGGATGGTCCTGAACGAGAGCGTAAGCGAAATTGCTGGCGATATTTGACATGTAGTACGAACGACATGAACCCCCATGACATTTTGAATATCTTGCGAAGTCATCAGTGTAAAAAGGTTCAGGTACCTTTCAACATCTGCATCGGATACTTTCAAGAAGTACTGGTATGGCGGGTTAGAATACGAAGACCTAGCGAGAAAGCTACGAATCACCTGGTAAAAATCAAAAACACTAGTTTGGTCTGGGTTGAGCCAAATGGCGTTGCCTGCACTCTTCCCAAATTTCTCTCCAGAGGAAGTAGTCAACAGAGGGGTTGTAATTCCGTATGCTCCTGTATGACTTGTCGCCGGTGCGCTAGGACCATCATCAAGCCGGCCAATGAGTTCCAACCCTGCCAAAATGTTTCCCCATTGATCTGACCCGCCAACTTGGATGGAACAGTTATGATGCTTGTAGAGATGGTAAAAATCGTAAGCTTGGAGGAGTTGGTAGGTGAACTCCGTAAACGATAAGCCCTGCTGGGAACTTAACCGTGCTCGCACGCTAGCCAGATAGCATGAGATATATTAATTGAGGGCAAAGGCATGGACTCGCACCTCTCCCTGTTTAGCATTGTGTTGACGCGTGCATGGATACCGACAGATTGAAGAAAATCAAGCATGGTGAGTTGCGAATGCCATTTTAGATTGCTTTCCACGACAGGAAGAAAGCGCTCTTCCTGCACTGCTCCATGACGCGTTTCTGCGTAGGCCACAGCTCGGCTAAAAAAGGACCGCACACTTTTTTGAAGACACTGAACATTGTTTTCAACCTGTTCGACGTCTGCTAATTGCCGCTCAACCGATCGCCCCGAAGGGTCCCCAACGCGCCCTGTTGCTCCACCTATCTAGCAATGGAATACTGTTTATATCACGGGAAGTGCTGAAGCGCAGAAGAGCGATACTTACGAGGGGGATGACTCTGTGGCCGCGAAGATGGAAATGAAGAAGGCACATAAGAGGGATCAAGTGGCCAACATGCAATGAGCTTGCAGTAGGATCTATTCCCGCGTATACACCCTGCGTTGTTTGGAGCGAAACACGGAGGTGATCGCGTCTGTAGGAGTGGGTGTCAGCAGAAGGCCTATGAGTGCGAGGGATACATACCTGGTGACATCGTGAATGAATCCTCTGCGAACAAGGTCGTCCAAAAGTTCAGGTGGATGGTTAATGACAGAGCTTGTAGTAAGCCTGCGTTTGTTATATACTCCAAGTAGAAACTGCACAGATCTTCGTGGTATCATAACAATTAATATATTATTATTACTATTATTAATTATTTCCGGGATATCCCGAGAGCTGTTATAGTTTTCAAACTAAGGTTTATCGGTCATCGCCATTCTCAATCGACTTCATCCCCATCGCTCTCGACCGCAAGAATGGGCTGTACGTTGTCTATATTCCTTTGCTCGTCTTTTATTTCAGTACCTCTAATCTGCATGCTGGTTAGCCAACAAACCTCGTGGACTTCAAGCCGCTCGCAAACTCCGTACCGACCGACGGGAAAATCGCTGGGTTTGTCCAGCAATCATCCACTTGTTCAATCATCTCACAACACATTAAACAGGCAGATAAAGCGTACAAAAAGCGCGCCCTTGGAAACATCTACAAGACCTCGCCTACTGGAGGTTCCTCGCATGCGAAGGGAATCGTTTTGGAGAAAGTGGGCGTTGAGGCCAAGCAACCCAACTCAGCCATCCGCAAATGTGTCCGTGTGCAGCTGATTAAGAATGGAAAGAAGGTCACCGCTTTCGTACCAGTGCGTTCACATCTTACTTTTTGTGTTGTGCATCCTTCACCTCTTATCCAGAACGATGGTTGCCTGAACTTTGTCGATGAGAATGACGAGGTTCTCATTTCTGGATTCGGTCGTCGTGGAAAGGCGAAAGGTGATATTCCAGGTGTCCGATTCAAAGTGGTGAAGGTTTCTGGTGTCGGCCTTCTGGCTCTATGGAAAGAGAAAAAGGTCCGTGTCGTCTTATTCGAGTCTCTAACATGTTGGCCAAACTCTATGTTACATAGGAAAAGCCCAGATCATAAACGCTGGATACTCTTCCTCCTACTATGGCCATGTTGTACTCTTCATCATCCAAAAATCTATGACATGTTATGTTGAGATAAACTTTGGATGAAGCATTAAGCGAGCCTGGCTAGAGAATGTTGCCGTACGCTACAGTGATTTGTCCTTCGGCTATGTATATAAGATTAGCCAGTGAGATGATCAAGAGATGATTTATTTGAGGCTTGATTATGAACGGTCCTCGTCGGAAAGTACCTCCACCTCCCCCGAGGTATAGCCTTCCCAAATTGCCGGAAACGCTTGAGACACCTGCGTTGCCCCCTCGCAGACCAAAGCAACCGCCCTTGCCGTCAGTAAATAGTGACCTCGCCAGGTTACTTGCTCGCCGCCCGCCCCCACCCCCTAGACGCTCGACGCGCTCTGTCCCGTTGGACCACTCTCGTGAAGAATTCCAACACCAACATAAACCTCCCATTAAGCCCAATTATACACCTCCTCCTATACCAAACTTCGCAACTAAGCCAGTTCTTGTTGCGCAAGTTATCACCCAAAGCGATCCATCATGCTTGGAATGTCGCGACTTCTCATCCGTCGACGCCCATGCCGCATGTTACCCCCGCCATTCGGTCGTGTCCTTGGAATCCTTATCTCAGGAACTCACAGAGCCTTTCGGCAGCGAGGTAGACAAGGCCAGGGCAATATTTACTTGGCTTCACCACAACATTGCCTACGACGCTGAGTCGTTCTTCTCCGGAAATATCAGACCTGCAACGCCAGAGTCTACGCTGTCGTCAGGCGTCGCTGTTTGCGACGGATATGCAGGACTTTTCAAATACCTTGCAGAGTGTATCGGTTTGCAAGTGCACAAGGTGACGGGTCATGGCAAGGGTGTTGGTTACGCTGCACTTGAGCCCAACGATCCCATCCCTCCCAAACAAATGAATCATGCATGGAATTGCATTCTAATGGATGGCGAGTGGCACCTTATCGATTCCTGTTGGGGTGCTGGATACCTCGACGGTGCGACGTACACTCCACGCTTCACGCCGACGTGGTTTACTTCTCCCCCACTTGAATTCGGCAGGCGTCATTTTCCAGACGATCCAACCTATCAGTTACTGTCAGAGGACGAGGGTGGTCCAATCACATGGGAAGAGTATATATGCGAGCCAGAGGGACCACAGCTTTTCCGGAACTTTTATGATCTCGACCTTCACCCCTACTCCCTTCAACCTTCCACTAAGATGATAGAGGGCGGGCGATTTACCACGTTCATTGTCAACAAACGATGCGAGCATATGTCGACAGCCGAGGCTGACAACTATGTCTTTCTTTTAAACACTGGGTCAGGGGCGTCGGTTCCCTTGACCAATACCCAGGGAGGTTGGAGCGTCACATTGAACATTCCACCAAGTACTGAGGTGACTCTTCTTTCTGTCACTGTTATATCAGACCAAGATGCAAAGGGCCTTGGTGTGTTTGGATACCAGAATTCCGTTGGTAGGAAGGGTATGTCGTTTGGTGTGTTGGCAAGGTGGACATCCGAATGAAATTCATTATGTGTGATTAATCATTATTCATAACGCAAGATTGGTATAGTTTTCGTAACATTAGCCTTCGTGGTATTGGGGTGTGGCATTATTTCGGGACACTGATGCCCTGACTCCCCAAGTATCTCGTCAAATCAGCAATAAGCTCCAGCTGTTGTTCCGCAGTCAAACCGCTAACGATGGTCTGCAGGATGCCTCCAACAGTAACGTTGTTCTGGCGAATGAGACTACTATAATAGACATATGTGAATACGCCCATGAGAAATCTGCAAAAGCTGATGTTAGCAGAGGTCTAGACGGACAACCATAGATAACATACTGGCAGTCCATTCGATCAGTCATTCCACCATGTCCCGGAATGCTGTGGCCGAAATCCTTGATATTGAACGCGCGCTTGAAGCCTGAAGCAAAGAATCCTCCAAATGGAGCAACAAGGGAAGCAAAAAAAGCTAATAGTAGGAGATGAAGCTGGTATGGCGCATACGAGATAGTCGATACAGCATGTCCCGTCTATTTCACGGATCCCAAAGGAAACACATCAGAGATGCGACAAAATAAGAGAGCAAATATGACGAACCACCCATGTAAGAAGTGTAGCCAGTGGGCGCCAAAGCTCCAGAGTTTTCCACACAAAGACCGGGTTAGGGACACATTGCATGGAGCTCCAAGCACTAACGCCAAGATCGTGGACAGGGCAGATCATGTAGTTGAACCGCATGAAGTATGTACCCCAAATAACGGCGAAAATAACCGTGCTCCAAAACGCGCCTACAAAACCTTCTACTGTTTTTTTGGGCGAAAGCTTGATCAAGGGGGTTCTACCGAGAGTTTTTCCCCAGATGTATGCAAAGCAATCATTACAGATCACCAAAGATGCAGGAACCCAAAACCAGATGAGACCCTCAAGGATATTGTTCACGATAAAGTGGCTGGAAGCGTGAGAATGAGGATGTGTTGGTCAAGATGGTCGCACAACTTACCTCGACATAACGATGAGAAGCAAGCTCATATGGACCCAACAAAAGAGACCAAACTGCTGTTTGAGATAACCCTTCTTCAATGACATCACGAACCCCATGAACCCTATTGTGTAGAGCGTAAAACTGATCATACGATGGTTCGTCGCGAATGGCAAGAGCTGAGCATCTGCGAAAACGACGTGCTGGAAGTTGATGGTAAGGGGGGTGAGGGAATAGCAGGCGAAGGAGAGTAAAACTCACCTTGAAGTAGTAAATTATACTTTCACCGTACAAGAAGTAGTTCGTTACCGCAAAGAAATACCAGTTGAGAGTTTTGCTCCAAGGATCCTTCCCCTTCAAATCCTCTTTATCACGAGATTCTGGCGTTGCAGACTTCAGGGAGAAAAGGGCGGTGACTTCCCGATACACCAGAGTCTGGCAGAGCATCACCAACAGAACCATATAGGCATGCCCAAGAAGGAGGAGGCCTAAAATTGTGTTCATAAACGGAGACATCAGAATAGTTGAAAATACATACCGACGAAGCCACCAATCATGATGAACGTCCACAAAGTACGCGTCAACAAATTTTGCCGTGTCTTTGTTTGCTCTGAATCTTGAACGTTCGGTTGAGCAGGCGGCGAAAGATCTGGCAACGAAGTCTTTTCGCTGACTTCATGTATGGGACTCTCAAGGGTCGCTACGGGGGGCTTGACTTGTATTGATGAAAGTGACTCTGAGTTGCTTGAAGAGTCGGGTTCCGAATGTTCAGATTCCATAGGTGGAGAAGAAACGAAGGGCCTTTCCAGTTCTCTTGGAGCGACTACTGGTGGTGGTGGTGAAAACGAGGAAGGGCCATCGACGTTCTGCAGAGGTGACTCCAAACTTATATCTTGCGTATGGATAGCTGGCGCAACGGGTGCAGAGACAGGCGGAGGGTCTGTCACAAGAGGTTCTACCTCCGTGATAGCTTCGTGTGCCTGTGGTTGCGTCTTCGATTTCTGACGCTGCTTGCGTTCTAGACGCGCAAGACGATTGGCCTTTTTTATTGCAGACTTTGTCGGTTTCGTTGGTTGTTCAACTAAGCTTCTCACTTGTCATTCTCGAGAATAAGACAAAAGGTGAAAAGTCAAACTTTTCTGTTGTGTCTTCAGAAACATTTTCATCGTCCTCAGTGTCTTCTCCAGAATCAACGGCCAGAGCATCAAAATTAGTTTTGGAGGCGAAGAGGGCGCGTGGAGGAGGAGTGCTGAACCTGCTCATTGGTGATTCAAGGAGGTGAGGAGGCGAAGGACTCGGTCGTGACGTTGTTATATGGCGTTGTTGATCGCTGCATAGTTGATCTTTGAAGCCGTTGAGGAGCATTCATAACATGCGCACATAAACTCAAAACATACTACCTGTACTCTCAACCATAATGCAAAGCCATGACGACTTGGAACCGACTGTACGAATCCGCGAATTGAAAAAGGACAGGGTCAACTTCGTTTTGGGAAATGTGGACCTTGCGTGCGGTCGTTTTTTGCTCAATTTATTCGTACTCAGACTCTGTATGCTTAATAGGTTTGCAAACTCATTGAGGAGAGTTATGATGGCAGACATTCCCACTGTTGGTATGCGTGATTGGCGAATCTGAGCCTTGAAAGATCTCTAATTCCTACTTCAGCTATTGACATGGTTGAGATCGAGATCAATACAACCGTGCTTCCCGACGAATTTATCGCGCACCGCCTAGGCATGGTACCTCTTTTGAGCTCGAATTGCGACGAAGCCATACGCTCCACGAGAGTAAGTATCCAATTAATATGCCCTGTCGTCACCACCAATCGATCCGAAAGGACTGTACTTGTCTCGCCGGATGTTCGTTCTGCGCAATCATGTTGGTCTTGAATGTCGGTTGCCACGATGACACGACAATGGAAGTGACGAGCGCCCACCTCGATGTCATTCCTTACCCTGAAGAGAATCTTGATACCTCAGATTCTGGAGAGGAATTGTCCAAGAGAGGGGAGTATTTTGGCCACCCTGTTGGAAAAAGTACGGGCTTCTCGTTTCCTCCCCTCGATATGACAACCTGACACATCGCAGATGAACCTGGAGTTGCCCCCATTTTGATATGTAAAATAAGAAAAGGGCAGGAGCTGAAAGTTAAATGCGTGGCAAAGAAGGTATTTATAAATTACGTTAACGGCCTCCTCTCATACTTTGTGAAAGGGTATCGCAAAGGAACATGCCAAGTGGTCCCCGTGTTCTGCTGTATCTTTCGAATATGATCCATATAATAAGCTGCGACATACAACATATTGGTTCGAGACCGACGAGAGAGGGGAGTGGCCCATGAGCGACAATGGGAAAGAAGAAGAACCACCGAGAGACGATGAACCTTTCGACTTCAATGCCAAACCTAACAAGTTTTACTTTGAGGTCGAGACTGACGGTAGTCTGGGACCACAAGAAGTTGTTATGAAGGTACTCCACAAGCTTCGTAGGACTTACAGCAAATTTATCACTACTGTAGGGCCTAGCAGAACTACAGACAAAGTTGGCCAACCTCATTCTAGGACTCAAAACACAGCCAGAGGTTGACCTGCTAACGACCGATGGGCAGCCTAACACTCACGCTGCTGAGGTTGGCTGGACTGGCGCTGGTGGTGGTGGCACATGGGGTAATGCAGGTGGTGGTGGTGGTGGTGGATGGGGAGGCACCGCGACGAGCCCAGCCAGGGGCGCCGCAGCTTCAACGTGGGGAGGGTCAAGTCCGAACGGCGCCTCAAACGCTTGGAGTCGCGGGGCTGCCACAGGTTGGGCAAGCCCCAACCCACAGGCCAATGGATGGACTGTTTAGGCACCGACTTGTTCATGTAATACGTAGTACGTACCCCCACGCACCAACAAAATACGAAGACATGTATTGAGATCAACCAGACTCTCTAGGTATTACTTGCCTGGCTGCTGGTACGGAATGATTTACATACTCTAATTCCGACAATGCGTAGGTTACAGCGTCTGAATGTCTGTCTGAAAACCTAATTAAAATATTGCATGTCGCACTAGATTGGAAGAACTTCTCAGAACTTCCACTCTTTTTCGACCTCCATGGCCCACGGGACTGAAAAAGAGTCGGATAAGTCAGCATTTCGGACGAAAACAAGTTCGACCGACATTTTGTTACAAGGGTTTTTGAGAACAGTTTCTCAATCGGTACGTCGTGGGTTTCGCACCATGCTTTTGTGATTCTAGAGAAATGACCTGAGCAACAAGCACTGGTTGGATCCAATCTCCACATACCTAGGATCCAGATAATTAATTTTACTGTCGAGGGTATTTAGCATTGGGCCGATCATAAAACACTCAGCACCGACCTTGTACCCAGAGCAACTTCTTTGGTTTCATCTCTATCAACGATCTGTAACTTGTGCGCTTTAATCTTCTCTGTGAGTTTATCGAACGATTCCTCTATTTTGTCAATTGGTCTAGCTTTCTTTTGCGAAGCCTTGCCGGTCTGCCTTTCCTTTGCCAGTTGTTCAAAATCCTCCCTAATTCCAGACAATCGCTCCTGCAAGACAGATTCGCTTTGGGGCTTTTCTCCGTCTTCCTTGAGTTTCTCATTCTCTTTTGCGAACTTCTTCTCCGCTTTCTCTATCTCCTTCTCCATCATGTTATTTTCATGTTCGGCAATCCAATCGTCGTCAATGTCAGACTCATCTCCAGCATATTTATCTTTTTTCTTGAATTTGGGGTCCTGGGAAAAAAGGAGTTGACGCAACTTCATACGGTCGTATTTCAATGCAAGGTGCTGAAGTCCCAGAATGACGGTTAGGGGGACGTTCTGCGATGGACAGTGGCACTCGAACCTTGTATCGCATTTTTTCCATAGACTGGTCATGGGTTTTCGGAGCGCTCCTTTGATGGTTACATAGAATAGCAACTCGTCGATTCGCTTTATTGTAAGCGTTAAGTTTCTCTTGCAAAGTCGCTCCTTCCAAACTTTCCTCATCCAGAAGTCGCTGGAAGGTGAAGGAAGCGTTGTAAGTACGGAAGACTTTAGCTGTGAGACCCTTCATCTCGGATGTGAGGTGCTTGTTCAAGGAACTTGTCTGGCGTTCTGATCAGCGATTGCTGGTGCGTTCTCAATGTGAATCTCTTACAGTCACACGATCAAAAAGGTTATCGTCATCATTCTTGTTCTCTTTGAAGATCCGAATATTTTTGAACACCTGGGCTTCGACTTCCACCCGATTATAATACCGGATGGAGTCCTTACCGAGAAAGTCGAACACAATGAAGTTGGGGGCCTCTAGTGTGACGTGTTCACAGCGAAGAGAACAACAGCCAACCGTGTCCGCCTCGTCTTCGCCTTTTTCGTTTCCCGCACGAAGTGCAAGTTTATCAATAAAATACATCGCAGTTGCTCGCTGTCGGTCTGCCATCACTTTGGATTTCAGGTCAGCATTGTAGTTGAGGCGAATACGGTCAACGTGATTCTGAAAAAAGTGGGGTGAGAATTGGCAATTGCACGAAGGCTGTTCTAACCTTCAACTCCCGAGCTTTCTCGAACTTCATCATGTCACTCTGGCCTTTGAGCGAACTTCCAGCAGCCAAGAAAACATACTTGTGGTTCCCGTTGATGTTTTCCGTCCAGTTCGCAAGCCAAGTAACAGTGTTGTCGTGGGTGACTGCCTTCCACTTCCCTGGCATATTTGGAATGGGAATAGGCACGTCGACTCCAATATTTAGAGTAATATCCTCTGGACGTACACGAAACTTGAGGGATATGCAAGAGTCAGAGACAAAGTTTGTGAGGGCGCAGCATATCCTCACTTTCAGTGCGCCTTTCTTGGGGTGTTCTCCACGTCCTCTGAAAAGACCGGGGGGTTCCACTCTGAAATTTCCGACCTTTTCCTTACGACCATCAAGTAGACACGTGGTGTACTTCGCCTCCATCTCGTCCTTCGCCTTTTTCGCCGCTTTCTTTTCCTCCGTAGACATAGCCTTCTTCCTGGCTCGCTCGGCTTCGAAATGTTCAAACATCGGACGGAAGTCGCACAGATCAAATGAAATAATTTTTGTACCATCGCGCTGTTGAATGCCAGATTGAGTCACTGTTTGAGACCAACAAATGCAACGTACAGGAGGGTGCCGCTTCAAAACAATCTTCCAGTCTTCGAAGAAGTTTTTTCTGAAGGTTGAGTCTAGTGCGTGCTCTGTTTCCAACATTGTAGCGAAGAAACCAGCAACTTCCTCGGATTCCGGAGGAAGGTCGACCGGTTTGCCTACAGTATGATCGGTAGAAGCTTCCCAAAGACGTAGCAAATGAGTATGGCATACCGTTGTATTTCATTTTGATAGCGGGGGGCAGAGGTTCATACGGAGGAGGAAAGATAACACCGTTGTGTTCCAACGTCTGCCATTTCACAGTACCATCGCCATTCGGATCCTGCTGTTCCCACCACCGAAATACTTCCTCTGGTTCCTCTTCCTTCTTTTCCTTCTTCTTGCCTTTGGCCTTGGTAGGCGACGCATTTGCGGGATCACCATCTACCTTCCCCCCTCTCTTTTTCTTAGGCTTCGGCATATCCAAGCCAGACGCGTCATCCTCTACCTTTCCCCTCTTCCCTCGAGCCGTGGATTTATTCCCCTTAGCTACGGCCACCTCTTCATTATCTTCAGACTTCGTCTTTCGTTTTCGGGAAGATGATTTCGCAGACAAGAGTGGCTTATCATCCTCTCCCGAAGATTCCACCGCAACACCCTGCTCTTTCACCTTCTTCTTCGGAGGTTTCCGTCCCCTAGAAACTTGGCTCTTTCTAGGGATACTAGTTTCCTCTGCGTAAGCGTCATCCACATCAGACTCCTGCTTGACCACTTTGCCGTTGGATTTGGACGGCTTAGCAGGAGATGACGCTAACGGTATGTCCTCGTCGGAGGATGACTCAGCGTAAACAGGCTTCTTCCGTTTCAGATTGCGAGAGGTTCGGGCGTCAGCTCTTGGTTTTCGACTTGCTTGAGACTACATATACGTAAAGCAATGACTATAAGCCCAGAAGAACATAATGCGTGCAATGGTGGCATACCAGTGGCAAATCATCTCCATCGCTCATTGAGATGTCCCCTTCTTCCAGTTTGGCGTGGCCATTACCGTTGATGGCAGCCGCAGTATGGTGACCGTTGTGAGATGGGACATGGTCTGAACCTGACATAAGAGAATGTGACAGAATATGAAGAGGAAATAGTCGAAACGCGTTGGAGGATGTCGAGAGTGAGAGACGAGTAAGGAAGTTGAACTCGTAGACAAGTTATTTCGGCCTGCCCTGAACAAAAAGATCACGACACCTGCCACTTCCAACACTCATCCAAGCCTTATTGTTATCCCGCAAATCCTAGGACGTGAGTTTCTTCTCTCATTGGTCAAAAATATTATTGAACCACACTACCAGCCAAAATGTCCAACCTTCCTCTGTTTAGAGACCCCTGGGCGAAGCGAGAGGCATGGCGGAAAAGCCCCGTTTTCTCTAACCGCGTGATGTTCCGCAATCTCTTCCCTGGCTTTGGGATTGCGGTAGTTGCGTTCACCGCATATGTCATAGCAGACAATGTATATCTTAGTACTCAGACGCAGGACGCATCACACCATTAGAGGTGGGTATCAATACGCCACTGTTAGATATTTACTGGCTGACTTTCTCCGAAGTAAATGGATTTGTGGCCTAGCCGTGCATACATCGAAGAGCCTGAGCAATCCGACCCATGACAGAACGCAAAATGTCATCGCGATGTACCTGTTTCAAGCCTAGTTTGATGTAGCCAGAGCAATTTGTGTATGCACCATTGACACATCTACTTCACGTCAACCCTTCGCGGCTCACCATGGTGGCCGAATTTGTCGACGCATTCCCGAATTTTCAGTATCATTTTGTGTCGCAAATGATGCAATCATCTGGCTCTGTGGGCGCAGACTGGGCACACACCATTATGCGAATCGTCCACCCTTCCGTTTTACGCGGCAGGCGCTACGATTGACAGCTATGCTTAGAAGACCTGCAGGCCGCCAGACTACTCTCAAAGGTTCACTCGTTTTGCCGAGTATCGGGTATAAGCAAGTCGCAACTGCTTGGAACTCCATGGTAGATTTCCGATTCGCACTCGCCCTATCGTGCTTCTTACAACTCTCATTCCTGGACTTCGAGCCTTCGATGCACGATCAAAGTGTCCCAGCCAGGTGTCAAGTGTACCAGTGAGGCTGAGGCTGGGCGTTTCGGAATATAGTTGTAGAACGCCGTTATGATGCTCATGGCAGTTGCATGGCAGCGATTGTCATGTTCTGCCAACACGCGGATCAGAAGGAATGGAACCAATCGAGCTGGATATTTGTCGTAATGACCAAGTAATGACGGAGATCATATACTTAGGAAGATTTATTGTGTAGCGCAAGTGTAGCGTTGGCGGGAACTCTATCAGTTGGATTTTGAGTTCCGCTCGTCGATCTGTGTATGGGGAATGCCAAACCCAAGCCAAACCTAATGTTAGCGACACCAAGGCCATCAACAGTACACACACAAGCACAGCAGGCATCAACTGGTCGGAGGAAGCCTTGAAGCTTTCAAAAATCGCCTCGAGGTTTTGTTCACGCTCACAATCCATTGTCATGGGCCATCATTACCCTTTACGAATCATCTGTCTGCCCAGCGCAATCTAGGCAAATATTCTCACTATGAGGAGCGGTGACTACGCTTCAAAGAAGTTTGGACATGATGCCGCCAAAGCAGCTTAGTATAAGTACTTCCGCAGAATCGGGGAGTGTCATACTACGCAGTCGTGTCCTCAAATGACCCGAGCTACCCAATTCACGAACATTATCTTCGACCTCGGAGATGTTGTATTCAAGTGGTCACCCGAAACCAAGACATCCATCTCCTCGAGAACGCTTCGTGACATACTATCCTCTCCGACCTGGTTTAATTACGAGCGTGGTCAATTGGCCGAAGAAGAGTGTTACCAACAAATAGGCGAGGAGTTCAACTTACTCTCAGGAGAGGTTCGACGCGCATTTGACCAGGCGCGGGAGTCGCTCGTCGCTGATGAGGCGCTCATTGATCTAATTCGTGACCTCAAAACTCAATCCGACGGCCGTCTCCGTATATTTGCCATGTCCAACATCTCTCCTCCCGATTGGGCCGTTTTGCGAACTAAGCCTGCGGACTGGTCGATCTTTGATCAGGTTTTCACATCTGGGAGTGCGGGGGAACGGAAGCCCAACCTTGGCTTTTACGAGCACGTCCTCGCGGGCACGGGAGTTGGCCCCCGTCAGACGATTTTTGTTGACGACAAATTGGAGAATGTGATCTCCGCCCGGTCTCTGGGTTTCCATGGCATCGTCTTTGATAGTCCTGAGCCAGTCAAGCGGGCCCTCCGTAATTTAACTGGCGATCCTCTTGCTAGAGGCCAGGCGTTCCTTCACGAAAATGCTGGCAATCTTGTCTCTGTCACGGAAAATAGCGACAATCATGAAGCCGTTTTGTTGCAGGAAAACTTTGCGCAGCTTCTTATTTTGGAAGTGATTGGTGACGCGTTGGTCATAGGCCCGCCTCAGAATTCGTGACGCTGACTTGCAATTTTTCAGTAATCTAGTTAATTTGGTGGAACATCCCCGAACGTGGAGCTTCTTCCAAGGTGAGTTTTTTCTCAAGTTCTCCAGAACCGCAATTCCGACATCGTAGCAAGGCAAAGGTCAGCTAACCACGGAAGAATTTCCATTTGATCTTGACACAACGTCGTTGGGCCTTACTGTCATGAAGCGGGACAAGGCCGTCGCGAATTCGGTTATGAACGAGATGCTGGAGTATGTCGACCATGATGGCATCATTCAAGTAAGGGTGAAACCCCCTCTATGAAAACATCATTTCAGCTAACATTGTGGGCTCTAGACGTACTTTGACCATCGACGACCAAGATTTGATCCTGTAGTGTGCGTGAATGCCTTGACGCTCTTCTATACGCACGGTCGCGGTTCAGAATTGAGTCGGACCCTCCAATGGATCCACAAAGTCCTCTTAAACCGGGCATATCTGGATGGCACACGTTATTACCAAACCGCAGAGTGCTTTCTATTTTTCCTTAGCCGTCTATTGGCCAGTTCTGAGGATCGGGAGCTGCATGCTCTCCTCAAACCACTCCTTAGAGAAAGGATCCAGGAGCGCATCGGTGTCGAAGGTGACTCAATTGCGCTCGCCATGCGAATCCTCGTCTGTGATTTTGTTGGGCTGAGGGATGAGATTGATTTGCGCTCTCTCCTTCCGTTGCAATGCGAAGACGGTGGTTGGGAAATAGGATGGATTTATAAGTATGGGTCATCAGGACTCAGGATCGGCAATCGTGGTCTGACAACGGCTCTTGCACTCAACGCATTGAGGGCAACGAGTCAGCCATGCGAGGCAACTTCAGAACCTCTCAAAACCGCTGCCACGAAATCGCCCAATCATGGTTCTTCCCTATTCTCCGGCAGACAGGCTCGCAGCAATTCCTTCAAGAATTCATTACAATGGATGTGGCACGGCGGGAAGTTCAAGAAATCAATAGAAATTAGCGGCAGTTGAAACTTGAGGCCCATGGGAATTTGTAGATTTTAGCCATTGTACATTGACATTCTGTGACCTATTTGAATAGGCTCTAGATAGATTGACGCACCCGAGCTTCAACCACATAGAAAGCGTTTGTATACAGGATTGTTTGTTTCCTCGACATATGCGAAGTCGAGCTTGGTTAAAAACTCTTCAAAAGCCTGACTGTCACTTGGTGGCACCTGAATACCCGCTAAAACCTTGCCCAAATCTTTTGAAAAGGTGTTAGTGAATGGTTCACTGGTTCACCTTTGACTGACCAGCTCCATGGTTCCTATAATGGAACAAGGATATATTCCAATCAAGCTGGAGGCCTAACAGAAACTTTCTGAGAGCCCCTGGTCGCTCAGGAAATTCTGAGATGGCGTTAGCCGCCAGATGGAGAGGGTGTGATTGAAACATGCTCGCCGAATCTGAATACTCTCTCGTTAGATACCTGTGCCAAACCCCCGATCATATATCGAACGTGGCTTTTAGCGAATTCATCGTCGCTGATATCAAAACCTTGCATATCCGCTTGCTCCAAAGCCTTAAGTACGTCTCGTACCTCGCTCTCCCTGGAGTTGGATTCCAGTTTGAAGGACATGAGGACGTGAGCTCGGTCTCCAGAGATATTGTATCGATAAATAAATTCTGTCACTGCGCGTGGATGGATAACGGAGTGTAAGGCAATGAAACTAAAAATAAAGTAAAAAAACGTCATCTTTCAACCCAAACCTATTGTGGATACACACCTTCCTGGTTTTTCTGGGATCTCGACGCTCAGGAGGGCTTCTCGACCCTCTCCTAGTTCTGCACGTTCTGCAACGAACCGTAATCTGTCGAAATTCATATTTGCACCGCTCACGACTACTACAAATTTCTTTTGTGCCCCAACCAAATCATTTTCAGCAATGTAACGCTTCAGGCCTGCTAATGCTAGAGCCCCTGCTGGCTCAGTGATTGATCGAGTTTCTTGAGCAGAAAATGTCAAATTTGCACCACTCTCGAAGATATCATGGACACGGTTACCTTCGAATATATCTTTTATCGCAGCACAAATTTCATCGTTGTCGACTTTGACAATCCCGTCAAGCAAATTTTGGCATATCCGGAAGGGCTCTTCTCCTACAATCTTGACAGCTGTCCCGTCACTGAAAGGTCCGACCTCACGCAACGTTACACGAGTGCCCTTCTCGATGCTGCGGTCCATCGCATCTCCATCGATGGTTTCCACACCTCTGACCAAGGTATTCGGGCTACCAATCCTTTTGACGTACTCACAGATTCCAGCTACCAGGCCGCCCCCACCAACAGCAGCAAAGATTGAGTCTAGCTGATCTGAATCGGCCAGCTGCTTTAGAATTTCCATCCCTACGGTACCTTGACCCGCGATGACAAGGGGATCATCATATGGGGGGACGAAGGTCAGACCGTGGGCCGCAGCGAGACGAGCACATTCCATCTTGGCTTCGTCAAAATCCACTCCGTGTAAAATAACCTTGGCACCCAGACGCGCTACGTTGCGCACTTTTATAGAGGGAGTACCTTGCGGCATTACGATCGTGCAAGGAATTCCGAGACGTGCACCAGAAAGGGCGACACCTTGGGCATGGTTTCCTGCAACATGGAATTAAAAGAATGAGTTTCATGGAAAACTGAGGGCATTAGAAGCGTGGTGACTTCAATCATACGCACACTGACCAGCGCTGCATGTCACGACGCCTTTCCAGCGCTCCTCATCGGATAAGCTAGCCATGAAATTGTATGCGCCGCGGATCTTGAAGCTGAAGACCTCCTGAAGATCTTCGCGCTTGAGCCAAATTTGGTTCCCAAGCTTGGAGCTTAGATTGGTTGCGAGGATCAATGGGGTTTCCTTCAAAATCTCGTAAACTTTGGAGGTGAGGATGAGCCTCAAATAATCGGGTGTATTAGATGGTAAGAGAAGGTGTTTTGCAAGACGAGGGTAAGAAAGCGGCTCTGGAGCATTTGAGGCATATTCAATGATTGCAGACATTTGGGCCGTTTGACCGTTGACGGAAGAGATTTTTCCAGTCCACAACTTCGTAGTTGTGATCACCTGACTGAATCAAGCTTGAATTGCTTTCACTGTGACCATGGCTCAAGCTGCAATGGGGCCTCCTCTCTCCCCTAGGGAAACTCGACGTTCAGGTCGGCGCTCAGCTCCTTCTACTTCCACCAGCGCCTCCAAATCACCAGACTCGGATCAACCTCCTCGTCAGAAGGATGGCGTGCCGCGTCCAGCGCCCACCTCTACCGGCAACGGTGGTAGAACCAAACGCTTGAAACAAGAAGACCTCGAAGAAAACGTTGATGACAGAAGAAATTCATCTTCTACCTCAACCCCTGCCTCAACCTCATTCGCCTCTAACCCTACCGCGGTCCCAGGGGGAAAGTCAAAACGAAAAGTGAAAGAAAAAGACAAACAGCTGGCGATCGATGAGCATGGAGACCCTCCCAGCGCTTCTGCTGAAGACCACCCTCCCGACGCTGTAGAGGAGGAGGAGCAAGGGATCACAAGATGCGTTTGTGGGAGTTCTGGTATGGTGACAGTCCGCTTCCCATTCTCTTTTTTAGCTAACTGATAGCAAAAATTGTAAGGAGAGGATGACCCGGATGCGGGGGAATTCATGGTTCAGTGTGAAACCTGCAAGGTGTGGCAGCACGGCTTATGTATGGGGTACCAATCCGAGGATCAGGTTCACGACTACGACTATTACTGTGAGCAATGCAGACCCGAGCTCCATGTAGATCTTATCAAGTGAATTCCTTCTATTTTGTCTCTGAATTGGCCGCTGATTCAAGATTCAGAAAGCTTTCCAAGCGGCCGCGTCAAACCTCTGCGGGTTCTCATCATAATCCAGTTCCCTCCACATCGAGGGTGTCTCGTTCACACTCACCATCTCATTCGCTCAAACAACCATCCAAACGACGTAATACTATGAATAGCAGGGATGCCGCATTCGATGAAAGTTTAAAGGAAATTATCGAAGCAACGGCTGCTGAAGCCGCTGCACATGGCACAGTCATCTCTGCTGTTCCTTCCGTTGATGTTTCTCCAACTGAAGAGGTGGAAGAAGAAACTGAGGCTCAGCAAATCGCAAAAAGGAAAAGGAAACGTAGCGAGGATGACGTGTATGCCTCGTTTCTCTAATCTAACAATGTTTTGATGTTAACTGTTCAGTGAGCAGGGTCCCGAAGAAGAGAACGCGGTCTGCTTCAAGTGCGTCTGATCGTGCATCCATTATTCCTCAAGACGACGCTTCCCCACTCGCGATCTTGGAAAAACCACTTGCCCCAGTCGCCCCACAATTACCTCCCAAAAGCTCGGGTCGGAATAAGCGAGGTGGACGGAAAAATGCCAATGTTGACACAGTCGCGTCAGTCGATGGGGATGAAGGTAAAAAAACATGAGACATGGGAATTGAACTTGGCTGATCAGGCTTAGCCCCCACAGCACCAAAACGTACCGGCAACAGCAGTCGCTCGAAGGGCTCTACGACTGCAAAACGACCCCCTTTTTCTCATGTTGGGTCTCACGGTTCAGGGAACGACCACAGCGCACGTCGAAATCAGTCTGGAGGAGTCGCTGGACAAGCTGTTGCACCTGTCAACACAGAATCCTCGCGTGCATATCGGAGTTCGCATGCATATGCAGTTTCACAACAGTCCCTTTTTACATCATGGAATCTTCCGGATTACCTCGCGCATCTTGAGGAGATGCTGCCAACGGATACTCCTCAGCCCCTAGAGGTTCGTGCGGGTCCTGGAGTTGCTGCTGGAGGAAGGGGTGAGAGCACAGAGCGGACGATGGAGCGAGGTGTGAAGGTTAAATGGCCAAGTAAACGCATGAGCGTTGGCGATATGAACAAGCGAGTGAGGGCTCTGGTGGAATGGGTTGGGAGGGAACAAGCAAGCGCTCTCGATCGTGGGCGTAGGAGGATCGCCTTGGAGAGGGCTCTTTATGAACTGGCCTCCGATCCCGGCGAGACTGAAGCAACAAATTTTTCTGCTGGAAATGGGGAACCATCCCTGGCGTGCTCTGTGGAGGCAGATTCTCGACAAGACCATAGCAGTCATCTAATACACAACACAACACACCCATTGCCTTCGACAATGAAAATAATGGAGGAACTTATGGAAGAACTGATTGGATTCCAGGAGAGATTTGGACCGGGTGCAAAAAACCGAGAGAGGGAGAGGAGAATGCATGTTGGTGCTTCATGACACATAACCACTCATTTTCTACTTAACATGAATGTAATAATACACGGTCGACATTCTGGCCCTTTGTTTTTGAGAGAATGAATGTGCACAGCCACATGTCAGTTCAGCTTAGCTCGTCATAATATTTGATTCTTAGACTCCATGGAAGACTCACCCGACCTCTCCGATAGCGAAGACTATGGAGGACATGAAGATCACCACGGAGATTACTCTCAGCGAATGGAAGAACTTTTTGACGACACAGACGACGACTCTAAAGACGATGGAGAAGACGAGCTTACCGATGAAGAGGAGGGTTTCTTATATACTGGAATGGACGCAGAGGACGCCTCAGTCGGATATCGGCAACAACTTCGAGATGTTCTAGAACAAAATGAGGACGAGGAATATAACTCAAACGCGGACGAGGTGGAGCGCTCGCCGGCGTTGGACAGCGGCGCTAGGGCGTCGGTCGATGACGAAGAAGAGCTACTGGTTAGCAGTCTCTATACCTTCAATGAAGTCTGAGCTGGAACGCTGATGCATAAACTAGCAACGCGATGACTCTAACTCCTTGTTACATTACTCTTCTGGCACGATGTCGTCACCACCTTCAAGAGTTACGTCTCCAGGAATACAAAGCTTGAAACTATCTCGGCCCTTTTTGCACCCTACCGTTTCCCGACTCCGTTCCTACACTCCTCAGCCCTCCATCTTGCTTGCCAACGAAGCAGCGATGTCTTCATCGCACTTTACCGTCGCTTCACCTTCGCCATCTCACTTTTCCTCCATGTCTCGCCTATCATCTTCATCCAACCTCAGGGACATACAGAACGACCAATTTCATGAACCGGTTCATATTATTGACCGTGACGTGTTCAGGTGGACCGACCTCGGCGCAATAACACAGGAAATGTACCCCAAACCCTCTGCAAAGGCTTCCTCGGTCCTCGGCACGTTCTCAGCAGGGTTACCTACCGTCTTAGCTGCCAATGGTCTGCTTTGCGTTGGAACTGAACAAGGAAAAATATACGTCTACGATTTCAAGCAGACACTAAAGGCAGTCTGTGGGAGTGACCTGACAGGTATGCTTGCTCCTCCAAGAATTGACTATCGCTCATGTTTTCGGAAAAGCCAAACATGGCTCGGTGACCTCCATAGCACTGTCTGATGACCATACGTGTATAGCTTCTGGCCATATAACTGGTCATATTCACCTTTATGACTTAAAAAAACCGAATTCCCCATTCCGATCTGTGCCGCCCGTCACTTTATCTGCTGTATCCTCTGGTCGCAAAGAAGGCCACTTGGAAGGTTCTTGTATTGTCAGCATTGGCTTCATAGCTGGAAGACATACAGCGATTGTTTCTGCAGACGAAAAGGGCTTGGCATTTTTCCATTCTCTGGGAAAGCTGCTCTTTGTAGAAGCACCGGACATTCTTCGCATTCTTGGGCGATACCCTGACTCCTCACCTTCATTGAAGCCTCTACCACGACATCTGCCAAATGATGGACCTGAACGAGGGCCTAATGTGCGTGCAAATCGATATACCATCTTGGCTATGGCATCCTTGCCACTAGGCACACCGAATCCGACAGACACTTACGATCTTGTTGCTCTGCTTACACCCACAAAATTGGTCGTCGTCGGTCTGCGACCGACCCCGAAAACATGGTTCAAATTTCCTCGTGATCCAAGTGAAGGAACGTCGAGGTCTGGGTGCAAAGGCGTACTGGCCTGGTTTCCGAGTATTTCACGTTCGACATCGAGATTACCCGAAGCAAGTCAAGCCGGAAAGCAAAAAGAAGGGTCGAGTGAGAGTTCAGTCGCCCCGATGCTTGCATTTACATGGGGAACGTCCCTTCGTCTCGTTCGCGTGTCGGAATCAAAAATTAAGGCACCGGCAAAAAAAACTAAAGCCGGTGGGGTTGAGATGGAAGTCGGGACGATTGTTCATGAACTTGTGAGAAAATGGATAATGGAAGACGATATTCTCTCTGTCCAGTGGTTGAATGTCAATGTGGGTTCGTTCACTTCAATTCATGGTGTTAAGAAGATGAAAATCTTACGATGTAATATGGTATACAGCAAATCGTCGTCGTCACTTCCACGACTTTAGGAGTGTACGACATCACATTGTGTCGTCTAATTGAACAGGTCGATTTTGATGGCATGTCATTATCGCCATCGAACCAGAGTACTGAGACGAACGCGTCCGCACGAGCGGATACAATCCACATCGTCTCGCATCGTGTCCGCGTTTATAAAGGAAAAATCTTCCTGTTGGTACGCTCATTCTTTTTCTACCTCAGTTGTATTCCTGAATAACGTGTCACATGGTAGGCTAGAGACCGATTTCAGGTCGGTACGCTGTTAACTTGGGCTGATCGCATTCTCGCATTGGTACAAACCGGAGACTTTCTCAAGGCAATCGACCTCACACGAGCATACTACTCCGATGAAGCACCTGGAAATAGGAATGGACTTCCTGATGACCCTGATCTTCGAAAGGAGGTCATCGGTGAAAAGATGAAGAGCCTCATGAACGCCTCCACTCTCTGGGCATTTTCTGAAGACCGCATGACTGATGAAACTCATTCAACGCCAGATGGTCGTGGCGTGGATCGTACCTCCCTATTTGAAGCCCTTGTCACGATTTGTTGTCGTGTTTGCATCGCACTGTCCGATTTCGAGTTTTTGTTTGAAGATTTGTTCCAGAAGTACGACGATGCAGGTATAACGACGATCTATCTTCGTCAGCTGGAACCTTTTGTTTTGGACAACGAAATTCGGCATGTTCCTCCACGTATAACCCAGAGACTCATCCATCTTCACGAGGAAGATGGTCAACCAGAGCACGTGGAGCGCATCATTTGGCACATGGATCCTTCATGTCTAGATTTGAACCAAGCCATTCGCCTGTGCCAGAAGTTTCACTTGTACGACGCCCTCATCTACATATACATCCGTGCGCTTCAAGACTATGTTGCGCCCGTGGTTGAACTCCTTGGACTCGTCCGACGTGTCCAGCAGTATGAAAAAGCTCAGACAAAGTCTTTTGAAGAACAAAGATTAGCCTTGGATGATGACACCATTGGACCTATTACTGCTAATGCGTACAAAGTGTACCCCTACTTAGCCAACATTTTGTTGGGGCTCATTTATCCAAGCGAGGAACCCTTGTCGGCCCTAGACGCTGTCAAGGCAAAGGTTGATGTTTACACATTTCTCTTTTTTGGCCGTTCTAATGTTTGGCCTCCCGGCGAAAATGGCCAGCTGGTCTTGACTTCGGATGAGGAAGGAGGACCAGAGCCGACGTACCCTTATGCTCGTCAGCTTCTACGATTCGATTCAGAGTCCTTTCTTCATTCTCTCGACATTGCCTTTGAAGACGCCTTTTTAAACGAGGAATCCAGGAATATCAACCGTTTAATCATTGTCAGAATTCTGCTGGAAATCATAGCTTCAGGCGATCTGCCACCGAAAGACGTCACTTTTGTGAATATTTTCATTGCACGAAACGTGCCCAAATATCCTCAATTCTTACAAGTTGCACCAAGTGTTCTTCACGCTATTCTGGTCAACCTCGCCCAAGATCCTGATAGCAGAACACGTGAGGATCGGCAGCTTGCAGTTGAATATCTGCTATCTGTGTACAATCCTCACGAAAGTGATCGATTTGTCGCCCTCTTTGTGGCGGCCGGTTTCTACCGGATCCTTCGGTCGTGGTATCGTCAAGAGAGGCGGTGGCCGCAATTACTTTCAACTTACTTCGATGATCCCCAGTTTCCCACCTCGGACGTTTTGAAGAAGGCGAACGAAGTGCTCTCTCTTTCATGCCGTTCAAACAAGAGTGTTGTTCCTACCGGTCTTGCGGGGACAATTTCCGACTTTCTCCCGAAGCTATTGCGTGCTAGTATTCGGGGTACTGCGATCATCCTTGAAGAGTATTTGCCACAACTCCACCAACAAGCTCTGGACTCATTAGATCTCAATGAGGATGGCCACCAGAGTCAATTCGAATATCTTAACTGCTTGCTTGGGCCCCTCGGTGGCAATGATGAAGGTTTCGCAACTCACCACGGAAGCGAGAAGTCGGATAATCTGGGAAATCTTCGTCAACTATTCATTGCTCTCCAATGCCAACTCCATCCTGGGGAAGTAATTGAGCTCCTTCAATATTTACCGTCGGAAAAGCTTGATTGGACGCAGGTTTTTCAGACTTGCGAAGCAAATGAAGTACTCGACGCTGCTGTGTGGACAACAAACAAGATAAGCGGTCCTCGAGAAGCGCTTGTTCAAGCAGGTTCCTACCAGCAACGTCTGACTCATCAAATCGCACAAGCACTTCTGGAGAGTTCCTTGCGCAACACTCAACATCCTCTGGAAATTTTGCAAGCCGTGGGTCGGATAGGGACCACTATATGCCTCGAACATTCTCAGGGACCCTCTACCACCAAAGTCTCTTCGGAAGATTTGTGGTTTTTGCTTTTGAGCCGTCAAATACAGACCGTCCAGCTCCTCGCTGACTCACAGCCCTTGAAAGACAGGGATTCACAATTCATGACAAGTAATGACTTGGAATACATGCTTTCTTCAACACGCTCGCTTGTACAAGAAACGTTCGGGGCTCTGGTGTCAATCACATCAACACGGGCTGTGTCGTTCCCTCGTCTTTTCAAACGCCTTGTTAATTCTGCCCCTACATCTATGGGCAACCATTACACAGAATTCAGGATCGTCCTCGGGGGTATGCTGGACTCATATCGTTCAGACGGCGACATGTTGGTAATGACAAAACATCTTGTCGATAGTGATCTGTTTGATGTTATTGCCGCCCATCAGCGTGAGCGAGATCGAGGATGGTCTCCTCATCGGGGCATTTGCAACACTTGTCGCAAACCGTTGGCACACACTGAAAATCCAATACCGGCTCTCAGTCACGATCCTTCCATAGTTGCCTTCCGATCTGGGGCGATTTCCCATAGACGTTGTTTGCCCGTAGGATAGCCATAGTGTACGCCAGCTTACCTCCTCCCCACTCCTGCATCTTCGCAATCCAGCTCGAGCTTCAGTCCTTGGAATCAGCTGATATCTTCGTGATATCTTCCCATCAGATGGCGCTTCATCGTGATAAACCCTACTGACCATCATTCGTTTCTACCATCTCTTTCAGAGTTTTCAAGTGTAGGTTTGTATCAACGTCGACACCCAAGGTGCTGCCATCCCCTGCAAAGGCTTCAACATCTAGTATCATCTGGGCACGAATGCGCTCTTCGTCTCTTCCTTCGTCGTTTGCGGGAGCAGTGCCAAATAGGGAAAAGTTTGACTTTTTCCCTTTTTTGAGCCTCTTCAACGACTCCTCGGTCTTCTTCATGGACGACAAGTAAGTTATATACCTGCGTAAGTGAAATGAATGTTTGCAAAAATGTTCCGTTTCTTATGTAAAAGACACAAAAGACACACCTCACAGTAACATTGTTGAATACTGCTGTGGAATAATCTTGAACGTGATCTGTCAGGTGCGATCCTGGGCCTTCAGCAAACCCGATTCCGAAGAATTGCTTGATTGGGCGAAGAATAGATGACACAAAATAACTTGGCTCTGTTGGCGTCCGCTTGTTCGACATGGCCCTGAATTGCGATGGAATGCTTCTGACGGGCAGAAGAGCATCGCAACAGCGCTTCGTCAATATTCTGATTATCTCGTTGGATACTGGTTTTATTGAGAGGGTCAGCTTTGCCAGCGACCCTCGCAAGATGTCTGAAATCATTCTGTAAGATCATAATGAAAAAAAAGGGAAAAACGTTGAAAAATGACCTTCGGCTGTAGCATCGTGATTATCTGAAAGCTCTGGCAGCGTCGTACTAATCTGTCGATGCCAAAGTCCTAGTATGTGCGTTTCCATCAATTTGATATCAATCAATAATGACGCATATTGTCGTAAGAGATCGTCGTCAGCAGTGGTCGACTCCGCTGATGGCGTTTCGCTTTGCGTAGTTGAAGTCAAGGAATGAGGAAGAGGTGTTGGTGAAGTCGTTCCCTGATTTTGTTTAGCCTCTTGGATATAGGAAAATGAAGATGCAACACGAAAACCTTTTCGGACACATTATTTGCCAAAGTCTCATGAGGAAAGTCGACGGAAGTATCCAACCATGTCTTATACCGACTTAAGATCTGTTGTTATGCATTATATATTAGAGATGCGATTGGCAATGGGAACGTGACTTCCGCACCTGTAAAGTCAATCTCCAAAACCTATGGGCGAGCTCAGGAATATAAACTTCCGCACTCCAACAAGCAGAAATCGCCACCCATACTGCTGATGCTTGGACTGTCACAAAGTTATTTGTGCCTTAATTGATAAAATGTGAGGACCTATGTTAGGGCTACAATGCAAACTTACCTCCAACCAGAGACCATTCAATCGTGCTTACAGAAAGTGATTCCTCGAGTCTTCCTATGACCTCTTTCCATCGGAGTTGAAAGTACACTGGAAGCTGCCACCGTCGTTCAAAGGCCAAATAAACGGCATGGGCACGCAATGCTTCAACAGCGCGTTTCGAAGGTGCGAGAAGTTCGAGGGAGCGAATAAATGCTTGAGTTATCTCGTAATTCTGGTCTCGAAAAATCAGCCATCGCCGTCTAAGACAAGTTGCTTCGTACTTTGCGGAAGTCATCTGGCCTTCCTGCGGCAAAGACAGTCCCACCAATCTCATCCATAATTGCATGGGCCAGCTCTGGCCAAATGACGTTTGCCATGATTTGGAATCTGTTATTATCTTGTCTTTTGGACGAACTCGAGGGGCCTCCTTCTGTTTGTGCGCCGGGTACTAGTTTCGCCACGACAGTCTCCGCAATCTCCATAACTTGACTCATGTCTCTCTCAATGAACCGCAGTATCTGATTATACAAGTGTACCAAAGGGTCAGTGCCTTCTAAAAGGTGTGCTTGGTGTCTGTTCGGCTTTTGGTCGCAAGTTGCAAGAGATTCAGGTGTCAGAAAGGTAAATGGCGTGTATGGTGTCTGAGGGTAATTATTGGTGTTTAATGTTGATTGCAATGCAGAGGGGTTGAATGGCGTGTGAGGTACGAGGGGAGAATGCGGCGCGGCCAACCCGCCAGAATATATTGTCTGTCAGACGTTTGAGATAAGTATATCCATACAAGGCGATAAAAATGGAGCAACCTTTTTTACGAAGCTTCTCATGATGTCCCGTCGAATCACATCTTCTGCGTCCCGCCAAAGACCCAAAATATCGTACGTTCGCAGACACTCCGTGAGGTCTACGATGCATTTGGATTTTTCCGATTCAGTTGTTCGACGGTCTCCTTTCCCGCCGATTAAAGTTGCCATCTGCATAGAGAAGAGGTTATCGAGATCCGAGGATATGGTCGACTGAATTCGGTCAATGCGCTGAGAACATTGGTGTCGTATGTGAGAAGGAGCTCGAACACCAAATACAGGGAGCTCACAAACCCATTGTATCTCATTGATGAAGGAACAATTTTCTTCCCTAGCCTTGGAGGCGTGATATAGCAGTTGTGTATACTCGACGGCTACACGAGCCAGATGTGTTACCCGGTTTCCTCGGAGTCTATTCATTAGAATTTTTGATTGTCCAAGATAATGTGGCGGACCTACTGAGTATTTGGAGGTTCTTCGACATTCTTGATCAGGTGTGGAAGTTTAGAATTATTTAGATCATCCTTGAGGTCACCATCGGAAGTCGAGATGAGGAGTAGCGATTCTAATCGGCTGACCGATTCAGATATTTTCAAAAGTAAGTGAAGCAAAGCCTGCTTTCGGAGTCAGGAACACCATCAAGTGTACAATAGAAACGAACCTTTTCCTCGCGAAGATTACTTCTCTTCGTTAGTTTCCGCTGAATCGCGTCTTGAATGACGCAGAGTTCTTCGCGAGATATCTGTCAAAGCTTTGTCAAATTAAAAAAGAGACTGATGAATGAACGGCCCTTCACATTGACGTGATGTTGGAGGCTACTGATAGGCATTTTGAGTCTAACGAGCCGTGCACCCTCGTCCTGCAAGTCGGTACTCAAGCTGATGAATGCCTCATAGTCGTCATTGATGAGCATGACCAATTCTTCCTTCAGCAAGGACAAGTATTCACGTAATTCCGCGCGTAAGTCAGGTAACGAAGTATGGGAGCGTGATAATAAGAATTCTTCAGCATTGAACACCTGTGCTGTCAGATACTTGTTGTTGTGGGAGAGTGGAGTAGAGATAGGCAGTTCGTGTAACTCGCCCTCTTGTTCCCAAGAAGACTTGTGTGCAATGGATGATTCTCGAGCGGCCAATTCCTCTGCAAGCCGTTCTAGCTGATATGGATCCCGAGTAGAGAGGGGGTCGCTGGACATTTGGACGTGGTGAGTCGTCACTTGCGAGCTCTCAGTGCGAGGCGTTCTGAGGCGGTAAAGTTATTTGAGACCGAGGTCGACACCGATAGAAAATAACAACGCGCACGCGCGTATCTTCAACAACACATCAGCCAACACTCAGTACTCGTTCAGCGTCATTGTTCGATGCAGGCAACCCTAGACTCGTCCTCTCTCAAACGTATGCTTTTGCGCTCTCGTGGAACTGTCAGTATCTAAATTCAACAGCTTTCACCAAGGCGCTGATATGTTTGTCGAAATACGGCGACGAGCTCTCGATATATGCAACACCGGAACGCTTGTCATTGTCTGCCACGAACTCTTCTAAATCAGCTTATTGTCGAATTAAATACGAGAAAGAATTTTTTACAAGATACCGTGTGGCTGACCATCAGGAAGGCAGAAACGACCAGACAAGCGACAATGCGGAGAATTTCACATTAACAGGACAACTTTTGACGAAAGTATGCCTTACGTTCCGGATTTATTAAATTCTGATTCATCTCACCACAGTCGCTGCTCTCTATCCTGAGGCATCGCACCATCGAAAAGGCAGTTGAAAGGTGTGAATTATCTATCGTTGAAGGAGAAGCTGGGAACGAACTCGGCAATGAAGGTCAAGACGGCCTTGAAAGCAGGTTGATCGTGAGGTTGCATTGTAAGCATGGTGAGGACAAAATCGGGCTATTGCCATTTCCGCGCAATAGCTGAATACCGCAGGTGTCGTGAAAACTCACCGTCTCCTTCTCCTCACACCAACATCTCTCATGGCGCCCGGGGTTCCTAACAATTCAAATGAATCAAGATTGACGATTGGTCCTAAGGCTTTAAAAGATATGATTGAGCACTTCCCTGTATCCAAGGGTGTAAAAGCAGATCCGCAATTGGTGTGGAGTTTTGGAAATGACGATGTGGCATTAAAAAGTCTGGAATCGTCAATCGACAGTCGAGGTACGACCGTTGCTTTCCCCTCAACTCATTGATCGAAGGTCTTTCTGTTCCAGGGAAAGGCCAACTGTCAACGGAACTCACCATCAGCGCTGAGGAATTTGAGGTATATGCCATAGATGAACCTCCAACAACGATAGCTTTTCACCTTCGTGAATTCAATGTGCGTCTTGTGTGCTACATACACATCAAGTCTTATGCACTTCCCTAGGCTACGATTGCATACGCAGATAGCATGTCCCTAGGGATGGAGCTACGATTTACCGATCCTGCCGCCCCCCTTTTCATTGATGTGGAGGGGGACTGCTCGGAAGCTCTATTCGTTATTTCCACCAGCCATGTTTCAAGTGCAGGAGCTTCCGCTTCAAATCATCGCCGTAATGTAAACACCAAAAAGCGTGAACGAGAGGAAACACCAGGCCAAACAACCAAAATCAAGAGGTCCATGAGGGTTGTTCAACCCAGTCTAGCGATGGAACGAGATCAACCCAATGCCAACCCAGAACCCCAATCTTGCGCGCCTAGCTCCACGGTCTGTCGAGAATTCCGTCAAACCGACATGCCACCTCCCTCCTCCTTCCCTGACGACTCATCGTCTATGGAAAAAGTTCAGGAACCTTTATTTCTCCCAAGTTCCTCTCAGCTGTCAGCTGTTGATGAAGCTGTGCTTCGAGCGTCGGGATTAGAAGTCGGCACCATGGATGAGCTTACAGAGATGCTTGAGGGGGAGGGCGAGGAGGTTGTGTTTGGCTCTACATCTCAACCTCCAGATCTTGGTCAACGCTGTGGCTTTCAAGGCAATGGGGAGGATAGATTCGAGATCATTGATGATACAGAATTAGGTACTACACAATCGTCCTATGACAGATCAAAGGTATGGGCAACACAGTTCCCCGTGGATATAATGCATGACAAGAACTGTACTTCAGATGTTCCAACCTCTGTTTGAAGACTAAAGACTCGAGATCACAACACTCACTCACGGAAACAATCCATCGTCTTGGTCGGGGTAGCTTCGGTTGGCGGGCCATTTATCGATATCGCTGAAAGTTTCGATTTTAAGGGTGTTTTCCAGGGCCACGTTCTTTTTCCACCTCTTGAATACCCCTGCATAATTTGTGCCAAACCGCAGCTTCACCAGTGGACGACCTGCCTCCTTACGTCTCGTCACTACGTTTTTTATCCAATCTTCATCCTCGTCAACGTCAAGGAGAAATGCAAGTGTCTGCAGAAAAGGCCATGGCCTCCCTATCACAAAGTCAGATTCTACGTCGTTTGCCGCCGCTAGGATTGGTGATATCGGAGATGTGCCAATAGATGAGTAGAACGAGGAAAATTCGGTGATATCGGGGAATGCACGAAGAAGGCGTTTGTACGCGAAGTTGGATACTTCGAAATCACAAAATGTCAGATGTTTTAGATGGCAATACCTCGCTACGGCTTCAGCGTCGTCCCACAACCCGTCAAGATCGTGCTCGTGTAAATCCTTTAATACCAGGGATTCTAACTGTGGAGCATCAATTGCTTGCAACGCTCCTCCATACACTCGACCGCTGATCCCGCATATCCGCAAAGAACGGAGATTAGGTAAACTAATCAAGGCCCTTCCGGACCACGACTCGTTTCCAATGATGTCACCGTAAAGGGAGAGATGAGCCAAGGCTGGGGAAAGGGTCACTATGTCACGAAACATGGAGAACCGCATGGGAAGTGCTTTTGTCTGGTCAAGATGGAGTGTTGTAAGCTCCAGCAGCGGTGGTCGGAATAGGTATATCGCAAGACCCCGAAGACGCACGAACGACAGCCTCGGTGCACCTTGAGAGAAAATGCGAGGCTCGTAAGCATTTTTACGGACGACTGCCTCATCTACGTGTTCAGCATTGTCGACGCAGATCGATAGATACTCTAGGGCGGGTGCATTTCTGCTGCAAAGCATCATGACAATGGAGTTGTCTTCGCTTTCACCTGCGGCAGCAATCGAGAGGCGTCGCCAGCGATGTGACTGTGCGCTAACAAAGTTGATCATCTCCATCATGGCATATCTTCCCAACG
Organism: Laccaria bicolor S238N-H82; assembly: GCF_000143565.1. Lineage (NCBI taxonomy): Eukaryota > Fungi > Basidiomycota > Agaricomycetes > Agaricales > Hydnangiaceae > Laccaria > Laccaria bicolor. Next base: position 802,723 of record NW_001889876.1, read on the forward strand.
CGCTAGATGCCCACCCCGACATATCCACACGTAGATCAAGCCTGCAGTCGAGCGAGCGGGCAATATATGTTAAAACTTTCTCCGGTTTGGTTGTTGGAGCGATGAAAATGCTCGTCCACAGAGAAGGAGTTCCGATGGCGATGTCACGAAAGTAGGAGCAGATATGTGACATGAGAAGTTCAAAAGAAAGACCGGCCTCTCTAGACAGAGGATTGGAATCGGTGCTTGATGTTTCCTCGATTTCCCTGCCTGCTGCGAAAATGGCAGATAGGACTTCGGGGGGAAAGGTGCATATCGGTGACTCGTCATCTTGCAGAAGTTCTTTACTACCATGTTTCTTGTGCACTCGTGAGACCATTCTTCGTGATCCTGGTACTATGTCTGTAATGTTTGAACAATGTATGGCACAAGGAGCTAGGCCTCACTGGGATGATGTGGTTGTATTCTTGATCAGCAAGTTGATCTATAGGTTGATGATGAGGTTGTAGATTAGCCTTACCTCACATTAGAAACCCTTTGCGGTATACCTTACGGCAATCGCACCTTGAGGCTGTAACGGGCGCCTCCGAAGCAGAAATATGCCGTGATATAGACTTCGACGCGGCCCACCCTGCACCAAACTGGTGGTAACTCGACTCAGCGCAGACCTGCGAACAAATCAGTTTTGTCTTTCGCATTTACTCGGCGCTGCTGCTGGTTTCCACGTCATGAATCCCACCAACCTATACCAGAAACGACGTTCAAACTTATTTAGTACATGTGCGCTGATGCATGACTAGTATAAGATCTGATCACTTGGTGATTGATAGCTGGATCTAAGAAGACCGAATTATTAGACAAGTTATTAGATACCAAAGCTGCAAGGAAGTTACTTGCCTCATCTTGCGAGATAGTCCGAAGGTCTCCGGGGCATGCTACCTTCCCCGTTACAGCACCAATTTCAACATCAGGTGCCCTACCCTTCGTGGTGTACCAGTACCTAATTTCATCAGGGACAACTTCGATCACAGCTACTCGAGGGTCGTTTTCGTCCCCCCTGTGGATACCATCGCCAAGATCTCCAAACCAAGACGCAGTCCTGCCGTCCAATCAGCAACCTCATGAGTGGATAATGAAGGACAACAAAAGCTAACGCTGGAGTCCAGTGCTTCTTGATTTCTTGCCGGTCTTGAATGATTCTAGCCTTCCCAGAGAAGCTGTTGTGGCACTGAATAATTTTGTAGTCACTGCAGCTGAACGAGGACGTACGAAGCCTAGTTGGTCGTCTCTGGATTCAAAAAGCTGACATTCACGTGGGCGTCATTTTGAATTTCTTCGAATTTGTGTGAGACATTGTTTGCAATGAAGAGCAACGAAAGATCCATTTCGCTTGAAGCTACAGAGAACGTAAGTATACTCAAGTTTTGGCTATGCGTGTCAATTACGATGGACAGGGTTCATGGCCCTCGAATGAATGTGGCCATCAGTCCCGCGTGTGGTAAGCATTGCGGTATTCGTCGATTTGATTATTTTCTTGAGGTCTACGCATGCCAAAGTATTCAGTACGCTTACAGACAACTCACGAAAGCAGACGCACCAATAATTTTCTCATCCAGCGTCTTTCTATTATCCTTGGCCTGAGCTGAATATGGATCAAGGCTTATGGGAGACATGGTAGTTCAGTCGAAACGAGAGACATTGCAAAAGCAGTATTTATGCGATTCATGACGTCACCTCGAATTGAATCACGTGGTGCTTTGCCAGCAATGTGAGTATTGCCTGGAAATTTTGATATGACCATGGGTGTCACAAGGAGCCTTGAATGAAAACGAAAAGCAAAGGCGGAGTTGAGACGATGCGATGAATCCGTTTGAATTAGCGTGGAATAAGCCATGTCTACAAGTTTGACAGCGAGTGGGTTCTTGGATCTACGCGAATATCACGGTGGTAGCCGCTGGAGTAGTAACGCCGCCCTCGAAAACCTTGACTATATGTCATGAAATGGGGTGATTAACAGAAGAGGAACATGGAGATATATAATATAAGTGTGTGCGTGTCTATTGCATTCCAGGAATAGATGATGAGTGTTCGGATTGTGGTGTCATGCCTGCTGGTACTGTAATGAAAAAGAGTCATTGCCGCTCAGGCGAAAGGATAATAACAGGACTCACGCGGTGCCATCTGTGGCCGTTGACCTTCACTAAACACTCTCGATACTAGCACACCAACACCCTCAAATACACCCAAAAGAATACCGCAAGCGATGGCAGAGCCCAAGGCCGATCTAGGACCACCTATTGAATTGAAAAATCAGCCCAGATTCCACGAGGGTTGAGTAAACAGTAAAGCTATTCACTCCGGAGGGCCAGACAGCCACCCGTCATAAAACCAGATATAATTGCATTCCATGCGTCCTCTTTTTGCCGCCAGCCTTTGACGGCGCAGTCAAATGTCGAGAACATACCACCCCATACACCAAAGTTTCCACCTGTGACGGGTGCGCGTGCTTTCATTGAGGAGATGGCACCAACGAAACGTTCTCCCTGAAGAAAAGTCAGACGGTCAGAATAACATGAAGATGAAAAAGATACAGACCCTTGGAGAATTTCTGGCACCTTTTATGCCATACCATATGCCACCACCAACTGCACCCATAGAGAAAGCACCGCCAAAATCGTTGAGGATGACCCACGGGCTGTGATGGTAGTGAGATGTGTGTCAAACAGCGAGAACTGTGGACTTGCCAGGGGTCTCGTGTGTGATCAGCGTGCGACATGTCTGTGAAGTGGGGGGGGAGGGGAGATTATTTTGAACGGAATACAGATACTCAGCAGTGGGAGAATGAAACTTTCCTTTGCCAAGCGGCACGTGGAGAGTGCATCACGTGACGATGGACGCGACATTAAATAAACGAGTTGAACTCAGTCTTGAACTCGAGTTGGCTGGTTCTGCTTTAAATTATCATGACACCGGCGCGCGCCGTTGCTCAGCGTCTCAACAATGCCTTTGTTTCCGTTCCACCGTCTCCCATCAGCCTTGACCAATATCGTCCTCTCAAGGGAACCCAGCTTCACGCGTCGACTAAGCTGAAAGAAAACATCCCTCTACCACCATTTTATGTCTCCATCCTTCAATCCTACCCATCTTCCTCATCACATAAACGAAAGATGGATGATCGCGACCAACCATCCCACACTATCGCGTCTGCTACAAAGAAGGCTAAGCACACGGTGACTAGCTCCTCAACGGCCAAACAGACCCAACATGCCCCAGAGGAAGAGTATCCAAACGGTTTTATTTACTGTCACCAATGCAACAGGAAACGCGACCTCCAAGGTAAGTTTCTGTACCCCTCCTCTGCCGTATGTTCACCTTGTGCATAGTCAGTGTTCAATGTACCTCACTCAAGCCACGGGCGACTGCTGCAGGTGCACAGGAAAGGCGCTGCCTTGTAAAATATTGCAAATCTTGCTTGATGAATCATTATGGGGAAAGTGTGGATGATATCAAAGCTCAGACTCGAAATGCCAGAACACAATCTGGGCATGTTGTCGGCGAGGGATACATCTTCAAGCGAGTATCTCATTAGCGGCATAGCATCTTCTCGCATTTATATCTGCTTTTGCACAGATGCCCACGCTGCAGAGACATCTGTGATTGTTCCAAGTGCAAGAGAGCAAAGGGTCTTGAACCTTTGAGGTACGTTGATTGAACAAGCTATATCTGAAATCGTGCTCCCGACTCACCATCATGTCCGGGAACTTAAGCAGCGCACTGCAGGGAAAAGCTGATAATCCGAAACGGGAAAAGAAGTCCAAAACCCAGGTTATCAAAGAAACCGCCGTCACGCCTGCTGTTCAGAAGGCTATTTTGAAGAAATCTAAGCCTAAAGCTCTCCCGACACTCAAATGGACAGCAATTCTCGCGAACCTCAGTCAAGCGGAAGCGGAAGAGCGTATATGCATTCGCGAGTTCTTTCAGAGGTTTGGCAGAATTATGGACCCACCAATAGCCAAGGGTCACCTGGAGGAGCTGGAAACGATATCGGGACGGAAGAAGCTACGGGATGACAATGACGAGTTGGCGGGCTGGATCAGTGAGCCATGCCTGAAGGCAATCGTTCTGGGCCTCTTGGAGTGCCTTGCCAATGATCATGAAAACAATATCGCGAAAGTGAGTACTTTGGCTATGCTCACCAATCTTAGAAAAACTGTAATGACTCTCAGATAATCAAATTACACGTTAAAGAATTGCGTTCCGCTGGTATGAATTTGAACAAGATATGGAAAATTCTCGCCGACATGCGTGAAACCATTGCAAACTCAACCTCAAATGAAGTATCGGGACGGCCGCAGGCTGTCTTGACATTTCCTAACCCCCTTCCGCCACCTGCATCGGCCAACATACGCGCAACTCGTAGTATTGCCGGAACATCCACTATCTCCGTATGCCATACCGCGCAAATGATTCCTGTTATCCTCTCGCTCATCAACCTTGCGCTGGAAACCGCTGCAGCGCGCAAAGAAATGGAGCAAGGGATCAAGGATAGCAAAGATGCTGCAAGGGATGCCAGGGAAGCGGCCAAGCGGGAGAATGACCAGTGGGAGCAAGCTCGCAAGCCCGCGGAACATACCATAATAAAGACGACCAATAAGGGAAAAGAGAAAGATGCTAAACAGACACAGGAGGTAAGTTTGCCAAGTAAATTCCCACTTGGCCCTATGGATAACGAAAGGACATACAGAATGTAGAGAAGAGAATGTTACACAAGGCTCGTCTATTGAACATTGACAACGCACTGAAAATCGTGACGTCTGGATTTGCCCCACGGTTCTCGGCGTTGGGCGCAGACCATGAAGGTCGGATGTATTATGCTCTAAGACCCGGATATCCAGAACGGGAGGCTGCACTTGAATACCTAGAGGCACTGTCCAGCGATAAGCCCACGAAGGTGAAGAGAAAGGCTCGCAACATTGGCGACACAAAACGTGAGGAGCTAACAGAGTGGTCATGGTTTATCGCTGTGTGGGGGAAGAAGCCCCAGGCAACACCAGCCCGGACAGCGGGCCATGACAAAAGTTCCGATGGCGAAGGTGGGGAAAGCTGGTGGGCATTGGGGGAGTCCGAGGAGATCTTGAAGGTTGCGGATTGGATTACTATCAAATGCGGCTTGGAGGATGAGGAGGACGTGACTACAGCTCCATCATCATCCACACCAAAACTAAACAAACGCAAAATGGACGAACTCAAACAGCTTGTGCTAGATCTGAGAGCGTATGCAGGCCTTCTGGAGTGGAGGTCGCGCGAAACACTGCTCAATGAGCTTCGCACTCTAGAAGACAAGGGATTGGAACAGCAACGGATTGATGCACAAGGAATACCCAAGGCCGCTCCCATTCCGACCTCGCGATTTTACGGGGCGTAGCTCGCCGACAACTGGTTTGTTAACATACATTCAGACTGACACTTGCAACCATTAGTACTTACATACTTGACATCGCCATTGCACATACCTTCCAAGTAACCCACGATTTGACATCACTATTGCACATACCTCCCAAGTAACCCACGATTACACCACTATCCCCCAATGGATAACTGTTTGTTGAAGAGTTCAATGAGAGAATCTGCTGTAACATAGCGTTCGATGCATCGGGATAATTTGACTGCAAGGCGGGTGGCCAGAACGTGTTTACACTGTATAGCCAAGGTAGTACTGTCGTCAAACCAACGAACGCAGTAGAAAAAAAGTCAAACCATAAGATGGGTGCGACACAACAAGACTGCATAGGCGAAGGCAGGGCAAGAGCAAAAGTAGGGGACAGGGGCCGTCGTCAAGTCAAGCAGAACATTGTAAGTTGTCGTGGACCCGAGGACTTCATATTCCGACTGGCGCCATGAAACGACATACTTTATGACTGGCCTCCATGTCAGCCAGAACGCAGGCCCGAGGGGTTTCTAAACCTTACTATTTTCGCGGTCAACGAGATCCAGTGCTGCGACCACAAGGGTTTCTGGAAAAATGGAGTTCAGTTTCGCTATAGACTGGTCAGACACTGGTGTGTTCTTCAGGCTCAGAAACAGCATAAGTAAACGGGTACGCGTACACGTATCAGTTTCGACGATGGACTCGATTATTGCATCGGCGAGACATAGATCGGACATGATCTAGAATAGACAGTAGGCGCCAAACAACCTTTTTATGATGCATTCATATCTTTTCCAATTTGCTCAAGTCCATCATGAATTTAGACTACCAGAGCTCAGCTCCGTTGCTGAGCTCCATGGCTTTTCGCTTTCACTCCCACCTCAACCAGAACATCGCAATCCTACGAGGCCATTCATGGTCATTGGCCTAGAAGACGAAGAACATGCAAGAATTTTAGCTCGAAGATGTATCTTGATCAAGTACGTCGTGGCGCACGCCTCTGCACAGATATCGTTATCGATTGAATATTTATTGAGAAAACAGATCCGTCTTTGTATTCTACGGACAAGGGTTCAATTACGACGAACTTCATGCTGCGAATCGAACACTCCAAGGCGAATGGTCGCGCTTCACCCATGACACCTCTTTTCGCTTTCTTGTAACAGCCTACAACCATAAGATCCCCCAGACAAGACAAAGGGAGGTTATTGAAAGTTTCTCTTACATGGGATTTCTGGGAAAGATCGACCTGAAGAACCCAGATATAATTTTAACTTGCTTTGAAGAATGTGCGCTGCACCTCTTGGCCAACCTTGCCTGCCTGCCTCACGAATTTTAGACGATGACTGTCGTGGGACTACTCGAGAAAAGCACGAAGGAGATGGCCACTTTCGAGAGGTGTTTTTTGGCAGGCTGGTATGTCTGCTCACCATTGTTTCCGTTGAGTTTAATCTGTCGCAGCTGGAAGAAGGCTCTGCACGTCTTTTGATCGCTAAATTTGACGTCAAGAAGAGGAACTACTATGGAAATACGAGTATGGAATCCGAAATATCACTATTAATGGCCAATCAAACACTGGTATGTTTGACATCATTAAAAATGTTATGTCTTCTAAGCACTGTTGCGTTCGTAGGCCGCGCCCGGAAAACTATTGTACGACCCCTTTATGGGAACGGGTAGTATGGCGTACGTGAGTGATCGATTGAGCACCCAAAGTTGTCAGTCTGACGCACGGCCTAGCCCACGGCACATTTTGGGGCCATGGTGTTCGGCTCGGATATTGATGGCCGTCAAATGAGAGGAAAGGGTGAGTTATTGTTGTTGCTCTAGGCCCCAATTTGCCTATACTTTTGTCAGAAAAAGTTCCAGGCGTAATACGCGCAGCTACGCAGTACGGAGTTGCCTCACGAATCCTTGGCCTTTCGACTTTCGACGTCACTCGAAATCCATGGAGGTGTGGGGAGCTATTCGATGCGATTGTCACTGATCCTCCTTGTAGGCGACCGTTCACGTTAATTCAGACATTCACGCTCTAACCGCATTGGCTTATCAGATGGAGTTCGAGCTGGCGCAAAACGCCTAGGGCGGAAAAAAGAACTTACCCCTACCCAACGAGACCTGTGCATGCAGTACAGCTTGTCTGGTCGTCCGTCAGTCCCATTCCTTTTTGGCGTTTACTAATGCAGACACACCCCGCTTTCAAACTATAGAGACGATCAGCCTTACATCCCTCCTACCAGACCTTACGAACTTTCCCATCTGGCAGCTGACCTGGTCATCCTCGCCCGATACCTCTTGAAACCTGGGGGCCGACTGGTTTTCTTCCTCCCAACAGTCACAGAGGAATACGAGGAAGTTGATGTTTCTACGATGGTTTGCGAGGGAATGGATGTCATCGCCAACTCTTTGCAAGACTTCGGTTCATGGGGCCGCAGGGTGAGCAGATTTTCCTTTCTGCACCCTTTGGCGAATTAAAATTTTTTGAATAGTTGGTAACAATCAAGAAAACTACGTCTCAAATATATCCCCGCCCGACGTTCGATACCATTTCAAAGAGCGGTACGGAACATGTTCCTGCGCACAGGGACTTCCGAGAGAAGTACTTCCAGGGATTCAAGCCGCAGAAAGACGAATCACTTGAGACCTCTGCAACTACTTCAGTCTGAATGACATTATGTGAAGGGATTGTAAACGACGGAGAGTAAGAAAAAACGTTAGAACGGTGGCAATAAGATTTGAGGTGGGTATAGAGTTTCGTTAATTACATATACATATGAGTGACCTTGTGTGGGCGCGTTTTGGGATTAAACTATCCAGAAACCCTGGTTTCCCCTGAACAACCCAGGGTTTCCAAAGTGCTTGCGTAGAAACCTTGTTTCCACAAGAAGCGGAGCTCAGAATATTTGAAGTCCACCACATGCACATGCATAAGTTCAAGTTGGCGGCGGGGGTCATCAACCTTTCAAGTAGCAAGGGACTATGGAAGGGAGCAGTGGCATCCCTAAACCACTCCCGCTCTCCTACATCTATGTAAGTATAGCTACCCGTCCAAACCCTCATCTTGTTTTCATCTTGTAGCATCGTGTAGACCATGAACCAATATTATTTACCGTGGTAACCACTTGTCGAGTGGGCGCGTCGCATCGCGCGACGATACGTGTGCGACAAGGGATGTGCATGATGGAGTTCAACTCGTCGCGCTCTCTTCTCATCATGACCCGGGGAGCCAAGATCAATTTAAATTTGAGCGCGACACGCGTCGGCATCTAGGAATTTAACTCCGACATGGGGTTCCTCAAAATAACCCATCGACTGATGGAAGGGGGATTTCTACCAAATGCAGAAGAAACCCAGGGTTCCACGCGAAAAGGGGGTTTCTGGTTAGATTGATCCCCAAATTTGAGCGCGACACGCGTCGGCATCTAGGAATTTAACTCCGACATGGGGTTCCTCACAATAACCCATCGACTGATGGAAGGGGGATTTCTACCAAATGCAGAAGAAACCCAGGGTTCCACGCGAAAAGGGGGTTTCTGGTTAGATTGATCCCGCGTTTTGTGGTGATACATACATGATGGTCAATCCCAAAGCAAGTCAAAACATCAAAATCGACGGTAGTCATCACCTACCGCCTTCGAACATCCCATGGAAAAAAAATGAAAATTGGTTTTGAGCCCGACTTCATGCTGCTTGCACTGATAGAGCCTCTTGCAGTTTCAATTCATCCAATTGCTTCCGTTTTTGTACGCCTCGGATGAGAAAGACCGTGGATGCAGCGGTGATGACGAAGACACCGTTGAAGACGAGTGCACGGTACATGTTTAGCGGCGGGGATGCGTTTGGGCCTGCACGAAGAGCGCCTTGAGCTATAGAATGAAATGGCGTTAGTGGTAGTTGCAGGTACGAGGTTGGGGGAAAGCGGACAAAGGACGAAAATAACACCAAATAAATTTCCCCTATTTCGTTGCGTCAACCTTGAAATAAGAACCATAAAACCCAGACATACGTGAACCATAAAATGGCCGAGCTTCCATCGGCATTCCTAGTCAACTCACACGCTAACTCCAGGCTAACAGGAAGCATGGTTACGGAGGAGACCCCAATGAGTGTCATGATGGCAAACAGGCCTCCGATGTTATGCGGTTTCACTGAGAGAATTATTGTTAAATCACCTCACAGAAGAATGTTGCATACCAGCCCAGATGAGTGCTAGCCAGCCCACTCCAACGATGGGGACAAGAACTTTGCTGGTGACAGCCAAGTGATGGGTGAAGACGCGGTCGAATAGCGGGGCAGTGACGACGGCGCTGACTATTCCTGTCAAGAGCATGCAGGCTCCCAGAAATCCACTTTCGTCGGCCGAGTAGCCCATAGGTTGCTATCAAGCAAGACCTGTTAATTTTTGTGGGAATTCAAAACAAAGTGAGCTTCACAAGAATTTGTGCTGACAGGATGGCAAATGTATTCGACCTGTTGAATGTTATATATACCCGTTTGGGAGTAATAAGAAAGGACTGACGCTGCAACGAGCGCTCCAAATATAATCACAACAATACAGAAGTCAAAACGTTCTTGTTTTGACATTTGCGCCTTTCGATCGGTCGGCAGGCCAAGAATGGCTCGCACTAGTGATATAAGCGAGGGAGAATCCTTAGAACCAGCATACGCTGCCACAAGTGTGGTGCAAGATCTAGATGAGAGGTTTTTGACAAATGGCTAAGTGAACGTACTGGGAGGTGTTGGTGGGGCCTTCCCAACCAGCAATGCGAATGGTGTTGCAGCGGTAGACAAGATTCCAAGAACCAAAATCTGTCAAAAAATTATCAGAAGTAGAGAAAAAAAGGCGAGATGATGATGCACTGATTGTCTTGTATCTCCTACAAGAGGGCTTATCAGTTGTCCTACTGCACCACCCACGGGGTTGGCTGACGTTACAGGTCAGATGACAATCTGCGTCGTCTTCTGCAGCAATACTTACCAATAGCGAGGATCATAGTGGCCGTTGTTCGTCCTTTCAAGCCAAACCATGTTTCAGAGTATTTTGGACCAAGAACCTGATACACGGGCTGGGCGATCGAGGCAAAAAGCTGGGGGGCGAGAATATCAATGGGAATTTCAAAATTATAAAATGAGCATGACGAACTTGGCCAACCATGAGAAGGGCGTATGCACTCTTGGGAGAGAGAGATTTCGAAGTTCCTGCATATCTTATCCAGGCCGATAGAATCATAGCTACAGCTCCAATGTCGCACTGGAAGTCCTTAGTACAAACAACTGAGATAAGAAGGGAGAAATAAGCCTACACATCTACGAATTCCATATCTCTGGACGATGTGGGGGATTACCAGTGCGACGGGCAAGTAAATGAGGGCCACGATATTCCCTAGCCAATTAACTTGGTCAAGGGTGATATGAAATTCCTTGGCCACTTGACAGAAAGGTGATAAGTCACGGCATAGATATCCAATCTAGCAGACTCACTGTTGTTGGAGATGGGGCCAAACCACGGCCACGACATCGCAGAAATGATGTTTAAGACAACCTGCGTTCCCGTTAGCTGACCAGACGAGGCATAGTTCTAGACTTCACCAGCCCAACGACCCCGAAAAAACGACGGCGGTAAAGGCGGTACACTGGTTGGCTTTGAGTGACCGCATTGCTGCTACGGCCATTGTCTCTAGCGTCATGATGCAGAGTGGGTTCAGCTTGAACTTGATCGAGGAGGGAAAGAACAGAGGAAATTTGCTGCTTCTTGTCGTCGACTGACGTGACGCTCTCCGGATCCATTACCGTTGGTCAGAACTTGGAGGGTGGTTGAAAAAGAGAGTGCAAATTGGATGATGCAAAGCATGTGCAAAGGCGATGAAGTCGTGAGTACTTAATAGTTATATAGACATTTGCTCCGTTCTGATCTGTAACGAGCGCAACTCCTTTCCCCGCACTCAAATCGCACATAACAATTATCGGTTTTGTGGAGGATGTATGAGTTATTTGAATAGCGTCAACTTTGCGTCTGACGTCAACCGAAGTCCAATGCAGCTGCTCCCGCCGCTGCGTACATGGACACGTGCACAAGTATACAGCAACTCTCTTCCTTTCACGTCCATGAGTGAATACTGGGTCTCCAAAAAGAGGTACTTTTGCAAGTACTGTGAGATATACATCGCAGACGATGCCCCTTCTCGACAGCAGCACGAGAATGGCCTTCGACACAAGGGAAATGTCGAGCGTTTCATCCGAGGAATATACAAGTCTGGAGAGAAGCAAAAGAAGGACTTAGAAGAGGAAAAGAGGGAGATGGCAAGGGTGGAACGGGTAATGTCTTGATTTCTTGGAGAAAACTCTGCCTCCTCACATACTTTACAGGCTGCAAATGCTGCTTTTGCACAGGATGTCGGCGCGGGCATCGCAAAACCTACGAGTGCGGCTCCTTCTACGTCCAAAGCTCCTTCGAAACCTCTCCCCAAACCCTCTAATCCATTCGCCAATTACTCCACTGCAGAATCCCTTGGATACACTGACCCTGATGCCGACAGAATTGCCGCCGAACTGAAGCAACGTCAATCACAGGGTGTCGCTGGCGAGTGGGAGATCGTCACACCACCCACGCAAACTTCTACGTCTTCAACTCCGGGAGTATTGACTGACGTCGGCGTCAAGCGAGCAGCTGATGCCGCGCTGCCTGATGAAGAGGACAGCCGCAGTTTTAAGTTGCGTAAAAAGACACTGACAGGCTTCGGCGAAATCTATGATCCTGGGCTCATACCTATCAAGCTGAAAAAGAAGGAGGAAGAATCCTGCACAACGCCACCGACCTCAACGCCCCAGATTTCAGCTTCACCAGCGGCCCATCCGACTCAATTCCCAAAGTGGAAAACTCTCCAATTGAAAGGAACAGCGGTCGGAGAACAGCAAAATAAAGAGGCTGACGTTGAGACGCCGGACGTGAAACCCGACGTTGCCGTTGAACATGTCCCTTTGTCTTCGACTTCTGCGCCAACACACCGCGCATCGAAGTGGGTGAAGAGTCAATGGAGTTCAGCTTCAGAACCCACAAAAATGGAGGATACTTCCCCACCATTTTTGGGTGTCGATGAAGCCAAAAGCGAAGACGTGGCCCCTTCATATGCTAAAATTGAAGAGACTTTGCCCGACCTCTCCTCTTCAAATTTGGATGTCAGCTCTTCTGCAGGGAGCCTTTTTCGTAAACGCAAAGCGCCTGCGGGAGCTGGAAGGGGGCGGCGTCAGATATGAAAATGTTGGCCAACTTCCTTTCTCCATGTTTTTTTTTGTCGTGAAGTTGTCCAATATAATTGAAAATATCGCCTCAAGGCGGAATAAAAACGATGGTTTGACGTCTTTGAGGGTCAATTGTCAACACTACATAGTACTTGTGGACAGCCCGGTGATACTACAACAAAAGATTGGGACACCCGATATAACTCTGCTTAGGATCTCGTTCGATAGATATGCAAATTAAAATTACACTGGTCAAAATAGTGAATACTTGGAGGGGTCCATTGTCCGGTGAGTCGTCACCGATCTGGTAGGTACACAAGATATAGGGTATCCTTTTGTACATTGAGGTATGAGGGTAGCAGAAATCCGAGAGCGACGAGAGCAAGCGAACAAAAAGAGGCGAAAGCGCCGATGCGACGCCCTAATTGGAAATGGAAAACATCAAGAAAAGCAATTCAAGGAGGAAGCGACAATATCAGTACGCCAGTATTTCTTACATCTACACGGCATGGTATCTTTTGTCTTTATTAAATAAAAGTGAGCATGCAAGTAAGAAGCGGATTAACCATGGACGAACCTTTCCATTTCCCTTTGAACCACAGCCTTTAATATCGCACGGCCGCCGGCAGAATGGAGACCCTTTCCAACAATAACCCGTAGAGAGCCTTGTCCTCTCTCTAAAGCCATCCGTAGAGCGGATTCTGTCTTTTCGATTGCCTCTCCAGGACGCAGTCCATGCACGTCGATAGTATCTGGCTTCTGCTTTGCGTATATATTGCGCGCTGCGAAAGGAGATAGCAAGACCAATTAATATGAAGGCGCATTGGATATAAGCGTCAAGAACGGACCTGCGTAGTGTCGCCTCGCAGCACTTTGATGAAGCTTCAACACCCGCGCCTCCGATTCCCTGAGCTTTCCTTTCAATTTCAACGCATCAGTAATCCTTGACTCGCTCAACGCAAGTCTCCACTCCGCGTCCAACCTCGAACGTTCTTTCTCCTCGTTCTTGGCATCCTCTCGGAACTTCTCAGCCTTCCGTGTCAGCTTAGTAGGGGCAGGCGACGAAAGTATGCTCGACTCGTCCCCTTCAGTGTGGAGTGTCTCTGGGTCTGAAAGGGCACCTGGGTCGGGATCGGGAACATTGTCATCGTCAGGGGCATCCGATTCTTTAGCAGGTTCTGCAGCCACGTCATTCCTGAGAAGAGCGCTCGGGATGACTTCCGGAGCTTGGAGAATGGTAAATTCAGTCGAGGCAGGTGCTTGCAGTCCGGTTGCTTGAGTCAACCTCGCTGCTATGGTGCCAAAAGAAACTTGTTGCGATGACCCTTGCTCACTGGCCTTCAGTTGCTCGTCTAAGACAAGGGGGGATAATTCTCCCACCGTATGTTTGTCAGCGATGGGTGTTTGAAGTTCGTCATTGTCCAGATCCGTTTCAACGCCTGGTCCCCACTCCGGAGACGAAGGACCAGGGGTTCGAAGCTCGTCCCTGGTCTCAAAGGGAGTGGGACTGTCGGATTCCCACATCCTTCGGGTCGTGGCATTGGGGACATGCATAAGGGTATGGTTGGTGCGTGGTTGGGAGTAAGGGGCGGCTGTGTCAACATCCTCGTCATGATGCCATTTGCTGCGCATTTGAACGTATTGTATGCTGGCGTTGGGGACGGGTATTGGAACAGCGGTCATTGTGGCTGAGGGTGCATAAAATGTGCCACCGTTGCGAGTTTCTTGAATCACATTGACTTCCTCCACGACAAGTTCGGGATTCGGAGGAGTGATCTCTTCTCTAGATGGCATTTCTGCAATGGTCGATAGTCGGTTGGGAGTGTTTTGAAGTTCGATTCCGTCTGAAGGGGCACTCTCAGGAGGGGTAGCGAGATGGACAGGTTTACTGGGGGGCGAACCTGACTCTGCTTCCCGTTCAAGGAAAGAAGCCAGGCCCGAAGGAGGCCGAGCTGTTGGAGGACTCTCGATAAGTTGGAGTTGAACAGGAATGGGAGACGGAGAGAAGCCCTCCGATCCACCATGAAGAAAGAAACTAGGGGGAGAAGCAGGTCTTTCTGCAGGGTGTTGGGGTGTCGCAGATTGTGGAGGTTGTGCGGGAAGAAATGGAGGGGTCGATGAGTGAGGTTGAACTGGATCAGGAGTATGGTACACTCGTATGTGAGAGGGGAGGGTGGTAGATTTCTTCTGGCGTCGCTCGCGCTTCGCTGCATGTCGAAGGGTTCTTCCTGGGGTCATGGACTCTGAAACGATGACCCCAAGTGCAGTCCACAGCACGACCATAGCCAACCTTGTAATGTTCGCTGAGACGAATAGATCGACGGTAAGTCGCAGGCCATAGGCCAAATAGTGATCCACCGGGGTTGACGATCTACTTGATAGTTGATGCACAACGACTCCTTCCCAGAGGCCAAGCAGAACGGGGCTGAGGTTGCCTAGGAGTTGGTTGTGAAGGAAAAGGCGGAGACCAAGGCCAGTCAGGATAGAGAGAGAGAGGTCCATTGCGTGATATCTGTGAGTCGCAGTCGAAGAATGTACATGGCAATGAGGGGCCACGATGAACCTGCGTGGGGTGTGTTATAGCTTATAAGCAGCAACTGAACGGGGCCTCGTGTTGGAACATATGACAGAGAAATGAAAACCACGCTCGAAAGACAAATCTAGACAGCCAATAAGAGGCTTTGTGAGCTCCGCTGGAATTGAAGACGCCGTCACTGTTGAGTATCGCTTAGGTATCGCTGAGAGAGAACGTTGTTCCAGCGTTGTTCAGCGCTTCAGCGCTTCAGTGCTCCTGGCACAAGTGTGTGAATGACGGCACGGACACGTGATGAACGCGTTCAACCAATTGCAGGACATCCTCAGTTCAACGACCATGGCGGTGAGCAGGAAACCGCCCCCAAGAAATCAGACCCCGGTTGGCGACTCGGGAGGTTCAATTAACTCGAATCAACCAGCGGACCCACGACTCACACGATACTCCCTTTCTGACGCGCCCAGACGGCCCCCAGTCGTCAACGAACCCGTGAATGAAGATCTCGACAATAACATCAACACCGCCGTATACCAAAGCTACTCCCAAGCCGCCCAGAACGATCTATTTTACGACCCAGGAAGCCACAGTCCCGTATCCACCGCAGAGCACAGCGCCAACTCGTATCACGAGCGACAACCACCTGTTGAATATCATCCATATCAACCAGGTCAATATCTAGCTCCAATCATTACTGGTGAGACGCTACAGCTAGATGAAATTATTGGTTCGGCACCCGCCCCAGTAATTCACGCCCCAGACCCATTCCACGACCCATCAACGCCTGTAGCTTCGCTCTCCCCAGGCTACTATTATGACCAAGACTACCACCCACCATCTAATCACTCTTACTTGTCTTATGAACCGGAGGGTCTTCCCGCAGGTTCCGATTTTGACCATTTTCAACATGATGCCGAAGCTTATGCCTCAGGCAACTATTCTCGTACCTCATACCGCCCCCCACGATCTCGCTCACCCACGCCTGCCGTAGACGATGAGGATTATTATGTTGTAGGAAACGAGAGCGTGCATTACACAGGGCATCCCAACGACGATCCTGAAAAGCCAGTGTATCAATACGCAGACCAATACGTTGGATCAGGCCAAACAATTGTGTATGACCCAGAGCCTGAAACCCCAACCTCGACCCTGTACTCCCTTCCACCCGAAATACTCACAGAGACGCGTCATTTTGGTCCTGCGCCCACAGGCCGTGTACTGCGCCGCCACAAGACCAAGAAGCGCGTACAGCTGACGAACGGAAATCTCGTCGTCGAGCTTCCTGTGCCGCCAAAGCTGGTTCTCCCTTGGCGGGGAGAGGCAGAGACAATGCAGACCCGGTACACTGCGGTAACATGTGACCCCGATGAGTTCGAAAAGAAAGGCTTCTTTCTGAGACAGAACGAAAGTGGAAGGAGGACGGAACTGTTCATTGTGATCACTATGTACAACGTGAGTTGCTCCCTCTTTTCTTTTCTTCCATTGATCAAAATCGCATCCATATCACTATGACAGGAAGACGAAGTTCTATTTTGTCGGACTATGTATGGGGTTATGAGGAATATTGCCCACCTCTGTACGCGTAAGAACTCGCAAACATGGGGCCCGAACGCTTGGGAAAAGGTATTGCAATCTCCCTCCGTGCTCCCTCATGCCCAAATCAAATCATGCACAGGTCGTAGTCTGCATTGTTGCCGACGGACGCAAAAAGATTCACCCACGTGTTCTCGACTGCCTCACTCTCCTTGGAGTCTACCAACCCGGTGACCATATGAAGAACATGGTTAATAACAAGGAAGTCACAGCCCATTTGTTTGAATATACCTCTTCCTTTGCCCTAGACTCTAATCTCCACTTTCGCTATCCGGACAAAGGCATTGTTCCCACCCAGATTATATTTTGTATGAAGGAGAAAAACCAGAAGAAGATTAATAGTCATAGATGGTTTTTTAATGCCTTTGCGCCGATGTTGCAGGTGTGTTAGGTGGCTTTTTGGCAGTATCTGAGCTCACTCTGTCCAGCCGAACGTTTGTGTTCTATTGGATGTTGGCACACGCCCGGGGAACAACAGCATATACCGCCTTTGGAAGGCATTCGACGTGAATTCTAGCGTGGGTGGTGCTTGCGGAGAGATATCAACGTACAAAGGGAAAAATTGGTCTCTTCTTTTGAATCCGCTAGGTGAGCATTTGTCTCTCTCAGCTAATTCACGTTTACAATCTGCCTTTCAGTCGCGGCCCAAAATTTTGAGTACAAAATCAGCTGTATATTAGACAAGCCTACCGAGTCCATGTTTGGCTATATCAGCGTCCTCGTGAGTACCCTCTTCGGTATTATTGCATTTTGGCTAACAACTTGAAGCCTGGAGCGTTCTCGGCTTATAGGTATGTCGAATACACAGGAGCCATCTCGATGAGTGATTCAACAGGAAAATAGATACATTGCATTACAGAATGACGAATTTGGGGTTGGGCCACTGGCTTCATATTTCAAGGGTGAAGTATTGCACGGCCGCGATACGGACATCTTTACGTCGAATATGTGTGGGTGGTCTTGAATTTGTTTTGCACTTCCATTCTCACATCTTTGGAGCCAACAGATCTCGCAGAGGATGTAAGTTTGTGCGCCCAAAACCAAGGTGTCTACTTACCCTTCAACTTAGCGTATTTTGTGCTTTGAGCTCGTCGCCAAAGCTAATTCCAGCTGGTGCGGCACCTCCTTTATGCTTCATTCAGTTTGAAAGACATTGATCTTTCTAGGGTTTTGAAGTACGTCAAGGGCGCCATCGGCGAGACAGATGTTCCAGACGCACTTCCAGAGTTTATCGGTCAGCGGCGACGATGGTTAAACGGGTCCTTCTTCGCCGCTACGTATGCTATCGCTCACGTTGGTCAGATAATGCGCTCTGGGCACAGTTTTGCGCGTAAGGTAGCATTGATGACGGAGACAGCTTATAACATCATCAACCTGGTGTTCTCGTGGTTTAGCATTGTGAGTGGTGATTATTTCTCAATAAAATACTTGTTGATTCGGTCTTGGTTTGAAGGGGAACTTTTATTTGTTCTTCGTAAGTTGTTTTAGTTCGTAAGCATCATTCTGCGGTTGATGTGGTGAAGGTCAGGTCGTTCTCACTTCGTCATTGGAAGATGAATCCTTTGGCATAACGGGCATCAAATATTTTAACACGCTCGTCCAGGTGAGTAGTTCGCTTAGCTACTGTCTAGCATTTTCATCACCCATTGCATCAAGTACGTTATGGCGTCTATGGTCGTGGCCTGTTTTCTTTTCTCGATGGGTAACAAGCCACAAGCGTAAGCTTACGTTCCCTATGAAGTTCCCCGCCAATGTCACTTATACGGTTTCAGTGCAAAGATAAAATATAAGACAACAGCCATCATTCTAAGCGTGCTCATGCTCTACATGATTATTGCATCCATCATCTGCGGCATCCAGGCCGGTAAGCAGGGTGGCGCAGCAAATTCAGTCATGCTTCTAAGTGTACTCGTCACATATGGATGTGAGTTCTTGCTTTCATCTCCTATTGTTTGGTATTTGTTCTGAGCCTTTATATCCAGTGTACGCGTTCAGCAGTCTCTTGGCCTTCGACCCCTGGCATATGTTCACTAGCTTCATACCATACATGCTTCTTTCACCCACGTACATCAACATTCTGAATATGTGAGTAAATTTTCACCATAAGATCCATCTTATCAGGCTGAGATCGCTCTTCAAATCAGTTATGCATTTTCTAATCTTGATGATGTACGTCCTTCATTCTTGTTCTTCCCTCATCGACACAAATTTTATCATGGCAGATATCATGGGGTACAAAACAAGACTCCACTCCAGAGAGAGATCTGGGAGCCGTCATCCAAGATAGCCACTCTCAAGTTGACGTCGAGATGCTAACTGAGGCCGCAGACGTAAATAGTATTTATGAGGAGGCGCTCATGAATCTGCGGGATCGTGTACCTGTGGAAAAGACCCAGGGTAAAGGGTTGCCTACCCTGGCCGAAAAGGAGGCTAACGCAAAAGACTATTACGCGAATGTGAGGACGAACGTCCTATTAGCGTGGGTCCTGTCCAACGTATGTGTTTTTTCCTTTTTCTTTCCTTTTTCTCGGCTGACTTTATTCCATTCAGGGCTTGTTGTTGGTTGGCATTCTTGGCGGGGTGCAGTCATCGGACACGTTTAGCGTCCAGGCGGGTGTGAATAGGACCAAAGCATATCTGCTTTTTATTCTTGCTTTTACGGCAATCACTAATTCAGTTGTGGGTGCATATTGTTCTTACTTACAGCTTAGACAACTGATATCATATTTCAGCGCTTTGCTGGGTCAACTTTATATTTGCTTGCGCGACTTGTTACAGGGTAAACCAGACGGATATAACTTCGGCGATGCGCTGTTGTATGTTACCACAAACCTCTACTATTATATATCCTATCTCAGCTTATATAACTTGAAAGTACCCATGCATTGGTGCTTTCATGTGTAAATTATTGTATTCGCCTTCCAATTTGAAACAGAGTTTTTTGCAATGGCACAGAATTTCGACGCGTGTCTGACGAGAAAGATGTCTAGGACAAGCCTGCAAGCCTGCAAGCCTGCACCTTATACCTTTGCGCCATGCACTACTATCGGTACGTAAACGCCGTCCGTGAATTGGAAAGTCCAGGGATTTGTCCGGGGTGTACAACGGCGAGGTACCACCCGACGTTCACCACAAATTTGAGGCGGATTCGCCGGACCGTATTTAGCGGACCGTTGGACCGGGTTTGGGTGTTGGACTTATTTATATCTTGGACTTCGCACTTCGTCTATCACCCCACACCTCCCTCCAACAATGTCACCCAACAGCACCAACGGCGTTCACTCGATATCTCGACCCCTCAATCCAGGTATCTACGCCCCTATTCCTTCCTTCTTCCTCCCAGGAAGCGAAGATCTTGGTGCGCATTCTTAGCTTCCCGGTCCTTCGTTCAGCTCATCGTCCCTGCAGACATTCCATCGTTCAAAACCCATGTCGTCCGCATCGCATCTGTGGGGGTCGGGCCCCTTATCGCTGGTTCGATGGGAGAGGCAATCCATCTGTCGCATGTTGAGCGTGTGCAATTGATCCAGGAGGCACGTAAAGCATTGGACGAAGCGGGTCTTGTGAACGTGCCCCTTATTGCTGGGACTGGTGCTGGGAGTACCAGAGAAACTATCCAACTCACCAATGAGGCAGCAGAAGCTGGGGCGGATTACGCCATTGTTATTGCGAGTGGGTACTTTGCCGGCGCGTTGGCGGGCAATCGTGAAGCGCTCCGAGCGTTTTGGGTAGAAGTTTCAAAAACGAGTCCAATTCCAGTCATGATTTACAACTGTTGGTTGCCCGCCTTTCAGTCATGATTTTCGCTGAGCTGTTTTCGTGCAGATCCTGGAGCAAGCGGGGGCATAGATGTGGATTCTGATCTTATCACTGAACTTGCCACCAGCTGTCCCAACATTTGTGGAGTGAAACTCACGTGCGTCGTAGACTGGTTTTCTCAAGTTGCTGCAATTGACGATCCCTAAAGATGCGGCAATGTTGGTAAACTGACGAGAATTGCGAACGTTGTGTGCGACGCGAGTTTTGCATCGGCGTATCCTCGCAAGGATCCCCAAGCACCTTTCCTTGTTTTGGGCGGGTTCATAGACTTTCTGGTTCCGTCGAGTTACGTGAACGCACATGGTGCTATCACTGGTCTGGGGAACGTTGCACCGGTAAGTGTGTGTATTTTCTATGCCTTGGACAAGAATTGACGCTATGTGCCCAACAGCATGCGATTGCGAAGCTCTTTGCGCTTACGGAAGCGTCGAGGCAAGATGCAACCCTGCTTCCCGAAGCGCTACGATTGCAAGGAATCATTGCGCGTGCAGACTTTACGATTGCGAAGGCATCGATTGCGGGAACGAAATATCTTCTAGAGAAGTTGTATGGGTACGGTGGAGTTCCACGGAAACCTCTTGTTGGGATTGATGATCGTGCGGGACAAGCGCTGTGGCATCACCCGCACACACAAGCGCTTATTGAACTTGAGAGGATTGTATCACATGACCATAAACTTACATAAACCTGTATCATGCTATATCTCTCGGAGTCACTCAAGAGTCACTTTCAGGTCCTAGTCATTGTCATGAACGACGTCGACGTTACTTCTCCACTAGTCCTCTCATTCCCTGCTATTCTTCGCAATCCAGGTCTTGCTCACCTCAACCAGGCAAAGAAACGACAACTTCAACAGCGCGACCAGAACGAAGGCAAGCGTTGGCTCAGACGGAAAGATAACGGTCCGCTTCTTCTCCATAACCTTCTCTGTGTGTGCCAACATCTTCCGTCTAATAGCCCGCTTCGCCGGGAACCCCCATGTCATCGCCGCGACCAAGAGTGATTATGTCCTACATCCCCAACAAGCCCGCGCTACATTCCCAGAGCCCCTCCCTTCCTTCCTTCCACGCACCGCAAAGGTGCCTGCCATTACCCCGCCCACCACTGATCCCGCCTCGGCTAATGCGGGTCGATTTTCTCTCAGCTTGAAAGGCATGCGAAAGGAGCTGAGGAGGTCTGGGGGTAGAGCCGAAGCTCTTGTAAGGGACATCGAGACTGAGATGGTTGAATGGCTGAGACAGGGTGGGACCCTTCTCGCCCCAAGGGGTGTAGACAGCCAGCTCGTGAACGATGATATGCATGGAACCCCTGTAGGGGAGACGGGCTCCATCACAGAGGTCTCTCGGACTCCATTGCAGCTCATTTGGCGCATCTCTGACGATGCGTTTGCGCGTTACGTGGTACATTGCTGTGCCCGTTACCATGAAGTTGTCAGCTTCAGTAGGTTGCTTTTTTGTTCTATGTTAATTATGCTCACTCTTTTCAAAGGTAAAGGGGACTCTGATCAGCGACTTACTTATCTGCTTCGTCCGAATGTCACAAGGCCAGACCACCACGCCGCAGTAGCACTCGACACCCCCCCAGTTACTGATGTGGATTACTCCTCCAATCCAGACTTGGACACCGATGACAACATTGATTCAGACTTCATAACAGACCGAGAACTAGAATCTGATGTCGATGTGGCCGAACCCACTCTGCCAGCAATGGCCGTGTCACCGCGCATCGGCTCATCTGATGATTCATGGTCCCTTGTCGGCGACGCCGACATCGAGGAGGCAGACATTCTAGAAGTGGAATCTCAAGTTGAGGCTCTATCGCTATCACCATCATCACCTTTACAAGGGCCCACCCAAGAAGAACTTGAATCAGCCGATGTCGCCAGTCCCCGCCGTGCGCACCCATTCAGTTTGTACAGACCACACCCGCTACGTTTCTCCCGCCGCGCCGCGCGTTCAGCGTCTTCGCCTTCACGCTCTCCTGCCCGTACTCCAGCCCGATGGAAAAGCCAAACAAAGAGACATATTGACCTGGTGGGAGGGAGAGTGAGTTTCTATCATTATTTGTTCTCGTGATTATCGGTTGTGCAAAATATTGTACAAGATCATCATCTTGGTCTCCCTCTTATAACGAAGGGAGTCTTAGTCGATATTAGCCCCGCTTTATAACCCAGTGTATCAATATCAGATAGAATTCACTTAAATATTGTAGAAACCCCGCATTGACTCCAGTTACGCTATAGCTTGGCTATAGCGCCTGTGTATCGGGAACCGGTTGTGACTGATACCTTTTTTTCCTCTACGTACCTCTGGCTGTTGACATACCGTCGGCTAACCTATCGTTGTCGTCCTTTCCCATGACGGACGTCTTCGCTCTCGTTTTTGATCATCGGTGAGAATGCGAGGAGGGGCAAAGTAACACTTTATATACTTCTACTCAAATACTTATCTAAGTATATCTTTCAACTTGCTTTCAACCGTCAACCTCATCTTCAACATTCACCCGGCATTGAAGCCAATCCTGCATTTTCGAACCAGTCGCCCAGACATCGCATGAATCGTCTAGGCTATCAGGATCAAGAATCGGAGTGACAACGTAGTATTCCCCCCTCACTGCACTGGAGCCGTAGTCTTTGATGCGAACCGACTGGACTCCATTCTCCTCGCCGTCGTCATAAGAAAGAATGTCTCCAACGCGGATCAACTGAGATGGGCGCGTGAATATATCCTCGTTTAATGCTGCTTGATATTGCAGATTCGCTGATTGAAATCCTGGGTTATCGTGCAGCCAAATTTCTAACCTACATAAATACAGAGTCTTGAACTCAAGACACATTTGCAACCAAAAAAATTCACTACTTACGCCGATTGCACGCTGTCCCTCTCGATCTCTGCTGCCTGATCTTGATCTGGAATCCATGGAAGCAGTTTACGGGAGATGAATTGAATTCCAAGAGAGGCAGTGGAGGAGACTTGGTACAAGCTGTAAGTCGACCTCACTGTTCTACCATATGTAACTCGTTGGAAAAAAACACGCACTCAGGTGGACAGTGCGAGATCTCCTTCAAATCCGCATCACAAATCTTGTCGCAACTTTTGTAAAATGCATAAACATTTTCTATCGTAAAGGGCGATGGAGGGAACACAGGATTGTCAGCAGAGAGTTTCTCCAACCCATAGTCACAGACTTGGGTAAGTGCAGCTTCATCATATTGGAGTTCTTTCTTGAGGATGTCGCTGCATTTTTGCCAAATGACTTTGTAGTGAGTTAATTTCTCAGTGGTGATTTCTGAAAAGTTTGGTTCATCATATGCAGGTGCAACGACGTCCATGATGGGGACGAGGAAGGCTAGTCTTGAACCAATACTACATATGTGCCAGGGAGGGGTTGAGTGCTGCAGTAGTATCACTTCAAAAGTGAAGACAGACTCCTGTGGTCTTATATACCCCCAGAGATGTCTTACCCTTGACGAACGCTCTTCCGGCCATGACCTTGACTTTGGACTTTTCTCTTTCCTCTCTCCAGTCTTAGGGATGTAGTGAAGTATGGACCAAGTCCTTGGATTCTTTTTGAATTTGGTTCCAGACACCATAGCCGACTGCTAACCGTCAAATGTTGAATGGGGTTTGTCCACATACAGAAGTCAAAAACATTACTATGGTTCGAAAGAAGCAAGACAATATACAACCTTGATACAACCATGTAAATATACATACACGAAGGGGCGTTGAAAAATGCGGCACAAAGAAAAGGATAGTCTGGAAGCATGTATAGTCATAATAAAGAGATAAGTGTATGATACATTTATGTGTCTAGATGCCTGGTCCAAAGCTGGTGAGAGCCATCCCACCCAACCAAGCCATTTCGATAACGGCACGCCCAATTGGTGTCATTACAAGGTCCGACTCCACTTCTTCATCCTCTTCATTTCTGAGAGCACGGGTTGATAACGCAGGAGAGTTTGGGAAGCTGCGACACAAGCCCATTTTCTCTAGACTTTCAGGCAGAAATTCGATGCCCGCTTCACGCGAGTGACATACGCCAATGACCCAGTCAACAAGACCCTGGTCGCGAATGGAAGTTGGCATGCTTCCATATGCATCTGCTAGCGGGCCCTGAACGGCCAAGCCCTGGTCGGGAATGCGAACGCCTGATCCTTGTAGATCGTGATATGCAACAACGCGAGCGCTGATGTGGAACGTGGTGAGTAGGACGTGATCGCGATTTTTGACGGAGTCGTGTGATGACGTTGGTGAGTTGCGCGCACGTTTCGAATTCTTGCCCCCAGTCTGCTTGACTTTCTGTTGCTCCTGCTCAGCGTGCGTCTGGAAAGGGACTTTGTAGTATATAAGTAAATATTGTCGACTGTCAGTGGAGATCGTTGGCATCGTGTAGGGATACTTCTGTGCCGATTTTGCATCCGTTTCACCCGGCCAGAGAGGGAGAAGCATATATAAAGAGTCCGTAGGAATATCTTCGAAAATGTCGGCTTGTGCTGCATCGCTCGTGAGACGTCTCGAATTTTTCGAGTTTTGTTGCTCGCGTTTGCGTTTTTGTGAGCTGTGGTGGGTGCCTTTGATCTCGTGAAGGGCGGGAAGAAGCCCAACATCTTGAAAAGACGTGTTAAGGTCGTCTACAATGCCTTTACGGACCTCAGAGTTGTGCCGAGAAGGGGCGACCGCCCAAGGGGGCTTGTACGATTTGGCTTTGTAATTTGAGGCATTCCTTTGTTTTCCCCAGCTAAATAAGCTGCCGAAGCCATTCTCTTGCGACGAGGGCGGTTCCGAGCTGTCATGGAGTATTGTCTCGTATACTTCCTGATGAGGCGTACGAGTGGGCCGTTTGATGCCGGTAAACAAATCGTCATCGTCTTCATCGTCCCCTACGTGACGGCGGTATCGCCCGCGAGAGACGGTGCGATCGGATGAAGTCGTTGTCGTTTCTTGAGTCATGATTGAACGGGAGGTCGATGCGGTAGAGTATACGATATTGCCAGCTGGGGAGGAGTCCGCAATACGAGACGGCCCACTCACAAGCGTCAAGCTACCGCCACTGGAAATAGCACCTCCTGCGCTACTGACGCTACTCTCCGAGCTGAAGTCCTGCTTTGGGCGGTCAGACTTCTTAGACTTGTTGCTTCTCGACTTTTTTGCGTCCTCCGTTTCCTTCTTTTTGCCCTTTTCCTTCGCTCTCCTTTCGTTGTCCCGTTCACGCTTCATCCTTTCTAGATCTCGCGGGCTAGTACGCCCGCTCTCATCTAGGAGACCATGCGATTCCAGCTTCCTTGTAGTAGTTGTGCTGGTATACGCTTCTTGAACTCGACGCGGACCTAGTAGAATCATGCTCGTGGATTTCTTTCGGTTTGCATCAACATTATTTGGGGTGCTAGGCATGCGGGAAGTTGTGGGTGGTCGCAAAGACGATGCGGTCGTTTTTGACGTCATGCGGTAGTGGCGACTTATCGAGAAGGCAACGGCCTTTGAGTGTTTATGGATGCTAGCGATGGGGCCATCAGACAGATCGCGTTGGTTCGTGTATGGTGTTCGATGATGAGTAATGTTCAACCGCTGTTGAGGTGCCTTCCCCGGCTCGACAGCTAGTAGGGAAAGAAATTAGGCTCTCGTCAATAAGCTGTATTTTTTTTAAAAAAAAACATACCTTGAGCATTCTTTCGATTAACTTTGTAACGCCCATTTGTATGGCTGAACCACCATTCCTCCGCGTCTACAGCCATCCCTCTCCAATGTTGCTCCTTGGCCTTTTCCTTTCCAGATGCCTTGTCCCTTGGGTCAAGCGCATCAAAAATACCAGCACTTGGAGTGGGAGCAGTGCTTGGGCGGGGGCCGAAAAAATTAGAAATGCTGTGCCTCTCTCGGTCAACCCTCATCCTTGGCTCATCCTCAGATCGCAGACGATCAGCTTTTTCCCTCTGGAAAGTCCACTTCTGTTGCTGGTTCTTATAACCTTCTCCGCCCCATTTGCGTGCCAACGTTTTGTGGAAGAAATCGCCGCTATTACAAGAAACGACGCTTAAACGACGTTCACTGGTGGTACTTTCCCTCCGCAACACGCGCTCAGACGGTCGGCGCCCTGTGGGCATAGGAGCAATAATATCATTCATTTCTGATTGATCGAAGCCAGTGATGCCACCCGCCCAGTTATTCCAGGCAGTATCAATGCCCGACATCGCACTGTCATTCGCTGAGGCAGGTGTAGGATTAGGCGTGATGCCGGCCGCCATAGGACTCGTTACGAGGGGTAGCACGGCATCCTTGTCCCGCTGTAACGATTTCTTCCGTAGATCACGCCAATCTCCTTCACTTTGTGGAACGGAGGTTGGTGCTAGGACCTCTTCGGTTGGATGAGAAGGTCCACCCATGTCAGAAGATCGCAGATACTCCAAACTTTTACTCGGCCTTCTTAACGTTGTGGTACTGTCCTCGCGGTAACGGCCTTGAACGTGGAATCTACTTGAAGGCATGCCTGAAGTAGCGATAGCCAAGCTTCCTCTCCTTTCGCCGTATGCCATCCGAAAGCTATCGTGCAAACTCTCTTGACTCGGGCTGACATGATCGAAATAGGTGGCACGGTCGCTTCCCTCATTCACGGAACCCACGTAGATTTCTTGGTCATCCTGATCAAAGTCAGAGTCGTCGTCAAAATCTTCCTCTGAGAGATAAGTAGAGGATTCGGCACCAGAACGCCTGGAGGGTACAAAATTGGGAGGCAAGGGATGACGGTGATCGATATCATCATCAGAGCTGAGCTCATTGGTCGACGTTTGGGGTGTGTTGTTTGACTGTGGGCTGATCTGTGAATTCGCCAATGAACTCAAGCCGCTCGCACTCGAGAGAGAAGAAACGGATGCGGAAGCCGATGACTGGCCGAAAGTATGGCAAGACGCTGTATCCGTGTCCTTTGTTTGTAAACGGCCTCGGCGTGCTCTGACGGACGACGGTGAATGGGAGGGCTGAGCCCCACCTGCCGCACTGTGTGATTGCGAGGAATGACTGCAGGATGGCTGTGGCCCAACAACAGATGGACGAGGAGTGGTATCGGCTTTGTAAATGAGTTCGTCTGAGTCTGTTTCATCACGAGGTCGAGTAAGGGGGTCGACTGATCTTGATGAGAACGAGGAGGGTGGGGCAGCGCCAAAAGTAAAGGTATTGAGTGTATTCTGGAGATACATGCGATCATTACCGTCTTTTGATGTGGGTGTGACAACATTTGGTTGAGAGAACAAAGGCAGATCGCAGTTGCTTTGGGAGGCATGGGAGCGAGACGATCTGCAGAAGGATAAAAATTAGTAGGAAAACGCAGAAAGAGGGTATAAAAGAGACAGACGTTGACCTGCGACTGCCGTTCGCGTTCTGGTCGTTCAAGATTTTCCTGCCAATAGCTGGTTTGCGATGTTGAGATTCTGGAGACGATGGCGACGGCGTGATGTTGCTATCGTCTAAAAGGAGAGAGGAATAAGAGGTGGGCGTGTCCAAAGCAGAGTTGGTGATGGTCGTTGGTGGGGGAACAGTGGGCGCAGCGACGAGTAGTGTGGGTCTTCTAGAGGGAGGTTGCTTTTGCGGAACACCGCGAGAGGACTTGCGCTTGAAGAGATTCATGACTGAAGGAGAAAGAGAGGGGAAATCCAAATGAATCCAGGTGAATACAAGGGTATGAAGGGGCAAAGTGAGTAATGAGTACAATGTTGTATAGCAGACAGTCGCCACGTGAGCTAGCCTGCCAAGCAGCCCTCAGCCACGCGAGCCCACACGTGGGAACAACAAACCAATTTTGTAACAAAGGTCATGGATAAAGTACAAACGCTATCGACCACCTTACAGCTCCTTACAGCTTAGCATCCTTCTTCATCTTCACGACCTTTTCAATGTCTCGGTATTTATAGTACAATTGAAGTGACTCGGGGTTGGCCACCGTTCCACTCGGCTGCAAGTTTGATCCAGAGACGATTTGCTTGACAGCGATTTCAATCTTCTTTCCATTGACCGTGTACTGGGTGGAGGTGAGTGATGTGAGGAGAATAGTTGCTTGATTTCACCAACCGGAATATCAGAAACTTCAAAGATATAGGCGGGAACATGCCGGGCACTCAGTCTCCTCCTTATGGTGATGCGTATTTGAGAAATGAGTGCTGGGGAGAGAATGTACCCTGCACGCATTTTAACGAACAGCAACACACGCTCGTCTCTATCATACGAACGACGCTGCCCGATACAAAGAGAATCATCGATCACTTTGGAGAATGGCTCCAAGGCCGAATAAATTTCTGCAGAGCCAAAGCGAACGCCACTGGGATTGAGAACACCGTCACTGAGAGAAGAATGTTAAATCGAATTTATCTAGTAGCAATTTTTGGCCTCACCTGCGTCCTAAAATCATAATGCCCTTGGTGGCCTGATTCACTACTATGAGATCGCCTTGCCTCCAAATTCCTTGAATAAAGAAATGAGAATCTCCAGAAATCAATATGCAAAGAAAAAATATCTACCAGGATACATGCTGAAATAAGCATCTAAAAACTTCTTTCCTCCCTCATCACCCCAGAAGCACACTGGCAGCGATGGATGGGGCCGCGTACACACCAGCTCGCCTGGTTCGCCAAGATGTTCGATATTGTTCCCACTTAGATCAAAAATTTCGACCTTCATTCCAAGTGACTTGCACTGTATTTCTGAAAAGATGTCATCGTAATAAAATCTATCTTTTGCCAAAGTTGCACACCTCCTGAATACACGGGTAAGGATGGAGTGCCGGCGACGACTGGTTGGGATTTTTCAGATTAACCCCGCTTTCAAGTTATGCACTCACAACATGCAGATATGTCGGTGCCTCCGCTCATTGAGACGAGATGAACGTCGCCGCCAAAAGCGTGGAATGCCCATTCGAAAAGAGGTAGTGTTAGAACGGCACCTGTGCAACTGATAGTTTTCAGTGCTTCAAACGAGCCCAATTCCACTGAAAGAAAGCTTCAGTACATGGCGGGGTTTAGATGTACCAAAGCTTTACGAGGGTTGATCCCTTTTCCTTGGATTTCGGCCAAGAACCTAGGACTCGTCCCGAGGATCGAAACCCTATCCACGGGTCAGGAAGACATTCAGGTGTAGAGTCATAACGGACCCTTGGTTATTGATAAATTGGAGGAAAGTTTTGAGATCAGGGTGGAAGGGCGATCCATCGTAAAGAATGATTCGTGATCCACAAGCAAGCCCCGTCAACATAAAAGTCCACATCATCCAACCAGTCTAAGGAGGCGTTCGGTCAAGACCTATAGTGGTCGCTGCTTTCAGACGTACAGTTGTGTACTGGAAGTAAGTGTCCTCCGGAGAAGCATCGAACGTCATCTTGATATCTTTTTTTGTTTGGAGAAGGACACCCTGTTGCAGGCGTGAAACTGAGGATGAAGGAGCTAACGTTGGCCGAAAACTCACCCCTGCGGAATGAACGATGCACTTGGGTTTTCCAGACGTCCCAGAGCTGTATAAGATGAAGAGAGGCTGACTAAAAGGAAGTTGCTCGAATTTAAGTTTGCGATCATCTGCAGACTCTAGAAATGCGGAGAGTGTAATGCTGTCGGTGACGTTCTTCATCTACTCGCGTGTCTAAAAGACACGGGCGTACCTCGCGGCATCCTGAAGATTTATTTCATACCCGGTTATACGACTCGGTAGCAAAACGGCTTGCTGTAGACCTTTGTCAGAGAGGTCCTTGATCACCTCTGTGACTTTGGGAAGGAGATCCACAGGTTTTCCCCCGTATGAAACTTCTATTTCAGCGAAAACGAACTTGGGTGTGATTTGGCGATACCTGTCAAGGATGCCCTAAAAAGGTTATTGTGGTACTGGTTAAGAGACGAGATTCCTTACAGAAGTTCCCATGTCCGTCGCAGTACTTGAAAATATGCCTCCTATGCTTGCTGTCGCCAGAGCAATGACGACACTGTGTAGAGAGTTGGTTATGATTGCTGATAATCATTCACGTTTGACGAAGAACGTTGAAGGTACAAGACTGCTAACCTGCGACCCGATCACCCACTTTCAATCCGTGAACCTTCAACGCCGCGGCCATGACCCGTACCAGTTGCGTAACTCCCGGAAGGTGCGATTGGTGATGACTCCCGATTCTCCAGTTGCAGTTATTGCTATCGCGTCGTCTGTCCTATGGAGCAGATTTTCCGCGTAGTTGAGTCTCGCTCCAGGAAACCATAGAGGTACCTCATCTAAGACGCCTTTCTCCAATATTTTCGTCTGTGATCCGATTTTGAGCAGATGAAGGAAATGATGCAATAAATGACAGACCTTTTGCGGTGGTACAGAGGATATTATCCCGAGAAACTCCCACAGCTCCAGCCAAAAATTGTCATCCTCAACGGAGTATCTGTGGAGATCATGATAATTCGCTAAGCAAGATAAGCATAAGACAG
The DNA here is from genome assembly GCF_000143565.1 of Laccaria bicolor S238N-H82. Lineage (NCBI taxonomy): Eukaryota > Fungi > Basidiomycota > Agaricomycetes > Agaricales > Hydnangiaceae > Laccaria > Laccaria bicolor. The sequence continues at coordinate 833,746 of NW_001889876.1, forward strand.
AAGTAAAGATTGGGAGACGCCAACCTAATTTCAGGCCATATTTGGGATTTATCTGGCGGCGAAGCGCATCCGCGCAAGAGTCAGCGGGACGTCGGGGCTTCCATAGGGGCTTTGAGTCTGCAAAGTACTGGTGCATGCTTTGGGTTGACGGCAATGGGGTTTGAGAGAGGTTATGGGTGGCGTCCTATATGTACCTCTGAAATACGATGGTTCGGAGTGGTGTGTTCTTGATGAAGGGATCGAGGAAGCTCGTTCAATTTTGTTCAGATACATACTTAAATAAAGCTTGAGCGTGTGCTACACATAGTAATTGCATTGAACCCACGTGGCAAGTGACAGTTCTTCAACTGCACTTTCTAGTTGAACCACCACATACACTACGGACTCGAGTAACTCTCCAACGGACACCTTGAGTCTCTCCCCTAATGGCGTCAGCTGCCCCTATAAACCTACGAGCACAAGATACTCCCTACGTACCCCCTACCAGCCTCCCGACGTCATCGTCACAGACTGGCAGCACGGCGAGAATACAAATAATCGACGACGAGAAGAAGTTCACGTTCGTATTTATTTCCATTGTTGTGCTTCTCGCTGTTCATTTATGTTCACATGTCTCCAGTCCTGATCTTGCTACGCAGATTGAACGGTGGGGTCTTCGAGATGCTGGCTTCTCATACAACATAGTAGCTGTCTTTGGTTCTCAGTCAACGGGGAAGAGTGGGTAGCCCCATTGGAAATCACTCTCGATGCTCACGCCGCTTCAAAGGTACACTTTTGAACAGGTTGTTTGGGACCACCTTCGACGTGATGGACGAAACTAGGCGACAGCAGACAACCAAAGGTGCGACTTGTGTCTCGAGGAAATGATTCCGTATAACCCAGAATAGGTATCTGGATGTGTCGCGGGAAGGACATGGGCGTCATGGTAATGGACGTCGAGGGAACGGATGGCCGCGAACGAGGGGAAGACCAGGTAGGCAGCTTCGAATAATGACGTGACCATTGGTTCACAAGGAGTCTAGGACTTTGAACGAAAATCCGCGTTGTTCTCCTTGGCGTCATCCGAAATCCTTATTGTTAACCTCTGGGAGCACCAAGTTGGTCTCTATCAGGGTGCCAACATGGGCTTGCTCAAGACGGTATTTGAGGTAAACCTCGGACTTTTTGGTAAGAAAGCACAAGATGGGTATGTTACAACCCGTTCAGTCAAGTTCCGCGGCCACTGACTTCTCTGATTTTGCAGGTCTAACGGCCGCACTCTCCTTCTCTTCGTTATACGCGACCACATCGGCCAAACACCCCTCGCCAACTTGCAAGCAACTCTCACGGCCGACTTGAACCGCATTTGGGAAAGCTTGAGCAAGCCCACTGATCTCAAAGACCGCCTATTGTCAGATTATTTTGACTTGGCATTCACTGCTCTCCCGCATAAAATACTTTCGGCTGACAAATTCGAGTCGGAGGTCCAAGAGCTTCGCACTCGGTTCGTCGACAAGGAAAGCAGTGACTATCTCTTCAAGCCTGCTTACCACAAACGCATTCCTGCGGATGGAGTGGCGTTTTATATGGAAGGCATATGGGTAAGTGCTTTTCCCTGCGGCTTTGAAGACACGCCTGAAACGATTCGACTGAAAAGGAACAAGTTCAAACAAATAAGGATCTCGACTTGCCCACACAACAGGAACTATTGGCTCAATTCCGTTGTGACGAAATCTCAGCCGTGGCACTGGCCGAATTCAACGAACAAGCTAAATCACAAAAGCGACCCGTGGAGGGGGGCCGTGTTGTCGAAGGTCTGGGAGCAATGATGAACAACTGGAGAACACAAGCTTTGAGTAAGTGCCCAACAGGATAGTGTCGAACTTTTGAACTGAATTGGTTTACCAGCGCGCTACGACAGGGATGCCTCGCGGTATCACAAAGGTGTGTATGGCCGCAAACGGGCTGATCTTGTCGCAGTGCTGGACTCCACACTTTCCCCCCTCTTCCTTGGACAACTCAAGAATCTCCACAAATCGTGTCTCGTGACCTTCAAAAAAGAGATGTTGGATGGCTTGCATGGCGAGGATTATGACTTTGCGAACGTCTTCAAGAGGGCACGGGAAAAGTCTGAAAGAACTTTCTCCGAAGGTGGAAAAGAGGCGTTGGTGGAGGGCACAGATTGGAGTTGGGAGGAGGAACTGGAGTTGTTAAGGGATGAGATTCGCGCCGTCGCTGATCAATGTAGAAAGGATGAAACAACGAAGATGATCAATTTGATTGAGGTTTGTTTTTGTCTTTCATATGGCATTTTCGGATTGAGGGTTGATGAGAAAGTTTAGCGAAATCTCAAGAAGCACATTTCGGAGCCGGTGGAATTGCATCTCGGAAAGGCCTCTCCAGACATGTGGGACGAGATACTTCGAGTGTTCCGAGACACCTTGGATAAAGCCGAGAAGACATATCTGACGAAGGCAAAAAGTTTGTTCAATCACTCTACCATACCATGCGAGTCTCACGACGGTTTGTGAAGGCTTCAATTGCACCGAGGAAGAAAATACAGCAGCTCTCGACGCCCTTCGCAAGCGTGGATGGGTTGCCTTGCGGGCGAAGATTGATGAACAAACGGCCGACCCTATTATACTGGGCAAACTTCGGAATCATTTCGAGGAGCGATTCCGTTACGATGAACAGGGCGTTCCAAGAGTGTGGAAACCTGATGATGACATTGACAGTGCCTTCATGAAAGCTAAAGATCAGGTATGTCTAATCTAGACTTCTGTTTTCTACTGAAATTTTGAACTGCTCAATAGACTCTCGACCTCGTGCCGTTATACTCAAAAATATCTCCAAAAGATACCTCTTTGGAATTTAATCTTCCCTCTGAATCTAACGATTCATTTTCGAACGACGATTTCGACTTGTCGACATCACCGGTCATATTTACGGAGACGAAATGCCTTGATCTGACAAATAAGTTTCGGCGTGATGCAGATGCGTACTACGTCGAGGCGAAGCGGAGTACAGTCGCAAGCATCGCACAGATTCCGTATTGGATTTACGGTGTCCTGGTGGTTCTTGGATGGAATGAAGCCATGCTCGTCCTTTTCAATCCACTATATTTCGCATTCTTGCTTCTCGCTATGGCGACATCGTGAGGGTCTTTCTTGTCGCTCGCGCAGTAACTAATTGATGGTTTTGTTGCGAAGTTACATTATTGCACAACTCGGCCTGGTGGGACCTCTTTTCCAGGTGACCAGAACGGTCGGAAGTGAAGTATGTTGGAAAGAATTTCCGTGGATTTCAACTGATGTATTTTACAGATCCAAAGACAAGCGACAGCTCGGCTACGCGAGCATTTTTCGCAGCCGGTGTTGGCTGAACCTGTGCAAGTTGGTCCGAGCCGTGACAGGGAGGAGGTGGGACAGATACAGTAGACAATGGGATGTGTGACGTTATGTGACAATGTGACATTTTATTGTGCTCTTTACGGCCTCTACCAGTATGTAAGTACAATGTCGGGTGCGATGGTTTCGACGCTTTCTGCTTTCTTTTTCCCTCTACTTCTCGTCGCCGGTCGACTTCTGGCATGTCTACCCTCGCCCAGCCCCCGACATACGATGCAACCACCACCGCAGATACCCAACTCACACCCTATCTCCAACTTTCACACCTTCTCTCACTGACATGGCTTGCCTACCCCATCCTTTCTCTCATATTCGTCGCCTTTCGCCTTCAGTTATCCATGACATCTTTGGAGAACTCCATTTTGAGTGTCAAGTCAGATATTCTATCAAGCTGCAAGGCAGCAGAACATGCTGCCACTGCAGCCGCAAGCATGCCCCGCTACATGGCCCTCGCAACCAACGAGCAGTTTGCTGATGCAGTCAACGGCTCTTTGCATGCTGCACGCGTTGCTCTCGTAGTTTCGCTTACTGCAATGGAAGCCATCATCAACTTTATCATCGACACCTATCGTTCTACGTTCTTTTGTTTCTTGGAGCTTGTGGTCACCGGGGGTCTTGCAGTCCTGATATCTGCTGTTCAAGGGGTCAGTTTACTCGTTTCTTTTGTTTACTACCTTTCTCATCATTTACAGATCAACACTGTTCTCCAAAGCGTTACGGGCAGCCTTCGTACCAGCATTCAGAGTGATATTGCCTCTGCCAACAGCGTCATCCAGAACGCCATCAATGCTATTAACAAAGTCAATCCATTTGGAAACATCAATGCGCCCCAGATTGCCGTACCTAGTCTTGATGCACTGCAAAATGTTACTTTGCCTGCTTCCTTTCAAGATGCTCTGACAAGTTTGAACGCCTCAATTCCAACCGTGGCAGACCTGAAGGGCGCATTGGAATCAATGTAAGCCCAAGCTGGTGCATGATGCCTTCTTGACCTCATTATTATTCTATAGCATCGACACTCCTTTCGAGCTTTTGAAGACAGACATCAATGACACTTTTACCGGCCTATCTTTCAACTCATCGATCCTTCCCGTTCCGGAGCAGAACCGTCTCTCCTTTTGCAATGATGTTGATTTGTCCGTCATTGACGAGATCGGACGTGACTTTATAAAAATTGCCAAGATTGGAGTTGTCATCATTATTCTCCTCGCCCTTCTCCTCATCGGTTTCAACTGCCTTTTGACATGGTACAAATGGCGCTGCATGAAGAGACACCTGGAATATACTCGCCAGGCTTGGAACACAGATCCCACTATGATCCATACAAAGACCTCCTCATCCTCACCACCACAGGTTATCCTCACCGACCATAACTTGATGATTCTCCATGCAAACTCAGCTCATCCGCTAATCACCCGCATAATGAACCAGTTATCAGCACGTCTTCGCTTCAGCCCTTCGCATCACACAAATCTTCGATGGTTCCTCCACTATATCTTCCATGCTCCTGCCCTCGCTTGTTTCCTCATTGGTTTCTTCGGTTTACTATCTGTCGAAATCCAGTTGCTCGCGATGGGCCCCATTGTCCACAAGTTCGAGGATAGTGCGGCAGCCGCTGTATCCGATTTTTCCAACGTTATTGCGGCATCTATCAATGACAGCATGTTCAACCAATCTGCACTCTATGCCAATGACATCAACAGTCGGGTAGACGTCATTCAATCCACCATTAACAACGGTGTGTTTGGGTGGGTAAACAGCACCACCTTCACTTTGAATGCGACGATCAACGCGTTCTACACTGATATTCAGAAGGCTGTGTCAACTGTATTCAACGGCACTGTTCTGGAAAGCCCCGCCAATGATTTTATCAAGTGTTTCATTGGCGGCAAAGTGGACGCCATCGAGAACGCCTTGACATTCTTGCACGACAATTTACAGATCGACATTCCACGGGTCAACGATTCCATTCTCGTCCTTTCACCGGCGTCGGTTCACGAGGCTACGGCTCCGATTGCAGCAGCAGCGATTGGAGGCGGCCCTAACGACAAGGAAGGTCTCATTGGACGACTGGTTAAAGCGTATACAGCGACGTTGAAGAAAGAGCGTGTGATGTTCGGGCTTTTCCTGGCATTATGGGGAATAGTTGTCCTCATGGGTGTCTGCATTCTCATTTGGAACACATATGGCCAAGCCTTGTTGAAGAAGAGGAGACGTCGACGTTATGAGCTTGAGCAACGCTCTGGGATCAACGGAATCGTCGTACCTTTCAGGTCTGGGGTCGAATCTGAGAATGAGAAAGGTGCGGTTCTGGACCTACCCTCTTTCACGCCTCTGCCCTCGCCGAGGAGAAGTGCCTTCAAGCCCTTCTGGGGTTCACGATCTAACTCTCCGATGGGAAATCAACCCTCTGGCTCGGCTGAGTCTTTTGCCATCCAGAAGGAAGAGTGGGATGATTTTCCACCAAAACCTATTGAATCAACCGTTAAGAAGCCAAGCCGGCTAATGGCCATAGGACGGAAGGCCATGGGGAAAGAACGTGTCAAAGCCGACGGCGGGGAAGAGTCTACATCCTCCTCATCTGAAAAGTCACCTTCGGACGAGGGAATTAGGAGTACGACGTGGGTCGGAAAATTCACGACGTTGTGGACCAAAAAGGAACCAGTGCCACAAAGTTCGGAATTTTGGGATCAACCCTCCCGTGGTCGCCCCAAGCTGCAGATCAATGTTCACCGTGATTCCGCAGATGCTGGTCCCAATCTGTACAGCTCCCACACCATGCAGTCTCGATGGTCTGCTTCACCCGATGCCACACAAACGTCGTGGGGGAAGGTAATGTCACCCAGCAAGAAAACGAGCACAACCACCACCGCAACATTCCAGACTCCGTTCGGCTATTCTACGCGCAAGTCTGGCGTACCAATCCATGATCTTGACCAATCCTACGATTCCCTTTCTAGCAAATCTGGAGCTCCGGCCTCCCTCCCTTTGCCACTCTATCACGGCTTTTCAGGCTCTCAATCTCGCCCATCAGCTCGGGCAGAGGCAACTACGACGGAACGCAAGGACACTTCCCCTCCCCCTCCTTTTGCACCGTACCGTACGAACAAGCTGCCCAACCCGCCTTATGATGAGCAGCGACGAACTTCTACGTTGAGGGTCATGAATCCCACATTCAAGTCTTCCGACCACACTGTCGCAATGCCTGCGTCGCGGTTGTTGACAACCATGGACGCTCGCCATTCTTCCGCTATCAACCCGTTCATTACGCCTTTCGATGATGAACACCGAGTAACGATCGATAACAATCCTGTCTACGTCAGGCAGAGTATCCCTACGAATCCTTTTGGTGTTGCACTCTGATGCTAACACGTTGAACTCCACTTTACGGACCGCGATGAATTGTCGTTCTCATTTCACGAACATAATGTACCTCTTCTGCTTAATGACCTGCACCATCTTCAACTTGTATTTTCTTACGTTCATTCTTGCTGGACAACTTTGTAGCATTGTCATTGTATTTTTACATCCGCATCATATCAAGCCTCATAAATTCGTGCTTCACACTCGATTAATAAGTTAGAAGCAGGAAGAACCTATATATCGTGCTTGTATTCAAGTTGTTAGAGTGGCCGGAATTTGCCGAGCCCACAAATCCGGAAATACACGGGGCACTTGTCACAAACTCATTCACTTCAAAATGTCGTCGTTGCGTCTCGTTTCTTCTGCTGTGCGCCGAGCAACGACTTTTTCAATAGCGCGACGTGGATATGCCGAGGCTGTTAGCGACAAGTTGAAACTCTCGCTGGCTCTTCCTCACAAGGTTTGCAGACGTCTTGCAACCAAGTTCTCTGCTGACCCAGATACCAGTCAATCTTCACTTCGCAGGATGTCGTCCAAGTAAATATACCTGCAGAATCCGGAGACATGGGTATCCTTTCCAACCATGTGCCATCCATCGAGGCTATACGACCAGGCGTGATTGAGGTCATTGAGTCGAACGCGGGTTCTCAAAAGTTTTTTGGTGAGCCCTCCAACTCACGGTCTCGTCGAGTTCTCATAAAAAACCATAGTCTCCGGCGGATTCGCTACTGTCCACCCGAACAACAAGCTTACGATTAACGTCGTGGAGGGTGCGCCGCTGGAAGACTTTTCGATCGAGGTGCGTAGTATGCCGGCAGTCTAAGACGAAATCCAACTCACATTCTCTCCAGGCTATTCGTAGCAACTTAGCAGAAGCACTAAAGGTGGCAGCTGGAAGCGGTTCGGAGGCAGAGAAGATGGAGGCACGCATTGAGGCCGATGTGTATGAGTCGTTGCAACATGCCCTCGCAAAATAGTGGCTTTTGTATTTAGAGACGCCTCTTGTCCACATTGAGTACACCAACTACTCAACCCCATTTCCGATTTGATTAAGTTGCTAATCTATGATCACCAGTTGACATTCACCGTCTCGTTCGAAATGGGTCTGCTCGTCAACCACACGAACCGTAATCCCTTGGTTGATACCCCTTTCTGCCTGAGTAAATTAACCACCCTTGCCATCTTCACCGTATTCGCTGTTGTAGCCGATTTATGTTAGGCCCGCGTGTTATGGGTGCGAGTAGTAACCCAGGACCCACTCAACCTCTCCATCGAAGTTCTTTCAATTATAGCGCAAGCACCGATCTTCAGCGCCAGAAATCCACGAAACAGCTCATCAGTCGCTATGAATCCATGAGCGTATCTCCAGGCAAGGAACCTACGCCAAGAAGACCCATGCATCGACACGAAAACGGAGGTTCTCTTGAAACACCAACAAAGATGGCTGTGAATCAGGCTGGCCAGAAGGACAAATCTCCCATTCGCCAATCATTCCGCAACCTCCTCTCAGTTATCAAGAAAACGACCACTGGATTGTCTAAACGACGATCAGATGACCGACTCTATCTTCTCAAGTCTGGCCAATCCTACGATGGTCCTCCTGATGTGCCAGCAAAGGACATTCCACTCCTCGACGAACGAGGACCATTACAAAACCCTAGAAACAAAAAGATCTCTGGTCAACTCTTATATCTCTCCCATTCCCATATTCGGTCGGACAGTGGTGGCCTGGCATGGGTATCTTGTACGGCGAATCTGAAAGGAAACAAAATCCTCGTTTCTTGGTTCACACCCCTAGGCGACCCTTGCATTCATGAGATTACGTTGGCTCGCTGCTCGGATATTCGTTCACTTTCGCTAAGATACATGGATTCCGAAGAGGCATCCCTTTTACCCTCCACCGGAGGCGAAGAGCTCAAAGTTTTTGAGATCCTTTTTGAAGGAAGAGCTCGGGAAAAGTTTGCTGCGACTTCAGTCAAGGATCGAGCAAACTGGATCAGCGGGATATGGTAAATGCCTTTGATACCTTCGTAAATAAATATCCTGAATGGGCTGGCATTTAGGGACACGATATTGCCCTCTCAAGAATCAAAAGATGTTACAACTGAAAGTAGTCCGTCGAAATTCTTGACCGCCTCCCACACCCAAGTGTCAGAGCAAGTTGAAAGTCCCATTCCAACTCCATTGCCGATACTTAGTCCTCTATTAAGCCCTACTTATCCCGAGGGCTCTGCTCCCCCAGTTCCTTTGAAGCCTTCGCTACCTACACTAATGATACCAGGGAAATTAGGCAACCCTTTTTCGAAACTTCCTTCACCCGCTGGCTTTACCCCAATTTCTCCTAGCGTCTATTCTCCCGTTTCAAGGCCAGTCTCCTCAACAAGCTGCCGTTCTGCCAGTCCTTCCGTAGCGAACCTCGGCCAACTCTCTGTCGTCAAACAACGATTGGCTCAGATAGAACGAAATCACCCGCAAAGCCAGAACGGAATTCACGGTTCACCGGTCTCTCAGGGGTCCCAACTTAAGGTATCACAGACGTTACCTCCTAGAGGTGACGTTCAGCAGTCTTTTCAATGGCCTCCATCTGAAACCTCGCCCCAAAGGAATTTATCAAGCGCAGCAGGTTTCGATGGTCGGGAAAACTCCATAAACTACCACAAAATTGCGAACGATCTGACCGACATAAAGAGTATCCTTGGTGGCGAGACAAATTATCCAACTGTGCAACAACTTGTTGTTGGTCTGGATCATCGCATCCAAGGAACGGGAGAATCTCTCAACTATATACAAGACATCTTGCAGGGACTAGCGGAGCGATCATCCGTTCGACCTGAGGAAGAAAGCACCCAAATTTCCGCGCAGCTACGGGCAATCAGCACGCAACTAACAGCCGATATTCCCGTCGTTCTGGCAAAGTTGACCGATTTACAAGAGAGAGAAAGGGCGAATCAAGGTGACGCCCTGAAGTCGGTGGGGACCGTCGATGCCGATTATGCCTCTCTACATACGAAGCTAGAGGAGCTGGTCAGGCTATGTTCCACCAACATGAGGTCGAACCGTCCACTTGAAAACAATGATGGTTCAGGACAAGAGGTACTGCGTTACTCAAAAAAAGGAGGGCTGAGTACTGAAAACTATCCCTACTTAGCTGGCAAAAATTCTATCCCATATTGAAGAAGACAGCCAGAATCGCTTGCAACAAACTCATCAACAAGCCGATACTGTCAGATATCTCAACGAGCTCAATACGGCAAGACATTTTTCTGTTCAAACGCTATCTCTTAATCTGTTCCTCCTATGCAGTGGCTCGAGTCGTTCGTGAATAACGGAACCTCTCAAATCCAAGGTTTGGCTACAAACGTGGAACAACTCTGCATGGACTTGGGCTGCACCGCGCAACCGCAAGGCGCCCCTGGTGCACCTAACTTACTGAACGACATTCGCCAACTTGCGCTTGGAATGCAGATGCGAGATCAAAACCTGGCTGAGCTGCATGCCAGCGTAAACGGCCTTCTTGAAGTTATAAGTGCAGAGACTCGGCAAGGATCAGGTGTGCCCCCCCGCCCCGCCTTCGGAACAATGATCGTCTACTTACAGTCACCAAGGAACCCAGGCCATTGCTGGCATGCTCGAGAGGCAACGCCTTGATCATGAACATCTACTTAGAACCTTCACGAATGGTACGCAATTTTGTTGCCAGCGAAGATCGTCTATTCATCCCTAGGTAGAGATATCTAGCGAAATAAAAGGGGAACGATTGCGCTTCGTTGAAGCCATGAAAGAAGCAACGGCAATAAACGTTCAAAGTGTGTAAAATGTTCATGTTACTTCCCGCTTTACTGACCAGTGGTGCTCTCCCATTTCAAGCACACGTCGAACAATTTAAAATGGAGCTAAATAAGGAGGTAATGGGTATGACCGAGGAAGTGCGCCGCCTCCATCAAGACAAGCGAACAATAGAGAATCAGATTGCTGACCTATTCGCATTCTATTCCAAACAGAAGCAAGCGACAAACGTGAGGCACACAGTAGATTCATAGCCACACCATTCTGACTATTTCTGACTTCACACAGCCTCTTGCAGCAGCCGACATCAACCAGCCTGTGTCGCAGCAGATGGTCCAAAACTGCAGGCCAACGCTTCGACCCACACGGCAGAGGCCACTACCCCATCCCAGGCGGACATAACTGGACAGAAATCGGAGAGTGATATTTTCAACGAGGGTATTTATGTAAATGTATGCCCAGAAACGTGATGATTAGTGCGAGTAATTGATGCTAGTTGTGCTCTGGCTTAATAAATCGAGCGGTTGCGGCAATGCGGAAATCGCTGGGTATAACGGTATGTCTGCAAGAATCAGACAGAGTACAACGCAGCGAGACAAAATCCGCTTACTCATAGTATTCCTGTACGTCCGCCCCGTCCATGACTAGAATATCACCCTAGACGCTGTCAGAATACTCGTCAAGAAATTTACAGATTAGAGGAGCCCCACATGTCGCAAGATGAAACTTATCGCTGAGCCCTTGTGTTTCCTTTCTGGATCATGCTTCGCATGCAGCCGAAAGTGCATCATGGCGGGAGCTCCTAGGGATAGTCCTGCAACAAAAGGTCCCAAACCAATCTCACTGTCACTGTGAAACTTAAAATGGACTGAGAATACGGTATACGCAGCAAAAGGGACAAAACCCAACTGCCATTTTTTGTCCTTCCATGTAAGCAGCGCTGTGGGTGAAAGACGTTCAATATGTTCACAAGCCATATTCTATAATAACATACCTGAGCACCTCATTGAATGTGGCAGTGATATTCAACGCTGCCAAAATTCGACTTTGGATCAAATCACGGGCCTTGATAACCGCGCCTGGCGCCCTGTCAAAGGGTACAGTATTGGCGGCACCTCCAACATACTGATGATCATCGACCAAGCGAGCAGTTCAACGATTGGCCCACTTACTTGGTAGGGCTCCCCAGCTATCGAGATTTTTCAACGAATCATCGAAGAGACAAGCACGACTTACTGTTGTGAGAAAAGTAATGCGTTAGAAGGGTCCCACGACCTACGAAAACCTTCAGGACTCCACTGAAATTCAACAAAGAACGAAGCGCACATTTATGCTAAGAGGAAACGCATCAAAACAGCAGCGTAAGCACATTCAAGGAGTCGCGTACAGATCTTAAGGGCCAACGGCGGAATGGGAGTTCACCGCTGAAGGCTTGCTCTTGATATTCTCTGAAAATTGTGTCCGCTTCCGCTCTCGAAAATGGTGAACCCCCCATGATGTGGTGTAAACGACCTCTATAATCCTTTGCGTTCAAGATGTCGCTCATAATGAGTTGGCCACGAAGAAAAAGCTGACCTCGCCTCTGGTAGGATAAACGTCTGGTATTGACATGTGGTACTCCCAACAACGAAAGGCTTCATGGCTTCTCTTTGAACTCCTAAACGTCCATAACAAATATCAATTCAGCTGCCAGTAGCGAACGAAGGACCTGTACCTGAGTTTTTGCCAACAAGATGACTTTGACAGCTTTTCTGGATCTGTCTTTCGAGAGGCCAAAATTCATTTGGCAGACGAATGCTGCCTGGCACTGAATAAGTACTCTGCTGGGGTTATCAAGAAAGGTGCAAAGGAAAGCAAGGGGATTGCGCACCTGACAGAAGCGGCACTCCCACTTTTGCCACTTGAATCTAGGGGGCTTGAATCTCAAACATCTACTGTCCCTCTTGATCAACGCATACCTGCAAGATAGTCGACCACATTTTTGACAATGCCACCCCCTGCTAAACGCATAGGTCGTATTAATTCCGCTGTCGGCTGCAGGTACGGACGGCCTGAGATCTCCAAAGCCCATAGGCAAGTGACATTCCTCCTTCAACGCCAAAAATTCAGGGCGATACTCGAGTTGATCGGGCATGTGCTGCCCATAGCTGGTTTTCCAGAAACGTGGGCAAGAAGGGTTCAAGCATGCCCAAGATTGATGATAAACATGGGGAGAATCCAGCTGGCAGTGACGGCAAGTGAAAGATATGCCGACAGGCGATGAGTGCCTGTGGATCCAATGATAAGAATACCACGAGACTGAGGTACGGATGCCTGACCTTGAGCTGCTCAGGTTGTACTCTTCAACTTTCGCTTTACACCAAGGTTGACGTTAAATTATCATGGATGAGGGAATAACTTACCAAGAGGCAGGTTGGATGAACCACCCATTCTGGGCATCTGAGATGCAGTGAGCTCTACTGAACGTTACGAGCAGTGAAACTGGCGCATGACTGGTAAATGGTAAACCAACTTACCATATTCCCGTGACCGAGACAACCACCAAGGCTCTCCCTAAAATCGATGGGGCTGTATTTGAACATTCATGGGGCGGGGAACAAATCACCATACCTGGCCTTCACACCATTGAAAAGCAAATTTGTACCTAACGACCTGCCCTCTCGTATTATTCGATGGATGGTATTCAGCTATAAGTAAAATGATTGGCCGTGACTGTCCAATACTTACACAGTCGATATGGCAACATACCCCAAACATGCACGATCTTGTAAAATCCCAAGACTGCATATGTGACGTCCTTGGAACCAAGATCATACGGAAAAAGGACATATTTGTCGTCGATGAGGAGAACAAGTGGTCGACTATCTTGGAAATTTTTTAAGAGAGCTCGGACTGATTTATCCTGGGCAAGTTGATCTTCAGCCGGTTGCGGAGCAAATCTACCTTCGTGGGCATGGATACTTTCCGCTTTGCCCCCACTGACCGCAGTCAGCAATTCCATATATTTGAGGTCACAAAACTTACCCGTGGGATATAATGAGTCGGCCGCCATGTTCAAACCTGTCGCGTCTGCTGCAAATTAGCAAGGTTAAAGAATTTTGGTGCACACGACCTGACTTTGATGAGAAAGCGCTAAGGAGGTAGCCTTTCACGATGCCATGGGTATGGTAAACCCCACCTTGATAACTTCTAAACCAATCGAACGACTCGCAAACTTCCTGACGCGTCTAAACACAAGAAAAATGATCAAGTTATCACCAGATGGGATTCGGACTTACTTCTGCCCAGATCGGGGGGTGGTGGGGCAAAGGTTCTTGATAAAGCGGAATTTGACATGCTGGTTCGGCATTACCTGCTTTCCCAAGAGTGGCTTTTCCACCCAGTACAAGTAGATTATGAGTGTTCGATTCAGGCGGTTGGCAAAAGATATTTTCGTGATGATTACGGGGTGTTGACAAAGGAGAGGGTATAAACTCCTGCTTGACAACTGCTTTCTCAAGAGTGGCTTCTTCATCCAGTACAAGTAGATTATGAGTGTTCGATTCAGGCGGTTGGCAAGAGATATTTTCGTGATGGTTACGGGGTATTGGCAAAGGAGAGGGAATAAACTGCTGCATGACAAATGCAGGCAGCGAATCAGTCGGAGGGGGGGACAATGGCGTCTCATTTGAACACGTCGACGAAGTAAGATTTTCTAAGGATGGCAAGAGGATGGTTCAAATTGAGTGACCACTTCAATGTAACGTGACTTGCCTGTTGAATGAGCATTAAGAATCGACTGTTCTTTGGTCGCTAGTTCCTTCACTGGTAATGAAACGGTGACATCCAAACCTAAGTCGGGCGGATTGTTCTTCAATTGCGAAGGCAGAATCGCCGGATTCGCTGCAATTTGTTGGACTGAATTTATTGAATTCAGCGGCTTTGACCTGTTAGGTCGTGTCCTTTTCTTCTTCTTTGCGGTCAATCTGGTGGGTTCAAAACTTGTATCACAGGTTGCATGGCCTTCTGGTATAGCCCGTCCTTTGGCAACAACAACAGGTTGTTTCTGGTCCTTGGTTGAGCCAGGAAGAATTATATGTTGCGAATTAGCATGTGGAGAATTGGCGTGTGAAATGATATCAAGTTGAAAAGAAGACGGAGTTGCTGGTAGGGAGTCTAATTCTATGGGTTTTGTATCTTTTGGTAATTGTTTGAATTTCCGGTTTTTAATAGCCCTGCCATGGCGTCGCGAATAGTCACCAGGAGGATTGGTGTTTGGCTTGATCCCTGCACCTTGTGGGTAATACCAACGACCCCTGGACTCCAACTCCTTCTTCAGGAGCTGAAAGGCAGACTTCTCGCCGTAATAATAGAGATGCCAATAAAATGTGACAAAAAAGTGGAGAGTTTTACTATCCAGTAGGACCCTAGGCGCTGGCTTGGTATTAGGGCCATTGTAACGAACAAAAGCGAGATCAAGCCAGGACTGGGCAGCAGCAGTCTAGCCGTGACATTCGAGTCGTGTTTTGAAGCTATGAGTTTGAGAACCACTCACGCCGCCTTTGGTCAGGTTCAGCTGCTGAACGACGTTTGCAGTTAGGCTGCGTAGATCGCTTCGCCTGGTGGTTTCCAGTTTCTGAGCGAGAAAGGTGCTGAGAAAAGGCTCTTCCCCTAGAAGACTCTTGTCATCCCAACTCTTTGGAAGGTGCATTTTAGTAGTCGCCATGTGAGGAAGCACGCCTGCTCGTGGGTCCACTGGCAAGCGTTCTGTTCAGTGTCACACCACAGTCACGAACATCTACGTAGTGACGTCACTAGCGGGGATCCTTCTCCACGAAAGCCTTCCCTACGATGCTGCTTCGTTCTCCGTTTCATACCCTTTCCCAGAACCCCCCGAATATTTTTTCTGCCTACATCGCATCCACCTACACGAAGGCAGGCGCCATAAAAAAAGTTTCTGATTCATGAACCGTCGTCACCAATTGCTTGGATTGAGGAAGTTCAAATGTCTCAAGAAAATTACACGTTGAGTGTGCCTTTGCCAAGTTTAAACAGGAGAGTCGTCACTCCCAAACGGAGACGAATATTGCATCTAGTGGCCGACGATTGGGACAACGGCGGCAGTGAGTCTCGGTCATCTGCTGTTGTCGCCGAGTTCAGTGAAAAAATGTTGCGTGTAGTTATCCCTCAACAACTACAGTCACGCACGAACATTATTTCAGCTTATTTATAGACAGCGATAATTGGGCAGGTCAGCCGCTTGACTTGTTTCACGATAAAACTATTCAGTCCGCTACTTTCAAGTTCATTACTACCTCCGGCACAATATGCGCTCCTACTCTACTCTCTTACTTGTCTTCGTTTGCGCTCTTCTCGCCGTTAGCGTGCCTCTCGAGGAAAACGTCGCCAGCCCCACTGCCGCCTCATCGCCTTTGCTCCCTCGCCCTTTGAGGTTCTTTGACAAACGCCAATTTCATAGTGCCGATTACGAGGCGAGCTCGCCCCCGCCAAGGGTACCTTTCAAGCCTGCTTCAGCCAATCGCCTGGTTTCACGATCGATGCTCGCCGAAGATTCGTTGCAAGATAGCATGTTAGCAAAACACCGCGGCGACGGCCATAGGGATATCAACTGGAGAGTGGCAAAGCCAAAGGAGAAAAGAAGGCTCGCAGATACCCATCCTCTTTTTGAGTCGGCAAATCACCCCAATACCAACCCTGATACCCAAGTCGCGAAATCCGTTGACAAAAATGTAGCTGCGGTCGGCGACCTTCTGCCTCGTGATTCAAAAGTCAACTTGAGCCCCGGCCTGATCAATCACAACCACCACGGCGACGAGAATAAATCTGTAACCGGACACCATGGACACACCTCGGAGCTCGGTCAAGCTGCCCTCAATGAACTCGATGAATATTGCGAAGATTAAAGTAACCAGGGGGATGAAGTGGTCGCCTCGATTTATATTACGTCTCTGGGTACCTAATTTCGTTCGGTTTGCGTGTATTTCAAGAAGTCAATTCAATTTCAAGCGAACGTACAGACGGCTTGCCTCAGTCCTCGTGTCTTGTATCATTCACCAACGAGTATCGGACGCATACATGCCAAGTTTTTCAATCAGAATCGAGCCATCCCTTCGTAACAGATAAATGACTTTGATAACGATACACTGTTCACGAGTTCTCATAATCCAATCGATCCCTGATCTCTATCGCTGCCGGTATAATCATTTGGAAGTAGGTCTGGGGCTCTGCGCACTCCCCTTTCACTAGAAAGCCAGTGAGACTGGTTACAAGCAGCAGGTTGACACCGCACTCACATTTCATCTATGGCCAGCAATAGATCGTAATTAATTTCCTGTGAAACAACCGAGTCGTGTTTATAAGTCGGGTGCGACCGTACGAAATTTCTGATCCAAGTTGCAGGAGTTATGAGAGATCCTGAACGGAGAAACAAAATCAACAAATATGGGGAACGTGAGTAGGGAACCAACCGTTGGCCCGCCGTCTAATGAGATCTAGATAACTCCCTACCTTTGCCAACTCTCGCGGCTCGATATCTAACGTGTCAATATAGGCATAAATAAGTCGCAGGAGTCCTGGGAAATTGTCCCCCTGTGTATAGATATGAATGCAATGATTATGGGAGGAGCTACCAAACCGATGCTTACCTTGCCATTGATGATTTCGTCCATGCTCATTTCCTCATACTCCTCCTCCACAGGTGGGCGGGGAATGAAGCCGTCCTCTGGCAGCGCGGAGCGTGGGAAGCAATTCCTCATTTTTTTGTCTTTCTTTCTGGGCGCGCCATCTGTAGGAGAGCAAGCGCCAGATGACGAGGCTACGCTTGACGCTCCACTTCGGCCGGGTGGGTATACGTCTTTTCTAAAATGGAACTTCGCTTTCGCAGCGGCGTCCCTACGCTGAGCCGTGGCCATATTCTCGTCGACCTAACTTGATCAATTAAAGGACCAGATGTTGAGATGGACATGGGGATATACCTTCGATATTGGAATGTAGAGATTAAGATTGAAACTAAGGATAGCGCGTGAAAGCAGCACAACAAATACAGCGAAAGCGGCATTCTCGAAATCCGTTATTTGAACCTCCATGCTACGAAATTCAACACGCCAGCCAATCGGTGAGTTGGGCGGAGGGGGTTTGAATCGGAGAGTCTGCCAGTTGGTTGATTGTATATTCTTTGCTCATATAAATTGCAGCTCCATCAACGAATTGAGCATAACGCACCTCAAAATGATCACTGCTGGACGTGTCATCTTGGTTGATTGTTTCTGAGAAAACGACAAGAGGGTCGCGTATGAAGAGGTGCGACATGTGCTTTGAGAGCAAATCATCGATTCCTGAGTCAAGTGTGAGAACGAAGACCATTGATGCAATAAGGGCAACGATTACCATGTGCGCGCAGGCGGTCGTAAATAGATTCGTCGTACGGCAAATAGTTATCGTTATACTCGGGTCGGTTGAATCCATCGTTTGAGATGTACAGATCAACGCTGTCGTAACGAGACTTTGGAATCCTAAAACGACTGCCTTTGAGGGGCTGCAACAGGTAAATCAACAACAGTTGAAGCAAAATAGACTGTGACACACCTTCAAGCCACGCTCTTCCTCCGTGCGATCATCGACACTGCCGGCAATAACGTTCCATCGACAATCCACATCAGCGAGGTACCCACGCCATATAGGGCTGGCCCCCGTCAACGCCAGCTAAGCTTCATAATAAACATCTTGGATCTTCTCAGTAACTCCGAAACGTACCAAGATAGGGCCAATAGGAATCAAACCATCATACAGGCGCCTGGCGTCAGAAACATTGCATGCCTGGAAAGTGAGTTGAAGGCAGCAACATCCCATTCCAAAGCCCATCGCGTCAAGATAAATGTGATCGGGGAGGGCTGCACCATTCTTCGCATCTGCGGGTCAAATTTTTTGAGTAAAATAATGACATGTAAAGCAATACAAACCTGAATCTTCTTTGTAAATGTTGCGGTCCCAGGGAATCGTTGGGTCGACAAATGGACGAGGGGTCTTCTCGTCGAAAAAAATTGGTAAATTGATTGCAACCTTGGAACCTCTTCGACTCCTGATATTGGCCGTAAGGGTGCTGAAAAGCAAGGGTTAGGAAAGTAGGCACATGTCATTGAACCTTTTGAGGTACGTACGGGAAGCGTGCATGCGGATTCGTGATTTCTTCGGGTAAAAAAAAGCTATGACTTGAAACAGCATCGTTTGGATTGAAATATGGTTCCGTAAAGTGACCTTGCACACCCAAAAGAGGAAACGAAGTAAAGGTCAAAGGTATTTCATTCGGCTTGAGATGTTTACGAGCAAGAGCTCGTCTGCGTAATACAATGAACGATCGATAAAACTTTTCGGCGCAAGACACACCTGTATCGCATATTGCACTCAACCGACAAGAGATCTTGAATATAGCCAGTGTAGGGAGAACCTGGGGTAGACTCAAGCATGTATCGTCCATACTCTGGGTGGAAGTTCGGCACAGCGACGCTGAAATGATCTGTTAATAACATCAATGTGTCGACCTCGTAACGTACTCGATCGGACAGCCAGCAGAAATGTCATGGACTATATCACTGAGTTTTGCGAGAATTTCCGTTTGCCTCAATGAGAGTTTTGCACTCTTTTCTTGTTCATCGAAGGCTACCACCATATATTCGATCTTGATTTTAATGAGAAAGGTAGCTCGTCATCTCAAACGAATTCCAACTCACCTCATCGCCCCATAGTAGCTCGTCGCCAGTTCTGTCCTTCAATCGATCCCAAATATGAAGGAACTGAGTGATTCCATGGGTTCGCACATGGTCAGCATATTTTTTAGCTTCATCCCAAGGCAAAGGAGTGCCGAGATACAAGAGGCCCATCGCCCAGAGGTAGAGTACTATCAAGCTGTCTCAACTTTCAAGTGCTATTAAATATACGAGTGGCCCTGATTAGAGGATGTAGGATTGGTGAGCAAACTTTCCAGGGACTCGGAACGGACTTTACGTGTACGATCCGGCCCGGTTTCCACGGGCTGACTGAGCCCAAAGGGAGAGGGAAGTAACTTGAAGATATTCGAAATGTAATGATTGTAATCTACAACATTGTAACGAGTTCGGCAAAAAGATCACTTGATGAATAACAAGAGGTGTCGAAGAGCGCCTCAATGAGCGCACCTCATCTTTCTACAACGATTCCTGTCTTATCCGAACATCAGCCAGGCTCAATGATGTAGAAGTTGCAAGTTGTATACATTACCCATCCTATTATACGCCTACAATGTGCACTGGCACACACACAATTACCTGTCCCTTATTCGCAATTAATACAACCAGATACAACCCTCTAAGTACATATACTCTTGATCCCCCAATACATACTTACGGAACCACTTCTCCATCACCCTGGTCCAGCCTGGTCCCTATCCACCACTCCGCCATCATTCCCATCATTGCTTCCGTCCCCTGTCCTTTTATCATACATCCTCGAAGGCACGCTGCAGCTGCCCCCTGCTGCAGCCTGCTGCCCCGCGGAGGATGCCTAAATCAAGGGACATGATCGTGGCCACAGTCGAGATAACATCTGATAAGATTTCCGCCAGACCATTTACTGACAGTGCTATCTTGGCAACGGCTTGAAGCTTGAAGCATGCCATCGTTGGACGCTCTTGCGTATCTCAGTCTGGGTCTCGCTGCCCAAACTATCCCATTTATACTGATCGCGTGCGCTGGAATCTCATTTTTTGTTCCGCCCCTGCATCCCCCTTGAATTTCAGAATGGTTAGCCACACCTTGCGGGGAATATTTGTCCAGCGAAATATTGATAAATAAGTAGGATAGACGACAGCAATGACAGACGAGAAAGGGAGGTCTAGGGCCGAAGTGTAGATTTCCTCGCCATGGTAGTTGAGGGAGGAGGTTGCAGCAACTGTATATATATTTGCACCCAAGAGGAGAAAAAAAACATCGATGCCTGAGGAGAATGCTGTCTTCCAGAAAGGCGTCTAGCGTGAGGGGGGGGGGTAAAGAGTGGGTTTGATTAAAGATCAATGTCCGCCAAGTTTCAATTTCGTTCTAGCCTTGAGGCTGAGTTGTGGCCAAGGTTCGCGTTTGAATAAGTATTGTCACGCTGAAATCACATCGTGGCGTGAATTGAGTCTAACCCGAGGAACAAGTCTTGGGCTTCAGCCATTAGTACCGTTGGTAGCCCATTTCAAACATATTTTAAGGGCCAGGAGAACATGGCGCAATGACCGGGTCCATGCCTCTTCCTGATTGAACTGAAGTTTCACAGATACTTCACCGATTTTGTCCCTGGTGATCCTGAATTTATTGAGTAAGTGACTACGATGGTCATCTTCTCACAAAAACGCACTGATGGGGGAAATCGATGTTTGGATCCTGAGATTTGATGTGGTCCATAAGGTGCTTGAGACAATCAAGGAAAGCAACCATTGCAATATCGAAACGGCGATTATGCAGAAGGCGTCCAAAATGGAGATCACCAGAGCCATATAACTCATGGTTAACTTTATCACCTGTTATCTTCTCGATCCGCGAGAATGAACCCATGGGAACCAATCGATAACTGTGAACGAAGGGCGTGAATGAATGAAAATAACGGATAGAGCGACGAACTTTTCAAATGAGTAATCCAACTTTCTTGCAATGGTGTACAAAAGCAGCAATGTTTGACCCCAAGCGGCGTTGATTTCAGCCCATTCAACCTGTTTTACGATGAGCATTTTCATCTAAATCAGAGGCAGGGCAGGCTAACTGGCACCCCAGACACTCGTCCTAGACGAAGCCCGTTGATTGTCCCAAACACGCCGTCGTGACCAATACAGAAGGCATCGTTGTATACATTGGTTCGTTCCAACTTCTCGAGTGTTGCTGAATCTGCAGCATAAGCGGCTCGTAAACTTACAAGCTGGGAGCCTTGTTGCTCTGCCAGCAAGAGTTGATCATTGTGCGTCCGCCAAAACCTTTGACAATCTTGAAAAAAAAAAATTAAAGGGAGAGAGATGGTTCGACTTACTCTGCTTCTTCAGCCTCCAAAGCCTTCTCGTCAAGATTCAGAAGGCGTAATTCATCATCTAGTTGTCCCCTTTCTCTTTCCGCCTCAACTAGCTGTTCAATTGCAAACTTTTCCTCCATCTTTAATTTTTCAATTCTCTTCTCAGCTTCTGCAAGTGTCATAGCCTGCGACTCCCTCTCCCTCTCCTTTCGAACCTCCCTTTCAAAGGCAATATAGCCATCCCTTTCTTTCTTTGTTTCGTCAAGCTGCTTTTGAAGATCACTCAGCAGGATCTGGGTGCATTCAGCACAAAGGGGGTGATCGATATCCGTCCGGGTGGATAGAAGGTTAAAGAGGCGAGCTGTCGAACGGAGATGATGAGAGAGGGGGGAAGGGGCCTCCTGCTCGGGTTCTAAAGGTTTGGCTGGTTGGGGAACATTGGGGCTATTTCGTGATTTGCCTAATCCTTTCTTTGAACGAGGAGGAGAAGAAAGTGGGGCTGGAATGTTGCGGATTACGCTGTCTTGAAGAAGTACAAAGGATTCAGTAGGAAGGGGGCCTGTTCGCTGGGCCTGCTTCCCTTGAGCTCGTGGAGATAGCGGTGACCCCGACTTGCTCGTAGTAAACGCCTTCGAAGGCTGCCTCGAAGCTTTCACAGGCGAAGATGGCGAGTCGCTTAGTTGTTTATCTGAAACGGGGCGTGTGGGTGATGAGGGTAATGTAGCGACAATCATATCGTACGCCGAAGGCGCGAGATCGACGAGAGAGGCATCAAGCTAATTCTGAATGCTCAGAACGAACGCGATAAAATCAGACAGTCACACACCTGAAGAGGCTCTTTACATTGTTGGCAAACGAGTCCAGCGCTCATATTCGATGGAGGCAGCAGTTGACGCCTAATTTGAAATGTAATTTACATAGTGATCACGTTACAAGTGTGACTACTTCAATCATGCGGCCTCTGAAGAGGCAACACTTTAATCCCCAGGTGCTATCGCCTTAGCATGGAACCTGGGTCTGAGCCTCAGCTAGACTTGTCGCAGGAGACCGAAACTCTCGTAAAACGCCTTGCGGGTCCGTCTTCTGGGAAAGCTGGGTATGTCACCGCCTTTATTTATCAAACCGCAACTTGAACATGCTACTTGTATGATAGGCTTGCCCTTGACCAGACTGAAATTAACCGCATTATTGCTGATGCTTCGAAGGGTTCCAAATTCTATGATGTATTTTTCCTCCGAAGTTGTGATAATCTCTGCACTGACGCTCAAATTTATTTTACCACAGAATGAGAAGAGGAAGGATAAGGAATTAACTGAGCGCATTAATAGGATAAAGAAAGAAAAGGATGAATCCATGAGGGGGGTCGACATTCGTACGTGGAAGCCCGATGGCACGGCACGTACTAATTGATATTTACAGGTAAAGTTGAGGCAGCGGTTGATCAATTAGTACAGACACCGTTTCCTCTGCCAGTTCTATTTATATTCATGCTATCGCCTCGAGTAGCTCGTGCAACTGCAAGCCCAACGAGACCTCAGCCAAATCATTGTCCATGTTGATATGGACGCCTTCTTTGCCGTAAGGCCACTGTCTCATATGATAAAACTAATAGACTCATCGATTCTTTTTCAGAGCGTGGAACTCCTGTATAACCCCGAACTTGCCGGAAAACCTTTCGGTGTAAGTTTCATAGAGTGGGATGAAAGCAAATCTCTTACCCCAGGGTAGGTTGGGCGTGGGGTCTTGACGACCGCGTCATATGAAGCCAGGAAGTATGGAGTACGTTCTGGTATGCCAGGTGACGATATTTTCTTTTTTGACATCCCTCATCACTAAAAGTTTACAAGGCTTTATCGCAAAGAAGTTATGCCCTGACCTCATTCTCGTCTCGAACAATTTTTCAAGATACTCCGAGATGTCAGCGAAGGTGATGGATATCTTTAGGAGATACGATCCTAATATGTGTCCTGCTGGGTCTGATGAAGCGTATCTCAAGTAAATGGCTTGGTTTTTATTCCATTACCTCGAGGTGACAAAGAAGAAACAGTATCACGGAGTACTCCGTTAGGCATGGCTTGACTGCAGAAGTATGCGTCCAGGAGATGCGGAAAGCGGTTCATGCTATAACTCAGCTAACTGTCAGCGCAGGCATTGCCCCGAACAAGGTACGGGCGACCCCCTTGAGAAAGGCGGCAAATAACTAATCTTGATTCTTTTCCGTAAGATGCTTGCAAAGGTGCGCACCAATACAAAAGCTCACACACTCCCATTAATGTGATGCATAAAGATTTGCTCCGACAAGGCGAGTCCTCCGCGAATAGACATTTTGATATCCAACAATTTTTTTTCATTGGTAGAACAAACCAAACGGGCAGTTTCAAATTCCCTTCGATAGCGCATCGATTAAGGCTTTCATGCATCACCTATCGATACGTAAAGTACCGGGTATCGGTAGAGTGAATGAGAGACTTTTGGAGTCCATTGGCATCAAGGTAGATTTCATACTTTTCAGTTACATTAATACGCTCACGAGACCAAAGACGTGTGGGGACATTTATATGCATCGGGTTGTTATATCGGTAATGGATAAGCGTTTCGGGCTCAAATTTCTTTTGCAAACCCACCTGGGCATCGCGTCAAACATTGTGGAACCACATCTTAGGGAGGAACGCAAGAGTATTGGCGCGGAGAGGTTGGTAGAATGATCCCCTCCTCGCATTCAATGCACTGACGGGGCATTCAGGACGTTCTCCTCTTTGGGCGACAAAGAGAAGATATTACAAAAGCTCCAAGAGATTGCTGCGGAACTGGAGAAAGATATGAGCCGAAACGGATGGACTGGCCGGACCGTCACTTTGAAGTATAAACTAGATACGTATCAGGGTAAGCGTTTCGTATGAATCTTTGTTAGTTGTAATTCATTGTCTTTTGCAGTCTTCACCCGCGCGAAGACTTTTGATCGATATGTCTTTACCAAGGAGGAACTCTACTTGGTGAGTCCGTTTGCTGCGTGTGTGCAGAGTTATCACGAATAATCGAAGACTGGCAAAGAATTGATCCTTCCAGAACTCCCTCTCAAGTTGAGACTCATTGGTCTCCGACTAACCAAGTTGAAGGATCTCAGGCATAGCTCTGATGAGGGTAGCGGAATCAAGCGCGTCGGTATCTTTCTCGCATTCTATCTGTGGATTATGATGGACCTAAAGGATACAGTTTTTTACACCCCTCAAACACGAGCTGCCCAATAAGAAGTTCAGATTAGATGACGACGTCCTCCCTTCGTTAACGACAGAAAGTGAAACAAGTAACTTGGAAACTCAGGATAGATATGACGAGTCTATGCCTGGATTTCATGAACACGATGAAACAGATGCCATGATACCTGACGAAGACGATGACAACGACGAACTAGAAAACCTTGAAGTGCTGACTACGACGACCCACACGACAACAACACCCGCTCCAAATGCGGACATTAACAATACAGGATCAATTAACGCAACTGTTCAAGTTAAACCGTATCCTACTGGAGAGGCAGCATCCTCGCGCGTTGAATGGGAGGACAAGGTCAATACAAGCAAGGACACTCATGAATGCCCTGTTTGCGAGAAGACCCTGGAGACAGACAATAAAGGACTCAATAGTCACATTGATTTCTGTCTCAGTCGAGGGGCTATCTGGAAAGCACAAGCTGAGGCGAGGAGCCCCGCTCCCAAACCTAAACCAAAAAGTTGGCAGTGGGGCAACTTGGGAAAAGGTCAGGGCGAGAAGCTTGACTCCACCCGGAATACCGGCAAACGGAAAGCTATGGAGTAATTTATGTGGATTTATGGTGAACGTGTATATCTAATAATCGTCATATCTATGTATGTTTTATGGTTTTCCTCGATGCAGATTGAAGGAAGCTTGTACTCCCTTGCCAGCCTTGATGTCCTGCATACAGCGGTCATCGATCTCTCTTCCCCTTGTTGCCAACTCAATGACATGGGATTCTAGGTCTTTGGGAACACAGACCACACCGTCCTCGTCTGCGACTATCCAATCACCGGGATGCACTGTGAGGGCAGGAAACGAGTCCGCGACTGGGCTAGGAGCAGCAATGACAAGAGGAACGTTGATGGCTGAGGGGCGCGTGAATGGCGATTGACCGAGCGTAGAGTGGCCCCTGGCAAAGACAGGAAAACCAAGTTGGCGATGTTCGGCAATGTCTCGACAGCGTCCAGAAATAACGACGCCGCTGGCCAGGCGGGCCTGCGCTCCCGCAGTCATCAATCCGCCCCAGACTGCATTGACTGCCTCTGAAGCAAAGTCAGTGAGGGCTTAGTATTAAACGAAAGTGACGAAGCAAACCTGGGGGCGCGTTGATGACAACAACTGAATGGGCAGGTATAGTGTCAACGAAATGAGCGGATAGCTTTGGGGCTGATATGTCGGAAGTGACGACCATTTGGACTGTGTAGGCTGAGCCGCATATTCTAGTTGCTGAGCCAGATAATGCAGGGGAGATTATATAAATATCTGGGAGAAGGCCACCATGAGGAAGAGAGAGTTTTATAAGAGCGTCTGAGATTTCGCAAGTGGAGAACTGGGCTAGGTTGGAGGTGGACATCAAAAGAGAGAGTTAATCTAATCTAGTCATATCTAATCTAATCACATCTAAAATAACATCTAATCTATGCACGCCACGTGGCCACTTGCTCTTTGGCCCTCGTCGTCGTCCTCAACGTCAACGATGACCCCTCGCTCTCCCCCAGCGCGTCCCCACATCGGCATTAACTTCTCCCATCGTTTTTCGGCAACAGAGTGGGGCGAAGACGACGCTTGGGACAGTGCATCCGATTCAGAATCACCCCGCCAGTCGTCCCTCACTGGTTCTTGGAATCGCTCAACGTCCTCGTCATCTACAACCGCCCCGAGGACTGTCCCTCGCTCCTCAAATAATTCCTCTTCCTCTACCCTCGCTTTTTCTTATACCCATCTCAATGCTCCCAACCCGAGTTCATATCCCCCCAATACTGATCCTATACCCTCACAAACTCCGAAAAATGGCTGGACGATTGTCCGCAAAGGACCCAATACTTTCGATGACCATAGGCGCCCAGATGGTGGTACTGAACGAGAGAAAGATGATCTTACTGGAGATGTAGATGTCGAGGGTGACATGATCTTGGGCGATCTCGAAACGGAATCCAATGGGCCAGGTGTAGCCTCATCGGAATCGTCGCTTCCAAGCCAACTCAAAGGAAAGGAAAATCGAAGACATATCCGTGAAGATGTGGACAACATTGTGAATGGTAGCTTCATACGTGTCTTACATTATCTCTCATGAACCGTGTCTTTCTTTCGTTGCTTAGATCCGTTGCATGGCGTGAAACGCCGTCCAAGGCGAATGGAGTCATCACCATCTTCACTGACGCGGCTCAGCGATTCCTCATCACCAGAGAATCTTGAAAAATCAGAAAAGTTGTTGCGCGAGAGGTCCATACGCTCAAATCGCAGGCATAAATTCGTCGACTGTCTCTCCAGCCAGGACGTCAGCATTGGTAGGCGCCACCCGCTTTTAAGACAATAATCTTTTCATTCGCTTTGCAGGAGAACTGCGAAAGCTTGCTTGGGCTGGCATCCCAGTAGATTTACGCCCTATGGCTTGGCAACTTCTTCTTGTTCGTTCCACCCTTCACCTGCTAGTGATTGAATCTCACAAGTTGCAAATTAGGGGTATCTTCCACTACCTACACCCCTTCGTTCAACAACGCTCGCTCGAAAACGAGGCGAATACGTTTCTCTGGTCGAACTCGCGTTTGCCCGCGGCCGTGAAGGTCTTGACCAACAGATCTGGCATCAAATTGAAATTGATGTGCCAAGAACAAGACCGGGTGTGAGATTGTGGATGCACGATGCAACTCAGCGGGTGGGTGACTTCTGAATAGCCCTTTTACCACGCTGAGTTAGTTGCAGAGCCTGGAACGTATTTTATATGTGTGGGCCATCAGGCATCCCGCCAGCGGCTATGTTCAAGGGATCAATGATCTTGTAACACCGTTTTTTCAAGTTTTCCTGTCAGCGTATATTGGTGGGCGGCGCCATCTCGCGAGTTTGGCTTCGTGACTCACCTTGCAATCACAGATTCCGATCCAGAGTTATTCGATCCATCCATTCTTCCGAAAAACGTCCTGGAGGCAGTGGAGGCGGATTCGTTTTGGTGTCTTTCTCGACTTCTTGACGGCATTCAAGATAACTACATATTCGCGCAACCTGGGATTCAGAGGAGCGTCAGGAGAATGGCTGAGCTCGTAGCGCGCATTGATGGTCTGTTGTATCTTCTTGCTCAATGCGATACTTCTACTGACCTGCAACAAAAAACCAGCTCCTCTTTCGTCTCATCTCGAATCACAGAATGTCGAATTCATGCAGTTTGCTTTTCGCTGGATGAATTGCTTACTGATGCGGGAGATCAGCGTCCAGAATACAATCCGGATGTGGGATACCTATTTGGTCAGTGTTTTGGGCCTATCCAATGCAACCATCTTGTTGACAATTGTTAGCACAGGCGGAAGGCCCAGACGCTTTTTCGCAGTTTCACCTTTACGTCTGCTCTGCATTTCTTGTACGCTGGAGCGAAAAGTTGCGACAAATGGACTTTCAGGTAATTTGTTGTCATTTTACCATTACCATTACTGATCAAGGAATCAGGGCATCATTATGTTCCTCCAGTCCCTGCCCACTCAAGACTGGGGGGATCACGAGATTGAAATGCTTTTGAGTGAAGCTTTTGTCCTCAACTCAATATGGCATAATGCTCAGAGTCACTTCAATGGTAAATGAAAGCTTCTGGGAAGCAAAAGCTGCAATGTAATTATTTGAGGGTACTGTATGTGGAGGAATTTACGACTTTTTGGGGGGCGGGGTATCATGAACCCTTTGCTTGTGTGTGAGCAATTTCTCTATCAAGAGCTTCTTTGAGCTCAGTAGCTTGGCCTTCTGTTTGTAACCGAACACTGTATGTCTGCGAAGCGCCATTGCTATGACCAACAAATGTCAGGGCTTTTTTAGCTTGGGAGGGCTTTAGGCCCGAGTAGATATTGAAATTCTGGCCACAGTCTTGGTCATTAACTGACAAAGCCAGTGAAATTTCACATACGATGTTAATTTTGCCACTGCTGCTGTTCCGTAGGAGCACTCTCCGAGCCCCAGTTTCTTTATGCTTTTTCAACCTGAGAACCCCTGTAACCAGTTTGTGAGTAGTCAAGATCAGATGCGACAATAAGAGGGACCTCACCGTATCCCAACTCAGCCCATCCTGCCCCTCCTTTCTCGTCAGCCTTCCTCATCCGATATGCCTTCAGCTTAACCGAATGCACTGTATCCTCATCCTCCTCACCCTCACCCTCTTCATCATGTTGCTTGTTGCTCGTTAATAATTCAGAATTATTGTTTACCTCCGGAGTCTGGGCTTTACTTCCAGTCGTTTCATCACCAAGCGACTGCCCGCTTTCCGCGCTATCGTCGACATCACCGTCAAGCTTCTTTTCAGTGGATAAACCAAAAGGGTTGAAAACAGGGGTTGTGTTAGAAGCTGTGACCTGTCCTCCATGGTCTGCGTCGGATGATTTGGAAGTACCAAAGCCATATCCGACGGGATTTCCAATGTTTCCGCCTGCAGGCTTGAAACCACCAAAGCCACCAAATGCACCACCAAAGTTGGTGGTTGTTGAAGCTGAAGTTGCATTCCCGAAAATATTCGTAGATGCCTTATCTGTATTTCCGAATAGATTAGAAGTCATTGGTGGAGTACTACTCCCAAATATGTGTTGAGTGGAACTAGATGCGAGTTTTGACGAAGATGCAGCAGGTAAAGAGAAGGGGGAAGTTGAGGAAGCGCTCGATGTACCGAATGCCGCAGAGGTACTTGTTGACGAGAACCCGATAGGATGGGAGCTGGTGGTTGAAGATTCCTTTTGACTTTGTGATCCAGAGTTGGATGGAGGGGTGGCGAAAGAGAATGTGTTGGAAGACGGGGTTGACGAAGAGGCTGTCGGGTTGGAGGTCGGAAATGATGGGGCGGGTTGAGAACCGAACCCACTAAACCCACTAAACGTTGAGGGAGGAGCTGGCATACCTAGTGGTTTGGCAGGTGGTACGGCGGGCGTTGAGGATGAAGAGGGGGATATGCTGTCCGACTTTTCTTCCAAATTCTGCTTCAGTGTTGTCCGGAGGTTTTTATAACGTTCGAGTAGTTCCCCCATATCAAAGAGGGGATCGTCTTCGATGGATTTTGAGACAGCGGTAAGTAGTGATACGTTCAACCCACGGAGTGAGGTGTAATACTTCAGCTCGGCCGGATCGTCAGCCATTTCAGTCTGGTTTGATGAGGATGGGGGAGCTTCCGGTAATGTAGTTCGTTTTTCAAAAACGTCAGAGGGTTGAGCGGCGCTGGCTGGAGTACTGAGGAGGGAGGCAAATGTTTTCACCGCGTTTGGAGCAGTCGCTGACACAGAAGGGGTTGAAGCAAATGGGGTTGAAGGAGAAGAGAACAAGGGGGTGGAATTCAATGTCTGAGCGTCACTGGGGGTGCTAAGCGGATTGGCTGGTGACATTGAGCTAAATGAACCACTGGATCCAGCTATACCGAAACCGTTGAAACCACCGAACTTGGGCGTTGATGCCTATGAGAACGACATAAGATGGAAGTGAGATAGAATGGACAGAAATAAAAAGCCAGTGAAACGAACCGGCGCTGATGGATTCGCAGGCGTGGGGGTGCTTGTAGTGACGCGCTTGGGTAGACCACGCATTCTAAAAATTGTGGACATGGTCAGGCATTTTCGGTGTAGAATAAATAGCCAGATAAAACTGACGGTCTAGCGGCTAGGACAGCCTCATCAGCCTTCTTGAATCCTTGGCTAGGACTTTCGTCCTCCTGTAGAACAGTCATCGGTGAGGAACTTTGTTATCTTTCAGAATGCGTACGTTGCTGTCGTCGTCAAATGCGTCTTTTACAAGCTGCTTCTCCGCACCACGTTTCATGCTGGCTTGTATGAGTATGCAACGGAGAAGGAAGGGATTGAGGTCGAACGTTGAACTTCACTGTATAAACACGCACAAACGTTCAAATGGAATAACTACAACGAAAACACTACTACAATCCTCAGAATACAAGTTCGTTATTAGTGCGCTGGAATAAATATGGGGCACAGGGAATGAAGACGATCGATGAGATTCCGGCAATGAGGGAAGAAGACTGAGGGTCGGAAAATTGAGCAGGAACATCCACATCTAATTGCGAACTGTTCCCCTAAGTGGGAGTGCTAACTTGACCGCATGAAACACAAAGCGAACGCCATTGTGGAAGGCCCACAGCATAGAAACTGAGGCCAATGATCAGCATGTAAAATAGTGCGAGGCAAGTCAAGAGGAAAGGACGCACGAAAGAGAATCGGTAACCAGAATAACAGTAACATTCG
This sequence comes from Laccaria bicolor S238N-H82, assembly GCF_000143565.1. Lineage (NCBI taxonomy): Eukaryota > Fungi > Basidiomycota > Agaricomycetes > Agaricales > Hydnangiaceae > Laccaria > Laccaria bicolor. Next base: position 864,755 of record NW_001889876.1, read on the forward strand.
GTCATCTGTGTGTCGTTTGTTCACTTGAAGCTTTCATTATATCACAGAAACCAAACTCACGTTTTTTCTGAAGTTTCTGCGTTTGTTTTGCAGTTGGCTGGTACGAGAAGGCATCGACCTCCTGTTCTGGAATAGGCGTGTCACCATATCCAACGGGTCGCATTTCGGCAGCAGACGAAGTCGACGCCGAACTGGCTTGGAGGTCTTGAGACGAGCCTGGTACAGACTCTCCTTTAGCTGCGCGGGGGGTGTAGACAGGTGGTGGCATTTCTTCTGTCTGCTGTCTGGCAGTGGTTGCTACAGCCAATGCAACCCACTTCTCCCAAGTCGCGCGCCATTCTTGCGCTGCTCTAATGGCACCTGCTCCCACAAACTTCCCGCGTCTTCTTCTCCCTTGTGACCATCGGCAGCCACGTTTTCGCCACCAAAGAAAGACGGCCATCCAGGCATCATCGGGATGAACACCGGGAAAACCATGGGGATTTGAGGCAAAGCACCCCATGGCATACCAGGTAGACCATTGAGATTAGGTAAGTGAGGCAAAGGGAGCTGGGGAATGTTCGGAATTATGCCTTGAGGTGCAGGGAATTGCGCAAGCGTCTTCTGAATCATTTTTTCCATAAAGGAAGCGGCCTGCTTGTCATTGACTGTTTCAGATGCCCTCTTGGCCTTCTCATCTCCCCTGATTACCTTGTCCAACATCGTAGCCGTTGGGGGAGGCGTGGGAGCTCGCGAGACGTTCACGGAACGTCGTGGGGTTGCCCTTCCAGAGGGTGCAGCCATCCTTCGAAGGGTGCGATTTGAACTGCGTTTCAACAAGCCCCTATGAACCTGCAAATCTGCATCTTCTTCCGCATCCCCCCAATCGGCTTCTTCGTCGTCGTCGTAATGATCGGAATCGCTGTCCAGCAGCATAATCGTGGGATTGATGTCATCGAAAAAGCCAGGGACGGAGACTTCCTTGGGCGTCTTCCCAAGCGCATTTACAATTTCCGCATCAGCCCCAGCTTCTATCAGAATATTTGCACAATCCTTGGATTGAGAAATACCTGCAAAGTGCAATGCGGTAAATCCATTGCGGTCGCGAGCATCCAGATCAATTCCGTGACCGATCAAAAATCTCAACAAGGTTGAAAATCCCAGCAACGTGGACAGATGAAGCAGGGTTTGCCCACTTTGTGATGCATACGATATAGCGTCGCGAGTTGAAATGGACTCAGGCGCAGATGAGCCCATAGGAGTGTCCAGAATCGCAAGGAAATCGACAATAAGTTTTTCAAAGTTGTCAGATTCACCTCCCTGTCGGAAAAGGATTGGTCGAAGATCCCGAGTCGAAGAAACTGTAGAAGCCAGCTGCATCATGTTACTGTTATCCCCCTGTGTGTCACCACCTTCGCTTCCGGCAGTACCAACAATTCTCATGGCGACATTCTTCGCGTCCTCAATCTTGCCAGTCATTTTTAATCCAACAACTTGCAAAGCTAGCTCCATACTAAAACGGGTTGGTCAGCATACATGTCTTTTGGAAATGAAGGGTTCCACTCACAGTGCCCTGTCTGATTCGTCAGAGTATGTGAACAGAGATGGCGGCGAGTTGGGCTGGTCGTCGGTCTTTGGGAATCCATCGAACCATACAGCAACCACACCTGGCATCGCTCGAGGTGGAAGCACACAGACTAGCGTGTTATCGCTCCATCTTTGGGTTGAGCTTGCTACCGCATCACCAAAAATACAGTTGAGTTGAATTGACGGGTGGAAATTTGCACCAAGAACTGTAACCTCAGTGCCGCCATGTGTAGGACCCATATTAGGGACTAAGCGGTGAATCGTAGGTATCTGCATCTGCATCGGCTGCTGATTTCGATCAAAGAACATGTAGGGCATGGCGTGTGATTGGGTGGACATCATCATAGGGGGTATGTGCAAGGGTAAAGAGTGAGGTGGTGGAGCATGAGGAACTGGTCGAGAAGCTTCTGGCATTAACACGTCAGGGTTATGGTCAAGAGGCGTAGCAAGAGTATCTGGCGAGGAGGCGTCGGAGCTTTGACCTGGATATACCAATGGAGGTGGATGTGCCGACAAACCGCCATCCGAGGAAAAGATATTGTGAAGGGCAGAAGGAGTGGGTGATCTAGTCGTGGGTAAGGGAGAATAGGAAGTGTTAGGTGAAGGAGCACTTGATATGCTTCCTTCCCGCAAAACTCGATTGGGCTTGACCAAGGAATCGTAAGGTTTCAGCCGCTTTCTTCCGTTGCTGGTGGACGAGGCGTCCTTCTTTCTTCTTGAAGGAGCGGCAGCATCGATCATCGAAGCATCCTGCGAGGTTACACCCACTTGAGACCACTCAGAATTTTCCACGCCCAAGAAGCTGCTGATCAGTTCCCCTGGGCGAGTGTTAGCCGAACTCGATGTTTTGTGGTCGTCTGTGATCATGATGGGCCTTGAGGACCCGGAACCGACGATACGTCCGATGTGATCCATCATAGTGAAGTGGACATTGAAACCAACCTTCTCCCGGTGATGTCTACAGTAACATGTAATGCGAAGAGGCAATACCACAGAACCTGTTGAAAAGTCGAGAACCTCGGCACAATTGAACTGGATGATGCTAGTCGTGTCTTCGTACTGCTTGCTTTTCGAAAATTTGCTATTTGAATCTCGTTCGGCAGAGTCCGACTCTGACCGTGCTGGCCGAACTCGCGCAGCAAGTTTCTTCGCGACTCGTTTCGCCTGAAGCAGATTGTCAAAGGCGAATAACCAACGCAAATGTGCAGCGACCTTACCTCACGCGCTTGGCAACTTGAGCAGCTGAGAACCTGATTATGGGGAGGAGAGGAACAAGTTATAGTTGTGGAAAGATGGAGAATATCCTGGGGTTCGGGGTCTCAAGTTCCATCGTTGTGAGTATCAGAGATATTAAATTCGACGATTGGCAACATACCTATTTTTCCCTGCTTCCTTGTCCGCTTCTTTGTTGCCGTTCCAGGAGGCAGCTTCAGCCATTTCCATGAACCCACTCGATCATACTTGAATGGGTCTGACGAAGAGCTGGCGTCTGCGAGGTCAACGGTCACTCGCACTTGAGTCTCCACTCGAGATTTGGTCCCTCCTTCTGGTATGCTTGGGAACTTGATAGGCAGGCTGGAAAATTCTGATTATGTGATAGCCAAAAGCTAGGGGGTTATTACATACTTGTAACATGACTCTTTTGGAGGGTGTACGACCCTCTGGTTGATATTTGATGGATCCTGTCTACGTGGAAGGGAAGCAGGTGGGGGGATTGGTTTCGTCAAGGATACTGGCCCATTGTTCGACGGAACCAACAGGTTCCCTGTTCGGAAGGTGTGTACTGCTGGCGGAGAGTGTGAGTTATCAGGGCTTGCGCTCGAATGATGAGAAGTAGACGAATAATTGAGAGAACTAAATGCAGGAGAGGGTGAGCTAAAAACAAAGGTTCAGCGACGACAACGGCTGGAGAGAGTGATGATAAGCATACTCGTCGTAGGCATGCTGTTCAATCAACTCATCCAAACAAAGCATTTGATTCTCTTCCGACTTGTGTGGCGTTAGGTAGAGCGAAGGATCTGATTCCCAAGGAGGGAGTGAAGACTTTGTAGGATGCATGGAGAGGTACCACGAGGAGGCGAGGTCAAGGTCGCTTTGAATAGCAACGGGATCAAGCGAGTCAGATGGTTCCGGGGTCAAAGGAGACGGAGAACGCGAGCCCGCCGCTGTGGCCGACGACGAAGACATTGACTGGGGCGTGGTGAGAAACGACGACGACGAGTATTAACAGATTTGAATAGAATTGTGAGGAAATCTTTTGTTCACGTGATATGACCACCGTGCACTACCAACTTTCAAGCCGTTACTTGGTCAATACTCAGCGCGCAGCTCGATGACAAAATGGCTTCTGAGGACAGGGTTTTATGCGACGCGACGGCCAGGTAAATTTGCCTCGCGATTGAGACCAATACGACCACTGGCCAAATTTCTGTCAAGCACACAGAGTCACGATGAACCTCTGACCCTTCTTCGCAAGGCGACAGCTTTGCTTCCACGAGTATTTCCTGCCCAGACAGCTCCTGGTGTTCATAGAACCACAAACACCACCGAGTTTTGGAATGGCGTTTTATCGCAAGCGTATGACGATTTGTCCGCAAACACGGAAAGACCGGCAAGAGTCGTAGGTTCGTATTCGTATTAAACGTTCCATAAACAAGCTACTGACACATGCGCCGTTTTAAGTGTACGGTTTGGACGAATGGGCTAGAGCCCAAGACATTGTCACGGCGCTGCTCGAAGATCCTTTAGACTCAGACGAGACACATTTCACGCTTTTACGTGATAGGTGGAAAGACGTTCGACAGCGAAATCTCACCCTCGTGTGAGTTATGTATTATAACTGGCTTGACGCAATTGACCTTCGTAGTTACGGCGAACCCGACAAGTCAGACCCCTCAACTCTCCAGATACCTGCATCTTACTTGTTGAAATTTCCTGTTCCCTTGGAAATTACTGAAATCCGTGCTCTCTCCGCGATACAATCTACAGACGATGTTATGACAACCTCGTACCTCCCAATAGACGATTCTGTCATGGCCGCCTTGTATAAAGCTGATATACCCATTGTCGTGTGCAACCCCATCACTACACCGCTTTCAACACTTCTCTCCCTCTCGTTGCCCTCCAGAACAATTATCATTTTGACTGCCGGCACATCACAAGCACAGTATTTCGATCAGGTCCTCCAGCACTCATCATCGCCCCATCTACACACGACAACCCGAAAATTTCTCGTAATGGACCCAGGCCAGGCTACTGCGGCACTCCGTGTTCTGCGATCTGACCCTAACTCCTTCTCTACGATCCAAAGATACCAAGATGGTTTCCTTGGGTCCAACGTATCTGCAATTACAAACGTTCTCAAGACCATCCTTGACAAGCCAAAAACATCGGCTTCAAAAGTCTTATTAAAGCCTACGCTCCGGACAACGCTTGCGTTTCTTCACTTGCAGGAGGCGCTATCAGCTTGCGCGGCATCTCTTCAACACGCGAGATGTGATCTAGACCGTCTGTCCCTGGACGTCAGTGGCTTAAATGAAAGGATTGAAGAAATAGAGGCACGAACAGAAGGCGATGTGTTCGGTGGGCGACATGAAGATGGTCTTTCGAGCCATGATCATGAGGTCGCTGAAGCGCTCAAGCTTGCCGAAAAGAACGTAAGAGAAGTAATGACTCGATTGAACTGGTGGCGCATGGTAGGAAGAGTAGATGAGATCAGCAATATCGTCACCGCTGCTGTGGAAACGGCATGGTGTCCAGTTCTGGAGAAAAAGGTCGAATCCCTTCCTTGCCACTTTTATAATATAGTTCAAGTTGACTAGGGTTCTTCCAACAGCTAATCTTGCGTACAGGCCGTCTATCAACAATCCAGGATGCGCTTACAGCGGCTAGTTTCACCATGCTTTCAACACATCCCTCCATACCGTCCGCAATTCTCCGAAATACCCTTGAACAGCTCACGTTCTCAACAGAATACCCTCTAACGCCAGAAACTCTAACAAATCCACTGCATGCCCGGCGACGCCAAATAATTGACTATCCGACGACGCGTTTGCACTTGGCTGGGCAACGAGCTGTCCTAGGAATGACTGGAGGCATTCTGAGTGGTGCTTGTGTAAGCTGGGCAGGTTGGTACGGTTGGTTAGTCGGCAGTGGGGAAGGTTTGTTTAGTTTCGTTGGCATGGATGCTGGGACGGCAATGGGAGTTGGTATCCTTGTTGCACTAAGCAGCTTGAGGTGGGCAGTGGGACAGTGGGAAAGATCAAAAAGAAAGTGGTGGCAAGACTGGGTGAGGGTAGGAGAAGGCCTTGATAGAGATTTAAGGGTGCGTTCTGGCGGCATACATACCCCGTCCACTTGGGCTAATAACGCGGAACCTATTTCAAGGCAACTCTCCAAGGTGTGATGCAAGAACAAGTCACAATAGTCGCTGCAACGACTTGCACCACCTTGACAACGACGGTAGCACAACGGGAGGAGGAGATTGAAGAGGTTGTGGATTACCTTAAAAAGCTGCAGGCCTGCTTGGACGATGTTGGCGGCGTTGCCAAAAAAACATGACACTTTCGCCAGATACCAGATCTGCGCACCCCAGTATGTCTTTCCGAACATTTCTATGGGTGAACGGCGGTATGTTAAGACCTTCCTTTGGACGGCTTATGACCGTTACTTGCAGCTACGCTGGCCTCAGCTTCCTCGTCGGTATCAGAGCCAATGCCAAATAGCTCTTCCTGCTCATCCCAAACATCTTTGAAATGCACTGACTTTCCTTTGTTCGCTTTTGGTTGTGTCATGGCGTTCTGATGGTGCATTGGTAGAAGTTGTGTGTTGTATAGCTCCTCTTCCTCATCATCTTGGTCATACGCTGAATCCAAGTTCAGCGGCTGGTAGAGGCGAGCAATCTGACAGAATATTAAGGAACGTCGGAAAGAAATGGAGCGGCAGAGCTTACCTCACGCCGACGTCGATAGTATCTTTCCATGTAATAGGAAGCGCATAATCCCACAGATGAGCCGAGTAGATTAGCCTGTTGGTTTTTTGAGGATTTAGATGAGGAGGTAAAGAAATCGAAAACGCACAATGATATCACCAATTTGAAATTCTTTGTACTGTGAACCTTGAAGGTTATGGATGTTGGTAGTAGATTAGGCAGAGAACTCAACTGGAAGGGCTGACTGCACGAATTCACTGAGAATCCCCCCACAGAGAAAGCAGAGAAATAAGGTGAAAATCAGGGGTGAATGCTTCCAAAACCATATTCTCTTGGCATGTCTAGTATATGTAGTGGTTAGACCGAATTACACATGGACAACGGACATACTCTTCGACATCGAAGATAAAGTAGAAGACACCAGTAGCCAGGGAGAAGCATAGGAAGTGTAGAAGCTTGTCGTTGAGAGGCAAAGACTGAGAAAATTTGGTGAAACCCAGGAAGGCGAGGAGGATGATGATGATGACCGTGAAAACGAGAAACCACTGTGAGTGACAATGTAAAAGGCGGCGTTATTCAAATAACTGGGCGACATAACTCACTGGCCGGAATCGAATTGGCATGTCATAGTTGGGTATTCGTATGTGATGAGATTTCATCAGTATTCTCGTCAAGGACGTTGTAGCCGACATGAGAGTACTTCAAGTTATCTATTTAGTAAAAGAGTCGGAAGTTGTTTGTGCAACCTGCGTGTTACACTCATGGCTCACTCAACGACCGCAACATCAACCTATGTTCTTGCAAAATATTCCAGGTCATATCCCTCAAAAACGCCTACCCAATCGCAAGATACATCCTCAGAATGGCAGCACTTCACAAACCCTCCCATATCTCTCATCCTCGACATCAAGAAGAGCGGCGACAATGAGTTAGAGTCTATGCGTCTTCGAATACTGTGGCGTATCAACCATGACAGCCCAGAAGATGGTCTTAACAATACAGAGGTCGTCTTTGCAAGTCTCGAAATATTACGACCAAATCAGTTGTCGCTAGTGCTAACATCGACCATAATCAGGAAGATATTGATCTTTTATCGTTCTCTGCCCTTGAATCACGAGTCCCGCAGAAGCAAAACTCACAAGGATTCCCTTTGAAAGCCGTCCACCGTGATACTCTCGTTGGAATACGATATATGCACCCTCGTGATCAAATCCCACCAGTATGCATTGGCAACAAATTCTTCGAGTGCTGCTCTATGACTATGACTTACGGATCTTGTGTGCTCGCAGACATTTCGACGTTTTCAGGTTTCATTTTCGTCGCCATCTCTCGTGTCCGAATTCATCAATGCCATTCAAACCGTGTGTCCGTGCAAGCAGAACCCAAATAACCCCCAGGTTTCCAACCTCAACTCTAATCCAAGTGTCATTGGCCTTCCCCCCTCCGGCGGAACACAACCTCATGCCCAGCTCTCTGACAACGTCATTAACTTGCAATCAGATCGTGGTGAACCCATTCCCTTGCCAGCCGCCCAAGGAGCAATACAAGGTTCTCAGGCACCATTCTCTTCTTCCCTCGGCATACCACAGCACTTCAGCTCGTCACCTTTCAACTCAGTCGCCCACCCTACCTCTTCGTCTGCAACCAGCGCCAGATATGGGCTTGAGGCGACCGACTCTATAACTGTTTCCAACCGTTATCTTGATCAGAATATCTCCCTCCAGTTTGCCTCCGCGGGATATGTCGGTCAGATCGAACCAAACCCCAGCCCCTTAACCCTTCCGACCCCGTCATCACTTCCGTGTTCTGAACCGAGTGCAACAAATGGAGGCAATACAATTGCGTCTAACACGGACTCTCTTCAGGTTCCCCCCCTTGACCCTGTCCTGGCCTCTCTCAAAGAAGTGACCTCGATATATAATCTTTCCTCAGCCACTTTAGAACAAGTGGTAGGTGACGTGATCAGGGAAGAAGGATTTCCCCGCTTGGTATGTTGCACTCCATCGTTACGTTGTTAAGTGTCTAAACTGCTAGCATTCAGCTTGAACAACTTGCTCCTTTGTGGAAAATTCGAAGCCTTGTGGGGGCGTGATTCGTTGTGATTGATCAATTAGCGATGTGTTGGCTCAGAAATGTCGTAAGGGCATTGTAACTAGATACATAAGAAGCTGGTCGAAATTGATAGACGTGTAGACGTAGTTTCTAAGGGACTACCTAAATGACTCGTCTCACTTTGAGCCAGGGACATGATTTAGGAAATCCTCCTCGGTCCAGCCATATTTCCTCTTGAGTCTCTTTGCGAAATTTTTGAGCATCTTGGGTTTAAGCGTTGGATCGGGATGCGCTTGAAAAGGGATGGAATGAGGCGCCATTTAGTTGAATAGTTATGCCAAAGCTTACGTTTGTGGAAGGTAATAGGCTATCAACAGAAAAGAAATTAGTATCTTTCTATACATACGTTCGATATTCGCACCTTATCATTTTTGTTGGGTGGGTCAAATCTAACGCTGGAGCCCGCAGTACTCGGATCATACTCAAACCCCATCTCCCTCATAAGCTGGGGAGAAAACAGATCAGAATTTCGCCCTGAAAACATGCAGATAAGAAAAAAACCTTGAGGAAATTTTCCCACTTCATGGGCGCTATCCCTTGCGTCGTATCTTCCGCAGTGGCAAGGAGTTGGTGCATATATCCAGTTGTCTTCTTACTTAATTTAGAGAACCACGTATATTTGGGGTTCTTCGGCGTCGCATCGTCTTTGCCTTTGCCTTTCAGCCCAGCGCCAAGTTTCGAGAAAAAGCCTTTCTTCTCTTTTTCTGGGTTAGAGAAGAGGGAAGCATGATCAGGACGTGATTTAATTTTTTCTTTGACTTTTTCTCGCTCCTCAAGCGTACGGAGATAACTGTGAGCCGATTGCGCCGTTGTAGGCTCAACAGGCGTCGCAAGAGATGTTGTTGACATCTGGGGCTGAGCCGGCTTAGCTGTGCTAGGTCGAGGAGCTGCCTGATTGCGCTTCGGAGACGGGGAAGCTGGAGCTTGGAGAGGTGTCGGCAACTTGGGAGCACTTGCAGGTGTCGGCGAAGTAGAAAATGATCGTCGGGATACATCCTGTGGTTCTGGGGATGCGGGGGCTGGCTTCTTCTTTTTTTTGGGTTTCTTCTTCTTCTTTTTGGATGCAAGAGGGGCATCATCTTCATCCTCCACTTCTTCGATCGTAGTTTTATGGCTCTTGGGGAGTTCAACTGTTGGGAGTCCAATATTAACTAAGCAGCTAAATCGGTAATGAACTTGGCCGACCTTTTGCGCTCGCAGCAGGGGTCGTTGCGACTGCAGACGTGAATATATGTCAAAAGGCAAAAAATCAACTAACCTTTCGCGGAAACTGGGACTGCTTTCGGGGGACCCGTCGTTGGAGGTGGTTTAGGAACACCAGAGGGGGTTGCCCGGAAAGCTCCACGGATGCCTGGTCGAGCTTCTGTGCGAGTACCAGGCGTTTTCAATTTTGGACTGGACGGGAACATACGTCCTGAAAACATAGACTTTGCTCAATTCGCGATTCCTGTGGTATCATTCAAAGAAATATACCTCTTAGCGACCCCAGCAGCTTCAAAAATGGGTTTCCCTTTCGGTCTTCCTGCGCAAAGGGATCCAACTCCGGAGAGACGTTGCTCTCAAACCAGTCAGCTTCATGAGCAGCGTCCATGGCCTCCCTCAGCATCTCTCGTATTTCATCCTCTGCCTCTTCGTCGTAGTCGCTTGCATCAGAATCGCCTTCGTCATCGTCATCGTCGGAGTCGTCGGAATCGTTCTCGAGATCATCATCGTCGGAGGAATTAGAGACGGACTGTAGGTCTGGCATGGAGTCACTGCCTTCATAATCTGCGCCATTAGTTATGGCAAGTGGTCTGCGCTTCTTTTTACCGACTTTCGACGGCGAAACCAAACGGGGAGGACCGTCCGAATCGTCATCCGAATCATCAGAAAGATCAGGAATGTAGTAGGAACTCCATTGCGGAGCATAGTCTAACTCTCCTTCGAGTTGCCACAGGGTGTCAATGTTATGGCCAGAAACGGCTTGATAGTTCTGTGTTGTGGAGGCTCAGGTGATTGAGGCAACATGATAGCTACAAACTCACCAGATTGATAAACTTCCACATGTTGTCCAAAACGACGGTGTGTCTGGTTTTCTCGAGGGGGAAGATGGAGTCCTTGAAGTTTGCGATTTCTGCGGATGCTTTCGACGAGAGAATCTGAGCGTCAATCCATAGTTCGTATTCTTCGGGCATTTGCCGCGCGGATTTCTTCCAAGATTGACCATCTGAACCAGACAAGGCTCCTTCCAGGTATTGTTGCAATTCTACCGATTCCTACGATCCTTTGAGAAGGCCAGTCCAAATACAGCGAATATCAAACAAACCGAAAGATCGCCAACGGCGTCCCACAAGGCTTGAGGGAATCTTTTGGCCTCACGAGGTGACTCTCCGATGGCATCGTGAAGGATCCGGTACAAAATGGCTTTCGGGTATGGTGCACGCGGAAAACAAAGTTCTATGATGATGGAGTCAAGGAAAGAATTGGCCGCTCCACGAAGATCTTTCCAATCAAACGCCATTTCCTCCTCTCCTGGTGCTGAAACTTCACTCTTCTTGAAATATTTCGCATAGTGCGCTGGATTGTATGGATGATTTTTAAGTGGTTACAAGGAGGAATTAAAGACTTACGGGTAGTCGTCGCCAATACAGAAAACTTTGCATGGCTCATTTCAACCAGCACGTTCACCATATCATACAAAACCAAAAAGCGATCTCTCATATCTTCATTATTCTTCAACTGCACCTTGATTATTCGATCGGATAAACCGTCTATTGTAAGGCCATTGAGTGTATCTTGCACCATCTTCCATGCTGAAGCGAGTAAATACGCATTGTGTATTCTGTAAATAACAACCGACGATATTTAGAAACGAAAGTGAGACAAGGCCAAGAACCGACCTCGTTCCGACGACCTTCGCTACATAGGTAGGAGATCTGCGAGTTTCAGAACCAGGGCGCGACCTCGCCTGCAACTCGGCCTCAATAATATAGCGAAAGAGGTCCGGATCTCTTAGGTTCGCAATGTCGTCAAGGTAAGCTAGATGAACAGAAGGGGAAAATAAACAAATCGTCTCAAGCGCCAAAATCGACCAGTATGAATCGCACCATCGTACTGAGACTCTGCAATTTTTAAGCACTTCTCAAGACTGAATGGAGGCATGATTGCCGTCTTAACCTCCTCCTCTGCGGATGCTCATCAGACAGTGCGAATGTAGCACGAAAAAAAGCAGTGCACACCTGCGATTAATTCAAACTTCTCTCTCCCTGTCATTTTTTTCATCAACATAAGTTCCCCTGTTCCCCTAGCTCCATGTTTGCCATTTCGCAAAACCAGTGCCCTGGTGGTCGATGCCTTTTCCTTAGGCGGCCCTTCATCTTGATCTCGTTTGCCTTTGGCAACTCTAGATACATGCCTTGGACCAACAGGCACGAGGGATTTCGAGGCAGAGGCAGGCGGTTTAGTGGGTTTGATAGGCATACTCACCTTGACAAGGGTTGTCAAGAACTCCTTAATTATGCCCCGATCAGTTTTGTATTTGTTCGTATTAGGATCCAAAGCCGTTGTATTATTTAAGTCAGGGTTGTTAGGTAATGGTCGTCATACTCTTTCGTTCGTTGTCCTTCTTTCTTTGTGCTTTTCTTTCTCCTCCTTCGCCGAGCTGCGCTCGTCATTGCTCGCTATTTTCCTCCTCGCTTAAAGACGTTCCTCAGTTTTGGAGCAGGCTCCCTTCAATTTTCTTGTTATATTTCTATCTTCTCGCTAAATCTTCGTCTTTCCAATGGGCAACCTCATCTGGCACGAATACTCCCGACTTGTTTCTATCACGGCAAGCGTCTGTAGGTGTGCCCTTCTTTATACAAAAAACGATCATTCACGTGCCATTACAGATGCCATTTGGGCAAGTTTCTTCGGCTTGTTCTATCGTAAATTCTTTTGGGACTTTGTGGGTGGTACTTTGCGTGATCCCGGAGGCATTCAGTGAGTCGGCCAAGATATATACGCCAACCTTCAAAGCTCACTGCAGACTATAATAGGCCATCTCCAAATGCTGAATTCTTCATTACCATCATCGTCAAGATTCCCCTCGTGCAAATCCTTTCGAACATTCTCGCAGCATCCATACTTGCCATCGAACTTCCTCTGCCACAGGTTAAGCAGTTTAGTTTGTATCGCAGCATCGTTGGCCGGATTGTTCTGCTGCTATTTCAAGTTTTCCTGACAATCCTCTTCTACCAGGTGCGCTCCTTTTGCACGTTGATTCAGGATACAATTAATGTTTTTTCAAGGGAACAAATGCCGCCATATGGTCATTGATAGCGGTCATATGTTATGGCCGTTCGCTTATGCTCGGAGAAACGATGCAAGAAGCAAAAGATAATCGCGGGAAGGCAGGGATGGCTTGAGGAGTCCCAATATCTACTGAGTGTCGCCATTGACAGCGGCAGGAGGTTAAAACCAGCAATTTTATCAGGGCTGGAACCCAATTTTGCACATTCATTTAATATTGTCATTTCGTCTTTCAAGGAACCATTCCTGATGATACCCTCCGATGTATATTGTATCGAGTAACACAAACACTTGTCACTACTATCTCCGAACACAAGGAAGCGATTCTGTCCAAGATCCTCAGGATTGCATTCCTACTACCCCTTAAGAATGTCACCAAGACAGATCATCTCAAATATTCCTCAGAGTTATGAGGCCGCACTGAAGGCTGGCGATTTGTTCTTCTTCCCGTCGACAGTGATCAAGCTCGTCGATTCCGACATTGAGGTGAGGATCCCCCCATTGCGGTGAGATACCGTCATGAAATCGCAAATAGTTCGAGATAAGAGTATGCCCAGCATTGCAGAAGAAACCCACACTTCCATCCCTTCACTTCGACACGGTCGGTCTACCAGTCGAATCGGACAGAGGAGCGCCTGATATTAAAGGAAGGACGTTGGACCCCTTCTCCCCACCTTATAACCCCAACCTTTACGTCGGAGATCTCAAAGATGAGGAAAGCCAAGAGGAATTCGTTATCCTGGTGAGTTCCCAGCTGGTCCCCATTTTGAGTCGACGCCCTTACGACTTATAAGCTCAATAAATTCTCGGTCGTCCCTCACCATTTCCTGCTTGTGACAAAAGGTATGTTACTGTGGCAGATGAAGTACCGTGCTTTATTGATCCTCTTGCTTCCAGAATTTAAATCGCAGACATCTCCGTTGTTGCCGTCTGAGCTTGTCCAGGCTTATACTCTTATATCCACTGCCTCTCGAGCAGGAAAACATTTCTTTGCTTTTTATAACTGTGAGAGACGCCCCCTCCGTGCGTGAAATATGATTTTTTTAAACTGGTCTTGTTTTTCAGGTGGCGAGAACAGTGGGGCCAGTCAACCACATAAGCATATTCAATTTATTCCTTTGAATCCTGAAGATGCCAAGGGACCGCCTATAGAGCATCTTGCAGGCCAAGTGAATCTAGAAACTCCAGGTCTTCTTTGAAGCTGTCCATCTTAAACGACTGCTAATTGGATATTCCAGATAAACCCTTCTCGCTAACAAAGCTATCCTTCGCCAACCACGTTTTTCGCCTATCACCCCGTTTAGACACATACCCACTTGATGAGCTAGAAAGGGTACTTTCGAGTGCCTTCATGCAGCTTTTGGATCTCGTTATATCCACTATCCGGCACGACCCAGATTACCCACCTGGAAAACCATCGTACAATGTGATGTTGACCCTCAATCACCTGTACCTGATCCCTCGACGACGAGAAACACATACCCTTCAAGCCACTGGAGAAAAGCTCAGCGTCAATGCACTTGGATTTGCTGGCATGTTGTTGGTTAAAAGTCACGAAGAACTTGAGGCTTTGAAGGACGAGTCTATTTCGAAAATTCTTCGTGGGGTTGGGTTGCAAAGTGTACACGATTTGCAAGTTGAGGGGCAGTGACGTCATTATTAAAGGGCAATGTGCTGTACTTACGTAATGCCCGAGTTGCCTACATCATGCCATCTTTCACGAATGCCTGTGAGTTCAACGCTGATTGACCAGGTCCTTACCTTTCTAAAGTGTTTTACTGTAAAGCTTCGTCGGCGGTAATCCCATCAACACGAGTTAATCTAGCGGTCAGCTCCTCAGAGGCCGCTTCCTTGGGAGGGTAAGGTTTCCATTCAAAGCCATCTGCATGCAACCGTCATTCATTGTCCATCAGCAAAAAGGCCAAGACTCCAATTATTGCCGGTTCTATATGCGGCTCTCTTTTGCTCATAGCTTGGATCATTGGTTTCGCGGTATATTTCAAAAAACGTTACAGAAGAAAGGAACGAAACCGTCTCATCGCAGCAGGCGAAATGGCTCCTAGAGAGAAAGATGTGAGACCACCTGCAGAGAAAGTAGTTATCCCTCCCGACCCAGCTGTCTTGCTCGGTCAACGCAGACCCGGAGAACATGCTTTCCCCGAACGAGAATTCTCCAGAGGAAATTCGTGTTCGCCAAAGCTGTTCCGACATGAAACCAATAAATCGATGATTATACCTTCACATGCCTCTACGCTTCTACACGACGAATCAGTCGTGGATCCTCCACGAACACATCGAAGACGAGACGAAATGAATACGCCTTTCAAAATCTAGCAGGTCTAGGACATATAAATTTATCTTGGGTTGGAGGTCACTTTTCAAGTTTATTTTATACCTACATACTCGTGGAGGATGACCCAATTGTATAACATGTTTTGAAAATATAGATGGACACGGTTTGTTATACACTGAAATTTCAACGTCATTACCAGCGGTTACATAGCTCAATCGCAATATGCTCCAAGGTTGGCCGGCTGTTAGATGGGCAAATAATGGCTCAGGAATGAATGGACAACCAACCAATCAGCAGAACTTACTGCGACATCTCGAGCGTACCTCAAAAGTACACCCCGCCCGACATTGAATTTCGAATTCTCTGAGGCATCCCATTCTGCCTTGCGCAGTTTTTGTTCGTTCTCATCAACCAGCCAGTTGATCGTTCGGGTCTCGGAATCAATGACGATTCGGTCCCCATTCTTAACGAGTGCGATAGGTCCTCCAACACGGGCTTCCGGCACGACGTGACCTATGATAAATCCTCGACTGGCTCCTGAGAAGCGACCATCTGTTATTAAGGCTGTGGAACGAGCAAGTCCAGCGCCTGCAATGGCTCCTGTTGGACCTGTGGAGTCCGAGTAAGTTTCATGGGTAATCTCGGCGAATATGAGTATATTCTCACCAAGCATCTCGGGCATACCGGGTGCACCTTTTGGTCCTTGATACCTAAAGATAAGCACCGTGCCTGCCTTGATCTCACCCGCCTCAAGCGCTGGATAGAATCCATCCAAGCTTAAGAATGTAATCAGCAAACCTTTCGTCGTTAAAAGCCCCTTGGACTAACCTATCAAAGCATCTCGCAATTCCCTGTCCTATGAATCAGCGAACTCAGCTACCAAAGCAGTCGGTTCGAAACATGCCTCAAATTTGAGACCTTCTTTCCCTGTGAGTTTGGCTACGGCCGTCTCTGGAGCTAGATTTCCCCGCATGATCGTGATATGGCCCGTTTTCTTGATAGGATTGCTCAAGCTTCGAACAACATCTTGCTTATCGAACTCGAGCTCAGGTACATCTGCGAGGTTTTCTGCCAAAGTACGCCCGGTCACCGTCATCTGTGTCCCATCGATAAGATCGGTGTGGTTCAATAGGTATTTCAGAATGGCAGGGATTCCTCCGATCTTGTGGATATCCTCCATATAATACCTCCCTGAAGGCCTGGGGAATGTCTTCTACCCCGCGGTGACAAGTCAGAAGACTGTTGACATACATTAAATCGGCCAGGAAAGGCGTTTTGTCTGCAATCATTTGGAAGTCATCGATTGTGAGTTCTACCTCAGCTGCGCGAGCCATAGCTAGCAAGTGCAAAACCTAAATCTCCCACATTAGCCACAACCGGTTGATGCAAGAAGGAGGTAAACTAACTGCATTCGTGGAGCCACCGAGAACGGTTATGATGACGATAGCATTTAAAAACGAGTTTCGGGTCAAAATGTCCCTGGCAATGGCAGCAAATGTTAGGTCTCCGGTTTTGATGAATCAGGCAACAGTCAACCAACTTGGGCTTCAGATCTAATTCAAGCAAACGTTTTAAATACTTTGCTGCTCGAAAACACTCTTGAACCTTCTCTGTAATCTCTGATCAGCGCTCGTAGAGGAGCACTGAGAGGGAAACGAACCGGGGTACAGGGCTGGCGTGCTCGATGAATAGGGCAAAGATATCCCAAGAGCCTAAGGTGTCTCAGTACAATTCCTTCTATGGCACAACACGCTGACCTCAAGGGCTGAACTCATGGTGTTCGCAGTGTACATGCCTCCACAAGCCCCTGCGCCAGGACATGCGTGGCGAACGACATCAAATCGCTCCACGTCGTTAATTTTTCCAACGGCGAATGCCCCTGAAAAGCCATCAGTATCTCTATGAAGGAACATTCGAAGATGTCGAACCATAAGATTCAAATGCGTCAGAGATATTCACTGATCCACCTTTTTCCTTGCCCATCGAAGGGCAATCTAAACTCGCAATTCAGAACTAGCCCTTTTGAATAAGTCACCTTATTTACCGACATGCCGGACGCCCGGTTGAATAGTTCCACCGTAAACAATGATCGTTGGTCGATTATGACGGACTGCGGCGATGAAGCAACCTGGCATGTTCTTGTCACACCCTGGTATTGAGATGTTGGCGTCGTAATGTTGAGCCTACACTTCTAAATTGCTGAGCATCTTGAGCTACTGGATATGGTGCTTACCATAACGACCTAATGAACCGACTCGCTTTTGAGTACTTAGAACTGAGGGATAAAGACCATACAGCTTCGATTGAATCTGCAATGATATCTCGACTTGGCAGACTGTCAAGGTCAAAATATGAGGGTCACAGAGTGGGCACTTCAAAAAGCTCCACCAACGAATATCTCATTCCTTCCAGTAATGAAATCTGTGCTCAGCCTTGCGAAGGTATATCATTGAAGCTTACCATCTGTTCCCATCGTAATCGCGTCGCTGTAATAACAGTCACGTCAAGTAGTAACTGGAATGTTGATTTTTTACCTGACGCCAATGGTATTGAAGATAAGACCAACAAGATCCTCTGCTTTACAACCTTCCTTTACGTGCTTGGCAAGGTCAAGCTTGGGTCGGATTGAATGATGACCTCATGCCACAAGAGTGATGGACACACAAGGTGAGAGTTACATGGGTTCCCTGTTGATTCATTGACTCTTGTCAGTGGCATGATGCGACTATTTCAACACACCTTCCCACCACACTGGAGAAATCCCAATCTAAAACAGCCCGTTTAGAACCTGTCATTGAAACGGCGCCTCGATCCCCTACATACCTGAGGCTTGTTCATATCGTCCTCACTCAAACCGACAGCGTAAACTTAAGCCGAGCTAGGTTGAGTTGCGAATTCGATACTTATATATGTGCAAGAGTACGAACGCATCGCCTGAGCGCCACCCCGAATCTGTATTTTCGTATTGAGCTATGTAAGACTCAAAACAGTTGGCATCGACGATGACCTTGTTTTGCGTTAATTGACAGGATATCCTGTTCAACTTCGAATCGGGGAGGCTCGATTTCTTGAGGACATCGTGACTAGCACACAGAAAGACTTCAGAACTGGCATTACCCTAATGTGGATGCCTACTTACATGTAAACGTCTCCCGGAGCTGACATTATGTTCAGATAAAATGACGAAATGCAAGGAAAGTCTGCGATCGTAGATATTGATAGGGGAGGAAACAACCAGATACAATGTTTGCACATCAATCATTATTGAGTGATTGTAAACATGTAACATAGTATTTGTGGTAAATCGCTGAAGTAGCTAAAAGTCGAAGCCTTCTTTCCTAAATAATTCTAAGCTACTCCTTGCTTCAGGCTTGGCCAGGTCTGCAAGGTCTATCCGATTCTGTGATTCAAGTTAGCATCGTTCTTGATTCATATTTGAAAAAATGTGTACCATTGACAATAAAGCGCGGCGGAGGGTAAACCACAGCTGGTCACTGGTATCTCCACTTGTTGATTGCTGCAGGCTCAATGCGCTCAGAAAGTGTTCTGCTGCTTCCTTGTCAGCGCCGATGTTCAAACCTGAATGATATATTAGTCCAAAGTTACCAAGGGTTACGAGATACTAACAAGCTACCCCGACGTTGTAAATCGCGCGGGTATACGTCGGTCGGATTTGAAGAGCTTCCCGATACGCTCCCAAAGCTTCTTCTGGCTTGTTGCCATTTGATAAAGAGGACCCAAACCTATTCCAGAGAAGGTAATCCTTGGAAAGATTGAGCGACAACTTAAAGAAACGAAAACAGAAGCAGCACCTTTGGCCGTGCCGCCAGGGCAGTTGCGAAACAATCCTTCGCGCGATCGTATTCACCATTGGTGTAAAACAGTACGCCAAGGCCAATCTGAACGTCTGGATCCATTACGCCTTGGTCATGCTGCGACCGGGCCAAACCAAGAAACAATTCAGTAATGCGAGTGTGCGTGTCCCATGCAGAGTTAGTAGACATGGCTTTGATCGTCTCTTCAGGCACAACCAAAGTCGGGAATCGAGCTCTTAGCCAGCGTAAGAGCATACTGTGGGATGCACGGTCGTATGACTCATTTGTGAAGGATATCGCCAGAGACTGAGGGAAAGTCAACCCAAAGGCTAGCGTTGCATCAGTAGGCACATACCAGCATTCCTGCACCTGGGGCACCTGCCTCTTCTGCGAGCTTCACTCCATGCGTCAAGGCTCGCATCCCTGCGTCCTCTCGCTCATCCATATTCCGCGTCTCACCCAAAAGGATCCAAGTCTCGAAACCACCTTCTCCCAGCTGTCCCTCTTGAATAGCAGCTTCCAGCATCATAGCGGCTTCAGATAAGGACCCGTTTTGTTCCAAAAGAGCTTTAGCATCGTCTAAGAGTGAGCGAGACGAGGGGGGTTGACCGAGATATTTGTTGTTCTGTTCTGAAGGGAAAGGAATATTAACTATTACCCGGTAAGAGATGCTGTCAACCTGGCTTACCGAAGACGTAATCGCCCAACATTGGAATCCCTTCCGCATCGAAACGAACGGGATTCTCCCCATGCGTGCCTTCTTGATAATTCCCAACGCCGCCCTCCCATGCTTCTTGCATGGCGGAGCCATAGTCATCAAGTTCGTCCCGTTGGGCATTCATCAACTGAGAAAATTCGGCTTCCCACTTGGCAAGATCTTCCTTCGGAGGTGGCAATTCTGATTTCTGCAGCTGATCCCAAACCCTGTAGATATGATATACCTCCATGTAATAGTGAAAGTATTGAAGTGGCGCACTTTTGGAAGTCTGTCCCATGTTCAACGTCGGATTCGCTAACATTGAGGGAGACGTTCTTGAGCGACTCTTCGATGTCTGTCGCTTCATCTTCAATCTCTACAAAACCAGATACATCGGCTTGCGCTGGAGTGAGTGACGCGGCGATTTGGGCGAAGGCCGCCTCGAAGTCGGCTTCCCTGCTCTTTCCCTTTCCCTTGCCTTCCACAACATTAAAATTTGCGCTCAGTCCATAATGCGCTACATTATTCGCGCCGTACATGGTCACTGGCATAGTGCCTCCATGCATCACAACTCCCGACATGAGTGAGGGTCGCTGATCTGCAAAGGTGGTCACATTATGACGATATTTTTACTTTTGGATGATCTTACATTCTGGCTTGCTGACCATAATTTGCTGTGCTGAAGGTGAAGGCGAGTAGGAACCTCCAAACTCAGACGCCCAAGCTGCGTTGTTCGCCAGCTCTTCGAAAGGGCGTATGCCCTGTTGTTCCTTCACCCACGCATCGTGCAAGTGCGGCCCACTCATTGTATCCATACGAGCCGGCCCCAAAGCATATGGAATTGTAAAACTGGGTGCCATTTCATGGCCTTGCTGGTTCGTGTCAAAAAATTGGCGAGCGAGAGCAACGTCATGCTCATTTGATGTTGGGTTCAAGGTTCCAGGAAGTTGATGGAGCTTTGGATAGGATCAGATGATGTTATGCGGAGAGAGTGAAATAGTTTCTCACTCTAGAAGAGGAAGGACCAGCTACTCTGTGCTACAGTACGATTAGACTTTTTTTGCAGAGATGTTATGGCGAACCTGTTGCAAGCTCCGGTCTCCTTCCGTATGTTTGAGTACTTGAGACAAGGGATTAGATGGAACGGCGCATTCAGAACCAGATATCAGGCCTTGAAACGACATGGTGATAGGTTAGGAGGACAAATGTTAAAAACGGCAGTTGTGGTAGGACCGGGTATAAACTCGGACCGGTACATAAATATTTAAATATTTATTATTTATTACAACGCCATCACGTGATGAGCGCGTTTCGTTGAGTTTGTTCTCACGAGTGAATTTCGTTGACTTGCAAGTTCTTGGCTCTCCCCCTCATCAGCTCACTGTCGCCACGCTGTTCCGGCAAACTAATCGTTGACACCGTTACATACAGTGACCAGCCATTTATTGGCAACGACGACGCGAGGATTATGGCTAACCATAAATCTCCTCTGAGAGACCGACTGCTTTCAAACTCTCCTGACCCAATCAAGTCTTCTATCTTGCGCGAGTCGGGTATGGGTTGGAATTCACAATCAAGTGGCTCCCTTTCTTCTTCCTCTAGCGGAGGGTCCATTACCTCTCCACTTCGTATCTCGAAACGAGATTCTCCAGGACGTCCAAGAGGACCTGCGATTGCCCGCCGTTCCTCATCAAGCTATAAACATGTTCATAACAACAACCTTGTTTCGAAGTCTCCCTTTAAATCACAGATCCCAACCCCGTCTACCTCATCCAATCGTCCAATCTCCATCACTTTTCCGACCTCGTCGCCCACCCGACGGGTCTCAGGTGAGAAGCGACCTCGTCCTTCATCTCTTTATGAGCAAGCAGAAAACGAGAACGAGCGTCCTTTTGCTTTAAAACGAGAACGCAGACAAAGTAAAGGTTTCCAAAATCTCATCGAAAAGGAACCCGTCACCAAGAGTCCTTTCAAGTTGCGTCAACGCACGAGCTCCGGTTCCCGACCTTCAACCTCGCCTATCCCCGTGCCTCTCACCAGAGCACCTTTGGCTACCTTTACGCCTTCCGCCACCTCAATACAGCCTCCCGCCTCACTTAGTGCACCTCCTCCTCCTGCGATAAGCCCAGGTCCCTCGCCAGGTCGTTCATCTCTCGTTTCAAAGAGGATGCATGGTCCTCGTCTCAGTGGTGGCGGGAAAAGGGAACGCCGAAAAACGGTCACTTTTGACGAACGGTGTGATGTTGTCGAGTTCGACCGTGAGGAGGAAACAGATGAAGAAGCTTTAGAAATGGACGAAGATGATAATGCTCAAGATGACGCTGATGATCCATTTTTCCGAGCAACTGGGCATTCGGGGGATCACGCCCATGAGGAAGTAATGGACCAAAATGAGTCCTACGAAAGTATCCAACTATCGGACACGGGGAGTCCAAGTGCTACCCCTTCTCTGATGGCCTTGGATCCCGATACCAGCATAACTGGCCTTGTGGAGGAGATTTTTTTCTCGCCCAATGCCCGCAATTTTCTTCCGGACTCTAGCTTTGCATCTAACGCGAGTACCCCCCCACGATACTCAGACATACCCACGGATTTGGACACTGAAGACGGCGTTCCATTCGGGAGGAGCCATCATGTTGAAAGATTTATTCAACACCACCACCAACAACCCTCCCAGACCCAACAACCTCTAGGGTTTTCACCTCATGACTCTCCCCGCCATTCACTTTCTCTCCAGCGCAACCATGCACCTGGCTCGTACCCTTTTAGTTTCAACCTCCCAACACATGCTTCCCCCCATGGTCCTCCAGCAACGCCACCTCGTCGCTCTCCCGGCATGCAAAGCACCCCGCCCTTAGGACGCTCGACACATTTTGAAAGAATTAAACAAGCCCGGGAAGAGGAGAAAGAGGAAGACGCTGATGACGTTAATCAACTACCACTCAGTCCCTCACCGATGAAGCAGTCCAGCAGAGATATCGCGCAAGAAGAAGGTTTGGTTCCTCGCTTCAGTATTTTGAACGGTATGTGCATCGTATTTGACTCATATCCCAAAGTCTTTATATTACCTTGCAGAAGCCCAAGCGGAATCCTCTTACAAATCAACTCCCGATGGGGGTGCAGACCCTTTCCAACAGTGCTCATTACAGGAAGAATCTCCTCCAGAGATCCACGGTGACGAGTCCGTGGGTTCTGTAAACGTATCAATAGGCAACTCCCAAGTCAGTTTCGTCAGCTTGGGAGGGACTGACATAGGAGCTGAAGCAGAGGTTTGCAACTTTCTTAGTTTTCGTCCCACAAACTCATAATTGCTTCTCAGGGGGACAGTTTCAATTCAACGGAGGATTCGCACAGATACGAAGAAACGGCAGATGTAGGGGAAGACGAACAGGAACGGTCTCCCTCATATCCGGCCTTCCAGCCACCTGTCTTGGCGTGCGTTGCTTCTCCAATAGGCCGACTGTCTTCCCCGGTAGGGCGTATCTCCTCGCCTATTGGACGCGTCACTTCCCCCCTACTTACTGGTGATCAAAGCCCTAGTATGGGGGGACGGCCGCGAATTAACAAGGAGGAGGTGAGGAGAAGGTTGTTGGGACGAAGGAGTGTTGGTAGTCCAAGCCCTGAACTTGGTTCCCCGTCTCCGAGAGAAGAAAAAAGTCCCGAGTGTGAAGCATCTCAGCTGGCCTCTGATGTCAACGCTCAGGTTGACGTCAACTCCGAAAGGCTACGAGTGGAATATGAAGAAGACAGAGAAAGGGACAGGATGTCCGTCATGACCGGCCAGACGGATTTCAGCACTGAGACGGCGATTGTTGAGCAAGCAGAGAGGAGAAATGTGCTTGCCAGTGTCACGGGACAAGACAGAGTGAACGAGCGGGAGTTTGGGTTTCTAAGCACCGGAGAAAGGCTTCAATTTGATTTTGGTAGCAAGTTCGGTCTGGGAGGGTTGGGCATCTCAGACGGTGGCAACGCTGGTTCCGACGATAATTTGGATGTCACGCCAGTGTCAGCGCGTACTAGGGCGGACAGCGTCAGCAGCCGTAGTGTTGGATCTGGTGAAATGAAGATGGGGAACGTAGATGTGGACATGGAAATGAAAAGCGCCCTCGACCGCCTTATGGAGGACGTTGCTAGTGGGAGGGTCGACGATTCCATGATGACTGACGAATGCGACGATTCTTACGACGAATCCCAAGATTCACCAATATCAGGGCTGTCTCGACCAGCGATAATGGAACGCGTGGCGACTGATACGCCACTTCTTCATAATAGTACGGTGGCTGGCATCTCAAGTAGGACCGTCAGCGACTCCTCGGTGGCCACTATTCCTCCACAAGTTCCCCCCAAGGATAATATCAAGCAGAGGGAACAAATGATCCTCGAACGAAGGCGCGAGGCAAGGCGGATAACAGAGGAGGAAGAAGAAGCCTTCCGTGCCCCTTCCAAAGGCAAAGCACCTGTGAAGGATCAACAACATTTGGGAGTGGGAAGACCCAGTAGACGGCGAAGTATGAGCACCGGAGATTTGCTCGACGTCCATGATGTTGTAGAAGACGATCCTCTCGCAGACAGCATTGAGAAAGAG
This sequence comes from Laccaria bicolor S238N-H82, assembly GCF_000143565.1. Lineage (NCBI taxonomy): Eukaryota > Fungi > Basidiomycota > Agaricomycetes > Agaricales > Hydnangiaceae > Laccaria > Laccaria bicolor. The sequence goes on from NW_001889876.1 coordinate 889,022, forward strand.
TTGAGCAAATTAGTGGAACAACCCAAAAAAAGCGTTAGTAATTCTCTTTGATTGCTTATCACCAATGCTGAAATGACTCTAGAAATACCATATTCGGGAGCGCGGGGCCATGATTTACGCTTCCTCGTCTGAGGACAAAATTTCCCATATGCCTGGACCTGGAGACGTTGACGCAGGAAAAGCGTGGAGAGCCGTGCGGCGGCCATCCGACATGGTCAGTTCATGCCACCTCCTGTAACCATGAAACGTTAATACTATCCTTTGCAGAACGAATATTCAAAGCAGATCAAAGAATACCGTGCAAAGGAAAATCTTGGGAAGGCATATGGCAAAGTCTTCGTCAAAGGTCAGCCCATCCCCTCGTTAACATGATTCTTTTTTCATTTTATTTAACGTGCTCCCTCATTAGTGCTAGGTGTGAAAGGTGTTCATTTGCCGCTCCCGGACCAAGCGACCACAATTACTTGCACACTGAACAACGGAATTCATTTCGTTACTACCCCGGAATGCCAATTAAGCCAGGATTGCCGCATCGATCAAGAATTCGAATTGTAAGAATCGAGTCTCTTCAGACACTTTCAAAACTAGTGCTCACTTTTATTTAGAATTGAACATAGCAAGTTGGAGTTCACCTTGACTATTAAAGTGAGGCGGGATCCGCACATAATTTCTCAATTCAAGGCATTGGCACCCGCGCCTCCACCTCCGGCACCAGTACCACCTCCAGTCGTCCAAACAGCCTCGAAGAGTAGCGGAATGCGAAGTTTCTTTTCCTCATCGCCTAAAAAGTCAAAAGAAAAGGTCGCTCAACCTCCTCCTCCAGCCCCAGCCCCTACCTCGCAACCCCTTCAGCGGCTGCCAGAAAATCTCGCTCGGTATCTGAAACCAGATGGCACGCTTGCACGGGCCTTCATTTCTTTCAAAGATATAGCAGCCCGATGCGATACTAGGCTGTTTGAGACGAGCTATCCCTTGATTGGACAGCGGGTTGAACTTGGTGGGAAGTTTTCGACGTTGCAAGTTGGAGAAATTTTGTTGCAAATGTTTAGGCTCCCTCCATTACCCGGCATTCCCCCAGATCAACTTCCACAAAGCTTGGACGATTGTCATCGTGGACTGAGGCATATCAACTGGCACAAGGTGACATACTTCCAAGGTACATTGACCCAGAGTGGCGGTGACTGTAGCGTAAGTTTTCTTTCTCTTTCTAGTTTGCTCCAGTGTCTGATGGAAGTGATTTAGACCTGGCGTAGACGACACTTGCGTGTCGTTGGTGCCAATCTGGTGGCCTTCAACGACGTGACAAAGAAAGCTACCGCGACCATCGACCTCAAGAAAGCGATCGCGGTCGAAGACGACCAAGAGGCGCGTAAAAATGCGCTAAGTTCATCCGCTGGATCAAATCCTCGTAGCAGCCGGTATGCTGACGAGTACGACGGTCTATACGGCGTGGAGAGATCTTTCCGATTAATCTTCCCCCATGACGAAGAAATTATCTTCTTTGCTGATACGGATGAAGAAAAGGCCAGATGGTAAGACTTGTTGATCTGCTAAAATATGGCGACTTAAATGATTTGTATGACCAGGTTGGAAGTTTTACGCGCCTTGGTTGGCCGCATACCACCACACCCGTTGTGGGCTGAACTTCTTTGGCAGCGACACGAGGAGATAACGAAACGAAATCAAGCGGCTCAGCAAACAATCCTCCCTTCGTCGCGGTAGTCATAGACACTGCAGCACATCTTTCCTTCGAACTTTTATTCAAACTTCAGTCTGTACACAATCCTCACTTCTCCACTTTGTACTTTTTTTTTGCTATTTTATGACGAACTGTAAACGTCCTCAAGAGCTTTCGATAGATCAATGCAATTTTCTTCTTCTAAGTGCCATTTCGTTTCCAGAAAAGCATTGTACCGAATTCTTTCAATCAGCGTCCACAGGGTTCCAACCGATGGCACCCTTTTTTCCCTTGTCAAGCGCGTCAAGTTCACCCATGTCTTCTTCCGTCAACTCGAAATCGTAAAGATTGGTGTTGAGGTGGATTCTAGATGGCGTAGCGCTCTTTGGCAATGGAACGAAACTGCGCCAACGAGAATGAGAATGGCGCAAAGGAGACATTATAAACGAAACTTACCCCTTTTGGAGGGACCACCGGAGGAGAATCTGGGCTGGGTCACGGTTGTACTTTTTTGTTGTTTTTTTCAGTTCAAGCAAAAATGAAGAACAAAATTAGGAACCTTTTCAGCCAACTTTGTTATGACCGGGTCGTCCATCTTTCCGCGAATGATGGGGCAATACGCTTGGACAACGATATCGTTCTCTTTGCAGTAGTCCACTATTGGTTTTTGTTGGCACAAGGGGTGGAGCTAAACTATCGGGTAAGACGATGCGAAATGCATTTGGGATAATGATATACCTCTATCTGATTGACGGCGGGTCTTTCGTATCCCGCGTTCTTAATTTCCTCAAGGTGCTTTACGCCGCTGTCCCTTGTCGTCTAGAATGGCGTAGAGCGAAAAACAGATGCTCACTAGTTCGATACGCCAACAGTTCGGATTTTACCCGCATGCCTGCACTCCAAGAGAGCCTTGTATGTCTCGAGGCGGCGTTCGGTACCGCTGAAAGGGTCGTGGATGAGAAAGAGGTCGATGTAGTCTGTGCACGATTAGAAGTCCACTTTGCACGTCGGGCTCGTCATACCAAACTTCATCCGATCGAGGGATTCGTTGATGCCTTTAAGTGTTTTCTCGTATCCGTGGTTTTTAGAGACGCATTTGGATGCTTGACAGTCACAACCTCAGCATTGATTGAATGATATTGAATGCATCCAACATAGTGCGTACTGATGAATACATCCCCTCGATCGAGGCCAGATTCTCGGACGGCGTCAGCTACAGCTGCCTCGTTCTTATACACCTGGGCAGAGTCTATGTGCCTGTAACCAGCTTTGAAGGCTTCTAGAACAGAATTCTTAGTGTCATAGTTCTGGTACACCCCAAAACCGAGCAAGGGCATGGGGTGACCTGATGAGAGGCGGACGGTTGAATTGAGGGTGAGTGGAGAAGCCATGTTTTGTAAATTACATAAAACTCGATCACGCACTTGCCAACAAACCTTGACTTCGGAATCGTAATGCGTCCAACACAACTTCTGCAGAAAGGACGATCGGCTTGGAAAAATGGGTGCCCTCTTTTTGACCGCTAGAACTTGTTATACTCATTACTCTAGGTCCTTACTTCGTTGCCTTTCCCAACTTGCGAGAGGCATTGACGAACCATGTGCCCATTAAGACGCAGGCCAGGTCGTGTACAATTTTGCCCAATTTCGTGGGGTATGGGTGCCAAACGATCACTCTTCTATGTTTCCTAACATTTCCTGGTTTCAGAATTCGCTTCATGGTACACAATGGGAAAGACTACATTCCAGTAAATGTGACGCAGGACATGGTTGGGCACAAACTCGGAGAATTCTCGCATACAAAGAAGAGGTTTACATACAGGTGTGTCCTTCTTCTCACTGGCTCTTTTTCATCTCCTAACGCTGATTGATTAGAGCAACTAAGAGGTCGTAGAACTGTAACCCCTCAAATCAAAAATGGGGTCGTCGGCTAACCATTTGCTTCCTCACATCAATCTGGCTACTTAATCTGAGTGGGGACCTGCGCACTATCTTACCGTTACGGCTTTTGGCCAACGCGGGATACAATAACACTTTCACCTTCACCCCAGCATCGCTCTCTGGCTCTTCTTATGCTTTTCCATACTCCGGCATCGGTGGCACTCCCAATCGAGGGCCAGATGACACTCTCAACAATTCCCAAGTAGTCAGGAGTGGGGGCGTTAGCATGAAAGAGGATGGTTTTGGAAACTGGTTATGGCAAAACGGAAATGGCTGGTTCTTAAGGAGCTATCTTTGGCGATTCATAAGAGCGAGTTCAGTGCTAGCCTTTTGTCTCTGTCTACTGCTGATTGATGGCGGGTAATGCAGTCGGCTCCTTCGCAATCTGTGATCATGCTAAGGGACATCTCCAACATTGAACGTACTGACTTGAAGCCCTACTGTCTAATACTAGAGACCAAAGACAAGCGGTACTTCCTTTACTCAAAAACGACAAAGAGTTGTACGGGTGGCAGGACGATGTGTATTCACGAAGCTTATTCATGGGTGTGAGTAACCCAACAAACTTTGTGCACAAAGTACATGTGGGCTTTGACCCCGTTTCTGACGCTTTCACGGTGTGTTCATTTGTCTACTCGCGAAGGCAATACAGTGGCACGAGAGATAGGGCCTGCCCGAGCAATGGAGCAAACTTTTGACAAACTCGGCTATCACTCGGGAAGACTGCGCAAGCCGTCCTCGACGTTGAATTTTACACAAATCACCAAAAACGGGAATTGGAGGACATGTCCATGGGTGAGTTGTCCCCTGCGAAGTAAGTATTGCCGTTCAGCCGTCACTATTTATCTGACCTTGCTATTTCATAGCACCGTCGAGCTTCTAGCCAAGGCTTGAGTTACACGACGACTACGAGCCGCTGCTCACTTGCCGACTCTCTGGACTCACGCTTCGCGATCCACACTTGGATTGCAGCTTAATTTAGACTCGCACCACCAGTTGGGGAGTGAGATGAAACGCCCCTTTCTGTAAGGCTCTCGTTTCAACATCTCACTTTTTTGACTCCCTCAGCTAGTAGGTGCGATTCCCATTTCATTTTTGTAAGGCTCTCGCACAATTGACCTCAGGCTGTTTTCTCATTTTTTGTCACCCACCCTCCCACTGCCTATTACTTACATATGTATGTATGTACGCCATACCTCGAGTGGAAACATGTCGAAGTCGCACCCGACTTCTGAATTTGGCTACTTAACGGTAACGCCGCCAAGCTTACATAAGTGTTATTGGATAAACTGATGTCACTCTTTAGCTATCTAGAAAGTCCGAATGCAAACCTGGTCAGGTCTCTTTCATTATCGCAGTCTTTGTAGCTAATACGTCTGTTGAAAGATTTGTTGCATATGTCGGTATGTAAGGTCTTTTCTACACCAAGCCCTTGGTTGATGACCTTCACAGTGCACCGTTCACGGATCCCACAACCACCCGCACCTGCGCACACACTTTCTGTCGCGAATGCATCATCCATTCCCTAAATCACTCGCCCCAATGTCCTGTGGATCGTTCTCCACTCAGTCTATCCGATCTGGGGCCAGCCAATCCCATAATTAGATCAGTATGTCCTTTCCCTTACATCGCCTATCCCCTTCCAATTTCTATAAAATAGCTGGTGGATGAGCTCCTTGTGGCATGCGTACATCGCATAGAGGGATGCACGTATACTAGCCAGAGACAGCTCCTTGCAACTCATTTAAAGGACGAATGCTCGCACAGCCAGGTGGTATGCACGCACAAGGACTGCGAGGAGATGCTGAAGAGGTCCGAATTACCAAGGCATATCCAAGAGACGCATCAGAATGCATCCGAGGAAGAGGAAACTTCACCAACTACTCAGAAATCGACTCCTGACAACGATGATAAAGTCAGTCGGTGTAACTCATGTTTTGCCATGTACTCATGACTCTGCTCAGACGTCGAACGAATGCCCACATTCCATTTACGGATGTCCTTACGATGGGCCATTGGCATCCACAGACCATCTTCTTACATGTCCTTATGAAACTATCAAAGACTTTTTCCCCGCCAACACTGCACGTTTATCGCTTCTTACAGAACAGAATCTCTTGATGCGACATCGCATGGAAAGCTTGGAAGGAACGGTGCAAAGTCTGAGACGGGATATGGCTGCGGTGAGACATGCGATGGGGCCATGGTTCCGCTTGGACAGCCCCAGCGAACCGCCTCTGCAAAATCAATTTGCCAGCTCCTCGTCGTCCTCTGCGAGGGCGGTGGGGCACGGCGAGGGGTTTACTGAACGGCTTGAGGCACGTGAATACGCCTCTTCGATTGATCCATTGGCATTTTATTTCCCGGAAGCGAGTCAGGTCAGAAGGAGTGGGCACCGTGCTAGCACTAGCGTTGGCGGGGTAAACGGACATGTTGGATTGCCAGGACCAACAATTGGGCACCAAGTGGGATTCCAAATGGCAGGGCCAGGATCAGAACAATTTGGGCATCCACCTGGCTTGCGGACAACGGCCGTGGCACCTCTTGATCTTGGAACGACATTGGAAGGGACGTTGAAAGGCCTACGCGAGAGTGTTGTAAATGTTGCAGCGGGAATGGACTCGCTGGGTCGACGAAGCGAGATCGCACTTACAAACGAATCGCTGCGATTGGGAGAAGAGGTGGTGTCGTTGCGAGGGAATGTGCATGGATTGAGAATGCAAGTACATGCGATGATGATGGATAGAAATGCACAGTTTACTGGACGAGGAAGTGGGGGAGACAACAACGAGGACGGATTAGGGTGGATGATACCGCCTCCTGGGCAAAGAATGTACGCTGGATCGATTACGAAATTGTAAACACTACGGTAAAAACTAGTCTATGAAGATGCGTCGAGGCGATCGAGAAGGGCTTGAACCTCTTTGACTGCGGCCTTTCTTTGGTTACGGGCATCTATCCAGTCACGTTCTGACTCGAGGGCATCGAGACGGAGGAGAGCCTGAAGAAGGAGCTCTCCGAGACGCCTGTATTCCTTTTGCTGGAGGGGGGTATCTTCTCTTGGAGTGGCGAGAAGGGTATTTAGGGAAGGAAGGAGTTCGGTGCGAACGTTTGCGAGTTCTGAGGATATAGTGTTAATGAGAGATTGCTCAGAAGACTGGTCGTGCTGCGGTGGTCCAGTTTGTGAAATTGGATGGTCATGAGCGATGATGGTGATTGAAGAGTTTTTTACGAGATGGTATTGAGAGATGGTGGCGTTGTCGTCCTTCATGACAGTGCCCTTGTAAATGAGTTTGAAAGCATTGTATGGGATATGAGTGTGCTCTGAAATGGCAGTACGAATTGCAGACAGTTTTGTGTCTGGAGGAGGAAGGGCGAATGAAAATCTTTCTTTTCCCCACTTTACAGTGACGGACATGATCAAAGAGTATTATCGTATTATTACATAGTTGTATTACTGTATCACTGTATTACTGTATCACTTGTATCACTTGTATCACTACTACTACACATTCATCCTACTACTCTCATGTCAGAATCAGAACCTCGCAGAATAGTTCAAAAACCTCTCACAGGTCTTCTTCCAAATAGAGGCCAGCATCCTGCTTCGACTCCCATTCCCCCATCTCTTCAAGCAAAAATGGCTGCTGTCAGTTCTTTTATCATTCAAACATTCAACTATTACTCACCTCGAACAGTTCGCAAATAGGGCTCAGCCTATACCCGTAGATTCTGCAACTGCTGCCCTTCAACGTGCTTCCCTCAACCCGATCCACCCAGTTCTCAACCCCACTCGTACTTACCCACCACCCGCAGTCCCCACTTCTCGTGCCCGTGGTGCAGGCATGTCTGCTCGCAGGCAACGTCCAGCTTTTAGTCTTCGCGATATCGATCCTTCCATCGTAGATCCTCCTTTTCCAGGAGGTGGTGTAGCCGCAGCCGGTCTAGGCGCAGGCCGTCCTTCACTCCCTGATCCCCCTCGTCGTCCCCCTGCAGGCAACTTTGGCTCTCCTTTTTCAAATTTCTCAAAAATCGTGTATGTCTTTCTCTTTCAACATCCTCCATCCTCTCATCTTTATCACAGCGACCCTTCAGGTGCTCTCAATTTCAATGGCAAGGCTGTTCTCCACGCGACAGGTGTTAATTTTTCAAGTGGTGCCTCTTTTGCTATCAACATGGGCCAACTACAACTCGACGAAGAACTGGGAAAAGGAAACTATGGCACTGTCAAAAAGGTTCTTCATAAACCCACAAACGTGGCCATGGCGATGAAGGTCCACTCTACCTCCACTATCTCAATCTTATCCTCATTTTTCTTCTTGCAGGAAATTCGTCTCGAGCTTGAAGATGCAAAGCTAAACGCTATCATCATGGAACTCGACGTCCTTCATCGGGCTGTTGCACCTGAAATCGTCGAATTTTACGGTGCTTTCTTTATCGAATCATGTGTTTACTATTGCATGGAGTACATGGATGCCGGCTCCCTGGATAAACTTCAGGGAGCAGGCGTTCCAGAAGGTGTACTTGGTCGCATCGCTGGCAGTATGGTTCGCGGGCTTAAATTTCTCAAGGACGACCTCAATATCATTCATCGAGGCAAGTCTCTCTCATCTGCTCATCAAAACCTCCCTCCTCACCAGAATTAGATGTGAAACCCACCAACGTCCTAGTCAACAGAAAAGGGGAGATCAAACTATGCGATTTTGGCATATCAGGCGAACTCGACAAGTCCCTGGCAAAGACGAACATTGGCTGTCAGAGTTATATGGCGGTGAGTTCCTGGGCAATGACTGCGCTATACAATGCTAACTTTGCTTAGCCGGAACGAATCAAAGGAGAATCACAGAACAACCTCGGGACATACACCGTCTCATCGGACGTATGGTCTCTTGGCCTATCAATGATCGAGATTGGGCTTGGACAATACCCCTACCCACCCGAAACATACTCCAATGTGTTCGCTCAATTGACGGCGATCGTACATGGGGATCCCCCGGAGTTGCCAGAAGAAAAGTACTCGGAGCAAGCGCGGGATTGGGTCGCCCAATGTCTCAGGAAAGATCCAGAACGAAGGGCGAGTTATCGTGAGCTACTGGTGAGTGTCCGTATTTTAGACTCATGAAGCAAGACTGATGTCACTCAGGACCACCCATTCCTCGTCGAAAACTCAAAGATCGAGGTGGATATGGTTGGATGGGTTGAGAGGGCTCTAGAATATCGAAAAAAGGCGTCGACCCCGACTCCAGTGCCGCCATTACCGCAATCAGTGTGATAAGGCTCTCCTAGCTTGACATTATTCGCATCTCGTCGAAAAAGCTGCTGCCGCATCGCTTTCTCGATTCATGCTCTTGGGCTACTCTTCCACTATACTCCCAAACTACATAGTGTCGCCACGAGCCACTTGCGGAGATATCCCCTTGTGCGTGCCACCCAGTAGACATTCAAGAGCCCTACACTCACATACACCACCCCACACCATTGTCTACGTCTCGTTACGACGCCCATACACGCACAGAACGCTTCTCCCCCCCACCCATATACACACGTACATCTGCTCGCCATCTCAAATCAGCCACAGCAGTTCACACTCACTGCGATAAGCTAGATACCCACTGTACAACATGCCACTTTCTCGGTTTTGGTTTCGTCGTGGGATCTGGGATTACCTCTGCGTCGCTTGTGTTACAATACCATTTCCAGACTTTGCAGGTCTCCATCTTCTCGAGGTGATGTAAATAAAAATAAAATAAAATCATGAGAGAAGAGCTGGAACCCACTACTTACGTCGCGGGCAAAATACCGTACGAAAACTAAGAAAAAGTCGACGATGACTTGATCACTAGTCTCCCCTCCGGTCCACCCATACGGTCACACACTAATAGAGCATCACGATGGAATGCTTCATGCAGTGCTCCCTTCACCAGCATAGGTAGCAGCAGTCGTGTATGGAACACCCTGTGCGCCACAAAGCCTCCCTGACAAAATGCATCGGTCAGAGCATCAAAAAGGGTAGAGGAGCAGGACCTACAAACTGGGAAAAGATGCCGCCCACCACTGCTGTTACCGCGTCTCCCTGAACCTTGTAAAGCCCGACCTTCCGCAGGTCAGGTGAATCAGACACTTGCTCGCGAACCTCTGGAGCGATGGCGGGTACCCATCGCAAATGGCGACCGAGGCCCCACTTCGACCCTACGTGTTCCCCCAGAGCATAGGTGTGAAGGGTGTGGTAGGCGATGTCCTCCAAGTCGTGCTCGGGTGTGAGGGCCGAGCTTCAGGTTAAGAAAAGGTGAAGGTAAGAGTCAAGAACACGGCGACCTGTGGGCAATTAGTCCACACGACCTGGAACGTGATCGTGGCATTCCGATGAAGCTTAAACTTGCGTTATGCCCGTTCGTAGCTGTTTGATGATTGGCATGCGTAAGTATACGACGAGCGAGTTCTGGGGGGAATTGAAGTCCAGAGAAGACACCGTTCAGGTGGTCTGAAAACTTTGTCCCACACCGCACCTCCTGCCTACCTGTTACAGGCCTTGAAGCCACAGGAGAGCCCCTGGAATTCAGGGAGAGCAACGACTTTACAGAGCGAGCTGGACGCGACATGGTGGGGAGATGCCATAGAATTCATATTTTGAAGTCGTATTTTTAGCGATCTCTCGGCAAAACCCGTCAGATTAGATTTCTACTCTGACTGACTCGTTCATTTATCCTCTTCAAATCAAGCGATATCCTTGTCAAGAGGCGTTTTGAGTCAATTCTCATGTCGTTCGCCCCTCATGACGGTCAGTCCTACGATTGTCTACGTGGATCCATACCTCACACAAACCCTCAGTTTCCGCTTCCTTTGATTTTTCAAAGGAAGAAACAAAAGTTCTCGCATTTTGGAAAGAGATTGACGCGTTTCAGACTAGCTTGAAACTTTCTGAAGGCAAACCAGCATTTACTTTCTACGATGGTCCTCCGTTCGCCACTGGCCTTCCTCACTACGGACATCTGCTTGCTGGGACGATCAAGGTATTTCACGCACTTGACATTCGGGCCCTCGCAGATCTAACAGATCTCCGCGCAGGATATCGTGACTCGACATGCCCACGTCAGCGGGTACCACGTATCCCGTCGATTCGGCTGGGATACGCACGGCCTGCCCGTAGAACACGAAATAGACAAACGCCTCGGGATCACCGGCAAGGAGGATGTCATGAAAATGGGCATTGACAAGTACAACGAAGAGTGCCGAAAGATCGTCATGCGCTATTCGTCCGAATGGCGGCAGACTGTTGAGAGGATGGGCCGGTGGATCGATTTCGACAACGATTATAAAACGCTGAATCTTCCTTTTATGGAGTCGGTGTGGTGGGCTTTTAGTGAGCTGTTCAAGAAGGGAATGGTATATCGTGGGTTGAGGGTTATGCCGTATTCAACTGGATGTACCACGCCTCTTTCGAATTTTGAAGCTGGGCAAGCGTATCAAGACGTGAACGACCCCGCTGGTCAGTCTTTTTTTTTCTTTTTCCTCTTTCTTTCTTTCTGATCTGGTTTTCAAGTCACCGTCGCGTTCCCTTTGGTGGACGACCCCAGCACGTCGTTGTTAGCATGGACAACGACGCCTTGGACACTGCCCTCCAATCTAGCCCTTTGTGTTCATCCGGACTACACGTACATCAAGATCCACGACGCAGAACGCAACCAGAATTTTATCATTCACGAAGGACTGCTGAAAACTTTGTATAAAGATCCGAAAAAGGCAAAGTACAAGAAACTTGGTCAATTCCATGGTTCAGATATGAAGGGATGGCGCTATGTGCCGCTATTCGAATATTTTACTGACCAGGTAAAGGTCGACTTGTTTGAACTCCATACTTTGCTAATTGCTCGTCGATCCAGTTCGAAGACAAAGCTTTCAGAGTCGTGGTAGATACATATGTCACCGACGCTGACGGTACGGGTATCGTCCACCAGGCGCCTGCCTTTGGCGAAGATGACCACCGCATCGCCATCGCAAACGGCGTATTGCGACCCGATGAGATGCCACCCTGTCCCATCGATGATCGCGGCATATTTACAAAAGAGGTTCCTGACTTTGCCGGACTTCATGTCAAGGCGGCGGATAGCCCGATCCAGAAAGTGCTCAAAGCCAAGGGTCGACTTATAGTTCAGTCGACGCTCAACCATAGCTATCCTTTCTGCTGGAGGTAAGCCCAGGTCACTGGTCGAAGTGACTTGTATGGATCCTGTCTTTTTTCAAGGTCCGGAACGCCCTTGATTTATCGCGCGATTCCAGTATGGTTTGTCAGAGTGACACCGATCGTAGAACAACTTGTTGCTAACAACGAAGGGACAAGATGGTTTGTCCATGTACTCTGCAAGGTTAATCGCTAACATGTGGTGCAGGGTACCACAGAACGTTGGTGAAAATCGATTTGGTAATTGGCTTGCGAATGCCAGGGATTGGAATGTTTCAAGGAACCGTTACTGGGGCACACCGATGCCTTTGTGGGTCAGCGATGACATGGAAGAGGTATAAGTGACGTCCTCCAACTGGGTACTTGGCTGAGCCTTCCGCCGTAGATTGTATGCGTTGGCTCAGTGGAAGAACTCGAAAGATTATCCGGCGTTACAGGAATCAACGATATCCATCGGGACAAGATCGACCACATCACCATTCCATCTCAGAAGGGAAAAGGAGTCCTGAGACGTGTTGAAGAGGTTTTTGATTGCTGGTTTGAGTCCGGCAGGTGGGCTATCTCTTCTGCCATAGTTGTTCGGCATTCTGAACGAAGAAAAAAAAACAGCATGCCGTATGCGCAACAACATTATCCATTTGAGAACAAGGAGCTGTTCGAACGCACCCACCCTGCCGATTTTGTATCCGAAGGCATCGATCAAACTCGAGGCTGGTTCTATACCCTCTTGGTACTTTCGACACATCTATTTGGGAAAGCACCGTGGAAGAATTTAATTGTAACCGGACTCGTCCTTGCCGCGTAAGCATTGCGCTCGTCGTCGTGTTTTGAAGTATCTTCATACCTTTGTAGAGATGGCAAGAAGATGAGCAAGAGCCTGCGAAATTATCCTGATCCAAACATCATCATCGACAAGTATGGTGCTGACGCGACAAGGTGGGAGAACTAGTGAATTTTTACAGGAAATCGGAAGCTCATTGTATGCCCAGAATGTTCCTCGTCAATTCGCCTATTGTACGTGGTGACAATCTGCGGTTCCGTGAGGATGGTGTCCGCGAAGTCATCGCCCGCGTTCTTTTACCCTGGCTCAACTCCTTCCGATTTTTCTTGGGGCACGTTGCGCTGTTCAAGAAGGTAAATGGCATCGATTTCACCTACAACGCACATGCCCCACTGCCAAACAACGTTATGGACCGATGGATCCTTGCTCGTTGTCAGTCCTTGATCAAACTAGTCAGGGAAGAAATGGCGGCTTATCGACTTTACACCATCATCCCCCGCCTCCTGGATCTCATCGATGAGCTCACGAATTGGTACATTCGATTCAATCGCAAACGCCTCAAAGGCGAGGACGGCAAGGAAGATACCAACTTGGCTCTTAATACCCTATTTGAAGCACTCCTTACACTGTGCCGGACCTTGGTAAGGTGTATTTTCTTCTCAATTTTCGTTAACTTGATGTATTTGCGAAGTCTTCATATACGCCCTTCATAACGGAAAACCTCTATCAGTCATTGCGAAATTTTATTCCAGAAGATCCTTCCGCTGGGGACACTCGTTCCGTTCATTTCCTTAGTTTCCCCGAGGTCAAGGAAGAATACTTCGATGCGGACATTGAACGCCAGGTGAAGAGGATGCAGGCTGTCATCGAACTCTCAAGAAATATTCGCGATCGGACCAATTTGTCGCTCAAGGTGGGGTTTACATAGACTGTACGAAGATGAGAGTTTTGACCCCGTCATAGGTGCCGTTAAAGGAGCTATTGGTGTTCCATCCCGACCAGGAATATATTGCAGATATCGAACCTTTGCAACGATACATACAATCGGAGCTTAACGTTCGCGATATAACATTTTCATCCGATGAGACCCTATCTGGCGTGCGATATAAAGCGGTGGCGGACTGGGCTATTTTGGGCAAGAAGTTGCGCAAGGACTTGGGCCGTGTAAAGAACGCGTTGCCGAACGTCGCCAGCGATGCAGTCAAGAACTTTATCACTACAGGAAGTATCGTGGTTGACGGAATTGAGCTGGTTACTGGTGATATCACAGTCCAGCGGTACCTTGATCTTCCGGCTGGGTCGGAAGGTCTTTACGCCACACACACAGACAACGACGTTGTCGTTCGCCTTGACATCCAGATACACGCCGACTTGCAAGGCGAATGGTTGGCTCGCGAGCTTACCAACCGCGTTCAGAAACTACGGAAGAAAGCCGGTCTCCAGGCTATCGACGATGTCAATATTTTCTACCGCTTTGAAGAAGGTTCGGGCAGTGAATTGCTTGCTGCTATAGAAGGGAACGCAGATATCATCACGAAAACGGTTGGATGTCTTCCTGTGGATGTGAAAGAGCGGAAGGAGACAAGCGAGGTTCTCATTGAGGAAGAGCAGGAAGTGGCCGATGTGAAGTTCATGTTATATCTGGCGAGGCCGTAGAAAATGACATTCAATTAAAAAATTTGTAATACATAGTTGGTATAGAGGAAAGAGGATACACATACTTGAGTTCATTTCTTTGACGACCCAAACCCTCCAAAACCCATTAGCTGTGCCATTTCCACGTCCTCGTCTCCGGTATCCTGAATGAGAGCCAATCGAGACTTTTCTTTCTCGGCCTTCTTCTCGGCTTTTTTCTGTTCTCTAAGCGCCAGTTCCTTGGCCTTGACTTCTGCCAATCGTTGGTCAAAGTCAAAAGCTTTGGCAGACGCAGCCTCTTTAGTTTTCTCTCGAAGAAGGGCTATTCGTGCTTGAACTTGCGCCAGAGTTGATCTTTCTACTTTCGTTGTCTGGCCCAGTGCGCGCAAGTCTGTATCACGCAACCTTCAGTGAGGACAGACAACAGAAATACATATACTTACGAGCTCTACTATTTATGTGATCCAAATAGCCTATACTGTCTTTATATGTTCGATCACACGTCTCGCAGAAGAACCCAGGTTGGCCAGGACCTCTCCCGCCTGGATTTTGGACGACCATGGTTTTATTGAGATTTTTGTCTAGTTCCAGAGGAGCATCGCGTTGCTTCATCAACTGGGTGGGCTTGGGTAAATCAGTTTTCTTCCCCTTGCGAGGACGCTTCCCTGTAGACTAGTTGACGAAGAAATGTAAGGCATGAGAGGTGCTGGATTGACCTTGCTTCAAACGCTCCTCATTCTCCTGCATACGCTCCCTCTCCTCTTGATCCTTCTTCTGTGCTCGTTCTGCATATTCTTCTTTGTCCCATTTCTTCCTAAAGTCTGTGTCCGCAGCCTTGGCGTCATACGCACCGGGCTTATCCATGTCTGACGTGGAGTTTTTTGTTGAAATGTATTTTGATCCCAATCCATAATGAACGACGTAGATGCCCCCTCCGAAAAATCGCTTAATCTTCTATTCCCTCTTCCATATCGTGTCTTTGGTCTCTTTGGTCTTGGGATACTGGCTTGGGCCACAAATTTGCATGGCCTTGACAAGCTTGGGGTGGACACTGTTTCAGCGCTGGACCTTCGCACAGAGGGAGTCCATGCGAGAGGTCCATTAATTTCACATCGCTCAGCTGGTTACAATCAAGTTATAGCAGCAAACTTGTACACTTCCGCCTACCGCGTCTTCATTGGGTATACCGTGATTTGGTTTTTTTCATGGACAACCTATCGGCTTGCTACATACGGGGATGCTACGCTAGTCGACGCGTACGGTTATATACCTGGCGTCACTGCTCTATGGATCCTTGCTCTTCTGATATGTCCATACAATATCTTTTGGAAACTTGAACGCAACAAGTTCACTCAGTGAGGTTTTCTTCATCTCGTGTCTCGGTCAGTAGGAGACTCACTTTACGTGCTGTTTACGCCAGGGCTGCCCGACGCTGCTTCTTCTCATCCTCGACCAGTCCGGTCTGCTTTTCTGATGTGGTATTCGCTGATATCGGGACGTCCTTCGCGAAGGTTCTTGGAGATGTCTGGCTTTCTTTATGCATGCTCCTGCCTGGAAATACTCTTCTAGCGCCGCCATTACAAGAGGGATGGATGCGTTGGGTGCTTCCGACGATCATGAGGTACGAAATGTTTGCGTTTCGAAGGCACCACTGGACAGTAACGATATCTAGTTTGCCGTATATCGCGCGTTTTCGACAGTGTATCATTGAATATAATCATCCAGACAATGAGAGTCGTCGACCACTGTTTAATGCCATAAAATATGCCACAGCATTTCCCGTTATCTTTTTATCTGCAGCCCAGCGGCTAGTTGTGGAGGATTTAAGAAGGGAAAAGGGAGACGTAATTTTTCAGGAGTCGTGGCATGGAGAGCACCAACTTTTTCGCCTGTGGTCAGTCTTCATCATCTTGCTTGTCTTCGTTGCGCGTCTTATTGTGGATACTAGGTTGTTGGTGGCTGTGGTGAATTCTATCTACTCGTTCTGGTGGGACGTGACAAATGATTGGGGGTTGGATCTCCTCAAGCTGGAATCTCCGTCGAAAGTGGCACAAGAGAAAAGACCTCCACGTCGCCTTGTCCTGCCACATCTTCATTCCGGTACACCACTTGTGCGCAGGGACTCTCAAGAGACCCTCGTGGAGGAACCCCTTCGCATTCCGCCTTTGGAAGACCCGCCAACCCATCGGCGAACGCATCCATTTGGATTACGCCCCGTGCTCCTCTTTCCACTCACTGTATACCCGCTCTTGATTTTCTTGAACTTAATTTTGAGGATGACATGGTCGATCAAACTTTCAACCCATCTACACACAACAAGTGACGGGAGCGTCGCCAGTCTTTGGTTGGAGGTGGCAGAACTAATTCGGAGATGGTTGTGGGTGTTCCTTCGCGTTGAGTGGGAGGTGATTAGAAAAGCGCAGGGTGGTGATTCAAAAAGTCGTTATGACGATAATGGTTTAGAATATGAGATGGCTTATGATACACCCGAAATCATATCCCAGAGCGATTTGTAGCGGATACTTATTTAGCGTACTCTAAGTAATTTTTGGTCAAGCTTCAGGCAGATTAACCTGAAACTCCAGCAACCTTTCTCGTAAGCCTTTCGTAAATGCATCGACTTATCTTTCCCTTGTTCTCTAATGTTCGTCTGGTAAATATACATAGTTTACAAGTAGATTATAGAATTACAGAAAAAAAGTCCTTGACACCAATACTTGTCACCAGTCAGGCATCAATTCTCTAAATGCTTTCTCCAGCTTATCCGCATGTTTGGCATATATTGTATGTTCAGGATTATAGAGCCGGCAGTTGTCGAAAACCAACCGAGCATCCTCGGCAAACGCCTCCAGGGTTCTGTACTGGTGCGTTGTGAGCTTATGCTCCATAGTGCTTAGGTCTGTCATGTATCAGGAGTTAATTGCATCAAATTTTGGGAGCCCATAAACGTACCCATAGGACGCTTGACAACGTCGAAATAATCGGGGACTTCCTCTATCCGTACGGGTTTCGTGAAAGGCCATGCTGACGAATGATTTTGTAGGCTCTTCAATACACGCTCCATGACTTGATAATCCGCGCTCTTAGGAGCCACGCAGACAAAACTAGTTGCAAACCACTTGTCAATAATGGATCACTCTTGAAGCATCTCCAAAACGTGAAGAACAGGAAAATGTGTCGACATACTTGATCGTCATTGTTGGTGACCAGCCTGTTTCCTCTGATGACAAGAATTGAGAAATTGAAATAATTTTTTTTTTTTTGAGCATGGACGTACTGAGGCCAGGAACATCTTTCGGGTCAACGACGACGTCTGCAGGAGCCCCAGGTTGAAATTGTGGGAGGCCAGGATGCACGACATGTGACCGCGACATCTGCCTGATCTTCGTCATAATGGCCTCTTGCTGCTGGGAGAAAATCCTCGGTTTGTCCAAGTAGTCAAGTTTACGCAGCATTGTACATTGCATAATTGTTCCGCCCTCGTAATCTTTAATGTATCCAGCCCATACTGAACGGTCGAGGGTGATTTCTTTGGAGAATCCTTGTTTTTCAAAGTAGCCAACAGCGAAATTATCTGCGTAAGTGAGAAAATGCATCATATCTGGATATGTTCGGCGGATGTGGGCTTTGTAGTGGTCCATCAGCATCCCACCATAACCCTGAAGGCTGTTAGGGGTTGGTGCATTCACACCTCTTGGTGACACACCTTTTCTTGGTCTGCGGAATTGGTGGCAAAGAACACGATTTCCGCAAAGCCGCGATGGGGAAACGGTCGATAGCAAATTCCACCGACGACCTTAAACCCACGCTTTATGATGGCCAAGGCCTTGGAATTTGCATCGTAGACGAGTCGAGCAATATATTCTCGAGGCATTTTTGGTAATTGCTTTTGAAACAGGGTTTTCAGGCCGGTCAAAATAACAAGGGACCGAGGCAACATGTCGTTTTCTACCGGCGTGATCTGTATCACACCCTTGCGCAGCTCTATGACAGACGGCTTCTCTGTCCGTATAGGTGGCTTCGAGGTAGACGTGTAAGGGTGGATTGAAAACTTAAAGTATGGCGCTCACATTCGCTGTTGACCTGCCTACGGCATCCATTGGAACGCCAGCAGCAAGGCGGCTGAGTTGGCTTTCATCCATCCTATCCTCTATCTTTATCCTAGCCTTGTGACTGCCGTTAATTTTCCCATTGACTAATGCCAATTCCTCGCCACCAGCCAAAGGAGCTGAGGATTTTCGCGCCGCTTGTGATTTCTTTGCCTTCTTTCCCGGAGCTGACTTTCCATTTCTCTTCCCAGCGACAGATCGGGAGGTCGTGTTAGCAGATATTCGAGAAGCGAGGGGTCTGTCTTCGTCTTCGTCGTCATCGTCTTCCTCCTCGTCATCATCCGCCGCTTCGCTCAGAGAGGATGAGGACGCTCTACGCTTTCTTCCTATATGACGTTGAGAGTCATTGGGGACCGAGGAGGCTGGAGAGGAAAGTGGAACGCTATGAGCATGGTGATCTGCCGTAATAGTTTAGAAACAGAAACATTAATACGGTATCACTTACCTGGTGAGGGGTTAAGCACAGGCGCGACAGAGGAGACAGGATGTCCCATCTGTTTGCGAAGCGAAACGATATCCTCGTCGGCATACTCAAAATCCAACAACCTGCCAGAGTCCTGTAATTGATCTTCTCAGTAATTCCAATGATGAGGGGCCTCCCCTCGTATGGATGAGTCCATCCACGGGACTGACCTCTAATAGCTCATCGAGACGAATAGCAACACGGCCTCTACGGATGAATTCAGCTGATCCAAGGTCATGCTCCGAGGCGTGGTGCTGCTTCACACTATGACCACAAGCACATAGAAAGAGGTATTCGGAGGGTATTTCGTCGTCGTCCGATCCATATTGCTCTAGATTTCCAAGGGAGGATTCTGTGTGTGCATCAAGGACAATATCGACGCCCTTGGGCGGATGGAGGCCGGCGCACGAGCCGCACAACGAGCAGGGTGAATGCCGAGCAATCTTCAGAGACAGAAGGGCGTCGCTGAGAGATTCGCGTTGATTTGAGGCTGGGTATGCATATTTCATGGTGGAAGATAGAGGTACCAGCCTTGGTTATTATGTTACTATGTATAGATTTTGGATGGCATACAGACTTTTATTACTTTGGCGCTTTCGCCTCAAGGAAGTCTGTAAATATAACGAGCACTATAAACGCTTTACATCGCTGATCTTGTCTACACATCGACCCATCGCTGGCGTCATTGAATAAATAGTCCGCAGGGCTTTGGAGGATATCATTGTCATTGTTCCGACGTAGCAGGCGATATCCATCTTCAAGCTATACGTCTAGAGATATGCACGAGAGATTTGCTTGAATATTTTGAAGACAGTGAATAGCACGATGTCACCTCTCTAGATCGTCACTCTTGACCTTACTGTAGAGGTGTGCTCCTCCTGGGAGAAATCGTGCAACGAAGCGCACGCCTCCGACTGACCAAAAGGCGACGACTACAACGCCAACGATGGCAACAACAAAGAAAAGGTCCGCCCAAGATGTGGTACCGGAAATGGGTTTGATTCCTTCAGTGCTGGACCCGCTCAGAGAAGTTACTGAGGGACTGTCTGTAATCACATCCGCGACCTTCGTCCCCTTTTCGCTTGCAGCAGTAAAGGGCGCATCCTGTTAACAAGCAACGGTGGTTTCATTTGTATGATAATTTTGTGCACAAATCGAGCTTTAAAGCTCAGCGTGGGCTGGTACCTCTTTTCCATTCGCATCTTCTTCACTTTCCACTGGAAGCTAGAGGATGAGAAAATAAGTGATATTCAGCCAATGCATGTATAGAGAACGTACTTCGCCGGAATCTGCGATAACAACGTCGACCGTAGGGCGATCGTTTGCTTTCGGGACGTTCTCTAAATAAATAAATAAATAAAAATTGTAAAAAGTAGCCTAGAGTGAGACGGACCAATTTTGTCGACGACGTCCATACCCTCAATGACTTTGCCGAAAACGACCTGGATGAGAGGATGCTATCGAAAAAGAAACAAATCCCACAGGTCAACACTGCTTACGTGTTTGCCGTCCAGCCAGCCGGTGACAACGGTACAGATGAACTAAACTGATTATGAATAGGGATGAGATGTGTGGGATGAGTATACTAACGAATTGAGATCCTGGCAGGTACACCGGAAATCAGTGTCTGGCCATAGACAGACTCACGAGATAAAACGTACCATTGGTATCCTTTCCTGCATTAGCCATTGAGAGAGTTCCAGGACCAGTATGACGAAGTTTGCTGTGAAATGTAAGGAGAATTTTCTATGTCTTCGAAAGACACTTACAAGTTCTCGTCTGCAAATCGGTCGCCATAGATAGATTGGGTAGAGTGATGTTATTGCCTGCAATGAATATCGTATCTGACGATAGTTCATACCTTTCCACCAGTACCGTCTCCGCGGGCTGACACAGGTTGCGTAAATAGCCAGAGGTAAAAAGACCTAAAACATACTGAAGTCGCCGCCTTGAATCCTGAATGAGATGTCAGAGATAGTTGTGTGAGCGCGAAAAGGGTAGCTCACATGAAGTTCTTGATAACACGGTGGAACTTGGAGCCCTTGAAACCAAACCCGAGGTCTGTACCATCCTTCTTCTTTCCAGTTGCCAAGGCACGGAAATTCTCAGCGGTCTTGGGAACGGTCTGGATTTTGTTGTCAATACGCAATACGTCGTAGCAGTTGCAAAGATATTCACTCCTCCATAGAGCCCCATAACGACTAGATTGTGCTTTAAGTAAAAATCGCAGGGGAGTAAAAAGGCAGAAATTTGAACGCACTGCGTCCTAAGTTTTCGTCGCCATGCTTGATGTCGAAGAAGACCTTGTTGGTAATTCTAGGGCCTTTCGCGGCGTCTACAGATTGGGCGCAAAAGAAGGCAGCGACGGAAACGACAACGAATGCGAGTGAGAGTCGGCCGAACATGGTTGGTTGAACTCTTAAGAGTTCTTGACGTGGCTGTTAATATGGGGTAGTATGGGAACTTTTTACGTACGTCGGCAACGTCACATGACCCAACGCGAATTTGAAGGTGAGCGATAGCTATCGTCCGAACGGCCGCAGCGACTCAGTGTATCTTCGACCACAGCTTCATCGTACGGCACCACATTTACTGGGCGAAAAGGACTCGAACCTTCTTGTCAAGACAACTTTCGGAGACGAGGAGAGGATGCATGTGTATCAAGCAGCTTCTCATGCTACCACCTTTGCCTCAGCAGTCATCAGAGGACATGAATTCAGAGATCTTCAATTCCATGCCAAACCCGACATCGACACACCCATCCATCTCGCGATTTTGGAGGGAGAGGTGGGTGCATTTGGGGGGAGGATGTGTAGAGGGTTGATGTGGCCAAGAACCTAGGAAGGCGGCTGTGGTAGAGAGCAGTGCAATGGATAATGAGGGTAGGACTAGACTGGGGATTTTGCAGATGGTTACGGAGTCCTCTGTCGCGCCCATTCTTCCCTCATTCTTTTGGCGAACAACTTATTCAACGACCTTCGCTAGGAGTGTCACTGTCTATGGAATTATGCACTGCATCATGTGCATTGTTGGACTCAAAGGGAAAACGCACGAGCTGCTACTCATACCCTGAGGTTGCTTCGAGGAAGGTTACATAACGACCAAGGGAAGTCGTGAGATTTTGGTTCGAATGGGCGCTTGTACTACTTTGAATCTTCCACGATCCACTCACTCTCAAGTTACGGACATTTCACCAAATGTATGTTCAAGTTCAGCTTGATCGTACATTCAATTCTTACACTACTCTCCCCTACAGGCTCACACTGCACTCTTCCTCGTACCAATCCACCATGGACGGGAAGAGTTCGAACTCAAACTCCTCTGGCCATCAATTCGGCTCAAACTTCGAACGAGGGGGCCACTTCTCCGCCAACGGTCCAGCCGAACGCAGACCATTACTGCGACGACGATCAACGCCACCAAGTAAGCACTAGAAAGATCCCCTCTACGAGAGCAATGTGCACTATCTCTAACACCTGCATAGGACCTCCCTGTCGTTCTCGGTCCCCCGAGCCCGCGCCGCTCAGCGAAACTAAAACAAGACTTATCTTTGCACTTCTAGCTCTTTTCATTGGCCTCCTCCTCGGATCCGCCATCATGTACACGCTATCTACCGACGACCTCGACCCCATCGTGCGGGAGCACATCCGCGCTAAATGGGAGGTTGAAATAAACCAGCACAACGACCGACGCCAACGCATGACAGAAGAACGCTCTCAGTGGGAGTCCGAAATAAAGCAACACAACGACATCCGCCTTGAATGGGAGGTTGAAGTGAACAAGCACAACGACCTACACCGACGTATGTCGGGGGAACGTTCCCAATGGGAGTTCGAAATAAAGCAGCACAACGACATCCGCCTTAAATGGGAGGTTGAAGTAAACAAGCACAACGACCTACGCCAATGTATGGCAGATGAACGATCACAATTGGACTCGGAGCGCCAGGCGTGGGAGGAGATGCGTCTTGGAGAGAGGAAGGAGGCGTTAGAGGAACACCGAAGGGCAAGGGAGAAGGAAGAAGAAGAAGAGGAGAGGCGGAGGGCGGGGATATATTGGTTGGAGCTTGTTAGGGCGCCGCATTGCACAAAGTATGGAACTAGGGAGTATCGTGCCAAGTTGGGCCCTGTTGGTTGGGGCGTTGATCAGCTCAAAGCGTGTCGCGAGACGGAGATTGAGATTCATGGGCGGATGATAAAGCCGAACCGATGTGATGATATGGTATATTGTCAGTTTGTGTTGAATTTGAAGATCTCTGACTGTTTGGTTGTAGGGTATGTTTAATGGGGTGTGGGGTGTCTGGATGGTTGATTTCGACGAAGGCGCTTGTCGTACTTTTTGGGGTGATTACAAGGACAAGGCCGGTCAACGTCAATCTTTTGTTTTAACTGCTCGACATGATTGATATTGAACCTAATAGGGATGCACGGCGCCGGGATCCGGACTTCGTGTACGTACCTTCTACTCACTTTGCCCACAATGAATAATCTAATGAGATAATTCCAACAGCACATCGAGGCCAATCTAAAAAACCACGACGCTGCCGATGAATGGACTGCTATGTGCACCACAACACCCTATGATTTCAACGGATTGCATTTTGACGGTGCGATATCTTGCGCTAATTGGGTGCGTTGCCGTTCCTCTTCCTTTTTATCTTTATAGAACATTTTTTCTTTGGTAGGGAAAATACGGCATATTCGGATTTTGGGACATCGAAGACAAGAACTGCGTGTGAGTCGTTGAGTTGTAGGAACTAATTCTTGGATGGTACCCCGCAGTCTAGAGGTATATTGGCTTCTTGCCGTATCTTGTATAGTAGTGATACAAAATACAATTGTTCACACATTCTTAGCTTTGCAGACCGAGCCCAATCAATACAACCACCAGCACTCTCTACTTCTGAATTCTATATGTTGAGAACCAAGTCGTTGTCCATTACAGTTGAAAGTTGTTACGTAATACATCTCTTTGTTCTTGAGCCACAATGGTCTCCACTCCAGCGCCTGTCAGCGATGGCGCCCCACCTCCCGTATCTCCTGGCGGGACGTATGCGCTGACTGTAAGTGCTTCGTCTTCTTTATACCTAACGTAACTCATTGTATTTACTGAAGACAGTCTCAGTTGGCTGTAAGATATACATTCAACGTCCTGGTCCACATGGGCAGCAAGAAGAACGATTGGCCGAGATTCTTTCTATTCGTGACAAACCTGTTAATCCCTATGCCCGACGGAACCAACCTGTCAAAGATGAAGACTCTCCAACTAAGTCTGAGGACCGAGAATTCTTCGTCCACTGGGAGTCTTTCAATAAGCGGCTGGATGAATGGGTTTCGGGTTCACGATTGGTGCTGAGCAGAGATTTGGAATGGCCACGTCCGAAGACTGCTGCGATCCCAAAGAAGGTCACCCCTTCGAAAGCCCCAGGAAAAGTTCCCCGTTTGCAGGGTTCACAGAGCCTTTTGAAGAAGGCGACCTCAAATGCGGCCATGGCTGCATCGCCGACGCCAGGTCCATCTACGCCGCTGTTTGGAGAAGAGTATCCTTCATCCCCATCTCCTGCTCCTTCGTTGAAGAGGAAACTACCACATGACGAGGAAGAAGAGGAAGAAGAAGAGGATGCGGAAGGCGAAGATGTGGATGCGGAAGGCGAAATGGACGTCGACGGAGAGGGGGAGGTGGAGACCTTTGATCTGAACCTTAGGGAACCAATACCGGAGGCCCCTCCACTCTCTTCTTTCAGCAAAGAACAGGAGATAGAAAAATTGCGTACATCTGGTTCAATGACCCAATCAATATCTGAAATTGCCCGAGTCAAGAACCTTAACCGCCTTCAAATTGGAAAGCACGAGGTCGATGCATGGTATTTCAGTCCCTATCCGAAAGAGTATGCCCACTTGCCCGTGCTGTACATCTGCGAATTCTGTCTATCCTTTTTCCCGTCCCCGATGATGTTTTCCCGCCATCGACAGCGCTGTACAATGTTGCACCCGCCCGGCAATGAGATTTATCGCCACGAAGATATTTCTTTCTACGAGATTGACGGCAAGCGGCAACTGACGTGGTGTAGGAATTTGAGTTTACTTTCCAAGTGCTTTCTCGATCAGTGCGTTGACAGCCTACTCTTCAAGAACATATGTTAACGAGGCTGCTTGCAGTAAAACGCTGTATTACGACGTCACCCCCTTCATGTACTATGTCATGGTAATCTTTTTTTCTTCTCCTCTGTCCCTTCCGTTGATTCCGTTGTCGATAAGGCTAAGCGAGATTCCGCCGGATGCCACATTATTGGCTATTTTTCAAAGGAAAAAGAATCCGCTGAAAACTACAACGTTGCCTGCATCCTAGCTCTCCCTCAGCATCAGCGTCACGGATATGGAAAACTCTTGATCGAGTTTTCCTACGAGTTGAGCAAGAAGGAGGGGAAACTTGGCAGTCCAGAAAAACCTCTCAGTGACCTGGGGTTGTTGGGTTACCGTGCATACTGGGCGGAAACTATAATTGAACTTTTAATCAACACCCCTGACGGCGAGCTGAGCATTGACGACATCGCGCAAAAAACGTCTATCACTCATGCAGATGTCATGAATACGTGTGTTTTGTTTTCTCCGCAGAATCTACCCATAACTGATGAGCGTGCGGCACAGCTGTATAACCTTACAACTTTTCAAGCATTATAAAGGCCAGCACATAATTTGCCTGAACAACACAGTACTGGAGAAACATCAGAAATCCAAGATTAAACGGAAGCGCCGAATATTGCCTGAACACTTGAAATGGAAACCGCCAGTGTTCACTCGGGATCAGTTGCGGTTTGGTTTCTAACAACTCTCGACGTTGTGTATATCAATTTTCTGTAAGTAGTATAGTTAGTTATTTCTTCCATTGCATTTAGTTTTCGTGTACACCTTTCGGTATCCCACTCTCAGAGGAAGTATCACTACCCTCGACCCATTGAGTGACTCTGCGACGAATGTGCACCTCTTCATCCTCCTCTTTCAGTGAATCTTTGACCTCGACATTTAGCTGCCGACGAGTGATGGTAGGTGAAGGGGGCTGAGAAGCTTCTGGCGAGAAAACGCCGACGCCGGACAGCTTCAGATTATTCTCCGAGTCATCGGCATAGAAGACATGTTGGGATGCACAGGAACCACCATTCGCTTCAGATATAGAATCGGAAAGTGGACTCCGTAATCTGTTGCAAAGACTAGGATCTGTAAACGAGTCTGAATCACTGAGCGTTGATTCGCTGTTGGGACTCGACGATCCACCGATAAGAATAGATGGCGGGAAGTGAATAGTTGCTTTATCGCTTGTCGAAGCCTTGACGTCGTCGATAACACCCAAAGTTCGGGCAATGGCGTATGACGCGATGTCCTGCGCGAAAGTCAGCGGTGGAAAGAATATGAGGAATATATGAACGTGCCAACAACGCAAGAATAACCAACGGCAGGCTAACGAGTATAGCGAGGATGCGGGTGGAGTAAGCTATCGTCGCCACCCATGAGTCTGGTTCATAGTTCCAAAGATAAGAAATGTAATATGACCAAAGGAGGGCGGGAGCAGCGGAGGGGGATATGTGCGCATCCAAAATGTAAGATGAAATATTCATGTTTGGGTAGGGGTCAGGTATCTAACAGATATCTAAAAGATATCGCCTCCATTCATCACATGACTAACGTCCAGAAATACATCATATCGGAACAGCAAACGGGTTTACACAGCGAGAGTAGCAATCCAGCAATAGCACTACAGAAATGAACCGCAAAAGAAGGGCGTACACTAAGGATACATGGTATTAGATGGGAAAACAACACCGTCAGAACGGATAAGAATAATGGGACGACGCTTAGAGGGCGCTGATTCCGGGGGTAAACAGCCTAAAACTTCCGTGCAGCGGACTTCAACGTATGGCGAAGGCTCAGAGCCGAAGAAAACATTCACGGGGTCGGTTTTAGAAAAGTTTTCCCCGTATACAGTGAGCATTTTTGAAGCGTGAGGACTGGGTTTTGACAACATAGCGCGTGACTGCACACAATTGGACTTTGGAACCTCGGCGGCGCGATCAGGGGGAAGGTATTTGACGACACCGGGGAATGGGGTAATAGGTTTGGATGGTATAGGGAATGAGCCCGTTTGAGGCGCATGCTGATTATCAAAAAGCAGAGGAGGGACGTAGAAATTGTAACGGATTTGGTCTGCAATGGCGAGTAATGTCAGTGAAGGTGAGTATATTGAGTTGACGAGTCCTTACCTGTTCCCACAATTGTCCAGACGCTTGTCTCGCCTATGTCTACTTGCCAGAGCGCTCCTGAAGAGGCACCGGCGTCGCTGCCAGAGCCACGGCGGCTTGAAGAGACGGAGCCTGCTGAGCTCGGTCGGCGGCGGCCTTTAGCTCCTACATTCTTCGTAATACCACCAGCACTTGAAGTCGATCTCTTTTTCTTAACACGACCACCATCGTTAGACATAAAGTCCGTGGCAGAAGGTGACGCGGGCGCGCTATCCCCAAGCCCGAAATATTCACTATTGGCTGAGCCAGGGGTAGGAGAGATGGGCGAACCAGGGAGAGCAGGAGAATTTGATCCATTCTGATTGTTGTTCCACTGTCGGCCATCGATTGGGCGATAAGTATTGACCTTCTCACCCATACATGACAAGAAAGCGCCTGTGGCGCCAGGCGTCCCAGGTTCAGGCAATCCTTTTGTGGAGTCGTAGACTTCAAAGGCGATTTTGTGAAGTTGAGATACGGGATCTCCGCACACTTCTCCAGGAGAACAGAAGTGATCTGCGATACCCTTGGCACCTTCTTGGAGTCCACCACCAACAACCGTTGTCTGGCGATCAACTTTTCGAATAATCAATACGGGACTAACAACACCGGAAGTCAGACACTGCAAAACCACAGTCTGGTTATAGTAGATGGGGATTTGTGACCCGTTGTTTGTGAATGGAATGGCGTTTGGGGGCGGGGAAGGATAATCGGGTTGGGGAGGCGGTGGTGGAGGAGCGTCAACTCCCCCACCAGCTGGTTTGCTGACATCAACGATGTACATAACGAAAGGATCCCAGGAGGCCGTTCGGGCAATGAACGATGGTGTTGTCGACCGGGACCGTTGGTCAAGTCCCATTAAAGGGGCGCCATCTGAGCCTTTGAAAGAAGATCCAGAGCCAGAGACACAAAGGTATTTTGTAGAGACCGTTTGAGAACGCAAACGGTGAAACAATGAAATAGTAGAACCATGATTGATGCAGACTGAAGAAAAAGCGGTTTGTTAAAGAAAAACCTTTGGAAAGAAAGGCGAAGGGGCTGACGCTCGAGGTTTTTGGCACTCTGCCTCTTTTTGCTAGGTTTACTAATGACTTTTATAGGCCGACTGGGGAACGTCCCAATCACCCGTTCAGAGTCTTCCTCCGAACCTGGGGCTGTAATTTTGACCAGGGCCTCAACCTTCTTCTTTTTTTCGTCCACGTCGGAGATGAAAAGTTGTTTCCCAACACAGCGCCCAATATACGTTGTTCCTGTGGGAGGGTCGCCCACATCGAAAGACTTACCGGATGATCCGGTCCACTCAATGGATCCTTCCTGCGGCACGGGCTCGCCAGAGATAGAAATGACCACTCGAGGAGGGTATAGTTTGGGGTCTTCACCCCTTCGGACAACGTCAGTCCACCATGAATTGCCAATCATTATGGCGGTTGGTGGTGGGCATAGAAATCTAGGCATACACAATAAGGAGAGCGCAAAATAAGTAGCCAGAAATTTGACCTTTTCTCCGTACCATAGGATTTTTGGGCCACCTTGCTCGACATGACAATAATGGTCCGCTCTCCAAAGGCTAGTCGGTTGGGCGTGCGAACATACTGATCAAGAAAGGGACTGGAAAAAGATATTTATTTCAAATTCATGCAAAAGAAATAGCTACGTACCGAATGAATGTGTGGAGATCATTTGAAGTGCCCATTATGGGATGCCCTTGAAGCTTCATGCGTGCCAGGGTTTCGTCGACAGAAGGCATGCGGAGGGCCACATCCTGATGAGGACTGGCACCAATATAATGCGGCATCTCGTCGTAGCCTGCAACACCACCTTCTCGGAAAGAGTGAGTCGCGTGTGGGGCAACACTTCGCAAGATGTCAGGGCCATGATGTGAGGGAATCGTAGGGCCTGAGGCGTGGTTGTAGCGATCAGGTGGAAAACGACCCAGACGATCTTGGAAATGTTGGATTGTCGAGGGTGGGAAGGAAAGCCCGTTGTTCACACCTCCAATCCCGTACTCGTCAGAGTATTCGGACTGATAACCGGTGGAACTTCCGTTGGGAAGGCGACGTTCAGACATATCTCCGTAACCAGGTGTAGGATAATCCTTTCCTGAGGGATAAGCAGGGGAATGGTGAAGACCACTTACTGAGTCGCTCGGAGTTAATGGCGAAATCTTGTCACTGCTATAT
Source organism: Laccaria bicolor S238N-H82 (assembly GCF_000143565.1). Taxonomy (NCBI): domain Eukaryota; kingdom Fungi; phylum Basidiomycota; class Agaricomycetes; order Agaricales; family Hydnangiaceae; genus Laccaria; species Laccaria bicolor. Next base: position 918,259 of record NW_001889876.1, read on the forward strand.
GAAGAAGGCAAGCTGCTGATCATGTCGTATGGGTTGGTGTTGGAGCCGTTGAATGAAGGTACAGAATCACTGAAAGAGGAATGTGAATACACTCCCTCTGAGTGCATCCCATAATTGTGACCAAGAGAAGAAGAAGATGACGCGTTCGTGCGGTATCGGTTAGAGGAAAAAGAAGCACCGGACGAAGAATTTGGGAAAAGGTCATAATTGGTAGTGTCGGTAGCCTCCATCCTGTCTGGGTGATCATAGGTGTGCTGCTGTAGACTTCCACCAATATGGGGATGAGAGGGCGACGTGGAACTACTATCAGAGTTGTGCATATTAAACGGCTGATCTAGGTCTGGTTGGCTGTAGAGGCTGTGCGGGGGTTGTCCGTTGCCAGAAGGAAAATCGAGCGACATTTTTCGGTCGCGGGGATATTGAGCACCTCCTGAAGAAGGATTCAAGAGCTCAGAAAGATCCCAGCGGTGTAGTTCTGAAGAAGATGAGGGGATGGGACGAGGAGCAGCTGAGGAGACTGGCGCTGGTGCAGACGCAGCAGAGTGCGCGCTGTCAACGTTCATGATCGCCGTTCGGAAGATGCCGACGTGGTGTTCTGAACTCAATTATGAATCCTATCGATTGCAGGTCAGTGCTTTTAACGCCAAGTGATAGCAAGTCATCAGCTGTTGCTTTCACATCAAAAGGTGTACCTACATCGCGAAAGGTTGAGCGCAATCACTAAAATTGGGGGCCGTGGGGCTGGTCTTGTGAATCTTTAACTCTACGATCAGGGTAGAGCAGAACGAAAGGGAATGTTCGCTGATGTTGGGTCTAGTTGGGAGAAGGAAGCAAAGAGTACGAGAGATTTTACAACTGTCGTTATTGAACTTTATACAGATCAGAGATTTGCCCAGGATTTGCCTCCGTCGCATTACGCACGCTTTCAGACTCTTTCCAATGTTTTCATCCAAAACCCATTGCCCTCCGCTCCGAAAGACAAACCCTTCCTGCCCGATTGGTGGCACATCACCAGCAACTCGTGGTCATGTCGCCGGTCGGCGGATTTAGATGGATCTATGTAATCTCATCCTTCTCCATCTATAAGTAACGTCAGAACAAATCATGATCAGGACTTCGCTGAACTTCGGCGCTCGCCGGTGGTATGCCTTATGTATTCCAAGGTTTGTCCGATGAACTCTATCGTTTCGCCTGATTTATTTTTCCAAAAACCAATGTCCGCCAATCTTCAAAGTTGAGTCGGCTGAGACAAAACTTGGACCGTACCATTACACCAAAAAGATCATTCTTTTCCGGAGTCAATTAATATCAAGGCTTGGCGCTTACAAGAAAACCACTTACTGCACTGCGAGTACAACATGATATAGAGATCCTTGGTACATGGAACACTGGATGATGGCATCGGGCGGGACTTCTTTCATTATGCCACCCTGTTTCTCATCCCATGTAGCAATATTCAGACGGGTGCCGCGAGACTCTCACTTGGATAAAGATTCCCGGAACCGGCGGCTCTAGAGTGATATCGGTGGTTGTACCCGTTGATAAGGGTCGATTTTGAACCTCCACGTATTCGGGTAAGACGTCCTAGGCTGTCCTAGGATGTCACAATCAAACTCCTGATTACCCTCATAAGGTTCAAAGTAAGTAGGTAACGTGGGGTACTAAGATACCTGGAATCAATCTTAACAGCTTATGACAAGACCAGGTATAGAACCTACCGGCAGGATCAACCGCTTTTTACGGTAAAAAAGTGTTGCGTCCGGATCGAAGTATGCCATTATGCCTTTGTAGAACCCGTCTTGTTACAATTATGGCTCAATAGGTATGGAAACCGAGTGCCACAAAACAGCCACGAGATAGATTATCATAAGGGGATAATTGTCTCCTCACAAGGGAGCAGCAAGAAGCAGGGTTGATGGAATATCTTCAAGGATAGTGATGGAATAACTTGAGCAAGACGTTTGGGTGACAGAACAAAGGCGCTTACCGCAGACGCAACCTTCGTAAAACAAAGATTGATATGATGCTCAGACGGCCCGCCAGCGACTTGATGTCATGAACTTGGCCGGTGAAGAGCCGGGCCATTGGCTAAGCAGCATCGCAAATTCACTATCAAGAGGAAGTCCGGGGATGCAGCTTTGCCGAATCGCAAGTTTGAAGCAGGTACGACCAAAAAGTCCTGTCGGTACGTAAGAGAACGCTGTTCAGACTCCAAGATGGGATGTGAGGAGCGCTAGCCAGGGCCAGGTGATTGAAAGTTTTACATAGGTTTATCATGGAGCGACTGCTTGAAAGCGTGCTTGTTTTGAACGCTCCTGAGAACCTCTATGTAGGGAAAACAGTTTCCAGTTCTTGAAGTCGTTGAGTGCTCCTGGGTACTGCTCCTTGAAGTCATTCATGTTTTCGCGGTCAAAAGTCGCCTTGTGTGCAGTTACTACTAGGTTTTAGGCTACACGACGTGTGACAGGTGACAAACAGCAAGGCTTGTGATCATCTTCCACTTCCCGTCGTCGTGGTCGTCGACGCTGCCTTTTCATCCATCCCTTCAGTACTCTTCTTGTTTCCAAAGGAGGGAAGAATTACTAGGAAGGACAGCCAGAAGGAGCTCAGATTGACCCAACATTTTTTCCATCTATTGCTTGATTTATCTAAATCCTCACCCCAACCAGTAGGCACCATTATCCTGCTGAAAATCACTCTTTGTCGCAACGCACCTTAGTCAAAAGACTTGCTTCTCCAGCCATGTTGGGCTCTTCGTACCACTTGCAGGCTTCACGGCCTCGACAACCACCCGCCCCGCTGAATTTCGACGTCTCGTCCTTCCAACCCTCCTCGATTTTAAGTACTCACCAAGATGCCCAAACCCTCCTTTACGACCTTCCTTCTGCTGCATCTATGTCGCCCCCAACTAGTCCAAAATTAAACAATCGCATCATTTCCCCAACATCCCCTTCATTTCCCGGGCGCTCACGAGCGACCAGGAACGGAAGGCCCACACCTCCCCCAAGTGGGCGTCATCGATCAAGCACCCCTCTGGGCGTCGCACCAAGCGAACTTGAGAAGTTCGCAGAGCACTGTCGTGCTTGGTGAGTGCCGTCGTGGATTGAGTAGCATGACATTGAACTGAAACATTTTCAGGTACTACCGTCAAGATGACGACTCTGGCCGCTTGATGACCCAAACTCTGGCCACCCTTCCGCCTTCTCAGAGAGCCCCCTTTTCACGAGTTCAAGCTTCGATAAGATCTGCATATCATCGTTCTGTAAACGCTCGTCGACATGCGGAATTTCAAGCGCACCTAAGTGCAACTCAACCTGGCGGCTCATTGATGCCTCATTCAAGGTCCAATCCACGAGGAACCCTCGCACAGAAAGGTTTGTATTTTTTTTTTTTTTTGACGTGTTGTGAAATTCATATGTTTGAGAAAGAACGGCACGAACGCGTGGATCGATTTATTAGAAATTGGTGTACCGTAGGTATGCCCGGTACTCAACCGTTCTTTGAAGCGTAGGTTTTATTTTCTAGGGACTGCGCAATTGTTTGGATTGACTGGATGTACTTTGTTAGGTTATGGGCAGTGATGCGATTGCAGGTAATTCCTGAAGACTTGGGTGGCACAGGAAGGAATCGATTAGATTGGGAGTTTGATGACGCTGTTTTCAAAGAAGCTGCGTAAGTTACTCAAAAATTTCCGCGCCATTTGGAGGGACCTGATCTACTTCAGAGGGAAAGACTTTATGTTGGAAGCCATTGACGTTCTGAAAGGAGTTAGTCTTTCTCATTTAATTTGGCGAATTACGATTCCAATATGCCCTGTAGGTACTTGCCTTCGAGGAGACACCGTCGATCAAGATCCAATCACCAACATCTGGGCACAGGAGGGATGCAAGCGTATCAACCGTCCATTCTCGCTCCCGCTCGCAGCCTTTACCATCCCACCAGAAACTCTTAGCAGGCACTTCAGTGGTTCAACCAAAGCGCGCCAGAGCACCTAGTGACCCATTTTTAGACTCCCCTACCCCAGCCCTGTCCCGTTCCGTCGCCTCTGCGTCGTCCCATTTGTCCGGGAATATCGCTTCGTCCGGCGATGGAGAAGAGCCATCCAGTCCCGTTGATAGGGACCGTTCGACGACCCCACTTATGGGCGATTCTATGTTTGAAGATGGTGACGATGAAGGGGAGTACATGCGCATCTGGACTTCACCAGATTTGTCAAACCCTGAGCTCATCCAACTTCTCAAACTGTTCCCCGCTTTCGTATCGAGACGACCTCTTCCTCGCTTTCCGACCGCTTCCAGCCGCCATCCAGACATTGAAGAAGGGGATGATGAAGGCACGGAGGGCAAGCATATCCGATTCGGAACAGGGTCGATGTGCATCTCCTCCAAACAACGAAGTGATGGCTGGGAGGGCAGCTGGTGGACCCGAGTCATTCTGTGGTGGAGGAGAATTTTTTGTTAGACCAAATTTTTCAAGCACGGACAAACTAGCCCAGGACTTGCTCCTCCGTATCGTTGTTTTTCGGCATACAGGCGCCTCCAACAGACAGCGGACGCTATACCACATTGCATTTACTTATCTCACTAACTTTGCACTAACTCATGTAGGTAACATATCATCCTGGCGATGACATTTGTATTTTGAATAAGAACTACTCGATGGACGGGTGACGTTTCCGCCTATCGTACAAGCGAATGCATGCTTGAATCAGTAATTTAAAGTCATGAACCATTTTGCATCATGCTTGTCACTACGAAATACCTCGAGTCCCAAAATGCATCTCTCCCATCGCTTGTACTCCAAGTGACCCAGCTTGTGGACTCGTATATGCTGTGGATCGGTGTCAGTGAAGGGTCACCCGATGACGCTCAGATTACCGTCATGAGAGGCAGGTTATCGAAGGATTGGGCTTGTGCCATGCCCCCGAAAGCCGTAAGTTCTTTTCATGAAATCAGTTTGATGTCGATCCTAGCCTGCGCAGCCTAGCCTGGTAGGACCTGCAACCTCCTTCTTCCGTTCATCCACTTCAGACGTTGCACTGTCAATGGCACAGCGTCTAGGTAAGAATCGTGAATGACCGACCAATAAACGAAGCTAAGTGCATTATTCAAGCAAAACGCTTTAAAAAGCAGATGTTCTTGTCTGTCGACGTACCCCATTCCTTCCTTTCGATGGGGAATGGACAAGAGTTGTTACTAGAGGCAGAGCGTGGTATTGTGGTGACATTGAAAGAAATGGAGGGTGCACAGACCAAGTAGTTGGTATTAGTTCTGTCACAGCTAGACACCTTTCAAGACAATCCACATCCAACGCCTGTCCAACGTCCTTCCCAACGCTCATCTCGGCCTCGTCGACGCGCGATACGACGATTGAATGGATAGATAGCCGTGATTATTCGGAAGCCAAGTTATTGTGTCGAGCACGACGTGCATCGATTACCAACCCTGAACCCCTTACACAGCTCTTCACCAGTGACCACAGCTATCAACCTCGTTTTTTTATCGCAGGATATTGGCTCACCACCACTGACAGTGAGCTTGCAACTCACGGCAGACGCCAAACGCCATCCGCCACGGTCACTCTTCCCAGAAACATGTCGGAACCTGAACTCTACATGCCTGACACAAACGAAAGCTTCGATCTTCCCCGTTGGCAGACTCACGTCGACCCACTTTCCTCCTCTGCCCAAGCCGCCCACGCTGCTCAGGTTTCTTATCTGTATTCTGGCCCACCCCCGCCCCAATCTCATTCCGCATCGTCGCCCCAGCGCTTACCACCGCTCCATCAAGCACCAACTGGGCCATCCAGGCAGTCCCGTATATCTCAACTTCTTGAACAGGAACAACAAATTGCCCCTCAATACACGTCATCTACGCAAAGCCAATTGGCTCGTAGTGCGTCTCTCGGCGCCGGAACTGGCGCCATTACAGCTGCCTCAAGAGCTCGACGCCATCATCAACCCGACGATTTGGAAGGTGCCTTCAGTGCTGATAATCAAACTATGGCCGGTCCACGACAACAACCACAACTCTCCCAAAACTCTTTCTATTCTCCCAGTGTTGGATATCAGCCGCAATCGATGACAGGCACACTCGCTGCGAACTCCTCGGCAGCTCCCTCTTCTAACGATTCATATTCCGACATGTACTACAATGGCGCTGCAACACATCCTCCGAAACGACTACAACCATCTCACGACGCTAATGCCCCATCTCGTACAGGACGTTCTCCTCTCCGTGTGCCCAACACCCCCACGTCGACTTCCCTTCTTGATCCATATTCACAACAATCGCAGTACTCGCCAACAACGGCAACCTACTCATACGGCCCTGCCGTTGACCAACGCACTCACTCTTCCTACCAGCAATCTCATAGTCGGAACCACTCACAAGTTAAAACTGAATCGGCAACCCCTCCAATTTCCTCCCCTTACACGTCTCAGTCTTCGGGACACCCTATTGGTGCATACTCCTCGTCGTATGCTATGGATACATCAAGTCCTCACCCACCGTTACAATCGCATCTCACAGCTCAAGTTTCGGTCAGGCAAAATTCCATCTCAAACCCGTCTACACCCTTGTCATACATGCATCCAACTCCCGGGCCTGGCTCCCACTATTACCCCCAAGATCAATCAATGGTCGTTGACATTCCTCCGCCGAAGAGACGTGCCTTAGGGTTTCGTCGTGTACGGACTGTACATGATCTCCAACCTCGCCTCGATGTAAGTCCGGCTGGTCGTAGAATGGGTAGCGATGGTGTATATCTCTCAGTGAGTGACTTGAATAGACGCCCCCTCAACTATTAACTTTTTGCTGGACAGCCGTTGCGACAACTCACCACCAATATTCTTGACACGTATCGTATCTGCAATCCGCAGTTCCGATATGAATCGGCCCATAACCCACGGCGCGTTTTAACAAAGCCCAGCAAGCCAGCGCACAATGACGGTTATGATAATGATGACTATGACTATATCCTCTACGTCAATGATTGGCTGGGTACGGAAGAGGGCCACAAGTGCGTCACCCTTTTTATCCAGCCAGAAGAATGTTCATGACGCACCTTCAGATATTTAATCCTCGATATTCTGGGTCAGGGAACCTTCGGACAGGTCGTAAAGTGCCAGAACATGAAGACTCATGAGATTGTCGCGGTCAAGGTGGTTAAAAATAAGCCTGCCTATTTCAACCAGAGTATGATGGAAGTAACCATCTTGGAGCTGGTATGTACTCAATGTCGTGAGATTTCTACCTTGACATTGTCCGATGCAGCTCAACAAATCCTGTGATCCTAACGACGAGCACCACATACTTCGTCTTCGCGACTCTTTTATCCACCGAAGTCATCTCTGTCTTGTCTTTGAGCTTCTCTCCTCTAACCTCTACGAGCTTATCAAACAAAATCAATTTCAAGGATTGAGCACTCAGCTCGTTAAAGTGTTTATGGCTCAATTATTGGATGCGATGACGGTACTGAAAGAAGCTCGCCTTATACATTGCGATCTAAAACCCGAAAATATCTTGTTGAAGTCGTGAGTACTACCAATAGCAACCGAACTTACGCCTTGATAAATTCTTTGCCAGCCTCCAATCTCCTCAAATAAAAGTTATTGACTTTGGATCTGCATGTCACGAACGTCAGACGGTGTACACATATATCCAATCACGGTTTTATCGCTCACCGGAGGTGCTCTTGGGGATGTCCTATACTGCGTCGATCGACATGTGGTCATTGGGTTGTATTGCCGTCGAGTTGTTTCTCGGATTGCCTCTCTTTCCAGGAACAAGCGAGTATAACCAATTGACGCGCATTATTGACATGTTGGGGTGTGTAAATCATACATTCCATCTGCGAAATGGCTAACATCTGTGCTGACCTCACAGACTGCCTCCTTTGAGTATGCTAAACACGGGCAAGCAAACGAATCAATTCTTTGACGTCTGGGAGACCTATAATCCGCAAGCCAACCAAACCGAAAAAAATTATCGTATAAAGAGCCTGGAGCAGTACTCCCGGGAGCACAACACAAACGAGCAACCTGGAAAACAGTACTTCAAAGCCACTTCGTTGCCTGAGATCATCAACACTGCTCCAATGCCGACATCCAAGTCCGCGCGCTCGGCTCACGAAATAGAGAAGGGTGTGCAGTTTACGTTTCTTTCTTCGAATCCATCACTCAATCTATTCACAGAATTAAATAATAGAGCGGCGTTTATTGACTTCTGTCAGGGTCTTTTGAATTTGAATCCTGTCACAAGATGGACCCCTCAACAAGCGAGATTACATCCGTTCATTACTGGAGAGAAGTACACAAAACCGTTTGTGGTACGTTATTCTATGGGTCGACTTGAACATCTAACATAATTCCCTGCAGCCTGATGGACTTTCCAGCACATCACAGTCAAGTGCCTCCTCAACCGCAGTAGCGGATCCTAAACGGCCATACGGTGGTCTGGTTCCCTCGCAACCGAAGGGCACTCGTGCATATCAGGATGCGGCTTCCTACAATCAACATCTAGCTCAGCATCAGGCATATACTGCACAAGCTCAGGCTGCCTCACAAGCAGCCGCATCGTTCCGGAACCCATACATCACACCACAAAATCCTCAGGCACAATCAACCACCTTCACAACCACGGCCGATGGTGTCGGTGTTGGATATCAGCAACCAGTACAACCTCCACAACCACCGCAGCCACCACAACAACAACAAAACGCATATGTTACAAACCCCCCAGCCGGTGGACAAAGAGGTCTTACTCACCAAAACTCCACGGGGCAGTTGGGCGCCAGTGGTTCGGTTGCTCAGTATGCGGCACACAATACTGGAGCAAGTCTGGGCGCCGCGCATCTAAACCCGAACTTGCCAACAACGTCGTACTTCCCTAATTCTCGCGCACGTGCCAACACTATTAATCAGATGGATACTGTCCCACCTGCGTTAGCGCGGCTACAGCACATGAATCAGGATGTCATTGCCGGCCGGAACGCTTTGACGCCTGTTCTCAACCGTGATGATGCCATGCGCGAGTGGGAACGGAGACAATCTGGGAAGCCTTCCGCAGCACAGCCATACCCCCAACTAGAATATCTCCAGCAACAGGCTGAAATGGCTGCGGCCTCTGGTTTGACAAACTGGGGAACCTCACACACCAGATATCCGCCCCCACCATCCAAGTTGTCACACTCTTATCATCCGCAAACTATTATGGTGGACGACGAAAACAACCACAACAATAGACGAGATGCCGTTTTGTCGAATGTTCGATCTGCGGCACGCGGCGAGGGTTCAAGTGGGGTGTATAGTGGTAGTGCCATTATCTCCAGCCCACCTCAAGCTTATTCAAGCAATACCACGGCGAGTGGGAACCGCTATACAACAAACTATGGTCAACCCCAGCAGCTCCAACCGTCGGGTGCAGTGCCGTTTGATTCGGTCGATCACCGCGCGAATATTGGCAATATCTATGTGCCAATACAGCCTGACCAATATCAAAACTACAGCGTACAAGCACCGCCCTCTTCGGCGCGACATGCCCCGCCTCAAGGACAGGCAGCTCAGCCATCCTTTTACAGTTCTGGAGTCGTTCCTTCAGGTCAAACAGGATCGGGCCCTCAGCGCAATCCTTTCACGACATCCGATGGTCCCCAGCAATCCCTCTCCAGTCCGAAGGACGGTCGATGGCCAAGATGATTTGTGCAGGACACCATCTCTTTTTCTTCTTCTCGCCTGAATGCATCATGTCTGAGTTTCCCCTCTTCATATATCAGACCTCCTTTACTCGGGTTTTCTCTTGCACAATGTTATCAGCACTTCAATATTATGCACTCGATTCAACAAGGACCATTTGGGATGGTGCGATACGAAACCTCGTGAAAGCTTTCACAGATCTATATATATCCTCTAGGCAACGGAAAGTTATATCTCGATGAGATTAATGATCTACAATTTGCTAAATATTTCCTCGACTTCCCAAGCGCCTCCCCAGAGCTGTACTGCGCATTGTAGTCCGTTAGAATGACCTTCTTTTTCAATCCGCTTTTGTAATCCGCGGTGAGTTCTGCAGAGAACCAGATCTTGGCTGACATCGAAAAACCATTTTTAAAAACGACGAAATTCAAGAGCATGGATGGGACACACGTTCGCAAATGCAAGATTGGACAGAAATCGTTTGTTCCGTCCCCGACGTAAACTATACGATCGAAATTCTTCCCTTGGCGTGCAAGGAACGCGTCCAACTCTTCTCCTGTTCTGACATCAGCAAAGCAAGCTCACCATTGCCGAAAACCTGACCTTTGCACATATTGGGGCTGCAGCCGACCTTGCACTTATGTTGCGGACCGCTGGGATCAACCCTGCGATTCAGCTGAAGAAGACCTGAACTCTCCCACTTGGCAGGATTGGTAACAATTTCCTCAAAAAGGTCTTGAAGACCTTTTGACTAAAGTGCTCACCTCAGAATCAAAAAAAAAAATCAAAAAATGGGGGTAATGGTAAGTACCTCGAGAATTGTGGAGATGAATACTGAATTGGCGTTTGACAGGCAGAGGAATGTCGTCTTGCCGCCAGCCTTGAGATCGAGTACTCCACGTACCATTGCTGGATGCTAAGCGGGTTTAGACTGTAGAAGGGTGGATATGGGCGATTAATGCGCACAAAAGGCATTATTCGAAGGGCGTGCTCAATTTGATCCTTGGTGATGCCGCGAGCGTGGGCTTCTCTCAACGATTGTGCCCTTTTGTAAGGTAAATTGGTATTCCTCATATGAGTACGGGGTAGCCTCACACAAGATCCGTCCATTGAATTTCGTCTTTCAAGGACTTCATTTTGCGACGAAGGTCGGGCGCCAAGACCTCAAAAACCCATCTATCTGTATCCTGGTCTGCCATCGACCTGCGCACGTAGGTAAGCCAGGATAATGAGAGACTGCTTATAGTCTCTCACCAGTCAAAGTCGAAGACGATGAGTTGGCCAGCCATTCTATGGCGATGGTCGTAGAAGATAGAAGTAGCCGGATTATATAATCAGACAAGTAAATGAGAAAAGAATGATTTTGCACTTGTTTTATGCCTACCACGGTGTGTAAGGCCAAGGCGTCTTTCAAGAAATTGTCAGGCTTGCTCGAGCTCACCGACACCCATCTCCAATGGACTCAGGACGGGAAAAAGGCGCCTTCAGTACGCGTTCCTTACGCTGAAGCATATTGTGAGTTCTCTGAACACCTTGTCTCTTCATTGACTCATTTGCAACAGCTTTGTTCTGTAGTAAAGAGGGCGCCTCTCAGGTCAGGCTCAAGCTTGGTCTTATTAGCGATGAAGCGGGTCACAACTTTACTTTCACGTCCCCCATCGCAAACGCCGAGCGTGAAGAGTTCAAAAAGGCACTCACTCCCATTATAACTCGCAATAAGCTACCTGCCGCGCCTGTTAATCGACCTCCTGTGACGGCTGCAGCCCTAGTGCCCAATGGACCATTGCCTGTGGTACCTAAAGCACCCCTCCATCAACCGATAGCGCCCTCGCGGCCCCCCGCCTCCCGTGCCACATCTGTCTTGAGTGAGAGGAGAACGACCCCGGTCATCGCTGGAACCGACCCTGCCAGCGATTTCCGACTTCGCAAGAGGGTTCTTATGAGCAATCATGAACTCGGGTCCCTGCACAAAGATCTTGTCATGAGTGGTCAAATTACAGAAGCTGAGTTCTGGGACGGCCGTGAGGTTAGACTCGAATGCCCTTGCATTATGTATCGTTCAAATGTCTTCCATAGCACCTTCTTCTTGCACAAGCTGATACAGAAAGTCAACGAAAAGGCAAGCCGGGCCAGCTTGTGGACCCTCGTCCTGAAACTGTCGACGGTGAAATCAAGATAAAGATTACGCCGCAGCTGGTTCACGATATATTTGATGAATATCCCGTCGTAGCGAAGGCTTACAGCGAGCATGTACCCAAGAACGTATGGTATCTTCGTCCTTGGCTAGATGTCACAACTCAGGATCTCAACCATACAGTTGTCTGAAGAACAATTTTGGAGACGGTATTTTCAATCCAAACTCTTCAATACACACCGTGCATCTATTCGTTCGTCTGCAACCCAGCATGTTGTCAAAGCCGACCCCATTTTCGACAAGTATCTGGAAAGGGAAGATGACGGTCAGTCATGTCTTGTCAACAGTGACAGCACCGCTCAACAATCTCTTTCACCCACAAGAGCTGGAACCTAGGCGGCAACGTTCGGACCCAGTGGAGCTTTTCGTCAACCTTGGCGCAACTTTAGAGGACCATGGAGAGGTGATACTGGCTCCAGCTCGACGTCCTCTGCCTAATTTACCCTCTACAGACTGGAAACGAAAAGGATGTCACTATGCGAGCAGGCCGGCAAAAGGGTGCTTTGCCTCTCATTCGAAAGTTTAACGAGCACTCTGAAAGGCTTCTGAACTCAGCCCTGTGAGTGGACCTGTCTTCACAAAGCAAATACCGCTTACGGAGCCGATTCGAAGGGGCGAAATTCCTTCAAAGCGACGTCGTCTGGATGTAGGAGAAGTATGCGTATTTCTAACAATCTTGAACAGACCGAAACACTCATCAACATCAGGATGCATACTCAGAAATAGACATCGAGGATTTACACGACCCCGAGGCTTCAACTGGCATCATTCTTGAGATGAAGGGATATAGAGAACGATACTATGAAGGTCGCATGTCGAAACCCGCCGCCGAGGAAGTTGCAGCTGAGAAGGTAAGCTATGGCCTATGACCAAAGCAACTATAATGCACTCATACAAGTACCCCCAGAGTGTAGACTTCAGGACCGTTGTTCGCGAAGCAAAAGCTGACCTGCAAGAATGGGATAAACAGTTGACTCAAGCATGTTGTCTAACAGCCACCACACCACGTCGCTGACGCCGTTTCTTCGCAGCTAAAAATTGATCGGAAATCTGGTGACTCCGCTTTGCTTGCTATGACGCAGAACGTCTCGGTAAGATTGGATGTAAAGTCAAAAAAAAGTAAAGTGCCTTTTGTCTTGGAACCCGCCTGTATTAACCATCCTAGACGATATACCAGACGTCCTTTTCAGACAATTGACAACTTGTCAAACTGCCGCCAATGAATTTCTCCGGCAATTCTGGTCCGCCTCGTATCCTCCACTTTCTGAGGTACCCAGCGTGTCCACGGCTACACCTGCGCAGCGGGCAGCAAAGGCCACAAAAATGATAGGCTACCTTTCAAAAACGCACGAAAAGGTGCAGGCCCTCGTACAGAGTGCAAGTATGCACTCTGTTGAGCCAGCGCGTGTTGAAATGGTGAGTATTTCTTTTCCTATTGTACTATGACATAAATCGGGAGGTTTGCAGGCTATGAAGCCCGTTCTCAATGCGGTTGACCACGCCCTCGCCTTTCATCAAAGCAGAACTCGCCCCAAATAGACCGTTCTGGGACATTGAATCATAGCATCATCGTTACTTTATCCAGGATATACCATAATGTACTAATAATAGTGTATTGTCATAAAGCCTACCTACCGCCCGAAGGGGTTTGGTTGCTTTTGCAACTGTGCCCCTGATGAGTTTGTGCATTCGTACGTCATGTACATCACAAGAAGGTGGAGGGCGAAGGCATAACAAACGAAAAAAGTCCGAGCACGGCGGTTTCCCAGTATCGAACGTGTCATAACGAGGACACTGCGCTCGACGGGGTTAAGGTTTTGATAGGCCCTTGTGGCTTCCTACAAAATTGATATATTACCACGATGGTGGAAAATGAACGCCAACTTACCCTGCCCCGGAAAGCTTCGAATGGGTTCATAGCCTCTTCATATCTTGCGTGGTATTTGCTCATGTCATCTGGGCGGCCAGGGAGGGCGGGAAGAGGATCCAGTTGCGTAACAGGTCGTGAACCCGACTCTTCCCTGTAGCTTTGCATGTACCGCACTTTCTCGTAAAGTTTCAGATTGTCTGTCTGGAGAGCTTTGATTTCCGCGCGGAGTTCTGAGATAATCTGGAATTGTTTACGCAACTCCTGGAAAACGATTTCGATACCAGACTTTCAAAGGAACGCATAAGGTGACCGCACCTCTTCAAGTTCCGCATTCCGTTGCCTGAACCGGTCTCGCTGACTTGTGACAATAGGAAGAATGGACGTATCTGCGGAAGAAGTGAAGGGTGTTGGACTTGTGCGCGCAGATGTATCCTTGATGTAATCATTGGAATTAAGTTTGCGACAGAAAAGAGAAGTTCATCACCATTAAGTTACTGCCAAGGTCTAAGTTCGCGAGTGGACCCGGTTCCCCCTCGGCGTGAGTAGTGTTACCGTTCATCTTATGGTCATTCATGGCCAAGAGATCAGTTTCTAACTTCTCATTCAGCAATTTCTGCCTTTTTAATTCCGAACTGCTGGTTTCCAATTGTTTCTCAAGTACTTGAAGAGATGCCTCCAATTCACCGTGTAGAATCTGCAAGTGCAAATTTAGCGAGGTCTCACAAACACAGAGTATCCAACTTGCTCGAAACTTCGTAAGCTCTTCCTGCAGACGTTTATTTTTTGTGGCAAGCAGAGCTTCAAGAGATTTCCCTTCTTGGTTATTTGCTTTGTCGGCATTTGGATTTGGAAGATGCAATTCCAACGTATGACCATCAGCGAGCTCTTTATCCTCGTCTGTATCTTCGAAGCCAGAAAACTCGACATACTATGCACCGACATCATGACCTTTATTCAGGAAGACATAGCATTTGATTCTTCACCTTCATAATTTCCAGTTCGCGTTTTATCTCGTCGTAGTCACCAAATTGTTTTAGCCGCTGTTTAAGCTGCTCTATTTCGGCTACCTGGAAAAAAGTGAACCGGTATTCTATGTCCTGTACGAACCACCTAACCTTCTTTTGGAGCTCCTTTGCAATGTCCGAAAATTTCTTGATGCTTGCCTCCTGAGCGTCAGAACTGATTTTTTTCTGGGCTTCATGAGAACGAGAAAGCCGTTCGGTCTCAGCCTCCAGCTCGGATATCTGAAGCTCCAATGCTTTGACTCTATGATACACGGAAGGTAGGTTAGAGATATAGGGCCAAAAATATCATTTTACCTGTCCGACGATTCGTTGCCACTTTTTATCGTTTCAATTTCAGCACGCAAGATCTCCTGTATTGGGGAAAGGTTAACTAACCCCCACATGCCAAGAAAACATAAATCATACGTTTCGCCGTTCAACTGTAGCGATGCGACTGTTGGCACGATCCAAATCCGCGGCTATCATGTCTACCTCGGCAAGTTTTGTAACAACTTCTTGATCTAAGAACAGCAGGTGAGACTCATTCCCGTTGTTAACGCCAATATCGCACCTTGTCTCTGGCTGTGATCAAAGAGTTTCGCTTCTTTACTTTCGTTTGACATCCGCAAATCGCGTAATTGGTTTTTAGTGAGGGTCACTTGACGCTGTAAGTCCTGTTCGCTGAAAGTAGATGAACAAAAAATGTGAGTTGATGGGTATGGAAAACAGACCGTTCCTCGTAATTCCGAAGTTTCTCATCATAAGTCGCGTTGAGTTCATTGGCTTTTTGGGAAACCTTCTCTTGAATCATGTCATCCATCTTTCAAAGACACATTGATATGGTTTGTGAAGCGAGAGGAGAAGAGGTCTCGCCTTCTGCTCCAACTGCTCCACTTTTATTTCCAGCTTCTTCTTGGAAGTCTCGACAGATGCAAATCCGTCTACTTGTTTCTTCAGTTCGAGGTTTTCACTACGCAGGCGCTGAAGCTCTGCTTCGTGTTCAATGGCTTCGGCAACCTTGACCGCCTGATCCTACAGAGAAGAAATATTGAAGAGAGACGCGAAAAGCGAACAGAAAGTAATCCATACTACTGCTGTTTCAAGGAGGGGGTACGGATCAGGTACTTCGGCGAGAACTTTATACACATGCAGGAAGGCATTGTCAGACGTTTTTGAACGTTTAGTTATGTTATCAATTTCTGTCTGGTAAGCTGTGTGATGCCGCCCAAAAGTCAGAAACAGTTGAGATGAAGGTCCTTGAAGGACGCCTGAACCTTTGAGGAGGGCCTTGAAAGCATTCAGCTTCTCGTCGTCCTGGAGCTTCTTGAATTCTTTGGTAACAATAAGCACGCGTATTGGGTGGGTCTCTCAAGTCTGAACCTTTGGTTTTGTCTGCTAGGGCTTTTCTTCCGAGAAGGCTCTCCTTCTGGTTGTCGACTAGTTCAATGCCCTGCGCATCCAGTTTCGTCTGGAGTTCAGTCAAGTTGATATCTGCAAATGAATGATAAACAAGGTTGGCAAATACCAGGACTATAAACTAACCTCGCCATGTGGCAAGAGCAACTGAGAAATTCGTATCCTCCGAAGCCATTTGGTAGGAGGAGAGGGTAACAGCTGTGAAGCAGTGCACGTGACGCCAGCGACATTGATTTCTTTGACTTTTTTCAACTTTCTTGTTGCTCGACTCGATGAATTTGTCTCTGCTCAAGCGCGCTTATTCAACAGCGCGTCCCTTCGTTCCCCCCTCTCAGCTGTATAATTCTGCAACTAGGGGGTCAGACAGGCCACACCAACAACGACGGAGGACCAAGCCCCCCCCAACTTCCCCCACCTTTTATACCGCTCGTCCGGACTTCTACGATGCCGTATTGGGCTTGGAGAAAGCTCTTGGGGACGCAGGCAATGCACTTCGAAGCGTACAACTTCTTCCGCTTCCAGCCTTCGCCCGTGCAAGCCTCCCACCTCTTCAGCCTGTTTGGAAGACACCTGAGCAGATGACGGATAATTTCAAAACTCACATGACAACAACGCGCTATCGTAAAGTTACAAAAATTCTCAATCAACTGAACGACTACCACCGAATCGCGAACACGGCTGGCAATAGCGACCTTGCGGGTGCCATTCACAACATCCTTAAAATGTTTGAGAGTCGAAACAAGGACGCCTATTTGGCAAGGGGAAAGAGAAAGAAGGTGACTCTGGACGAATACGGTCGATCCTACACTGTTGGCAAGCGGAAAACCAGCTCTGCTCGAGTATGGATGATCCCTATACAGCAGCCATCATCCATCCCGGAATCGTCTGGAGATGCATCCGAATCTTCGCCAGTCACCGCATCCGAGTCTTCGCCAGTCACCACATCTGAATCTTCTCCAGCCACCACATCCGAATCTTCACCAGTCACTACAACTACCATCCTTGTGAACAACCTTCCTATGAACGAATACTTCCCGCTGCCCATAGACCGCGAACGAATTACTCGACCGCTACAAGTTGCGGGGATGCTTGGGAAATATAATGTGTTTTCTCTAGTTCGTGGTGGTGGAACAACGGGCCAGTCAGGTGCGCTGGCTCATGGAATTGCAAAGGGTATTGTGGCACACGAACCCGACCTTGAGACTATGTTCAGAAGAAGTAAGTTTCTTCTCCGTCTTTCTACCAAACACTTTTGACTTCGATTGCAGCCAAACTTACGAGACGCGATCCACGCATGGTGGAGCGGAAGAAAACGGGTCTCGCGAAAGCACGCAAGAGGGTCTGTTTTTTTCTCTTTTGCTACAACGACTCCCTTCTGACAACGACTACAGTACACCTGGGTCAAGCGGTAGTGGCTTATTCTCACACGCGCTGCAACCAATGCATATTATTCTACTAATGAAAATAAAAAGATATAAACTGATATAAACTGAAACGGTGAGGTATAGAATGCAATGATAAAGTAAGTATCACTGAAAAAAGAAACTTTGCACATCGGACTGCGCAAATGGAATGTTACAAGCAGGACACTTTCGCTGTCGGGTTGAAATGCGTGCATCTACACAAGGCTTACAAAAAGCTGAACATCTTCTCAGTGCCTGACGGTGACAGCAACAATGCGGCGGCACTCACTGTGCAAACATTTTGTGATGATGACGCTCCGGAAATTTTGGCAGCACGTCGTGCATAGAACAAGTTTCTGGATGGATAGCTATTAAATTCTGGAGCCAGAAGCAATCAGAGAGGCCACCCACTCGGTAATCTTCTCCATTCTCCGACTCCGAGCGCTTGATGCTCGCGTCTGCCACCGCTTCTTTCCTCTGCCGCTCTAACTCTTTCTTTGACCGGGTGTATTCCTCCTCTACGATGCGGAGCTCGGATCGCTTCTGAATCAATGACTTTTCCCGCTCAGAAACCAAGGAGAAAAACTGTGCCTGGGGTAAACAGAGCTGCACTTATAGAGACTCGATGGAACGCACCTCTTGCGCTTTCTTCCTCTCGGCTTCGGCCAAGCTCCTGCACTCGAAAGTTTCCTTTTCCAGCTGTTCAACCCTGGAATTTAGAACGTCCACTGTTTTCTTCAGTAATACGTTCTCTTTCTCCATTACGCCCTGCGAAGGGGTCAAGTCGCGGCTAGAAGAATAATCAATGAGCTCACCGCCTGTGCTCTCATACTTTTCTCCGCATCAGTAAAGCGATCCACAGCCTTCCCCTGCTTTTCTATCGTCCTTGAGAGATTTTTCCGTTCCGTTTCTATCGCCTCCTTGTCCCGCATAGCGGCAAAAAACTTGTTGTCGGATTTCGCTTTCTGCCAAGGAAAAGGTGAATTATAACCAGCTATGAGTCAGTCCGTTATTACACACCTCAACTGAACTCCTTGACAGACGGTCCTCTAGACTGGAGAGGTCAAATACCTTATTTTTGACTTGTCGATCCAAAGCCTCCCATGCAGTTGATAACTTCTCCAATTCAGCGAACAAAGACTTTTCCGACTTGAAAGGGCTTGTTAGCATATACAATCCCGTCATAGGCAACGAAAAGAATTATACCTCAGTATGGTAAACCTCAACAAGCCTCAACCTCTCTAGCTCAGCCTCCTTCTTGCTCAGTTCCTCTACCAATTTTGAGACGTCTAGAGGGAGTGCAGAACGATCCCCATAGACCCTCCTGTATTTCTCCAGCTGTGACGTCGTTTCCGAAAGCTTTTCAACCATATCTGCATGTGCCCGTATATACTGCGAAATGTCTGGGTGGTCAGCTTGGTAAGCAGAAAGGGCTCGCTCGAGCGCCGTCGCCCGTGCTTCCGCTTGCCTAAACAAGTACATCAGATGAGCGCCGAAGTCCAGAAATTCAACACATACAACTTTTGGTCCCTGAGTGTCTCAATGAATTGGCGATCCGCCACATTACCACCAAGGAAAAAGAGCATCACGTCCTCTATTCCCGTATTTGCCGCAAGGTGCGCTTTCGTCCTAGACAACTCAGATTGAAGAACGAGAATACGCTCCTAAAGAACGAAAGGCATTAACTTCAAAGCATGAGGATGACGTGAATGGAACCTGCCGAACGCGAATCAACCAAAGTTTTTAACTCTTGTAGAGAGGCCAGTTTGACACTATCTTTGTGCTTCCGTTCATTCAGCTCAGCGGCCTGTTGTTCACGCTGCTCACGCAACCTCGCGTTCTCGTTATCTCGCTTTGCAAGCATTGCTTTCACCTCCTGCTGAACCTGCGTCGAAGAAGCCTACCATGGGGTAAGGTTTTTTAAGTCACCCAGGCAATTGCAAAACAAACCAAGATGCCCTCTTCCCATTCCCTACGCGATTCCAGCAGCTGGTAACGATCTGAAGAAAGCTTTCCGATTTCGGCATCCTTCTTTGAGATATCCGCTTCTAGCATGGAAGCATGGTCAAGTAGAACCTTATAGTAAGGACTTTCGGTGATGTGTTCAAGTGAAGGAGATTTCAACTGGTCACAAATGTGAGACGGAATGAAGCATCAAATGTAAATTAACCGTGCCTCCAACTGTAGAATAGTTTTTTCGTCCCGAAGAATGGCGGTCTCTCTTTCCAATTCGATGATCTTATTTTCTCGACTTTTCAGCAAATCTTGAAGCGCTTCCAGTTCAGAAACGTCGTGCATATGTTGCTTGAGTGATGGTTGCGGAACGACCTGAATGGAGATTAGAATAGATTGGGATTAAATTATCAAGACTCCCACCAGTGAACCGAACCACTCACTGCAGGAGAGGACGGCTTTCGCTGTGTATCCTCTTTCTCCCCATTACTAGCCCCCTTCTCTGGTGGCGCACGAGCCTCGAGAGCCACGACTGTTCCGCTGAGCGATCTTTCGAAACGGTTCTCTGCAGCTATTAGCGCATCATGATAACTATCCCTTTGAGTCGCGCAATCTTGAAGCTCGAGGCGCATTAGATTTATTTGTGACCGCAAAGACACACACTTCAAAACTGTGTCAGTAGATGACAATTACACCCCAATCTATATGAATACCTCTGTTTGTGCCTTCTGGCATCCAACAAATGCATCGCCTTGTAGAGCCTGCGACCACGAATCTCCGCCTAGTTGTACAAATTTTGTAACGAGAGCTTGCGTAGCATTAACAGTGTCACCCAGTGCGGTTGCAAGCTCTGGGATGTTGTCGTCTTCAATATGGATGCTGAGGTCAAATATGCCTGATATATCAACATTCAGCCTCCTGTGAAGATGACAAAGGGTTATTATACCTTTCGCGTCAATATTGACTTGAGGTAGGTCATTAGGTTTGATCAGCAGTCGAATAGCCTCGACCAACTAAGAACGCGACAACGAGAGTAAGGTATATCATAGGCACAGGTGCATAGCCAACGAACCTGAGCCCAGCAAGCAGACATTGCAGCCAACCCTGCTTCACAGGTGTTCTTGCGTCGTTCGAGCTCGTCTATGCGAAGCTGATTCCGTTCATTCTCCCGTGAATAGTGTTTCATTCTACGATAGATAGCTTCCTTCCTGAATAGCTAAGACATTATTCTGTGAGTAATCAACCTTTCGGGCCTCGAAAGCGAACGCTACCTCAAGATTGTCCCCAGGACCAGGTTCATCTTGCTCTGCGGCAACACCATTCACATGCGGACTGCCGTTCGAACCTGTTAGTATACGTTTCTTTGCGACAGATGTATCAATATCGTCAGTAAGAGGCCTTTTTCTGGATTCCATAGAGCGATATAGGGCGGTGGGGACGTCGAGAATGTGGACAACAACGAACGACTCGACTCGGAGTTAACGCTGAAGGGGAAATCTTAAACTCCGACGATCGGATTACCAATTTCTCAACATGACTGTTATGAACTGTTTATCCCACTGCTCTCCAACTTCGCTCCCCTCAATTACTTATATTTTGAGCCTGTACGCGATTTCTCTTTGGTCGAGCTCCAGAATTTCGCAATCGGCCGCACGGCCGTCGCCGATCTGGGTTTCTACGCAAGCCAAGTCCAGTCCCTGCAAAAGGGTTAGAAGTGGTATGTAAACATGAGCAATGATTGAAGTCACCTTGCGAAGGACAGTCATAGGCTGATCTGTAAATGCCAAATGTCAGCGATTTTTATCGGTCGTGTTCTCTGTAACTTACGCCAGATCCCTGTCTTGTAAACAATACCTTGGGCTGTAGTGGCACGGAATGCTCGTAAAGTCTGCATGTCTGGTCGATCGTCGGCACTATTCTGAGCTACCACAACCAAATACCCGTCTCCAGGATCTCCTACACCTTCACCCCCTCCATGGCCCATCGGAAGGAAAGCTTGGTTCGTGAATGGATGGCGCTCAAGCACTGTCAAATCTACCGTCCCATCGGCAGAGATATCTTCAAGGGGTTTACAACGATAGACTGATATACCGGACGTTGCACCAGAACCCTGCGGATAATTTGCATCTAGCAGAGATAGTTTGTGGAACTTAGTCGCCGTGCCCCCGTTGGCCGAGGTTACCTTTATTCCTTTTGGAACAGCGGCGTGGTCCTCGTATGCTTGCACAACTTGCCCAAACGCTGCAAATGCCTCTGGAGTCAATGGAAGAACAGGAACCGTGACGACTTTTGCAGCTGCTGAAAGTATGGTCGTTCTGCTGGAAACCTCGGATGTCAATTCTGCCGGGATATTGGTGTGCGGGTTCCTTGCTATTCTGCGACCAATGATCCGGATCCTCTTGATGCCACCGTCAGGGTGTATGGTGACCTTGACATGTGTGTACATTCGTCCATCCACATTCTCAAGTTGAAAGTAGTGTTGCCTATGCGACCCAAGTTTTATTCTGGATAAAACTGGCGTCCACGACAGTTCCTCATCCTTCTGAGTTGACCAGTCGACTTCGTTTTCGGCAAACAAAGCGCCCATTTCGCAACTTTCGGGATAGTTACCCTTAAAGTGAGCAGTGTCGATCTCAACTTGCTCGAGGACACCGGGTGTTCCGCTAAAACAGCATGAGTTTCGATCGACGTTCGGATCACCGCGGCATACAGCTTGATAATGACCCAGTCTTTGTGCCCCTTCTCTCTGCTACGCTTCGTTTCCCAGCCATCTCCCATATTCACGCCACGACCAGGTAACAGAAGATTGCTTCCAACACCGAAATGTTGGTCCGAAACATAAACAACCCGGCCACCAGAGAACACATGGGCGAGGTCGAATGCGGAGGAGATATCACTTAGGTAGACGGGAGACACATGCCCGTACACGCGGAAGCGAGCCTGATTCACGTCCACTCGTAAGAAAGAAGGTGTCAAGAAAAGTGTGGAACACCTTACAATACCACCGTCAGGATACATATTTAGTTTGACGAAATTAACAGAAGCTGAGGCTGGGACCTTGAACAAGTGCCGAGAATTGGGCCCAAGGTCTACCCTGGGAAGGACTTCTTTCCACTGATAGCCGAGAGTGAAATGGATTTCATGAGACGGCTCAAACTCAGCTCACTCTAAAATCGTCTACACGAGGAACTTCGGAGGGCAATGCGTTCAGGATTTCAATGGAAACCTGGGGTGCTTCATTTCCTATGAAGAGAAATGTTAGCTACATATTGTGAGGACAATTCTCATACCGTTAAAGTTTGAAGTGTCCACGTCGAAACCGACCACAGTGCCCGACGTTCCAAGCTGTAGGATGCACCTACCGAATCCGATGACAAATCACATTTTGCGTATCGTTGAATATTGAATCAGCTGAAAGGCATACCAATCATACGATGGATTGTGTCGTCGTGTTTCCCATCCACTGAAAAGTGCCCCGTTTGGCCCAAATTGGCCCTTCATACTCGGGGCGGGCTGCGAGAGTTTAGAAGCCTAGCTCAAACTGAGCCCAACATACCTCAACCAGTAACAGATGGTAAGCCTCTGCAAAGAACTCGTCGGACACAGAGATAATCCTTGCACCCAGTGATACGCTGGAGAGTTCTGAGCATCGCCTCTGTGACTAGTTCGACCAAATCTTCGAGGAGGAAAAGCGTACCAGTTGTATCTGAAAACTTCTCCAGGAATCTGTCCAAAGGAATTCTTTCCAAAGACATTGTAGTTGTAGAGAAAAGAACGGGCACGCGGCTGGGCCTAACGACTCACTCCGAACTCGGGTTCCGCAACAGCTGATCATTTATGTATGTAAGTATGCCAAATGTACAAAGGACTCTTTATCCGGCCGGTTATCTTATCAACGTGCATCAAGTCCTTACGCGTGCACTTTTACAAGTGAAAGTGTGCTTCAAGCCAAACGGGGGCTTGGAAGTCGAAGATACTCCTACGTCAAATTAAATAATCTTAGATGATGTAAGGTTGTTGGGGCAGCGTAACGTACCAGACGACCATTCCTCTGCAAGTCGTGCAACCGGCTGTGATCTTCCGTATGGTCAGTAGAGAGTTCGCACTCCAACCATTTGAACCCTCGGAAATGACTAGCATGCCCCAATCGGGACCCCACCATATCCGCAAAAGCTCCGTCTCTTGCTACCAGACGATTGTTGAGGAGGACAAGCTTTTCTAGGTAGGGAAGTAGGCAGCAAAAGGGCTTCTTGAAGAGAGTGAAGGAAAGCAATGACGAATACGACAGAATCACGAGGATGTCGTCTATCACAAATGGTTCCTTTGTCCAGTCCCCGAGGTCGTCAATAACCAGTTCTTCTAGCGATTGAAGGCAGGGATGGAGTACACAAATAAGAAAACAAGTACTTGATATGCCTGCATTATAGACTTCGAGCCGACGAAGGTGGCAACTAGATCTTTCGAGAAAACAACTGAAGGTGCCTTGAGGCCAGCGGGCCATGTCGTTGAAGTGAACAGCGAACTGAAATAGTTGAGGTAGACTCAAATGCTCCAAGAATGTGGAAAGATAGTTGTGACTGATGTTAACGACCAAAGATTTAAGCATGACGTGAACCACCGATTGGAAAAGAACGGCGCCGTTATGGGTATCAATGGTATATGAACACTTCCCAAGATTTGGGCACATGCAGAGGATTCGAATTGATGCTTCAACGGAGACAGAGTCAAGGGTCAAAGAGGTCAGCTGTATCCATGGAACAGGAGAAGAGTGGTCTCCAGAAAGAGAACGATCTGGAATGTGAGAGACATGGATATGCAAAAGGCGGGGAACGACTTTGAGACCCATAAGAGCATCAACTTCAGCCGATTGTATCTTGAAGGTCTCCAACATAGGGGTGGACTCTAGAATCGGTAGACGTGCGTTTCTTGAGAGGTGTAACCGAATACTGTACCACCTGGAGGCGTGTTGGCTGAAAACGCGTAATACTTCCTCCGCAACAAAGCAATTGGCGTCAGATCCGTTTTGCTGGTACAGGGATAGCAACAGAGGTAGATGTCCCGAACGGGCAATCCATGTCCTCACAAAGTCAGGAGGTGGATATGAACTCCCCATAGAAACAAAAACTGGTAAAGATACCCAAAGATATGGGAGGTCGATGGATATTTGCCTCCATAGTTTGCAGACTCGGCAAAGAAGAAGTGGCGCCTCCCCTGGAGTGAGACGGACGTTCGAATCCCAAGCGTCGCCGGATAGAACGTTGACGTTTGGAAGGCAATGAACAAATATTTCTTCCCAAAGTTCAATAGGCAATGGATGCATAGGAGTGAGATGTAAATTGTTTGAAACTTTGGACAAAGGGTGATCTGTATAAAAACAAAGATTTTAAAAACGACGTACATACTTAGGAGATGTCTTAGTCTGTTTTGTCCTACTCCGAGGGCCGGATGATCTTCGGCTGACAAATCAGGCGGACGACGTCTAATTTGGGAAGCAGGCGCCGCGCTGACTGGTTTGCACATGGTTCGCAACAGTTTAGAACAGTTTGCAACCCCATCTTGTTCATCAGTAACAAGAAATATGGCACCAACCCGTTACGACGTTGCGGGTCAACGAGTGTCCTATCAGTGTATCACATGCGCGCTATAACTGTCCGTTGTTTTCCCCATGGATCCAGCCATATTTCTGTGTGGCGAAAGAGGCCGGTGCTAAGAACAACCTGTTCAACTTTTTCGGCTTGTTCGCGGCCGACTTCAAGCGCCACTAAAGCATTTGGGCTTAGCACGCCCTTGCGACACAAGAACCGCGCAATCGCGTGATAGAACTCCAGCCCTGTCGGACCCCCGAAAAGGGCTTTAGGGTCTTCATAATCTGACACGGAACGGGGTAGGTTAATGTACTCTTCCCATGGTATGTATGGCGGATTGGAAGTTATGACGTCAAAAGGGAGGGCAGTCCGCAAACCGCCGACCGGGAAATGGTCGGCGAGAAAGTTGGCAAAGGTGGCTTTAAAGGTATTCTGAGGGCTTATTGCGCTTGCATTTTGTGGAATGCCACAAAGAGCTGCATTGTCGGTCGCTAAGCGCATAGCGTGCGGGGAAATATCAACACCACAAGCATGCACACTTCCAGGTGGCCAAAGATGGCACAAAAGGAGGGGTATGCATCCCGAGCCTGTGCCGAGATCGAGAAGAGAGATGGGATTTTGTGCGGCGGGCGATAAGGACTCTGCAAGGTTAAGAACCCAATGCTCAGTTTCCGGGCGAGGTATCAAGACTGGGGGACGGGTGAGGAGATTGAGTGGGCCAAAAGGTTGAGAACCTGTCGCCAAAGTCAAAAATGATAAGAGTAGGGTCATATGATATGTACCCAAGATGTATTGGAGGGGCTCGCCGAGCGCTCGACGAGCGACCATGTCTTCGAGCGACAAGTTTGTATGTCCACGGGAGATTGCATGATTCATCCATCTGAGTTCTTGGGATGCCTGATTCCTACCCAATGAAATGGCAAGACGCGCAAGCAAACGAGAGTTCATGGAAGAAGATGGGAAAGTAAACTGAACTAGATTGAACTGTCGGAAGCGAGCCAGTTTGTATCAGCTTGTCAATGTCACCAAATAAATGGCATTAGGTGATAACTCTTACAACCTGGAAATTCTCTCTGTCCTCGGTCCGTTCGCTGTCCTGCTTTTGCCTTGGGCTACTCCCGTTGTAGCAGCGGCTTTTTGCAGCCTTGCCTTGGGCCACATTTATTATCTGGCACCATGTCCGCCGTATACACTCTTGCTTCTCGACCACCCAGGCCACTCGTACCGCCGTCCTACGTCAATCCAGCCCAGATGCAAAATGCCCAGGCTGGTCCCTCAACCGCTCCATCTGGACCCAAGAAAAAATCATCACCCACTCTAGCTACGGTAAAGCGCAAGCGCACAGATACTCCAGAGGGCAATTCGCCAGGCTCGCCTTCCCCCCAACCACAGCGCAAGGGGAGAGAGGGTCCCAAGAAAAAGAAAGCTAATCGCGCTTGTTTTCACTGCCAGAAAGCACATCTCACATGCGACGACTGTTCGTCCTTGATTACTTTGCTGTCGGCTATTTATTTAATTGATGCACCTTTTATTTCCAGCACGTCCTTGTCAACGCTGTGTGAAACGGGGCCTGGCTTCTAATTGCACTGAAGGCCATCGTAAGAAGGCAAAATATCTGCTCGATGAAGAAGAGTTGGGTATGTTGTTACTTTGG
Organism: Laccaria bicolor S238N-H82; assembly: GCF_000143565.1. Classification (NCBI taxonomy): domain Eukaryota; kingdom Fungi; phylum Basidiomycota; class Agaricomycetes; order Agaricales; family Hydnangiaceae; genus Laccaria; species Laccaria bicolor. The sequence goes on from NW_001889876.1 coordinate 945,032, forward strand.
TCAGGTTCTCCGATCTCATCACGTGCGAACCAGAACAACTAAAACGAAGCAAGTCCTCGGCGCCTGAAATTCAGGGCAACGTGAGTGCCGCCAACACAGCCGACCCACCGTCAGTCCCAATAGGTACGGTTTTCCTGCCACTTGTCGATCATAACTGATATCGGATGAAACAGCTGAGCCATTTCCTCAGAACGACTCGCTCTTAACTGCGTCCTTCGACCCCAATTTTTCGTTTGGGTCGGAGGCTGCCAACCGCGAATATTCCATCCTATCTGCAATCTTGGGCAATCCAAGTCCACCAGAGTCTGCCTCTACTCCACCACCGCCACCGCCACCGCCACAAAGTTATGCAACTTGGACCTCAGATGCGATTGATTTCATAGGCTCTCCTCGACTAGGCACCGCGACTAGTTCATACACCTCACCATATGGCGAATCCATGCAAGCTGACACAACCTTATCAACGTCACCAGGAAATGCGCATTATCTCACATATCCTTATCCCCAAAGCCAAAGATCAGAAGATTTGGTGGATATGTCATACGCCTCGCAATATTCCTCAGCAGGGCAAGGTCAACCATGTCTTCCTGCAAACTCTAGGCCACGGTCACCACCTACCGTCTTCCTCCATAATCCGTCATCAAAAGACCAAGGATCCCGTGGATTGCTGTCGCCACCTCCATCCAATGGTTCCCCAAGCTCAACATCCTCAGCACCCTCTGGTATTGCTGAGATTGTGCGACCACAGTCGTGTGGTTCACAGCTACAGAGCATCAACGACCGTGTATTGACGCCTTATGACTATACAGAGGGCTATCACTTCCTCATGAAGCACCTGCCCACTCGGTACGTGTCATTAGGATGTTGTCATGTGACAAGAGTACCTGCGGGACTCTAGCTCTGATGTCTTATTTCTGCTCTGTTCCTCCTCACTTTCCTTGTCTGCGTGACACCTTATACGCCTTCCTTCTGATTTGAAGGTTCGAGAAGAATGACATTCTTCGAATTGTGCGAGCTTTAGCAATATTTCGACCATCGCTCATAGCATTACAAATGCCACTGTCGTTGGACGACGAAGTTTTTGTCGAGAAATGCTTCCAACGGTCGTTAGTGGTGAGCCATACGTAGAGTGTACTGATATCTTCGCTGAATAGTCAAGTGTAGGAGCTGGATAAGTTAATGTCATTCAGTGGGACCCCGACTGTCGTTTGGCGTCGCACTGGAGAAATTTGCCTCGTGGCCCCTGAATTTTGCATGCTCACTGAGTGGCCTATGGAGGACCTGGTTCACCAGAAAAAGTATATTTATGAGGTGCGTTCATGGCTTGGTCTTCTCCGACAGCCAAGCTGAGATCCTACAGCTGTTCGAAAATCAATCTGTGGTGGAATATTGGGAGAACTTTGCTTCTCACGCCTTTGAAAACACGACGCAATCCGTTTATTCGCATTGTGTTTTGCTCAAACCTTCAGGCGCACCCGTACCTTCCACATTTTGCTTCTCAATTCGAAGAGATCTGTTTGATCTACCTAGCATTGTTATCGGTCAGTTTTCATGTCACCGTTCTCGTTCCCTGCTTAGTCCTTGACAGGCCAATGGTTACCACTTCTATGAATCGGAACAGGACGTATTTTACACCCGCTTTAATAGTGTCAGCTTGTCCATTCCTCTGCATTTCGATTTTTTTTATTCTATTCATACATTGAGTTTATGCATCTGCAATTTTCCTTCATTCCCTTGCAGCTTTTTTTATTCAGTCAAAATCTGTTAGAAGCCAAATGTATAGAACGATGTACTTACCGCCAGCATATATACCTAACTTCCATATTAACTCATAGATAGCATTTCCAGAAGAGAATCCAGTCAACGTGTCCGTGACTTCATTACAATTGCAGAATCTGCATAAGGAGAAGTAAAAAGGAAGTGAATCCCATATGATAGGTAAAAGCTACAAATCTATCCGAAGCCTCCTTGCCTACAAATTAGACGTTTTCTTGGATAGAGGCATATTCACTTTCAACACCTGGCTCAAGGAGTGACGCATGACCGAGGACAAGAACACTTGAGGCGCCGATGAGCCAGAAGAAGGTGCTAAATGGACCAGCTAGCCAGAACATTGGAATGCCAATGACGAAGAGACCAGTATAAAGGTGCTTCTGTGTGACGACGTGCTCGCCAAACTGGGTCGCTTCGGGAGCTGCATACCAGGTTCATATGTGCGAAGGTCAACAGGACGACATGAGAAACATACCGAACTTGTTAATGGCAGCGAAGCCTAGCACAAGGAAGGCAAGGGAGATGAGAAGGAGGGGATTTGTCAGGCTGAATGGCAAAACGTCAATAGGATCCTGAAGTGATGACGGGGCACGGCGTACACGGCGTATACTCCAAGAAGAGCGACTATGAGCCCATAGTTTCCTGATCACCAAAAATTATTCATCTTTCAAAAGGCATTGAGGTCTATAGCTACCTGAAAAATAACGGGTATTGTAAGATATCCGCTGTCCAAAAAAAACCACCAGTTAGTGTATTGCAAAGTCTTATAAATGTCAGTACCAACCGACGTAGCCTGATTGAAATCAGCGGGTCTTGAGATGCGTTGATAATCGAAAAATTCGGTTGGGGGCCTGATGCCAGAGAGGCGAGTTTCCTGGATAAGTGTTATTGTCAACAACATTTGACTGAGCGACCAGCAGACGGACCCTTAAAGACTTGATAGTGTCTGTGGCTCGGAGGAGAAGATCCATTAGAGTGGCGGTATTGGTGGTTAGGGAAGGAGGGAGCTGGACGCTGATCGTCAATACTTATGTATTTTTCGCCTTCAATGTTGTACCGCAGCCGCAGCCTAACCGCCTTGTTGCCTGGCTTTGTTTGTCAGTCCTCGCTGGGGCCAAACAATCCCTCCCTCCTCATTCACCATGATTCGCAGAAACCCAACTCTGATTCCAATGAACGACCTTGATGTCCAGGACATTCGAGATATGGTTGCTAAGCAAAGGGCCGACCAGCAGCTCATGCAGAAAATGAAATGGCTTGTTGAGAGTCCAGAAATTCTTAAAGAAGACTACGATCTCATAACTGAACTGAGCAAAGACAAAGCCAGAAGATTGGGGCTTGACCCGGGTACGACCCCCTCCTCATAGGTGGCTTTTTACCGTAACCAAAGCACAACCATAGATTCCGCAAAGAGCTAAAAGCATCATACATCTATCCCGACCCCTTCGTTTCCTCCCCACTCCTAGTACCTCCGGTCTCTCCATGCACTACTGAAACCGATTGCGGAATTCTTTGAGATCTCGATTAGCCGGGATGGTCGCTGTAATAAAGGAACGCAAATACCTTCGAGATCTTTCAAATCACATAGATTAGCTAGATCTGGGCGGTGCATGTACAAACACGTCGTCCTCAAGCTGTCCCATAATGCGGTCGAAACGACTCCACGCCTGTCGTTCATACTCGTGCTATCTTGCACACCGTCACTGTCCTGAAGAACCAACGCATCCAGTATATGTTGCGCGGCCTCTTCGTATCGCTGCGACGTATAAGCGAATGCAGAGGAAGTTATTACCAGGAACTCTTACCCGCAAGTTAATGCACGATATTCCCAAGTTAAAGCTGGCGGGATATCAGTGAATGAACCCAAAATTGTGTGGGATCCCTCACCGAGCACGGATGTAACCTGGATTGAGCTCAAGCGCTCGATAATAATATTGGAGCGCTTCCTCCGCGCGGCCGCTATTCGCCATAGTTGCCCCAACCCGGTTGTAAAGAAGCCAATCCTGTTAAGAGTCTCAGTGGAAGATGGAAGAGCTATAGAATTTTTAGGCAATACCTCTGGCCGAACAGCCAACGCCGTTCGGAAACAATCTTGAGCCTTTTCATATTCCTGTAATCATCGTGATATGAGGCGTCAGTTGACGCAAACAATGTTTGCATACCTCGTTGGTGTTCAATAAAACAGCAAGGGCAATCTGTATATCTGCATCAATATTCCCACTCAAATCACTTCTAGCCATAGTGATCAAGCATTGTATCAAGCGCGAAAAGCGTTCTCCGATAGTCGCGTTGGCCGGTTCTGCGACCTGCGATTGAAACTTCTGAACGGCATCACGGTAATTTTCGTTTTTATCCACCCATTCCTGTATAGCGTCATAGGTCCCCTGACGGTTGTTGTCATTGGTGTACGAAATGGCTAACGCGAGCCAAGATGGAAGATGGGATGGATCAAGCTCAACGGCACGCTGGAGAGCTTGGAGAGCTTTTTGCTCTCGTTCATTTTCCTGTTGCTTAACGCCCAGCTCATACCACACGGATGCGTTACTTGGGTCGCGTTGTACGGCAGCTTCCAATTCAAGAACGCTCTAAAAACATAAGCCACAGAATAGAGTTGGTTCACGCAGATCCTACCTCAAGAACAGACTGGGTCTCTGCGTGCATTAGATGGTGGCGTGTTCTCGAAGAATCGCCAAGGAGATAAGGGTTGTTGCTCTGGAAATGGTACTTGGATATGGGTTTGATCCCTGAGGAGGTCGCTTCAAAATGATCCCAGTCATTTTGTAGCTTATCCCAGGCCAACGTCTCCGCAGTGGGTCCAATATCTGCATTGGTAGTCGGTTGGTGCAGTGTGTTCCAATAATGTGTAAACTCGGCGTTTTCTTGACGGAAGTACGCATCATTAACATCTTCACCACTGTCCTGCTTGTCGTCTGTTTGCCTTTGCGCCTCAGCCAATGCAGCTAGATCACGAACAGCAGAGCCAGCAAAGTTCGAAATCGGTGCATGGGCTGATCCCGAATTTAATACGGTAGGTTCCGTAGCCCTGCCCTTTCCCTTGAGGTCCACTTGAGAAGTCTGCCCATTGTTTTCCACCATTTGGTTCCCATCTACGACAACCTCTCCGTCACGGAGCTGCTTCATCAAGCCTAAGAACTGGCTTTTTTGGAATTTGGGATTTTGCTCGTTCTTAATATTCTCTAACAGCATGCCGGCAGTTCGAGCCAAATCATCCTGCTCTCGAGGCGTCTGCTGATATATTTCTTGCTTTTGTTCAATTTCCATCGTCGAAGAAGTCTCCAAGGATAGCACTTGAGCATTGAATTCCCGATCCCAGGAGATCCCTACGGAAAACTTCAATAAATAGCGTCATGATCCTGAAAGGAGAGGCGCACTTTTGTTGGAAATGACAGGCTGCTGTTGCATATGTAGTGCAGGAGCGTACGCCGGGGTTTGATTCATACGAAACTGTGTGAGTCCTAAATTCCATTGCACACCAGCTACCTGGCGGTGAGCAAATGACATCCAATGGCGCCTGAGTTACATACGTTGTTGTATTATCGCAGTGTCCCCTCTATAGTGTAAATCTTGCTTAGCCTCTTCGATGTTATTGTGTACAAGATGTTGGGAAGTGGGCGAAAGTATCTGCTGGTGTTGGGAGAAATCAGCAGCCCACGCGGCCAAGTTTCTTTGTTGTGGCAAAGGCTGCGTCATAGGCATCTGAGTCATGGGTAATGCAGCGCGTAACGCGTGTACATTGTATGGCGTTTCCGCTGAGAATTCAGAAGCCGAAGAGGCGTTGGAGAAAAACCTGGCCGCGTCTTCGGCTGGCGCAACGCCAGCTTGCTGAGATCGAAAGACCTGTGCCAAAAAAAATTGAGCATCGGAAGGTCTTGATCGAGAAGGTGACTGACATCCCGCGATGAACTAGCCCGACCTGCACCAAAGTTATCCTGTCCTCGAAGGTCAGAGACGTAGGTGAATGTAAACTATTGCCTTGCCTGTTGAAGACCTCTGTCCTGATCAAATCGTTTGGAGAGTCCCTGAAGGGGGTTGGAGGGTCCACACTCGGCGCCTCCTATGAGCATAGGTAGAGCCATGGTTGATAAGTAGAAAGGTCGCAAATTCGAATGTAAAAGGGTTTTGGGGGGTACTCAATTACCGAAACCCGTTCGCACGTGATATGACAATAATTAACGACACGGTTCCTCGAGCTCAACATACATATAATCTGCGCGTCTGCCTATAGTACACAAAAAAAGAAAAACTCTACTGCTGCTGCTGTTGCACAGGTTGATCCCTGCTTGGGCCATTTAGTAGTTGGTTTTCGTCGCTTGCAAACTTGGGATTCGATGCCCTACATTCTGCACCACCATCGGAACGCACTGAGAATATTCGTATTGGTCAGAGAGGGTAAAATATGAGATACGAAGAGTCCAAACTGACAATGTCGCTAGAGAGGGTCAATGACGTTAGCCAAGCTCGGCATCTAAGCTGGTCAGAAATCTTACATTGAGAGCGTCGAGACGACTGAATGTCTTTTTACATCCTTGACACACGTTTGATTGCGATGACTTGGCGGTATGGAGAGCTTGGTGTCGTCTGCAAATGGAGATGAGAGATCGCTCCTTTACCTTGGGTATCCCGCACTCACTTGCAATCGTGCTGTCGTGCGAAACCCTTCTTACACCCCGGCCAGTCGCAGACGTATGGCCTTTCTTCCGTGTGAGACCGTAAATGCCCTGAAAAAGTCAATAAAATATTGATTAATTTAAGCAAAAGAGGCCAGACAGACCTCTCAAGTTGAAACGGCGTGTAAACGTGCTCCCACAGCCAGGAACCGGGCAGACAAAATGTGCTTCGTTTCTTCGGCGACTAGCACTCGCCAGCTGAGTGGCAGACGTAGTGACCTGCTGTTTCTCGACTTGAAGTATAGGAGGAAGTCGCGGAACGCCACTCGCAGATGGGTAATGGTTGGCTCCCGCCCCGCTCTGAATGGGGGAATCGACAGAAGGTGATGGAGGCACAGAGAGCTGCTGAGCACGATTATAGAGCTCTGCAGCGTTTGGTGCGTAGAAGGGATCTCGCTTGGGACTTGTATGATCGAGGATCATGGTGGAGGAAGCTGGAATTGGAGTGTGTGGGGCTGGAGGGGTATACGACATGGGATGTTGTGCATAAGAGTAATCGCGGGGAGGCCCATCTGGATGAGTGGCGGGGCCTTCTGTTGGAACGCCTTGTGGTATTGGAACACCTTGTGGTATTGGGCCAGCAACTGCGGCGTATATGTGATCAAAGTGCTGTCGTGGCAGAGAGTCTGCGGACATGAGGCAACGAGTAGGCTATTATAAACGACGAGTAGAGCAAGAGTAGACGATGTCGACGAGAGGATGATCGTTTGAGCAGTTTGAGCCGACCTCGAGCAACACGGAGGTATTCCAGTTCAAGTGAGGCTGTGCAAAGATGGGACTTTAGCGCCTAATCAGCACAGCAAAAAAAGCCTATCAATTATAGTAGTATTTTACATATTTACATGCTATTCGTCACTACTAATCAAATATGTGTGCGTCAAGCAGTCTTCGTCGTCGCATAAGTTCCGTCTCAGAGATCGTTTGTCCCGTCAACCTCGGCGTCGATGCCTTGTCTGGCGTCTGCGTCCTTGTACCATGTTCCGTCTTGCTCTGCAATTCCCATGGTGTAGCATTCACCACTAACGTTGCTTCCGACCCAGATGAATCCTCCTTTGACGACAAAAACATCCCAGAGCCTGAAGGAGAAGCTTCGGGCGACCCTCGGCGTGACTGATCATGATACCTCTTCGGCACAAACGTGATCCCAGAATCATCAGTCTCCGTTTCTGACGTTAGAGGACTGTGCCCAATTGTCTTGGTCGACGATTTCGGTAATGATAGGTTCTTTGGGGCGGGTCGGTCTGTGCTCTCACGAGTCGTCGTCGCTTGAACGCCGCTTTGATTCCCATACCTATTGAATGCGTCGTCAATCCAGTCGGCCACTTCCTCGATAACCTGCTTCGCATCAGACCCTCGATTCGCTGGAAAAACTTCAACGAGAACTTACAGCCTTTGCCTCGCTCATCAGAGTTGGCATTTGGAGATATCCATGGCTCCAATCCGAGAAAAGAACCATTTGGACCCAGTCCGACTCACTCTCACTCGCGAGCTTTTCCCGCTCCCTTTTCGCTTCTGCAGACGCCTTGGTCTCCAGCAGCGACTCTGCGTTACTCATTCGAAGACTCTCGCCAAACCGTGCGCTTTTTCCCGACAAAGCCAAATCCAGTTCAATCTTCCGGGCACGCTTGGCCTCCCTCACTCGTCCTGCAAAGATCACGGTGTCATCCACAAAAGGGTCTTTTTCTCCGCATTGCATTAGAAGCGGCGGGAATTGTGCCAGCAGACGTGCTGGGGCAAGGATCGGAGAGATATGATAATCAGTAGCAAAATCAGGATTCCGATGTGGCCCGATATACAGGATCGCCATAGCCCGCATCTGTTGACAATTAATTCGATTGCCCATCTCAAAACGGAGTGACCCACCATACTGGGAGAAACGATGCGATCCTGAAAATATCCTGTTCTGCTGGTCATCGTCAATCGTGTACCAATAGGTTCCTTGGGTGTGCCGTTAGAGGAGTGAGGCGTTTTCCCGCCCATCGCAAGAGTAGCTTTTGTATTAGCTTCCTCAACGGCTATAGAAAGTTCTTGTTGCTGTCTTTCAAGTGCCGACTCGCTGCGCGGGACATTGGCACCACCGTAGGGATACTTGTACAAAACGCGAGCTTGAATAGGTCGGTCCTCTTCCTTGTATTGGCGGAAATCGTCCTCGTCTTCGCTTTCAGCGTCAGCAAGCACGCCTTCATCGCCAACACCGTTGGTTGAAAGGGGGTCATGAGTGAGAATTTTTGAAGGACCTTTCGAGGAAGACGACGAAATTTTTGAATGGCTAGATCCACCCTCGCCGCCACTTGCAAGATCCCGGAGAGTGTCCTTCCAGCTTGACCTCCTCTTGATGCGCCTTCGAGTTGAATTAGGTTTTTTGTCTCTTACCATGCTAAGGGGACTCTGCATTGATGAATCTCCACTTTTCTGCTTACTATCAAACGTTGAACACTCACGATGTGTTTGAGGTGATCCTTCTGTTCTGCCAGCTCCTTTATACCAGGGAGGTTCCCAGACGATTGCTCGGATCTCAAAACTTGCAAATTGTCTGCAGTCATCCAAGAGGTGAAATTAAAATCGAGTGCGGCATAATTAAGGACAATGGCGGTTGGGAGCGGCAAAAAAATTGGATGGTGAGAAGCTGAAGTTTGCTCTTTAAGCTCCAATGCCTTAAGTACAACATTCAATGCCAGCGTGCCTCCGCTAACATGAGCAAATATTAAACCAGTCTTGAATGAAAAAACCGTATGACGTACGCTGAATCCCCAGACAGAATTACGCGGAGCTTTTTTCCTGACATTCCAAGGAGTGACCCACCTTCAAATAATGAAGCGTTATCAAAGAGTAGAACAAGAAATGGGGGGATGCTGACATGATTCCACAAGGACTCTATATGTATCAAACGCTTCATCTTGTGCGAATGGATAAGGATCTAGCGTGTACCCGTGTAAGTGAGAGAGATATGTTTTATCATAAGATGACCAACATTCTGGCGCTTTCCCATAATCTATTGATACCACTGGTCGACCGCTTGTGACTGCCCACATCCTGAGTCGTTCTTCATGATGTTCAGGGCTCATTGCCACAAAACCTCCGCCAGGGAAATCAAGAATTAATTCGGTGGCCTTGCATAATTGCCATTCAGGAGGTGCGAAGAATAAGTAAGCAGTTATAGGGCGGTCATAAGACGATGACTTCGGGCGGGGAAGCAAGATCTTTCGCCTGACACTTATGCGTGGCAAGTATGATACCAGGCGAATCTAAATAACGGGATGCTATCGTCAGCAGCTCAATGGACAGCTTGATGAAAGATTCGCACATAAGGGTTTGTAGTCTTTTCCCAAGTGGTTCTTAGCATCTCAACAGTTGGTACCGCACGGAATCTTCGAAGCTTGGAAAAAAATGCAAAATTAGCGACGATAAATTAGCCTTGGGATAAAAATTTAGAAAACCTTTTCATCAGCTTCTTGTGCATATAGGATGTAGTAGAAAGAAAATATAATTGATGATATATCCCTCAACCATTTGGGACGGATGGACATAGCAGTGGCGAATCCGGCATCAAGTCCAGTAGCAATCCATGTGGCACGATAATATGATGGCGAGTACTTCACGTCTCTCTTAACGCAATTCCGACACACGAAAGATGATGGGCTTACTAGTCGTGCGAGCGGCTCCGGTGCTGTCGTTTGTTGAGTATTGGCATCATGCAAATCCTAACACAGACTTACTCACCGCTCACACCCAAAATCTTATCAAAATTTCGGATTGTGTATACTGCAGTAAGTGTACTCAGAACAATCTGCCATGGGGTGAAGCGTTCTGTTCAGATGTCTATCAGAAGCCGAAACACGGCAGTTGGAATGATGTTAATCACGCAAAGTTTTGTTGAACCTGGGAAGCCAAAGAATGCGTGGAGGGCCCGAGTTACCACGAACAATCCTCCATAGCCAAAAGATAATAACGAGAAAAACCTAGCAGACATTAGGAAAAGATGTTGTCTGAGATGTGTGGTATGAAGCAAACCTGAGTACGCTTCCATGAAGGGTTTGGGCGACCGACAAGATGGTCGATCATTGTTTATTATGTTGATGTGAGGCTGGTGCAGGAGCAGACCTCCGAGAAGAGGGGTATATGTAGATGCAGTGACAGCTTCCATGTGATTGAGGAAAGACAGTTAGCCCTAACCCCATTGGCAGTAATTTTTGAAGATGGCCCTCATTTCAATCCGCACTTCAGATGACAAGATCGAAATCATCAACCAGCTGTTATTGCCCCATGTTACAGAGTTTGTTCAGATTGATACTATAGAACAAGCCCACGATGCGATCAAGACAATGAAGGTCCGTCTGCTCCTCACTCGCATGGCTCTGCTCTTCTGACTTACTGTTGAGATTCGCGGCGCACCAGCGATAGCTTCACTGGCAGCGCTGTCGTTTTCCCAGTATCTGTCCCGCGCATTGCAAGCGTCTCCATTGCCAGAATATTTTGCGTCGCCAGAGGCTTTGAAGAATAACCTTGAGCCAGTTCTTGCCTATCTCTTCACTGCACGACCGACCGCTGTGAATCTAGGCGCAGCCACACGTCGTTTGACTACGACACTCAATCAATCCATCGCCCAGGGAAAGACTACTCGCTCGATTGCCCAGGATCTCATCGATGAAGGCAAAGCCATCGCCGATGAAGATGTAGGCAGAAACAAGGCCATGTCGAAGTGGGGTGGGGACTGGTTATTTGATCGAGTAAAAGCAGGAGGCGGATCAGCAGAAAAGGGCCTGAATGTCCTTACCGTTTGTAACACCGGGTCTCTCGCAACCTCGGTAAGCTGGCCCTCCTCCTCCCATCTCATGTCGTTGACGCGCCGTCACAGGGATATGGGACGGCCCTTGGTCTGATTACCTATCTACATGAGACGGGAAAGCTTGAAAAAGCCTACTATACCCAAACAGCTCCTTACCACCAAGGATCACGGCCAGTTTATTCCCTTGAAAGCTAGCTTTTCATTGGTTGTTGAACGTGCACTTTAGACTCACAGCGCTAGAGTTAAAGACGCTCAACATCCCATCCGTCATGATTTGCGATACCATGGTAGGATCATTATTCCAACACTTTAACATCCACGCTGTTGGTGCGTCACCTCCCGCTCGGAAATTTATCCTTCCTCGTTGACTGCACACATCAGTTGTTGGTGCCGACAGAATAGCAAAGAATGGGGACACTGCCAATAAGATCGGAACCTACAACGCTGCCGTTATCGCTGCGCGCCACAATATACCCTTTATAGTGGTTGCGCCTATTAGCACAGTAGATCTAGCTGTCGAAAGTGGTTTGGAGTGAGTAACTGTTCACAATACTCTGCAACCTGATTGACGTCCCATGTTCAGTATCCCAATCGAGCAGCGACCACCAATTGAGGCCTGCCTAGTTCGGGGTATACTTTACCCCAACGATGGCAACAGCAAGCAGGCCCAAGTGATGATTACCCCGTCTGGATTGGACGGGATATATAATCCCAGTTTCGATGTGACACCAGCTGGATTGATCACGGCGATAGTGACAGAGAAGGGCGTCGCTGTGAAAGGTGAAGGAGAAAATATCTTTGATTTGACCCCGGTGGTCTGACAAGATGGACTCCAATAAATACTTCAAGTTAGATGTATGACCAGTAGATGTTGAAAAAGCCCCTGTGTTGATCCCAGTATGGTGTTTAGGCTTTCTGATTCATCAGCTTCGCAGTGTATTGACCCCCGTTCCACCGCATTCCTTGCAACGTGGACCTTTGGAGAGATGTCTGACAACGTCTACATAGCCGTCCATGGCGGCGCAGGCTTTCACGAACGAAAGTATGAGAAAGAAATCAAGCATGCGTTGCAAAGGTAAGTTCTGGGTAAGTTTAGTCATGGTCAGTGGATGTAGCTAATAGGGAGCAACAGGGCATGCAATGTCGCGTTATCGAACTTGGGATCGAAACATTCTTCTGCGTTGACAATGGTCGAAGATGCGATATCATCCTTGGAGGATGACGAGCATCTCAACGCAGGTTCGACGACTTTTCAAATTTCGACGTTGCTACTTTGATAAGATATCTCGACAACGCACAGGATATGGATCGAATCTTACGCTTGATGGAACTGTTGAATGCGATGCCGCCATCATGTCGGGAAAGTCAGGTTGCTTCGGAAGCGTTGGTGCTGTAGCTGGTAAGGGGGAATTGTGTGGCTACCAGCCTCCCCTGACCACGACTGTCCGCTTGAAGGGGTCAAGAACCCAATCCGCTTAGCGAGAGCCGTCCTCGATCATTCTTCTATCCCTTCGCCTATTGGTCGTATCCCACCTCTGTAGGTGGGATTCCAACGAGAATTCTCGTACCCAATCCTCATATTCGTTAGGACCTTGGTTTCCGAAGGAGCGAGACAGTTTGCTCTTTCGCAGCCATCAAGCGCTCACTTGGTATCTCGGGAATCGCTTGTTTCCCCGCAGGCGGAAGAGCGTTGGAGGGTCTGGAAATGTCGTTTTGCTTCTTCCGACCCATCTTCTCTTTCCGGGAATCTGAACGATATTCAGGATACGGTGGGCGCCGTTGCTTGGCACGAGTCGGATGGTATGGCTGCGGGAGTATCTAGGTAAGGTTATCTCAGAATCCTCCCCTCTTTCTCTCACTGATTTATCTTCCTTTTGTATTACAGTGGTGGGCTCCTTCTCAAATACCCTGGCAGGATTGGTGAGGTAAGTTGTTAATGAACAACCTCTTTTCACGAACGTCACACGAGGTTGGAAGGCAGCCGTGTTTGGGGCTGGGTGCTGGGCCCAGGAAGCTTCGGATGTCGAGCAAGGCATGGAGATGGCTTGCAGCATATCTGGTGGGTACTGCCTGTCCACACGACTTCCTATTCCTCAAATCATATCAGGTACGGGCGAGTACATTATCAGAGCGATGCTTGCACGGAGATTAGGCGAAGCCTTTGAAAAGGGTGCAGGGAATTCTGATGGTGACGACCCACATGAAGTTCTCCATGGAGTATTGAACGATCAATTCTGGAGTATGCCCCCAAAAATTTGATTCACGCGAATGGCATTGAAAGCATGTCACAGACATGCGTCGAGGACGTGGGGAACCAGACCCAAGCGTAGGGGTTCTGCTTCTAACAAGGGAAAACGATGGTCGTGGCAAGTCGATATCATCATCCTCAGAGTAATTATATTCTGAATGTTTCTATAGCGAGGTTGTGGTGTGCCTTCACGACGCCCACCATGGCAATTGCGTATGTATCTTCTAAGAATCCCAAAGCAAAGGTATTTTGCCCTACAAATATTCACACTTTGGTTATTTTATTTTCCTCAAGGCAATCATCCTACGTCGCCCACAAAACATTACGTTAGGAGACGACAAACCGTGCATATATATCACCGGAATATCTTTGTGATTCTTTTAGCAGGAACTACGCAGCACAAAGATTTATTCAATGGTTTGAGCCGTTGGTTGCTGGTGTATTCCCATTTCCGGGTGTTGTGCTGAGAGGTTGTTCTCCAGGGAAAGGCAAGTTCCGTGTAGACGCTGGCGTACGACTTTGGGGTGTGCCCACCACTGACGGGGGTCCTGACTTACTCAATGATGGCACGTTTGGACGGGACGCATTGAGACGCTGGAGAGTCTTGATGGGGAATTTTGTCCTAAACCTACACATCAGAATTACGCAAACTTGGAAGCCTGTCAACTGACCGGCACGTTGAGCAAACAGGCACAGGTTGACAGAAAACTGGTTTTCTTTAAAAATAATGATAACCTTTTGCCAAGAGATGACTTACTGGATAAACAGACGGAGCACACAAAGCCAATGTCAATGATGTTTTTATGACAAAAGCATGCTGCACGGAAGTCTATTCGGTCTTGGGTTGGCACAGCAAGGACTTGGCGGATTGAGGGGGCCGACAAGAAAGACATCTATTTGGTTGAGCCGGTGAGAAAGTCTGAAAGAACGGTGCATACGATAAGGTATTGGAGGAGAGCATCTCTCCGTTCCAGGAAGAGGTAGGAACCACCGGTTAGATGGGCGGCCTGCTGCAGAAAGACAGCATCAGGACCATAAACTTGACAGGCATCGATAGTGACTTTCTAGGGAAAGGGTAGTAAGTTGGCCAAAATAATGAGCATGAAACGTACAAGTTTCTGCGCGGAAAAGATTGAGTTCATGATAGGAATGTAAGAGGTGGATAGATCGGGGGAAACGGATAAGATCAGGATCCTTGGATCTGGCAGAACAGTCGAATCACGTGTGTTTGGCGAAGTCGAAGAGTTGGATGGGGGTGGCAAGGATATTCTGTTCACATCTGCAATAGGTTCAGGGAGGATCCGGAATCGAAGACAATGTTCATACAGCACAATGCTTTGGTCAACGCACCGACGAGTGCACACGGGGCTAAAGTTGATTAGTGTGTGAATAGTGAAAAAGGGACAGGGAGAACACCTTCTTCTTCGGATTGATCAATGGCGTCCAGCTCGTCGGAAATGCGGTTTATGATGGTGGAATCTACTAGTTTGAATGGTGCATATGAGTTTGAATCGATGGATTGGAGCTCGGGGTTGTGAAGTGTGGATGAATAGAGCATCAGGCTATTGAAAGCAGTGAGTGAAGGGAGGGGATGATATAGGCAAAAAGTTACCTCTTGCCTGGAAATGCGCCAAAGACGGCGAGGGTGTTTTCATGTTGGGAAGCCAAGTGAGCGTTGAGAAAAGCGAGGACATGAGACAAAAAAGAGTTGAGAGAGAGTGGATATTTATTTGATAATAAACCTGAGAGATGCCATTGGGTTGGAGAAAGGTCGAGGACGACGGAGAGATGTGAGGCATCGGATAACTGGGGGGCATCGGAGAGATCCATAATGTTCGGAGGAATCGGAGACGGCGGCAAACGGCGCCCACCGTGAGCAGAAGCAGATAACGCGTAATTAGGCCATTTCTCTACAGCTAAGCTCAGCTAAGTAGTTCCAATTGTTACCCTGTTGTTACCCTTGTTGTTACTCCAGCCAGCATGTTACTTTTTGGTTCCCATCGGAGTGTCCGTCACGAGCGCCGGTGACGAAGGGCCTTCCGGCGTTGGCCGTGACGATGGTGTAGCGACGCTGGGCCGTGTGAAATCTATCCGTTGGCGATGGCTGGCGCCCAGGTCCTCGTCAACACCACTTCTTCCCTCCCCACCACCATCATTCCCCTCCTCCGTCTTCCCTCTCCCCCCTCCTTCCCGTCCCCCGCACATGTCTTCATTCCCTCCTTCACCCGTTCCCCATATTCTCCCACCCCTGGGTCTCAACTACGACAGTGACGACGACGACATGCAAGTTGACTCAGACATCGAACTCAACAAGGGGCCTGATGTCGATGCTGACGGTGAATCGGTCGACGATGATTCCGCAACATCACATATCGTCAACCCCACCGCCCCCTCCACCTTGTCTCACCGAATCGAATCTGTCAGTATTTCTTTATCTTTATTTTAATGTTCTAATTCATCGTCATCGTAGGATGCAGAGGATTCCGTATGTGACCTGTCGCTGCCAATTTTTATTTATTTTGTGTCTAACTATAGGTCAGGGTTATGACGACCAAGCAGATGACGACGATGACAACGACGAGGATGACGGTACCTATGCAGATCAGGAGTATGGTCAAAAGAAAAAGCTTTCCAAGAAGAAGCAACGCAGACTGTCCTCGACAATCCCACGGCCCAAAGGTGCTTCATGTGTACCCACTGTTGCCCCCCACCACTTACACTCCCGCCACTTTAGCTCCCGTTCGACACGCGTCCTCTTCCTCTTCCGACTCTGATTATGGAGCTCGTGCTCATAAGAAGAGGAAGAAAGCACGCCCTTCTGCCGATGAGGTTCGAGTGTCCAGTCGGGGTGGAAAAGTACCCAACTATGTCGATGATGTCCAAGATTTTGAAAAATTCGAAGACGACGATGAAGGAGGTGAAAACCCTTACTTCGTGGACCCCAACCAACAATACCAGGAAGAGGACGAAATCGAAGCCGTTTTGAATCATAGTCGAGATGAAGGCCGGGAGGATGATGAAGAAGATCTTTGGTTTGAGAATGTGGTACGCCTCTTCAACTCCATGAACTTCCCATAGTTCATTCCGACTCCTTTCATAGCGCTTCCATATCAAATGGAAAAACTTTTCCCACCTTCATAACACCGACGAAACTTATGAATTCTTGAAACGTTTCAAAGGCCTGAAGCGCGTTGATAACTACATCAAGGCGTACAAGATATGGCGCTCCCGCGTTGATTCTCCAGGATTGTCTCGTGAAGATGTGGAAGCTCTTCATCTAGACAAGGAAAGGGAAAAGCAGGAACTGGAGATGTTCCGCAACGTGGAACGCATTGTTGCTCACCGAGAAAGCAAAGACGGTGACATGGAGTACTTTTGCAAGTGGAACAGTCTTAATTATGAGCATTGCACTTGGGAACTCCAGAAGGATGTCAACCCCATCGCGAAGGACGAGATTGCTGCCTACAGACTAAGAGAGGCGGAGGGCAAGTTTCCGTACAAAAGTGTGTCGTATTCGAGACAGGGCAGGCCGACCTTCCAAAAGATCACAAGTGATCCTGACTACATTCAAGCGACGGGCGGCGAGCTCAAAGACTTCCAGCTCACTGGTCTCAATTGGCTTGCTTATCTGTGGAGCAAAGGAGAGAACGGTATATTAGCGGATGAGATGGGACTTGGCAAGGTACTTTTGCGATATCAAGCATGAGGTTTTAATGTCTAATAGACGCTTTGACCAGACCGTGCAAACTGTAGCTTTCCTGTCCTATCTCTTCCACGAGATGCACCAGTATGGTCCATTTCTGGTCATCGTTCCCCTGTCGACGATTACAGCTTGGCAAACTCAGTTTGCCGCTTGGGCTCCGGATATGAACGTTATAACTTACATCGGAACCGCTGCAGCCCGCGAAGTCATCCGCACACATGAGTTTGGGCCATCTAACAAGAAATTGAAGATGAATGTTCTGCTGACGACGTATGAACTCACTCTGAGGGACTCCAAAGAACTCGGCGATATAAAGTGGCAAGCTTTGGCGGTTGATGAGGTTGGTTGACATTTCATCGATTTTCCACCTCATTAAAAGTCATATAGGCTCATCGGCTCAAAAACTCCGAGAGCCAGCTGTACGAAGCCCTCCGATCATTCTCCGCCGCTTCAAAGCTCCTCATTACGGGGACTCCTTTGCAGAACAATGTGAAAGGTGCTCAAATTGGCAATCTTCTCCGTCACCCCTTACTTACTGGAAACACAAGAACTTTTGTCCTTGATGCACTTCCTCATGCCAGAAAAATGTTTGAACTTGCTCTTTATTTCCACTTCACCCCTGCTCATTTGTTTCGTGTTCCAGTTGCTCTCACCAACGAATTTGACCTAACTGACATTGACCATGAGGAGAAGATCAAAGAATTACACGAGCAACTGGAGTCTTTAATGCTCAGGCGGTTAAAGAAGGATGTACTGACGTCTCTTCCAACAAAGAGCGAACGAATTCTGCGTGTGGAAATGAGTGCCCTCCAGACCCATTTTTACAAGAACATACTCACCAAGGTACAGTTTACGATTTCACAGTGCAGGCGTTTACTCATCCTTTTTGCGTAGAACTTTGCGGGACTAGTTAAAAGTGCGAACGGGAACAATAACATTAGTTTGCTCAA
This sequence comes from Laccaria bicolor S238N-H82, assembly GCF_000143565.1. Classification (NCBI taxonomy): domain Eukaryota; kingdom Fungi; phylum Basidiomycota; class Agaricomycetes; order Agaricales; family Hydnangiaceae; genus Laccaria; species Laccaria bicolor. The sequence continues at coordinate 963,180 of NW_001889876.1, forward strand.
CATTGGTGAGAGATTGCATATCTGACTGTGATACGTACTCTTACCTTCTCTCCTTCAGCGATGGAACTCAAGAAAGCTGCAAATCATCCTTACCTGTTTGATGGTGCTGAAGTTCGTACAGACAACAATGAAGAGACGTTGAAAGGCCTTGTCATGAACAGCGGCAAGATGGTTCTTCTAGACAAGCTGCTTGCCCGTCTCCGGCAAGACGGTCATCGCGTTCTAATCTTCAGTCAGATGGTGCGAATGTTGGACATTTTAAGCGATTATATGTCGCTCCGGGGTTACCTTCATCAACGTTTGGATGGGATGGTGGCATCGGAAGCGAGGAAGAAGTCTATCGCCCACTTCAACACCCCTGGGTCCCCCGACTTTGCGTTCCTACTGTCGACTCGTGCTGGCGGACTTGGTATCAACTTGGAAACAGCCGACACGGTAATCATCTTTGACGTGAGGCGTTCTCTTGATACCTTTGCTTCGTTGCCCAACCATTATTTATAGAGTGACTGGAATCCACAAAACGACTTGCAGGCTATGGCTCGTGCCCATCGTATTGGGCAGAAATCACACGTCAGCGTTTATCGTTTCGTTAGCAAAGATACCATGGAGGAGGACGTTTTGGAGCGCGCGAAGAAGAAAATGGTGTTGGAATATGCCAGTAGGTCACCCAATGGATATCTTATTTTGGACCCATTCTTATTTCCGTCATCTCAGTCATCAACCAGATGGATACCTCCCAGGCCCACTTGAGCTCCAAGGCGACGAAAGACCCTCACAAACCAGACAATTTGAGCAAGGATGAATTGACCGCTGTTTTGAAATATGGTGCTCAAAAGATGCAAGTGGTATTTGGCTTCTTGATTTTCTCCGCTGACACGTCCGACTTTGCAGGTTTGACAAGGATGATTCCCAGCAGAGCAAAAAACTTGACGAAATGGACCTCGACGACATCCTCAATAGGGCTGAAGATCACGAGACTATGGCCCAAGCTGGGGAAGCAGGCGGTGCATCCCTTGGTGGCGAAGGTTTTCTAGCTCAATTTGCAGCTGTCAGCGATGTCAAAAACGACATGAATTGGGAGGATATCATACCCCTGGACGAACGCCAGAAATTTGAAGCTGACGAAGATGAACGGAAAGCCGAGGAAATTGCTGCCCAGGAATTGCGTGATAGGAAGCGCACGCATGCTCCAGTATCATATGAGGGCATGGACGTGGACCAGCCGGCTGCTGCGTCCGCTCCCAAGAAGCCAAAGGCACCCGGTCCTACAAGGAAGACAGCTAGCCAGAAGGCGATGGAATTGAAAGAGAGGGATGTTCGTGTTCTGATTAGGAGTCTCCAGCGTTGGGGTGACATCCGGCAAAGATACGACATCATCGTCCGTCTCAATTTCTCATCTTCGTGCCTGTGTTCAGCTGAACAACTAACCAAATTTAGGTCTCTGAATCCAAACTTCAAGACAAGAACAAGGGCATGATGCTTGACGTGGCAGATGAAATCATTGATATCTGTTCTCAAGCCGTCAAGGATAGTGAGGACCAGAAGCGTTCCCGAATCGCGGCTGGTGAAACATTGACCAACGCCCAGAAAAGCAAAGCAGTCCTCGTCACCTGTCGTGGCGTCGGTAACATCAATGCAGAAACCGTCCTTTCGCGCCACCGTGACCTTCGCATCCTCTATGCGATTCTATCTGATCTTGACGATCCTTACAAGTGGAGCATCCCGATTGAAAACATCCGTCCGACTCTTAATTGGTCAGGTCGCTGGGGTCCGCAGGACGATTCGATGCTCTTGGTAGGCGCCTTCTTGTACGGTTTCGGCAACTGGGAGGCTATGGCCAAAGACCAAAAACTTGGACTCGAAGGCAAGTTCTTCCTTGAGGAGGGGAAAAAAGGAGAAGATGCTGCAAGTCGGCCCATTCCAAATGCCATTCACCTCGTTCGTCGAGGTGACTTTTTGCTGAGCATATTGCGCGAGCATGATGAGAAATTACGTTCGTACGAGAGTTCCCTGCGGAACAAAGGTCAGCTAAAGGTTTCGGCTTCCCCTCCCCCGACAGCCTTGGCGTCGACGTCTTCTCATAGCAGTTCCCTCAAACGGCGAGCCGAGAGTGAGGCCATGGCTTCTATCGATGACGGCAGCTTGAAAAAGAGGAAACGTCGACCGACGCCCACATTCACAGATTCCGAATCGTCCGACGAATGGTATGTGGGCTCACTCCTTTGAATGTGTCAAGGCCGACTAATGTGGAAAGTAGCCCCTCGATGGACGAGGCAGCAACGAAAGAGGAACTGCGGCCTGTTAAGAAACAATTGGTCCGTCGTCATTCCATCAACTGCCTTGTCCTGTTCTCACTTCGTATTCAGAAACAACTAAAGCTGTCTGGTGAAGATATGCCCCGAGACGACAAGGTTGCCATCCTCAAAGATTCGCTGGCTGCAATTGGCCGACGAATTGAACATGTGCTGAACGCGAAGCAAGCTGCAGGGGAAGATCGGGAGAGATGGCGGCGACATCTTTGGACGTAAGTGGGCACGAACTGTAATTCTTCTGATACTTATTGCTTCTATCCAGTTTTGTGACCTTGTTTTGGCCCAAGAAAGTCAAGGCTTCTAAACTGGAGGAGATCCACGCGAAGATGGTTATGAAGGAGGCTGCGCCAAGAGCACAGTCCGATAATAGTGCATCGAAGAAGCCACGGCCGAGTGGAAGTACCAAAACCAACGGATCAGTCACCATTCCGAGTTCTTCTGCAAGGACAAATGGAAAGTCTTATCGGTGACATTGTTCTCGTTGTACGTTTTGTTGTTTCTTCTGTCATTCATTATCTTTAGTCTCGTATGTGTCAAGCACGCTTTCTAGCCCTCGCTATCCTATAATTGCAACATGTGTACTACAAGCCATCTTCTGATTGTCTAATAAATGTTTTCCCTCTGACGACCAGGAGTTCTCGTCTGATAGTCTTAACAAGAGCAAGGAGAACTTCATGGGACGTATAGCGCTGCTTCTGACGCGAAGCTGAGCATAGGCGTGAGCTTTGAGCCTTGTTTGTGATCAAGGTACAACTTTTTAAAAAGGGTTGGCTCAAACGAAACTTGGATCAGAAGATGACAGCGTACATGTATCTAGCCGTTGGCCTCACGACTGACATGTTTCGAGGTAGAAGGACGCCGGCTTGGTCGAGTATCAGGACGGATAGGCGTATTCGCAAACTGTCCATTTGACGATTCACGCATGGATCGGCTGGACTTGTCTTTTATAACGATGGGTACAGCATTTCGCGAATCCAAGACGTTCTGGCGAGCGAGTCCGTTTGAACCTGCGATCGCCAGGTTATATATGATCCCATCTTCATTAACCTAGCAGGCGTACCTTCCAAGAGCTTTGCATCTGCCTCACGGTGACAGCTCTGCATCAACGCCGTGTACCGTTTGACTTCCCACTTCATCTGTGATGCTCGAGCGAGGTTTCCCTGTGAAATGGCCCATTTTCTTTCTTCCTTGTAACGGCGACGCTCGCTGTCAGCCAAGGACGCGCGCGCTCGCAGCGTGGCCACCTCTCGTTCAAGGGGAGTCATGGATGACCTGGGGCCAATCAACTCAGAGTTTGAGTCGACGGAGGTTATGTCCGAGATGAACACTTGCTGTGGTTCATGGTTGGTCTCGACGCTTCCTCCTTGAACACTGGGTCGGAATTGGACCTGACGGGAACGCTTTTTCTCGCGATTGATACGGGTGTTGGACGCGTGTGTTGTCCGTTTGCGTCGATCTGAATCGGGTGTGCTGTCGAAATGCTGGGAGAGGAAATCGGTACACAGCAGACCAACAACAACGCCGATAATAGTAGTGGCACATCTTGTGATGTCTGAGGCGACGTTAAACTCAACGAAGAGCTTCGCAGCGATGGCCAAGGCAACTGGGATACCGAATGCTGAGCTTTTAACGGCATAATGAAGGGCAACACCTTGCCATAGACCACTGAGAATGAAATCCTTGACAGAGGGTTCGTTTGATCTGCTGATAGTGTCCAAAAGGATGCGTGCTCCCAAGCCAATAAGAAGAGCAGGCGCTGTTGCGATGATGGTCATAAGGAAGAAACAAACCACGTCAGTCACGTGTTACATAAACATTTAACTATTTATTAATTTTCGTCAACATAATTCGCCATTGGATCTTCTGCCATCCGACGGGTCATCCTGTACGCCTCTGCAGAAATAAGTTTAGTTTGTGTACCACCCCCAAAGAATTTAGACACCAACCGAGTTCTTCCTCCGTCACATCATGACTTCCAACTTCCACTCCACCCTTCTGTTTCTTCCCGGACCTATCGTCCATGTCCTTTCCCCCTCGTTCCTTCCTCTTCTTTTCCTCGCGAACCGCCTTTGCTAGTCGCTCGTCGTCAAGTTTAACTTCACCTTCCCCGATGCGTCTCTTTGAGTAGTTTTGATCTACTTTCTCACTCCGCTGCGTTTGGAATTCATCTTTCGGCGGTTCGTGTGCCGCTGGCTGAGGAGCAGAAGCAAGCAAATGTTGGGCACTTGACGCTTCGGCCGCATCAATACCCGCTTGGCCAGAACAATACGAGATGTGAATGTTTGAGTGGCAACAGGCATACCCCCACGTTCCGTCAGAGGAGTTGTACCATGATCCCCACACAGCAGTGTGGTTGTTAATATATACTATTGGGCAAGATTCAGAATTATAGAGGGATATGTGTTCAAAGAAAGTCTTACCGTCCTCGGGGTACTTGGATTTAGCTTTTGCCCGTTCGCGGCCTTTGATGACCTGACCGGTCCTTGAATACTCAACATAGTCTTCAGTCTGTCCCTGCCGGAGTTCCTTTGGTGCAGTGTCCAGATATTCAGCGCCACCATATTTCGCAAGAATACTGGTCTTGGTCGTATCCTTCAATTCTTCCTTCTTCTGCCTGAACTCATAATGAAGAAGTTCGCCCTGTGTTGGGTTTGCATTCAAATGAACGTCATTCCCGCGTGCAGCCGCTTGCCAGGCAAATAACTGAAGTTGTTGAACCTCAGGAGCTTCTCCGGAATAGCGGAAGAAATTGTCGCCAGCAAAACGCGCCTATGGCTTCCGTCACATTCGAGCCTCGTTACCAAAAAAAAAATTGGATACCCACCTCTTCTGCAGGAATGTTTTTGAGAGGAGCATCACGCATTGACCGGGTCTTTGGGTCATAATAAGCACTCTCTGGATCCAGGTTGATCAGGTATTTTGCAGTGTCCTCGCGTATACGCAGATTTCGGACAGTTATTCGAGTTTTGGCGTCCAACTTTTGTCCAACAGCGTCCGCCGCATCAGCATATTTGTCTTCATCCGCATCCTCATCCTCGCTCGACCCAAAATCTGCGTCTGCCTCCTTCACGTCTGATTTGCTGGCCTTCGCAACCTTTCTAACTGCAGCCAAGTCCGTTGTCGTTTGATTGTCAATCTCTTCCTCTCGCATCTTTTGCCTTGCTGCCTCAACAGCGGCGTATTCATCGTACACACGCTTGTGTTCGGCAGCGTCATAGCCATTCCACCGATCTCGTTTTGCATCATATCCCGTCGCCACTTCCTGTATGATCTCGTCTGCCTGGATGTCTTTGTTTGTGAACTTTGCGCCTTTCTTCCTTGGCCGTTCTAAACAATCTTGCTTCTTGTGCGTCAACGCACCGCAATTCTCGCATGCGCCTTTTCTATATTTCTTCGCGGCGGGACCAGCTTTCGCCCCTCTATCATACCAATTGTCGAGCTTGTTTGATGAATCGTCGTAGTCAGGTCGTCTTTGATGATTCAATGACGGAGCACCGGTGTCAAGGTACCATGGGGCTTGCGAGATATACTCTGCACAGACGAGAATCAGTTTCGACTCGCTAGGAGGATGCTGTAAGCTCTTACTCACGAGGAATATGAGGGTTTATGGGCCGCCCTTCTTCATCGAGGGCTGCTGGAGCTGTCCCAGCTTTTCGGGCGGCGTCGAGGTCTTTCTGCCGCCTAAACTCTTCCCGCGAAAGTTTTCCTACAGCTGTTAGTAGAATTTCAGTATTGTGAATAACCGTTCACGAACTCGATCTGACCTGAAGACGAAGCCATTTCGATTCTCAATGAGGTCGTAGATTCACAAGTTGTGTAATAAATGCTTTATTTGTAAATGTTTCATTTAGACGCCTACGACTCCTAACCTATAACCATGCTCGGATTTTCGAAACTTGCTGCAAAACATTATCCAAAGAGCGCTCTTCCGCCAAAACCCTTCTTCCCTCCTCCTCGTCCATGCTTACATACCCCTTCCATTTTTCGAGAGCCTCATGCTCCACACTCAGCGCATGCACAATGTTGGACAGGTAATCGAGATCAGAGGCCAACTGAGCAGCACCTGCGATCGAGAGAAAAGTAATGGAGGGTAGCACCTCCTTAGTGAGATAATCGAGGTATGTGTGACCGAGAGACACAAGCCATGCTGAAGAAACCGTTTCAGGATCGAGGGTGATTGGCTTGACAAAAGCCACCGAAGAGCGGCGTCGTGTCGATTGACTTGATGTGTCTGGAGGTGGCTCAGAGAGCGTCTTCAGGAACTCGGATTCCACGTTCGGCAATGTTTGGAGAGAAAATGCTAGAGCATTATCATATGCATAGACTTCAAATAGACGGGGGAGATTGAGAAGTCCTTCAGCGACCCTTTGTACAGTGTCACTGGGCGACAAGGAGAACGTTGGCACACGTAGATCGCTTGCCGAATTGGTAACCTTCAGGTCTCCAGGTGAACCCCATACCGGTGATGAGGCATAGGTGGCAAGGTGTTGGCGTAAAGGTGATAAGATTGTCTTTTGCATTGATGCTTGGCACGTCTGTGCGAAAGTAGAAAGGGACATTCGAGCGCTGGCTAGCAAAACCTCAGGACCGGCGACTGCAGAATTCTGAGCACGCAAGGTAGCAGAGTGGGGCGCAGCAGAGAGTGGGGAATAGGCATCGTTGCTGATGTTAGTCAGTAACGCATTCAATTCGGCAGAATTTAGCGTAGATTGCTCCAGCAGTTGGCTTTCTCCCCGAGTGATAGCGATGATGAAATTCTGCGGGTCAGTGCGAGCCAACCGAAAGTGAGCGGCAACCTCAGCAAGATACGACCGCAGTTTTGTTTCGAACGTCGCCATACGTTCAGATACGGCTCGAGCGGAGGCAAGCAAGTGAAGGGAAAGCTGGATGTTGGACCAATCTTGGGCCGTGTAGTCTAGATCTGAGAGTTCGCCAACAGAGATGGAGCTCTGGACAAGGGAAGATGAGCCAGAACTTTCCATTCGTACATCCGCCGTCCACATGTCAATAAAGGATTGAAAAAACCCATCTAATGCATGTAATAGTCCTATCACACCATAACCATGGGTGAACGCCTCACATCTTGACATGCTTCCCTCTGCGACGCCGAAGATGTCGATCGCCCTCTCTCTAAATAACCTTGGCCGATCAATATCCTGGACTCTCTCCCGCGTATCATTGGTAATAATCTCTCGAAGAGACTGCTCCAAAAATCGTTGCTCCAATGAACCATAGTCAATTTGAGCGTTAAGGAAAGGTTGAAAGAGTTCCTGGTCCCACTCCATCGCATCTACTTCTCCTCCTGAAGGGGTTGGAACACCTCGTTCGCTTGGTGGAATCCTGCTTGGATCTGGCCGCCAGGATATTGATAATCTACTAGAACGTCTCCGAACGTGCGTAGCCGGACGTTCGATCCTACTGGAACGGGGTTGGGTCGTAGAAGCAGCAGATGATTCGATCTTGTCCATGACCTTTTCCACGCCAGTGGCAAACTCCTCCGTTGCACGCAAGAGCGGAATTAGGAAAGCCAAACTTGTTTCGCCGTGGTGAGAGTTGTAGGAAGAGAGTCGTTGGGCAAAAGTCGGTTGGAGTGACGAGAGCGTAGATGTAATAAAATGTGAGAGCGTAATGGCTGGATCGGGGAAAATGGAAGATATAGGCGTCCGTTCGGCATTCAGCAATAATGCAAAATTCGTATAAAATTTTTGAAGGAACTCGACGAAGGGCTGAGCAAGGGCTCCGGGTGGCTGAGAGGACGTAGGTTCACAGTCTGTGAGCAGTGCATTCTGCCACATAGAAACAATGGACGATCGGCGGGATGCGTTATAGTAGTTCCGAAATTCAGACTCTCGTTGAATGACGGAGAAGATTGAGAAGTAATCCCGACACGCGACAATATCCTGGTTATTGATAGACGACACCAAAGCGGAGCTCAAGGAGGCTTCAAGTTGATTCTGAAGATTCACCATAAGCGTACGACGAGGATCATATTCTGGCGTGTTCTGGAAAACAACCATACTTCTACTTGCCTCCGAAAGCCTCGCAGCAGCCTTCGCATAACTTTTCTCCAAAATGAGGGAAGTGACTTCAACTTCAAGCGTGCTCCAGCTCTCTGCCTCTCGCAGGACCTCTCTGGAAGCCTCCATATGGCCTTTTATCATGTCAAGATGGTGCAAGTCGTCCAAAGCTATGTTGGTTTCTGCTGGAACAGCTTCCTTGGACCTCAATAGAACATCCGCCAACGCCGTTTGGAAAGTCAAAGCGCCATCCTTCATAAAGTGAAGGTCATAAGCAAGCCTTGGGATACCGCGCGAGACATCTTCAATGATTCGTTCTAGCTGTGCCGACGTATCTTCACAAGCAATGTCGAGAGTGGTGAGGAGTTGAGTAATGTGATGGTCGAGCTCGACGAGATCAACGGTTTCATCCGAATCGTCGGAAACGCTTAACGTGTCATTTATCCACGGGATCACGTCCTCGTACTGTTCCAGAGATTCACAAAGTTGTTTCGTGGAAGCCATGAAAGAGAACTATGTAATGATAATCATTTCCGCCCAAGTAAAGTTGTTGTTTGGTAAGGGCGTGAGATAACTATAAGATCTAGGGCAATCGAACAACGACAATCCCTGCCTCCAAAGGATCACCCATATTTCTCCAACATGGTCCGCACATCATACATGGACTTTCACCCAATCTAATATCTCCAACGATCGACCATACCGCAGGTACTTTACCGCAAGCACGGCAGAGATCAAGAAGTGGAGGGATGATCTGTGAGGTCAAGGGGTAGCCAGATGGAGGGTCCGACGAATGGCGGAGTCTGATATGGTATCAACTTGAGAGAGAGATAAACAAAATGATGATTCACCCCACCTGATCTGGTCGAAGACGATAAAATGATCACAACCTCCTTGGTGAAGTAACCAGTACGGCTCGTTCACTCGTATAGAAAGAGAAGAAAACTGTGTTTCTTGCACCGTCGTTGAGCCTTTTAAGAAGGAAGATGACCCTCTAGTTATCTTGTTCAAATGAGCCAGGAGCTTACTGAGTCTGGTCAGTCAGGAAAACATGAGGGAGCAGACCACTAACTCTGCATAATCTTCTTGATCTGGGCTCCCGTCGCCATACGCATAGTTTTCAATGCAAATAACCCAACCATTCCCTGATGCAGATATTGGCTCAACTCCACCCGGAGCATGAGAGTTGGAAGTGCACGGGATGACCTTTAGGAGGTCGTGAAGAGTTTGAGACGACAACAACGCGTGCTGGGATGAACGATGCACATAACTAGGGCCCCAGGAAACCCTTGTGTAAACAGAAACAGTCAGAAATGCTTGGTGCGGATTGCCATCGACAGCCGATGACTCTGAAATTTTCTGTACTAAGGAGGTTTATCAGTTAACTATTGATGATACTGGGGGGACGACGAACAAATCGCTCCAACACGTTGTGATCCGAATTTTTAGGTGTTCTCATAAATATCACAGCATCTGTTTGCAGTCTGTTTGAAAATTAAACCTGGGTCGGTCCTATTTAGCAATAACGAACCTCCAACTGGTAAGCTTGGAAGAATCTAAATTTTTTTGCAACGTCGCCACCTCTGGCAGCAAACTGTCTGGATCAGGGAAGTTGGACTTGCGCGTCCTAATCGACTTTGAAGCAGCAGAATGCAGAGCACCTATTGTTTGTTCGTGATTTTTGAGGATGTGGGCGGACAGCGTAGGATCGTCCCATATGTCGTAAAGTGCGCTTCTAACATCATCTACACTGCTAGACATCAGCTCAGGAAGACATTACTCTAATAAACTCAATAACCTGCACTCTTTTTCTACAGAACTTTTTTCTTGCTCTGGTTCGAGAGGGTGGGAGTCGAAATGAGCGGCAGACTCGAGAAAAGCGGCGATGTCAACTGGCTCAGATGCTGGGCCAAAGAGGGATTCAATGGAATGGGCAAGTCCAGCGTTCATGACTGAGAGGAACGTTGTCACGTGTCATTTCACACTTGGTCTGTGCACGCGCTTGTTGACTAAAAATACATCAATCCATAAATAACTCAGACATTCACAATGCCTTAAATACCTCTATGGCGGTTGACATCCAGCAGTTCCCGCTTTCTTCTTTTCCTTGACGAGTTGTCTCTATCTATACGTTCTTTTAATTCAAATGCGTCAATCCCTCCTTCGTGTCTTTCCTTTGAGCCTTGCTCTCGGCGCCTACGCCCTTGCTGCACCCGCCATGGTCAAGGAGGCTACTCCTGCTTTGCCGGTACGCATATCATCACCTTTGACGTGTTCAATCATTCATCGACTGCCTTAGAACAAACATCGCCGAGCTTATTATAATTCCTATCAGCCCTACAGTGGCGATTCTAGCTTCAGCGGTTCTTCATCTGAAAGCAACTCGAACACTGTTGCCGCGGACAACCTGAACCTAGTGAACGCCAATCTTGGGCTAGGTACCGTTCCCGGCATTGCTGGTGCTCTCAACGTCGCGGACTTGCTTGGGTTATCTAGCTGCGGAAGTGCTTCTTCTAACGTTGCAAATCAGAACGAACTGGCTGTTGCCACTGATACCAGCGAGAACGTCTACGGCGGGACCAACGCGAATGCCGGCGGCCATACCAACACCGACGTCCATCAAGTCAATACGAACACTAATGGCGAGACCCACGCGAACATCCATGGCAACACAAACGTAGCATCCAACGTGAACGTCAACACTCACACTGGCGCAGACTCAGCTGCAGCTACGCATCAGCATGTCACTGCAGGTCTCGGTTCAACTTCCTCTGCTTCTCACGAGGCCAGCGCGGGAGCAGGCGCTACTGTCCATGCCGTGAACGCAGCACCTGTTGTCGTCTCTCACCAGGTTGGCGCGGGAGGAGCCGCTGTCTCTCACACTGGCTTTGCTGCAGGACTCGGAGCCGCCCTTTCTCAAGGCCTAGTGGGCTTCTCTGCACCAGCCGTTGCCTCTGGCGCTGAAGGAACCGTTGTCTCTCATCAAGCTGGCGCAGGAACTACTGTCTATCATCAAGGCGGCGCGAGCACCGGAGCAGCTGCTACTGTCGGGGAACAAGCCAACGCAGGTCTCGGTCTAGGTACCAGCGTCACTAATCAAGCAATCACAGGACTAGCAGCGAGTTCTCATCATGTCATCGGCGCGGGAGGATCTGCTGTCTCGCATCAGGTTGGCACAGGCGCGGAAGTAGCTGCCGCTCTGTTGGGCGCAACTGGCGGTGTGGCCGGTGTTGGAGGAGCTGCTATTTCTCATCAAGGCGGCGTGGGCACGGGAGCAGTTGCCGCCGTCCAGAATCACGCCAATGGGGGTGTTGGTTTAGGTGCTGGTTTAGCAGCTGTCTCTCAGGTTGGCACGGGAGGAGCCGCTGCATCCCAGGCCGGCGCAGGTGCGGGGGTAGCTAACCAAGTCAAAGCGGGTTTTGGTGGCATAGTCTAACGCCGCCCAAGGTTTCGCAACCAACTCTGAGGGAGGGCACTCGATACGTAATACATAATCTCCCGTAGTATATTCAATCTTGTTTCATGCATCTCGAGGGAGTGATGAAACGCATGTGTATATTGATCACAAACCGCTCAAACCCGTAATATATACATCCCATTCGTCAACACTAAAATCGAAGATGAACAACAAATCAGACAGCTAAGGACACAAACGTACCTGAAGCCCGTGGGCGCATTCAACCACAAGGACAGTAATTTGTCGTCCACGTTGGGCAAGGTAGATTCCTCAATGGGTGCGATGAAAGCTGACTGAGGCCCAGTGCCGAAATCTGCTTCAGCCAACGATTGATTTCCGAGAGCGTCATGAGCCGACTTCGAGGGGTAGCTAGGCATTTGCGCGGGTAAGAAGTTGCTTAAATCCCAGTTGTGAGCGACTACTGGGTCTTGCGTCTTACGTTGATCGAATGGGAAATTTACTTGTGATGTCGGTAAGACACTAGAAATCGACGGAACAGAAACCATTGGTATTGTAGATGCAGGTGGTGTGTTGGACGTATCATAACCTCGTTTGTGCGTCACTGTCGATCTCTGGATCGGACCATCACGCATAGAACCAAACTCGTTTAGCATATCCCTGCGAACAGAAAGTTGAAGTCCAGCTTTGGGCGCTTTGTGACTGCACGATGACTCACCGTAAACGACCTGGAATATGCCACCTTGTGATATCACTTGCTTCAACAAAGACCCAATACTATAACGGTATGAAAACGTGCCTTTTCTCACACTCTTTCAAGACGTTCATACATATCTGTACGTCGTTCATTTCGTTGGTCAAGCCGTAACCAATGCCCGATTGCTTCCCACCCCATATATTGATAAGCAGCACAATCGCAGATGCAAAAGCAGCCATCTAAGATACGTTTGTGAATGCAGTCAGTCACGCATTGCGAAGGTACTCAACTATGATATTAGGGTACACAATTACTCCCCTTGTTAGAGCGACAGCCAGGAGGCGACTGCACGACCTAGCTGCATTCGTACAAATAGTAAGGGACGATAACGACAATGTTGATTTCTTGAGCAGGAAGGGCCTGTGGATTTGGATTTGTGTGTAATAGTACGATGCGTGGAGGGTTAATGATTGGTAGTAAAATGGGGTATTTTGTCTCGTGGGGTCCCATTGGACTACCCAGGGAACGTTAAGGTACTCAGGAGGCTTAAACCGAAGGAGGAACGCACGATGAGATGGTAGAGAATCCTTCCAGCTGTTCATGGCAGAATCTAGTTCAGTAACAACTTGCCGTTCCCATTGATTTCCGGTAAGACCGGAAAGCAGTTTGGATTTCTTGGTTGAGTATAGTGTCTTCAAGGAGAAAGCAAGTATTTCACACAGCTTGATGTGATACACAAATCCAGAGATGATGGACGGTTTTCCCAAAGGTTGCGTGAATGCCTGATTGGAGTCTGTCGGCATCCAACATTCATCATCACATTCGATCGGAAAATCGACATCGTAACTTGAAAGTCAAAAAATTAAATCTTAAAATCCAGCTGACACTTGGGTAAGCGTGCTCACTCTCCTTCTTGGATTGCGCACGGCCTGCCAAGAAAGGAACTCATGAGCCGATCAATGGAAAGTAGGCACCTACGAGGAAAATGTATTGATTGATCAGGATGATTTGCAAAAAAAAAAAAAAAAAAAGAGGGGGGCTTACCAGAAGGCTCGTTTCCACATTTCATCGTCAGCCGTTGGTTTGTGACCCTTACCTTTTCGTCGGTGTGCTCCCTTTTCTTGGACGTATCGTATTCCAAGACCTAAAAAGTGCCATGAAGCATGAGGCATAGATGTTCCGAGGAGGTAGATAATTGCAAGCTGAGCAGAACAACAACTATATATGTTAACAAAGAAGAAATATAGACTGAAAGGAAAGACTGACGCAATAATATTGGAGGTCATATATTGTTACCTTCTCCATTGACGCCTTCCTGTGCATCGGAATCTGCGAAAAATAACACCAGCCACTGGATAACCCAGAGGTATCGCCGTCCAGAAATACTCTTGAATCTGTCGAATAGCGTGAGGCAATAGCGCAGACCATGAGAACGATCATCCCAAAGCCTGGATCCCAAAGATGTTGGGCGCTTCCGAATGATCTTTCAAAGGTGGGGCGGTGAAGAACAGGCATAAAGATGTTGAACTTGTCGAAGTATGTTGGAATCAAGGCTTGGAGTAGATCGTCTTCAGGAAACATGTAGAATAACCCTTCGCTGCGGGTGTAATCTTTTTCCCACTATGAAACATTTGTATCAGACACATAATTCGGTAAATTTGTCAATTTTACCGGTCGGAGATCCCAGTATAGTGGCCTTCTCAAGGAGCTACCAATGGAGGTGGTGGTTGTACCTGTGTGTTCACTCTTTATATTCGTCGCGTCTTTGGCAAACATAAAAAAGCTGGCAGGGATCTGAAACAAATTCCCCAATTGACGTAGGGGGGGCGAAAAACGTACCTTGAACGGCCGAAAAACCGGTCTTCGACTGCCTCGACAGATAGTTGTTTCAGGTGCTCTGCAAGAAAAACGTGCGAAAGATCTTCTTCGTCTTCATCATCGGATGACAATAGCGTTGTCACTGTTGTGCGCTGGGGAAGGGTCTTTGGCGAAGAAAAACGGAAGTTGCCAGGAGATGGTTCTGTGATGGACGAGGTCTCGTAAATGGGACTGATATCCCTATCAGAAGACATCTGAAAAAATTCTGTTCAGCTAGATGTAAATTATATGGTGGAAAGGCGCCAAACCGAGCGCAGCAGGCTTTGCATCAGTTCTAGCCGAAGTTCTAGGGTTCGGATATACCTTCAGCCATATGAGCCGATTTCAGGAGATTTAAAAAAAATCAAAGTCTGACTCTTTTTGGGTATCTTTTTTCTTTGTGTAGAGTTCAAGTTAGCGTGGAAGGCAAGGATGTGATACACCTAAATACACCTTTTGTCGAGGAATATCATGTGTACATTCCACTTTAGATGAGAGACAATTGGTGCAAGTGTTTCTAGGCATCTTCGCGCTGTCGCCTGTGAGACGAGATTGGTTATGCGTTTACAATCCAGTATTGGCGTACATTTGACTGATTTAAATGAACATTAATTCAATGTGGTATTGAGATGGATCCGAATCATACTCTTCTTCCTTCGACAGGCATCACATGCACCGTGAAGGCGCCTTTTTTTCCCCTTTGTAACATCAGGATGAGGGCTGGAGCTTGCATCCGCATCCGTAGAATTGCCGTCTTCATGGAACATCATGACGGCCAGTTTATATGTTTGGTTGAGAAGGGTAAAGTCAATACTATGTTCATCGCGATGTCACGTGGTCGAAAGGCTTATAAGGGGGAGGAAGCGGCACGGACTGAACGAGGTTTACTCGTGGTCTGCTCCCCACTGCCATGTTGACAAAAGCAGTTCGGGCCACTCTGCCCCTCAATTGCCGCCGTATCTCCGTTCCCGCGGTCCGCACCCTCAGCTTGCTTGCATCTCCACGCCGTTCCGTTCCGGGTGCTCGGCATTCGATTGTCCCTAGCACCGTCTCTTCGTCTTTTTCTCGTCCAATGTCGTCCGGCCACGGTGGAGAGTCTACCCTTCGTCCAGAACCCGACAAGGTTTTGCAGGACATCGCAGACTATGTCCACGGCTACAAAATAAACTCAGATTTGGCTTATGAGACTGCCAGGCTTTGCCTCATCGACACTATTGGTTGTGGTCTCGAAGCCCTTCGTTTCCCAGAATGTACCAAGTTGCTTGGTCCCGTCGTCGAAGGAACCGTTGTTCCGAATGGTATGCATTAGCCAAGTTCTACCAAACAGCCGTGTTGCTGATCACACAATATAGGAACCCGCGTGCCGGGGACTAATTATCAACTCGATCCAATTCGTGGTGCTTTTAATATTGGAGCAATAATTCGTTGGCTCGATTTCAATGACTGCTTTTTGGCTGCAGAGTGTGGGTATCTTGTCTATTTTTGTAAACTAAAATTGATGCGATAATATCAGGGGGTCACCCTTCTGACAACCTCGGTGCCATCCTCGCTGTCGCGGATCATCTTGCCCGTCAAGGCCAGCCTCTCAAGGTCCATGACGTATTGGAAGCTATGATCAAGGCACACGAGATCCAAGGCTCCATTGCTCTACTCAACTCGTTCAACAGGGTTGGCCTTGATCATGTGGTCCTCGTCAAGGTTGCTTCCACCGCCGTTGTGTCCAAGCTTCTTGGGCTTAACCGTGATCAAACCATTGACGCGGTTTCTCAAGCTTGGGTTGACGGCCAGTCTCTGCGCACATACCGTCATGCTCCCAACACCGGCCCGCGCAAAGCGTGGGCCGCAGGCGATGCCTGCTCTCGTGCTGTCAACCTCGCCTTGATGGTCAAGAAGGGTGAAAAGGGTTTACCGTCCGTTCTGACCGCCAAGACCTGGGGATTCTACGATGTTCTGTTCAAGGTACGGCCACCTCAGCGAGGCTTCGCTCAATCTGAGAACTCTGCGTAGGGTAAACCATTTGAGTTCCAAATCCCGTATGGGTCGTATATTATGGAGAACGTCCTTTTCAAAATCTCCTTCCCCGCGGAGTTCCACGCGCAGACGGCCGTCGAGGCAGCCCACATAATCCACAAAAAACTCAAAGACCTTGGCAAGACCGCTGAAGACATTAAGAGTGTCAGAATTCGCACTCAAGAAGCTGCTATCAGGATTATCGATAAGCAAGGTCCTTTGGACAACTTTGCAGATCGCGAGTACGTCGTCCATTGTCAGGTCTTTCAGCATCTCAAAACGAACAAATACTATATAGCCATGCCATCAACTATATGGTAGCATATCCCCTCATTTTCGGCGAGCTCACTTCTGAGAGCTAGTGAGTTCCTCTTTGCCTACGTCGCACAATATCTCAAACTATCTTAGCACCGATGCATCCGCCGCCGATCCTCGCATAGATGCCCTCCGGGCTAAGATCTACTGTGTAGAGGAACAGAAATTCAGCGTTGAATACCACGAGCCTTCCAAGCGATCTATCGGCAATGCCCTTCTGGTCGAACTCAACGATGGAACGGTCCTCGATGAAGTCGAGATTGAGTACCCCGTGGGTCACAAGAGGAGAAGGGCGGAAGGCACTCCCTTGTTGATTAATAAATTCAAACGGTACTTTTTCTCAACTTCCCCAAGTTCCAGACTCACAACATACACATAGGCATATCTCGTACCACTATGACGAGGTCCACCAAAAGAAGCACGTATATCTTATGCTCTGAAGCGCATTAAATGCTAATATTTTGTTGCAGGATTCTGGACACTGTGTCCGACGCTTCTTCCCTGGAAAGAATGCCTGTTGATAAATTTACAGACTTGTTCGTTAAGGCGTAGCACAACGCTTCTGCGAGGTCACTAATGTTTTGTCTTTCCAACCGTGTCCGACAGACTACCTGAAGTAACTACAGTTGTAACGCAGCTACGTAACAATGACAGTCAAGACCTACTTTTCTTGAACTTCGCGTTTTTCCGCGTGACTACAGAGCTCTCGTTTGTTGGAGTATCGCGGAACTCCGGCCCAACGTTGGATGCGAATTTTGAGCTGACACGGGTGCCCTTGGCTGGTAGCTTTACGGTGACATTGGTGTTTGACACCAGCTGAGTTGAGGTCGGGGTTGAAACGGACTCGACCAGATCATCTGTTTGAGTTTGTGGAGTCAAGGCAGTGACGATGGGATCTTGACTCGTGCCGGCATTTTGAGCGGTTCGAATCTTAAAACTTCTGGAGAAAAGGGCACTACAGGCGTCTCTTGGCGGGGGCTCTTTGGATGGCTGGTCTCTAACTAGGTCTTCTTCAGTGACCGATGAAAGTCGTCGCTGTATGAGGCGGGCGAGAGGGATAGACCGAGGCTGTTGGTGGGATAGATTTCGTCGGTAGTCGGGAGATAGAGGCGCAAGTACCAGGTCGTTCTTGTTGCTCTCCCTACTGAGATGAGATCCGATGCTCCGGGCTGATCTCGGCGGACTGGCAGATAGGGAGGCAAACGGCGTTGTTACCGGGGAAGGTGAGAGGCAGGACATCAAGGTCAAGAGTTCCTGAGCCTCGTACGCTTGAGGTATATTGTTTTGTGTTGAGGAAGGGACATCGGATCCTGGGGTTGCCGTCAGAGCTACATCTGGTATGCCGATACCTGAAGGGTCATATCGTCCCGAAAATAAACGAGGGTCATGCAGAGTGTAATCGGAAGCATAAAATTTTTGCTGAGGAGCAAAGCTTTGTACCTGTTGCGCTATTCTGACTGATTGTTCAAGCGGTGCTGCCACAGCTAGAGATTCAGCATCGACATATGCAGGGAGAAAAACTGGATTCCACTGGGAGGACGACGATGACGGAGGTGTTGGCAAAGAATTTTGGAGAAGTTGTTTTGCCCGATACTGCTGAGCGACATCAAGAGCAGACAGCCTGTGTGGGACTTGATCGATTCGAAACTTGGTCCTTGACTCGATAATTACGCGAGGGTCAAAACATTGCTGTGATTGAGTAGGAACGAAAATCGCAGCTGACGAATTGGGATATTTAGTCTTAGGAGTGTTATTGGCGGCCTGTAACGGGTACTCCAAGAGGCTACCTTCCCGACCGAGTTGTATTCCCAGCCCAAATCGCCAGTTGTCCTCATGAGTTCCATCTATGGGCGAGTGTTGAGGACGGTGGCCTTGGACAGGTCTTGCATAGCGTGTTGAATACGTCTGGTCATTCTCTTGAGACTTTCCGTCGCTGGCAGTACTGAAGG
This sequence comes from Laccaria bicolor S238N-H82, assembly GCF_000143565.1. NCBI lineage: Eukaryota > Fungi > Basidiomycota > Agaricomycetes > Agaricales > Hydnangiaceae > Laccaria > Laccaria bicolor. The sequence continues at coordinate 981,752 of NW_001889876.1, forward strand.
GGTGTCTTTCTTGGATTTTAAATTGATGGGAGAGCGCCACTGGACGGGATCCTATATCGATAGGTTCGGCACGCCGTGTGGTCAATGTTGAGTTTTGTGGTTTTTGCAGTCTTGGGGGAAAGGAGCCTTGGCTGGTAATTCTTCTAGAGCTTGAGAAGGATGTGGAGACGTCCAAACCCCAAATCATATGCGATAGATCCTCCCCATCTATAACGGTGCCTTCGGCTCCACTACAAGACGAGGGGTAAATACCAAAGGATCTTGCCAATAAGTGTTACTTACGATGGACACCTGGCGTAAGGCAGCGATGAAGGTCCATGTAAAGCGGGGATAGGCTTGGGTGGAGATTTTGCCCACGAAATCCACCCTTGGAGAAGAGTGGGTTCAATATCTCAACCAAGCATGCAAAGTAGGTCTAACCCACCATTGGGGTCAGGATAGGCACAAGTTGAATACTTTTGTTGTCGCCGAAGAAAGGATTCTGGCACTTGAGAATCATTACCTATTATTGTGATTGATTCGGGAGATGACGGAGGAGACGGAGTTCGAGGTATATCGGCCGGAGAACAAGGCCTCGTAGGGTGATGTTGATATGACCAGTCCCGGTCTTGATCAATAGAACATGCATCAGTTGAACCAGAGTCATCGTAAGGATCTGCACCAGATGAGGGCCCAAAGTCAGAGGACGGAACTCTGAGGTAGTCTGGGTTGGAAACTATTCGAAGCTTCGTTTCGTTGGATTGCTGCTCCTTGAAAGGAGAGATTTTGCCTGGAAGAGAGACCACCCGATGAGATTCAAGAGGGCGATTATATAACGCCAAAGGATGGCCACGCAAGGGACGCGAAACTTGCGGACTAGGCTGACATACGGACGGTAGGGAAATACCAGGCTGCTGGAGGCGGCTATATGCGCTCTCACACATAAAAGAAGTGAAATTTTCAGCGGCCGGCTGAGAAATGACCAAGCAGGAGTACTCTTCAGACACTGGGGAATCTGATTCGGAGGATACGGATGGTTTTTCTGGTTCCGTCTGCGTACCACGATCCACATAGTCCTTTTGAAGCCGAACAGAGAATTCGTAGGCCATCAAGTAATGACAAGAAGGTTCAGATTGGTTCAGATATCCCAATTGTTGCCAGCAAGTCGAAGGACGCTCCTGTTACGAATTGCGGTGAAAGCGGTAAAGGAAGAAGAGTTGAATGGGACTGATGGGGCATGTGTCAGTTTATTTGCGCACATCGGCGATCTTCAACAACAAAAGTTCATACAGGTAACTAACGGGTTTTTTCCGCTTTATTGAAGAAGCTTGATAATTTCGACATCCCAGTAGTATTGACCTTTTTCAATTTTTCTACACCCTGCGACGGCTTTGCGCCTTTTCTCTTTTTTTCAACAGCCACAGGAGCGGCGTCCTTGGCCTTCGAGGGCGCAGGTATATCTCCTCCCAAGGTTTTGAGGTATATGTCGAGCTTGGTAAAACTAACGAAAGACAATAAGAGAATGACGTGGGAAGCATTGACTGGACGTACTCGTAAGACGCAAGAAGCATATCACGAATGTGAGCTGGAAGGTATTGAGCGAGCAAATCGCATGAAGCTCTAGTATGGCCAACTGTGGAAAGAAGTTTGGTGAGGGCTTTGACCACAGAAGTTACAGAGAGCTCACGCTTCAGGAGTTCTTCATTACCATCCTCCAAGAGGCCATCCTTGGCTAAGGTGCGTAGAATGGTGCGCGAAACATCAAGCGCTCCAGAAGTTTCCAAACGTACAACCTTTCGGCGGAGATAATCAATCACCCTGGAAGGCGAATATCGATAGACGACAATCCCCTGTGTTACTTCTACAGGACTATGAGGTACGGAAAGTCAAAAAAGAAAAATCGTAGCGTACCTTTGACTTCGCATACGTGTCTAAGTGCTGTATGGGTGCATGACATCGAAGCAAACGCAAACACGTCTTTAGTGTCCAAAAGTGATTTCTCCGCATTCTCCGAGGGCACCGACGTGTTCAATATTCTCACTGCTTCTTCGAATAGATCGTCTGCCGTTCGAAAATTGGTTTGCTGTAAATTGAAATATATCAACAAGGGATGGTACTTGGAAGAAATGGCAGTTTGGTTCTCACCGACGATGTGCCTTGTAGGATAGGAATAAGAAGAAAGGTGGGGTCAATCGGTGTCATCAAAAGGAGCCTGCCGTCTTATTCGTAATTCAGTATATTTGATATGTAGATTTGGTGATTGGGCATACCAGCGACTACCTCATCTCCAATAAACCAAGACCGTTCGTCGGGAGGCGCGACTGCTTGAACCTCAAATATCCTAGTTTTGAAATTCGACGCGTCGGCAGGCACTTTCGATGACAAAAATAGCGATAAACTTCCTGTGTGCGATGAACATCTTCAGCCTTACCTGAAGACACAAAGACGAACCTGTTCTAGGGTGGGGAAGTCGGAGAAAAGGACTGTCATGGCGGATGTCTACCAGATTTGAGGGCGTATATGACAAAGCGTCCAGGACATCTGTTTATGAAGTGTGAATGAGATGCATCAGGAGGTGAGGGCTGGAGCTCGCCATGGGGAAGAAGACCGAAATTGACGTTCATGTTGAAGTGAATCGAAGCTCAGCTCTCAATCATTATTGTGATTGACACGTGCCCCGTCAAAAGTACGAACGATTCTACATTGTTTCTACAAAATCAATAAATTACATTGTGAGATAAATAATGTCTAGATCTAGAGTAGTGATCCTGTTTCTAGCAGGAGAATAATGCTGTGGACAATCTCTGGTATACTTTGCTTCGTCACATCTACTGTTAATTCTGCATGCTCTGGCGCTTCGTACGGGTCGTCAACCCCAGTAAACCCTGTGATCTCGCCTAGACGTGCTCGAGTGTATAAGCCCCTACGATCCGTCTTCTCGCAATGCTCAAGAGGTGTGGCGACATGAATCAAGAAAAAGTTTCCACCCGCACCAGCGGATTGCAGTACCGTCTGTCGCGCAAGCTCGCGGGACCGTTCATACGGAGCGATTGGGGCAGCTATTACTGCAGCACCAGCTCGAGCGAGTTCTGCGGATACGTATGCGATGCGATGAACATTTTCGTGACGATCTTCCGCGGAAAAACCGAGTTCTGGGGGGGAAGACGTGTTAAGCGAAGGATTGAAAAACATAATAATAGACATACTTGGCGAGAGTTCTTGTCGTACCGTTTCGCCGAGAAGGAGCGAAACACTACGTCCACCTTGTTGATTCAATGTCACTTGAAGGGCTTTGGCGATGGCGTCTTTCCCAGAGTTGTGAAGACCAGTTAGAAACAGCACAAATCCTTGTTTGTGCCTAGGAGGGTAGCTTTCACGGAGAACTTTAACAACGGCGCTAGAAGAAAAGTTTAGCTCGTGAGATAACGTAAGTTAAGAAGTGCTTTACTCGTAGCTGAACCAGTCTGGTATTGGCGCACCCGTCCTTAAACGTTTTCGCAGTTCTGTTCCCGATATGTCCAACGTTTGAACGCCTCTGGGTACCTCGTCCGCTGGTTGATATTCATCCGTCGAAGGAATGTATGTCATCTGTTGAAAGGGCACCATCTCGATTTGAAGTTCATCGTGATACTTGATGACGAGATCCTGAGCATCATAAGGCCCATAGAAATCCTTCCCTTGCGAGTTTTTACCGGGTCCAGCGTGATCGCGGCCAACAATGAAATGAGTTGCTCCGTAGTTCTTCCGTATAATAGCATGCCAGACTGCTTCTCGTGGTCCCGCCATACGCATAGCAAGGGGTAAAAGGGCAAGATGACCCATGCCATTGGGGTATTTTTGCATGATAGCTTGATAAACACGAACACGGGTGTAATGGTCAACATCGCCCGGTTTTGTCAGGCCAACGACCGGATGAATAAGAACATTCTGCGGAAAGACGTCAAAAATGAGCTACGAACGCGAATCGTGACAACCTACAGCTTGGCGTTGCCTGGCTGCCCTGACCGTAAGTTCACGGTGCGCCCTGTGCATTGGATTGCGTGTCTGGAAAGCGACAACTTTTCTCCATGCAAGCTTCTTGAAGTGGGAGCGCAATTCCGAGGGGGTGTCTGCCACATAGTCAGCGCCAGATTGGCCTTCATGTGCTCGGGAGCTTACAACGGAGGGCAACATAATCGAAATGTGAGGGTGATTGAATGGCTTGCACCTTCCCACCAATGTAAAAGTCTTGTACACGATTGCGAAGATATGCAACGGAAGGATGAGCTGGGTCGTCAGCCCCGAAAACTTGTATCGCTTCCTTCACGCGGTCTGGCGTGTATATATCATCCACTAAAAAACAGTGGGAATGACCTCTTCAGCTTTCGGCAGAGAATAGGAAAATCCCAATGTACCTGTAATAATTGCAAGCGCCTGGTCGTCACGTGGGTCTCGTAATGCGACGCGGACACCGGGAGCAAGACTAAGCCGGTCGATGTCTTCTTTAGATATATCTAGGGTGATTGGGATGGGGAATAATGTGCCGTCCGCCAAACGGAGGGTGTCGACGACACTAGCAAAGTTTTTGAGAGCAAGTGGGGCATAAAATAGGGTCAACATTCACCTCTGATAATCTTTTTCGTTCATAAAACCTTCTAGAGGGCTAAAACCACCGTTGATGATGAGCTCTAGATCACATAGTTGGCGCTACATTCCAGACGTTCAGATATATAGGGAAAGAAGGAAGAAGTGACTGACCTCTGTCAAGACTATATCAGGTAGGGTAAAAGCTTCTTCCCGGAGGTGCGATGAGATAGCATCGTCTCTGGCTACTAGGTCCTATGGAGCCAACAGTTGAGAAGACCCTCCAAACCAGTCTTGCAAGGTACTTTACTTTGAGGATACCACCGTGAGCGGCGTTGGCCATGTTAAGAGAGCTATGGATGAATGTCAAGGAGACTTGAGATTTTTAAAGGGGTATCGTATCGCTTTGTGATTGCTCTTTTTGAGGGTTTCCATTTTCCAGAAACACGCAAGCATTTGAAGGGATGTGGTCACAATCACGCAATAGCGGAAAATCACCGTAATCCGCTGAGTCCGCTGGTCATCCGCATGACCGAAAAGGTTAGATAACCGAAATCCGGACAAAATCTGTTGAAGGGGCTCTAGAAAGCGTAAAAAAAGTCCGGACAAAAACTCCAAATATGGCCAAAATCAGTGTCTACTAACTTTTGCAGGATTATCGGGGTCCGACGTTTCCCAAGAACCCAAGAACCCAAGACCAACATATTATTGTCTTCTACAATCGCCACAATGATATGTTGTGATTTGGTTGTGATCATGGACTCCCGCTTGGCCGTATTGCATCCTTTACATGATTCGATCTCAAAAGCCTAGGCTTGCATTAGCAATACATATAAATACCTTGTACGGTAGTCAAATAATACATCGTCCCAAACGAAGTGTCACGGTTATGATCCAAAATTCAGTGTAATAGGACTGAGGGAAGAGGCAACATCCAAGTACCCCTGCATCTCCCGTGGTGCTGACACTCTTGGACCCCACCCAACCCATCCGAGAGCTTTGTTCACATAAATCTGATCATAAACAAGTGTTCGCGTTCTATTGCCTCCAGTCGGGTCGTCACGCTGAGATTGCAAGAAATCACTGATGGAGATCTGTCCAAGTTTTGTGAGTAAGCTGAAGGCCCCCTGGAATTTAGCGTCAAGAGCAATAGTTGATGGTGCCATATCATTTTGGACTTGAACTTGGAGAGCGGAGGAGGGAGTTAACTTGTCGTGTGTTATGTCAAGGTTTACAGGGCCACTAAAAGTTTTGACGTGAACGACGAAAGCGGAGGGCGGCTGTGGTTGCGAAGAGTTTCCGGGAGGGGCCAATAATGTCACTCGAGCATTGATCCCGCTATCATAAAGAACGTTCGAACGATGCAAGAAAGAAGGGGATACACAACAGACCTGAGACCTGTGTCTAGACTCAGAAGTGTTGGCTTCGGGCACGTTGGTAATTGGATGAGGGTGATGTTTGCGTCAATAGAGCTTGTTGTATGGATAATTATAAAAATCGATAGGCACTGATTGTAAAGGTGGAGTCTTACCCTTTAATTGTGTCAAGGGTCAGAGTATCCGTGACATTGAAGGTGCCTTCAATTGGCGCAAGCTTGTTTTTCACAGATATCTGAGAGGCACGCATGAACTAGATACACAGGAAGTAGTCAGCGGCATGCATCTACAGAATATCATCGTCCTACCTGGCAGCTGATATTTTGACTCGCGCCTTCTATATTAATTTGATTGAATTTTCCGTGTTTCCTAAAGTCGCCAAAGGACTGCGAAAACAGCGGCAGATAGGTGACGAAATTGTCAATTGTTGATGATGAAGTCTGTGGAAGTGATACGTGGATGTTGAACGAGAGGATATCTTGAGTGGTCAGATTGCTTGGAATCTGTAGGACAAATGTTATGTGTCATGTTCACCATAAAAACGACGCGAAAAAAACTTGCATAAATAGAAAGGCCCCTGCTATCTCCCGAATCACTGAAGCACACGGTCGCTCTCTGACGAAGGTCCAAACTTGATGATTGCAATTCAAGCTTGAATAAGACGTCTCCTGTCTTTGAGTCTGAATTGACGTCCACCAATAGTGACCCTGTCAGCCCATCCATGTGATCAGTACCGTAGGAAATATTTGAACGAATGGTGATCAAATCTGTCGGGTCAAGCTGAAATTGCGACCTGAACGAGTGTTAATTGTGGAAAAACGAGACTTGAAGGCCATACATACGTAACAGTAAAAAGAGAAGAAGAAGCATTTTGTGATAGCACATTCCACTTGTTGCATGTGGCGTTTTCCCCAATCATCATGCTCCCAGAACCGGCAAGTTGCAGAGGTGCTGGCGGATTGAGATCGTTGACAGTCCATATTGAGCCTGTGGGAGGCCCTTGAGGCCAATTATCCTCCTTGCCTTTGGATTTCTGGGGGTAACAATAACATCATGGGATGATTATAAGATGCATCGGTGAATGCGTACCAGAACGACCAGCGGAATACCGATCACCGCAGACAAGATAATGTACACGACTAGAGCATAGAGGGCCGCCCGCCAGAACTTGGAGTCAAAGATGGTTGGTGGTGGCTTTGTGAAGCTTCTGTGCTGTGCTTCTGAGGTATCGTAGTCGGGTAGTGTGGAGAAAGAGCGCGTTGCGGCCCTTTCTGGATGTCGGATGGTGGGACCGGAAAAAGAGTCAAGCTTTGCCTGACGATCTGCTTCTCCATCGAGGATGATCATTCTTGAGGACGACTCATGGACGAAGGAAAGAAAGCTCGTTGGAAACGATTGCAGATGTTCAGCGTGAGAGGAGTAGAAGGGATGTTCCAGGTAAAATGATCTCAGTCACGTTTCCTTTGCACTGCTTCACCAACCACATTGACAACCCACTCCTACATAAGGTAATTGCCAATGCACGGTTTTAACTTTTGCCTTTAGGTCGTCGAGGGAAATAGTACATCGACCGACATCGTCTTTTTGGGAAGAGGGGAAGTTTGGGAACGAAAACAAGTGGCTTTCAAGCCGTAGTGCGTTCTGGTCATACAAACTTGACAACGTTCTGATAACATTGGGCACTCTGGCAATGTATGCCTCTTGACTGGTGACTGGCGCGAATTCAACAGGCTCCCGACTAGCGACGATATCGATCCCATTTTGCTCATATTATCCCAATCCAATTGGTGACAAGTTTGATCTCATTGCCTTTGAGCTATGTAATGACCACTTGGCTAAGTACCATTCTACAAGCCGATGTAATGAAACGCATCGCTATACTCGCTGGGCCGGGAAATCATCCAACAATCTTAACGTAACATATAGTTGCAGTAGTCCTGAAATGGAGTGCTGCAGTGGCAGTTATTGCGCGGTTGAAGGGCGACGACGATGAATCAGACGTGATGAAGGTCACTCAATCGACTTCACCTCATCTTTTGTGAGATCGGGACAGATAACCAATAGATATTACAGATGGTATACATTAGTTAGAGTTCCCCATATTGTGCTCCAGATGGCCCGTTTTCTTTTCCAGACGGTCGGAAAGCTGATAGCAACTTACCAAGCCATGTCTGGAATGCCTTCAGGAATAATGCTAGGCAATCAACGGTATTGCTTTTGCAGATCCGGAATAGAGAAGCAAAGCGGAACATCCCTTGGTCAAAAGGGTTTAAATTGTCCTCGTTGGCGGAAGGGGAGGGTATGGTCTAGTGTGAATAATGTCATTGAACGCATCATTACCAGTCAGAGTGAAGACCCACATGGAGAAGTGTTTTATCGGCATCAAGCGGACTTTTCTCAGAATTTGATGAGCCGGTTGTCTGCCACATACGTCTAAAGTCGTCGTAAAACTTTAGGCTTTCGCTGAATCGGAACAGCGTGTTTATCATAGCAACAACTTCTGAACGATGAAGAAGGTTCGAATTCGCGTGAGGGCTAAACGTATATTGAGTGAAGTATGAGTGGCGACTTATAAACTGAACCTACTCCAAAGCCTGCTCGTCAAGTTCGAACAGAATTTTTAGGGCCGTGGCCACGCCAGTGGTCTGCACTTTTCCCCAGAGACGGCACTTGTCGCAGCCGACGCAATCCATGATGCGCGTAACGTTGCGGAAATGTGTCTTGAATTCCTCTTTCAATACCTGTAAGCAGAAATCTGTCGCTCAGCCAAAACTTTGAGGCAAGAGGCAGGTGCCGCACATTCGCGTTCTCTCCGCGGAAAAGCACTTTTTCATTGAATTTGCCTGCATTTTTGGCAACGGCTATTACTTTTGATAGTATTGCCAATGTTTCTGCGTCATCATCGTGCTTTCCCGAAGAGCAATAGTCGTACACCGACAAGTAGGGTCCAAGCCGAGCGACAGCGCGAAGCATAAGGATGGTGTTGAAGTAGATATATTGTAACCGTTCTGGGTGAGAAACAACCTTGTCAATGAAACAAGCTAGATTTGGTCCCTAATGAAAATTATTGAGTGTCACGTTGAAAAGCCACAGAGACGTTCCACACACCCATTCTCCCGTCTTCTGATTAAGATGCTCATGGCAAATGTGTGTCGAGATAGAAGCATGTAGACCTATCAAAGATTGGTTGTAAAAAAACAGAAATCCTAAGTCTGATGACGCACCAGATATAACCTTGTAATAGACTCGCTTCTCGAGGCAGTGGGGATCAGAAACTTGCTCATTCTCGTGCAATGATTCGATCATAGTATCCGGGAGGGATACAGGGGCGGGTGATTTCCCGGTCATAAGGCTGAGCTCAGAGAGTCCAAAGCAATTCTCTTCATATATAGAACGCCAAACCCGATGAGCATCGGGGCCTGAGTACCCTGTGTACCGTTCGGGAACCAGCTGTAGGTCAAAATAATCCCCCTCTTCATTCAAGTGTTTGTAAACCGTTTCAGAAAAAAAAAGGAGAACAGCTTCGCACCGGTATTGTCGTCCAAAAAACAAAAATCGGAGTCCCGGTAATAACAACCTGGCAACTGATGGAGCTAAGAGGTTTTAAAAAAAATTAGAAACGGCGAATGGGAGTTTGAGTCAATGAAGCGGTACGTACTGTATCTCTTGATGAAGGATCCACTTTGCTCAGAGTTTCGGCTCGCCACTTCTCTGGCACATCGCTCTACAATGCTATTGGATAACTTACCAATGGGGGAACAGGGCACTGACCTCATCGACTGTTGTTATTGCACACCCTGGGTCACTACACGAGCCATGGTCTGGCCAAAAGGGGCATTCTCTGTATAGATCCACCTAATGCATTGTTGATTGCCTCCGTATTGCCAAAAAAAACCAATTTGCACACCTGAAAGAATCTAAAGAACGGCATTCGGACAAGGCGCGAAAGGTTGCCGAAGAGGTCGTCGTTGACACTCTCCACTGTCTCGTAGTCGCATGTAGTGGTTTCAATTGGGCCAGTCAGCTGCAGTAAAATCAATCAATTTGCTGTAGAAGCCACTTCAAATGAACGTACCACCGCATTTTTGCACGACGGAACCTTAGCAGGCTGATGCTCGAGTACATCTTGTAGCTGCCCTTTTCTAACCAAGGTGTCGGACAAGAATAGGTCGTTGGCCTGCGCCGACCAGCCAAAAACCTGGAAAACAAGCGCAATTTGGTAAATCCGACATATTGGTTTCATTAGATTGGCGGTAACGACGGTATGTCTGCTCGTAGCAGACAGTAGAAACGAAAGGAATAAAGTCGGTAGTGTGTCGTGGTCAATTTACATTGCTTAGATGTACACGTGACTAATGGAATATATGTGAAAACGGAAGCAATTCTCTAAAGACAAATCAAGTAAATATTTCTAGTAGTGAAGTCCATCCACTGCAGTTCAGCATCAATAGGCCGCAATCCCGCTGCCATTAACCTGGCTTAGTGCGGCGTCTGCTTTTTTCAAGTCTCCTTCACTGAGACTCTTGAAGGCTCCTCCGCCAGGTGTGCTCGCTCCGCTCATAACCGAACCTGACCGCGAACGCACTTTCATCACAAGAGGGCTGTTCATGGGTCCATCCGTCAGATTCCATCGTCAAGTCAGCGTAATGCCACGTACAATGGATACGAATCCTCCTCGTCCTCATGGGCGCCTGGCCAATTGTAGCCCCGATAATCGCTCGTGTTGAGGGCCTGCATCTGGGTTGTCGTCAAAAAGGGACATCGGAGGGAACTGTAACCACATACATCTTCTGTTAATGTACCCATGTCTCCAGGCGTCGCCATGCCCCTCAACCTGGGACTTGCGGGTACACTGCTAGGTTTCATTCTTTCCATACCCTCGCCGAAGCTCTCTCCGTACGCCTCTTCACCATCACCGCCGTAGAATGCATCAGGATATGCGCGCCTGAGAGCTAGTTGACGAGCCTTGCTGTATTCTATACCAAGGTTTTTCCAGTCAAGTAATGGACTGAGTCGTTCGACACGGTTCCGTTGGTTGATACGTTGTCTGCGAGTTTTTTGCGTGAATTTGAACATGTTATCAGTAAGTTGGTTGACGGAGTCTTCAACGGATTGCATGCGTCGGTCCACAATATAACAGCCTTCATCTTCAGGGTGCTCGATAAGATCTTGCATGAAGCAGCCAAATCCAGATAGGTTAGTGGTGATAGACGGGATGCCCATCTATCGAACAATCAGTGTGATTCCTTTCACAAGGGCAGTCAAGTCGACAGGGAACTTACAACGGTGCATTCTGCGGGAGTGTATCCCCATGGCTCATAGTAACTCGGGAACACACCGAGATGGCAGCCGCGAACAAACTCTTCGTAATCCAGACCGAGAATGGGGTTGTTGCTATTCAAAAAATCTGGGTGGAAGACAATCTTGACACGATCGCTGCTATTGTTAAAAAGCTTCACCCTGCGGATTTGGTTGAGAATAGGATCGCTGGCGTCGTCAGCCATGTTATGAGTCACGATGGGCGGTAAAGAATTGCGCTTCAAGGCAAATATACGGCGCTTTAGTAACACTTGATCTTCTTCAGAAAGCAATTCGTCGGGTGTGGGAATCGTCTTCTGTTCACTGGGGAGATGTCAGGCCAAGCAAAAACAAAAAACAAAAAAATATGTTCAACACGGACCCGTGGAATCGAGCTGCGTGGTCGAATAATCGAGCGCCCACTCTGTTTTGTATCTCGGTCACTGTATCTCGTAATTGTTTGGTAACGGCTTGGCCTTTGAGAGCCTCAACGGTGTAGGAATGGGTGGTGGCGGGCATAATGATGAACGCAACAACAGTGACCGTAGAACCGGCCTTTTGGAGACGGTAATTCAACCCTGATGAGAGGATATGAGGAAATCGCACTGGGGTGCAGGGACCACGCACGAGCAAGAGACTCGATAAACATATCCACTCCTTTATTCCGATACTCATAACGTCCAGCCGTGAACATCTAGGAGACAATAAGAAATGGGTGTAGAAATAGAAGGAAAACTTACGTAGAGAGTGTTATCTAAATCAAAATCATAATGTCCGTAGAAGTGACCCCTGACGAATTCGTTGATTTTTGATTTGCTCGTTGAGTGTAAGTTCTGGAACTCGTGCATCGCTTGGAATTTGACAACATTCAAGCCGTTTGGAAGCACGCCGTCTGGCTTTCTCTTGAGCAAATGCTCACTCTCGTAGGCGGTGATGTGGGAGACTGTCGTGAACACATCTGCACAATGGGTTGCAGACCGTTCGATGCAGTAACGATGATAAATTCCTCGTTTACCGGCCTCGTGATCCACGTCAAAATACTGTAAGTTATTGTAAAAATCAACTGAGCCTGCGCAAAGGTATCGACCAAGGAGGGTCGCGTGTGTTGTGAAAACAGTGGTGACGTCGATGTGTCGTTTTCGACATAGGGGTATTGCGAGGCCAGCTTGCCATTCATGAAAGTGTGCTACAACGGCGATGGTCAGTTGACGGGCCACGTACTAGAATCGGAAGTACAGGTCAATCAGGGGTGAAGGGGGCGGGGTAAAACAGACTGACTTCACCAAGAAACCACGCAACCAAGTAACCAAAGACGATGGTTTCATTTGTTTCATGATCATTCGGAGGGCTAGGGATTCCAGCCAAATTCCACAAGTCACCCTTCCATTCATCCAGCTTGGAATACATGCTGCCGGTGTCGAAAAGCAGGACATGGGGGTTGCCTTCAATGAGCCATCGACCGTACAAGGCCTTGACGCCCTGAAGCCGCATAGATTCGAGAGTAGCGGCCAGATGAACATCTTTAGGCTCCTCTGCTTCAACCTCCATAGGGGCCGTCTTGTAGGACAAAGGACCGATAAGGCAGTACCTATCGCCATACTCGGAGACGGTAACAGGTACTTTTGTTTTGATGACGGTGTAGATGCCGCCAACCTTGTTCGCCACCTCCCAAGCACATTCGAAGAGGATGGGGTTGTGGATGTCGCGTTTATCGTCCGACATAGGGGGGAGAGAGAAAAAGAGATGGAAGGAACTTTTGGTGGAACGCCCGATAGGGCAATGTATTGAAATAGATTGAAATCAAATAATTTACATCGTTACGTCATGTGACGTCAAGTGGATAGCAATAGGGCCGCACAAATCACGCTGGATAACAAGTTCACCTGGTTGTTTGTCAAAAGGTTCCATCCGCTGATAATCTTGATATCTCCACCGAACGTGCTTCCGTCTTGAAGAACCATCTTCTTCGCCGTAGAGTACCGAGTCCGCTGAATCGTCGCTCCCATCACGGAATCAATCTACGACTCTCTGTTAGCTTCCGTTCCCACAAATTGTATAAGAAAACTTACCAGACTTCCAATCCCTCCACCAACCATCCCTAGCACAATCATTGTTGTCAAAACTTCCTTTGGAGAGCATTGTACATTCTCCAATGTCAGGCTTATCCCCATTAAGGCCCCGACTATGGCCCCTCCAACAACGGAGGCCAATGTTCCACCCAAAGACATTGCCCCATTGGTTCCCGGGGGGACACGTTTAAATGTTGTGACTAGTCGGGGCGGTGAGTCCGAAAGGATACCGAGTTCCGATCCCAGGGTGTCCCCCAAGCAACAGGCAAAATGTCTACGATTGCGTGACTTCTTGTATTTCCACAGTTCTGCCAACCACTCACCCAAGCGCAGCAAGAACTAATGCTCTGCTCCATCCATTCGAGATGCTGGCGTCAAGAGGACACCAAGCACCATCGTAGATCATGGGGTTTGTTAACCCAAGCATCTTGCCGGTATGTAGCCCGAGAATTGTCGCCATGTTTGCATGAATGCTTCCCGGTACGAAGACCGAATTCCAGGTGAAAGCCGCTGCAACTGCGGCGGCACTGTTGCTCAGGACCTGCCATCCGGTTCTGTACCCACCTTCTTGATAACTTTCCTCAAGCTTTGTCTTCTTCTCTTTCCCATCTAATAAAACCACTGCTTCAGTGTTGTTCGTAGGTCTATTATCGTATACATACTGACATTTTGTTGCTCGACTGCCAATGAGGTAGAAACCAATTAAAGCGACCCCAAACATTCGAAGACCGCCTGCCATTGTGAGAAAACCAATTACGAAGGCTGTTACAGCACCAGATGGCGAGAGAGATTTCTTTCGTAAACCATGCACGCTGAGAAGAATGGCAAGAAAAAGCGGAAGAAGACTCATGATGGTGCTGGAGGTGCAGAGTTGTTACCTCGTGTTCATAAGAGTTAAAGAGCGTCCAGAGAGCGCCACATGACCGCGGTTTGTTTGGCTGCGCCACTCATTTCAAACAAAGCACACAAAGTCGTACTTGAGTAATTTTCATGTTAGAAGAGATAAACTTGTTGAGAAGGTTCAGAGAAGGTTCAGAGAAGGTTATGACGAAAGAGTTTAAATAGGTTTAAATCTGATTGAAGGCGTTTGAGGTTGTCATTGACTCATGATGGTTCTTGATGCCACGTCAATACGTAGAAAGTCCCACGGTCGTCCTATGATAATTTGTTGGGCAGATAATTTGTTGGACCCAAGTTGAACGCATACCACGTCTTGACCACGTCTTTATTCCTTCTGGAGCTGTAACGATCTCTGTGGCACAGGTCTCTCCCCCGTCAAAAGGCTCTTCGCTCTCAGGACACCCGTCATCCGCACAGCATGGCTCTCTCAGCAGCCGACCTTCAAGTACGTTGCCCACCCTTCAAGGTCCCAACCATTTACTAACTCTTGCACAGAAAAAACACGAGCTAGAAGGAGCACCAGACCCTTTTCCTTCGTTGTCCGAATCCACTCCAGCGAAGCCCAAGGCCCAGCAGGCTCGTCCGGAGTTGGACACCGAATCTGAGGCTGCTTTCCCCTCTTTGGCTCCAGCTGCCCGAGCCCCAGCTGTACCCGCCCGCTCCGCTTGGAGCGCTGGTCCCCGTATTACACCTAGTGTAAGCAAACAACCCATCTTCGTGGACTCGTTCACTCTTTCGGCGATCGACTTGTCCAATGCTGGAAAAGATGGTAAAACCGCAACGCTAGGGGAGGTTATGAAACAGGTTATGGCAAAGTACAAGGTTAAGCTTGAAGCCTCCGGGAACCAAAAGACTCGTCAGACGACCTTTCACATCAAGGCAGAGTCTCAGAAGGAACTCGACAAAGCGAAACGTAGTCTCCTGGCTCTCCTCAGTCCGGTCGTATGTTGTTTGATCTATTTTTAAATTTCATCCGACCTCCGTATTCCGTTTATAGATTACTCTGGTGATCAATGCCCCAGTATCTACTATCGGTTCCATCATCGGCTCTAAAGGTATGTGTGCTATGCTTCCCGAGGTACAGTTGTCAATTTTTTTTTGTCAGGTGCAACCCTCAAGCAAATACGGGACCAAACAGGCGTCAGAGTTGACATCCCTAAGAGGGATACGCTCACACCCAACGGGAATGGTCATGCAAATGGAACTGCTTCAGGCAAGGTCACACCATCCCATGACGACGACGACGACGAAGAAGAACCCACGATTCCCGTCACGTTGACCGGGCCTCAACCCTTGATATATGAGGCGCAGGCGCTATTAAATCAAATCATCTCGTCGAAGACGTCCAAGTCGACACAGCGCGTCCGTGACATCCCCGTTCACATCCTGCCCTTCGTCGTTGCTCGAAAGGCGTACTTCTTGACTGCTGCGCAGGATGGTGAAGTCCACCTTGCTCTGAACGCGGCAGCACGCGAGATCACAGCAACCGGCGATCGTGAAGCGGTCCTGCGTGTGGTAGACTTGATCAAGTCCACCATCGAGACCTTTAAGACTATCCTTACTTCGGTCAAGATCGCATTGCCCAAACGCCAGCATCGTCTTCTTACCGGCATGGCTGCCGAAGAAGTGTTGACTAACAGCAAATGTACTGTTATCGTTGCTCCTGAAGAGGTCATCAGTGACGAGGTCATTGTTTGGGGTCAAAGCACCGATCTTCCTGCAGGTCTCGGCGCCGTTATGACACAAGCAAATTCCAAGTATATCCACGAGTTCCCGCTTCCCGGTCCCTTAGCACTCGCAAGACAACTAGCAGCTTACATGACGCGTATTCACTACGTGGAAACTTTGAAAGCTAACCAGGAAGGCGTGGACATATTTCTTCCTTCTGTTAATTCGGCTGGGCCCACACTGAGCATTGACATCGTTGGCGACAAGTCCGTTGTGGACGGCGCCGTGAAACAGCTTTCGGAATTGCTTGGAAAGCTCATTGGTGGCACGAGGGATGTATCCATCGACTGGCTTCTGCATCGAGTCATCACTGGCAAAAATGCTAAAAAGTGTGTGCTAATTCCATACTCTCCCGCTGGTTTATCATGATGTGTCCTAGGTTGAAACAATTTTACGAGGCTCACAACGTTCAGGTGTATTTCCCCACCGAATCGTCCGAATCGTCCCTGGTCCTCCTCGTTTATGACCCTTTCAGCTCTTCCGCTTCTCTGATCCCTGATGAGAAAGAGAAGCATCTCGACGATGTCGAGAAAGAGATTTTGAAATTGGCCAAGGACGCTGCAAATGTCAAAACTGAGGTCATATCGGTTGAGAAACGCTGGCATGAGGCTGTTGTCGGCAAGGGCGGCACCACTTTGAATGCGTACGCCTTTCCCCCTTAGTGATCATGGCTAGGCGTCTGATTTCTTTGACAGCATCATCGGCGAGGACCAGACCCTTTCAATCAAGGTAGGAAACGAGGCCGCACAACCCACAGACGATGTCATATTGGTTCACGGAATCAGCGATGACGTGGACAGAGCTGTGAAAGAAATTCTCAAAATCGTCGAGGATGCCAAGAATGACGAAATTGTGAACAGTTATGTAAGTTCTCAGCTAGGTAGTGAATTATCTCGGAAGCTTAACATCCAGCCCTCAGTCTACTGAGTTCGACGTCGACAAGGAGTATGTGGGTCGCATTGTCGGTGCACAGGGCGCTGGCGTCAACAAGCTTCGGGATCAACTTGGCGTCAAAGTTGATGTTTCTGATGATGTAGACGAAAAGGAAACAGGCAAAAAGAAGAAGGTTGTTCACCAAAAGTCAAGGGTTAAGGTGCACCCTCCTTTGCTTTGCTAGGTCCGACCAATATTTACCAGCTCCCTGTCTGAAGATTACGGGCCGCAAGGAAAACGTCGAAGAGGCCAAGAAACGAATCCTCTCCCAGATTGAACGTCTGGTATGTTGATTCATCTTTCTCGCGACAGCTGAACGTTTATTTTGCGTAGGCCGATGAGACCTCAGAGATCCTCAAAATTCCCTCTCAGTACCACTCTTCGCTGATTGGTCAGAGCGGAAAGTACGCGATCCGACTCGAAGAGAAATACTCGGTCAAGATAACATTTCCTCGCCAATCTGCCGACTTTGAAGGGAAGACCCGCGAACAACTGAAATCTGATGAAGTCCTTATCAAGGGTGGCAAGAAGGGCGTCGCTGGTGCGAAGTCTGAGCTTCTCGAAGTCAGTAGCAAGCTTGCCGCTTCCGAGCAAAGTTTAATTTTCCCTCACAGGCAGTTGAATTTGAAAAAGAGTCTAATAACGTTCTCAAGTTTACCGTTCCAACACGCTCTGTTGCTCGCATCCTCGGGAGAGGGGGAGCATCTATAAACGAAATCAAAGACGAAACAGATGCCCAGATTGACATTGACAAGGCTACCGAGGATGGCGGGAACACGACCAACGTTACCGTCCGTGGAACAAAGGAGGCGGTAGCTGCGGCCAAGGCTGCTATCCTTGCCATTTCTGAACAAGTTGTGGAGGAAGCTACTGCTACCGTCGCTGTGGAGAGCAAGTTCCACCGCTCTCTCATTGGTGCGGGAGGGCAAGGTTTGAAGGAGCTGGTCAGCCGCTGTGGTGGTCCATCAGATTCTAAGCTGCAAGCAGGCCTCATTAGATTGTGCGTGTTTCAAGAATTTATTGTACACGGAAGGTTCATCCAACTTTCATTTACTTAGCCCTCGCCAAGGTGAGCCGTCGGACGAGGTCCGCCTGCGAGGAGAACCCAAACTCGTTGCGAGATTGCAAGCTGAGCTTGAAAAACTGGCTGCAATTCTTAGGGACCGTGTTATTCTGGCCGTCGACGTCCCCGCACCCCAGCACCGCGCTCTGATTGGTCGAGGTGGCCAGCACTTGAATGATCTTCAGGCCAAATACAATGTTCAAGTCCAATTTCCTGGCTCTCGCTCTTACAATCAAGTCGGGGAGGCGGAAAACATCGCCGACTTTGTGGACGTCGATGCTGCTAATCTCGTCAAGGTCTCAGGATCTCGCTCCGCGTGTGAGGCTGCCATTGCGCAGCTTAAGGTCAGTGTACCCCCTCGTAACCTTCAACGCCTCTCATCTCTTCGTTAGGGAACCATCAAATCAGTGTCTCCTCAAAGTATCACCAAGGAGATTGCTGTACCCTTGAAATATCATCACGTTATATCCCGGCAGGGTGCAGTCTTCCGAACTTTGAAGTCGTTTGGTGTTCAAGTCGATCAATCGATTCAACCACAAAGATTGGTCCTACCCTCGCGTCCACCCTCAACGGTGACCCCATCTGCTCGCATTGACGATTTTGAGGGCAATTCGGCTGCTCCAGAAATTGAGTGGGAGGTTATTGCAAACTACCAGGATGCGGAGGAAGGCGACTCGATTTGGACCCTCGGAGCTCGCGACCAGGCAGGCCTCGAGAAAGCCGAAAAGGCTATTGCAGACTCCATTGCGAGCGCGGAACGGATGTCGCATGTCGGATTCCTTACTTTGCCAGATAGGTCATCGTTCCCCCGTATTGTCGGCTCAAAGGGTGCAAATGTTGCTCGTCTTAGGAATGAGACGGGCGCTGACATCACTGTCAGCCGCGAAAACAATACAATTGTCATCATCGGTTAGTACCCTCCGTCTGTAATTGATGAAGCTATCTACTCACCTTTAACTTTCGCAGGCGCGGAAGGGGAAATTATCGCAGCTAAGGAGGCTATTATCAGAATGGCTTCTAATGGAAATCGAGGTTCACGCCGTTACCACGACTAGCACGCCTCACCCACCCCTCTTTCCGGCTAGTGGAGCATTTGTCAATCTTTCGGTTATACTCAATATATTGTTGAATATTATGGGCTGCCAGCAAGAAAATAGATTGTGAAACGATAAGCTGACTAACAAAAGTTACAAGAACATCTTGATCTGGGACGTTGCGCCCAGGTGACATTACGTTCAAAAATCCAAAGCGGGTTCGCCATCCACATCGTCAATCGGCATTCCGTCGACATTGGTATTATCGTCGACAACCAGTGCCCCATCAACGTCATCATCAACCGGTACACCGTCAACGTCATCCACCGGCAGACCATCTAAGTCAACGTCTTCCACCGGCACACCGTCAACATCAGCGTCTTCCACCGGCACACCGTCGACATCAACGTCTTCCACCGGCACACCGTCGACATCAATGTCTTCTACCGGCATACCGTCAACATCAATGTCTTCCACCGGTTTCCCATCAACGTCCCCACGATCAGCTTCATCACCACTCACATCCATCGGTTCACCATCGCTTTCCGTACCGCGGACCGACGGCTCCAAGTTTTCAGATTCGGTCGCCATTTTGAACGAGCTCGTCTTGAAGCGTGAGGGGTTCAGTTCCTTGGCGGGCAGCCGTTCGGCTTCCGCTTGCTCCGTTTTATCGGCAGCGCTTACAGCACCTTCTAACCGTTGTCTGAGTTCTGATGTGAAATCAGGTGGGAAGACTATCCAATCTTCCCAGATATCCACAACAGTTGTGATTTGTTTCTTGAACATATCCGCAGTAATTCGGCCGGGGAACGAGTGGTAGATATTCGCAAGATGGTCAAATACGATGCCAAGACGCGATTGAAATTCTTGTCTGAATTTCCACGCACTAGGCACTGGCGCAGCAGAATTGTGAAGGATATCACAAATCAAATGAAGGCGAGCGACTTTGCGAGGGACTGCCGTCCCATCAACAAGAAGTGAGGCGACAATGATATCTGCTACCTAGAGGTATGCTTAGTTTAAGTGAAATGCTGAAATGCGAGACATACCTCATGAGCTGCCTCCGCATGTTCAAGACTGAACGTCATACACCGAGCCATTTCGCCACGTTTTCCAGACAAAGCCCGAAGCATAGCTTCAAATCTTTTCCGCGCAAGCTTGCCAAGGGCGTTCTTCCGGCTCCTTTCACGCTCCGATTCCTCAGCAGAATCACTCGAATAAATGGAGTTGTAACCCTAATGAGATCCGAATGAATTATACTTGTGTTGCTTTCAACGTGAGATTCTCACCTCATCGTCAAATTCAGGCTCAGCGAACCTCTCGGATTCGACCAAACCTCTGTAGAACGCATGACGTCGGTGCTAGACCTCGTCAGGACAAATGGGTGTACTGTACATTCAACACTCACATCTCGACGCAGAAGGAACCGATATTTTGGATTATCCTTCTCCCGCTCCCGTAAAGCTGCTTCGTATTTAGCATCGTGACCTTTGACTTCCGCAGCCACGGCTCGTATGAACGTATCCGTCACATCGTCCTCATCAAGCCTTTGGGGACTACGAGACCGCCGTCGCGGAGACCGGCTTCGAGACTTATTATAAGGGAGTTGTCGACTAGATGATCCCCGTCGATGCGGAGAGCGTGGTCGACCCCATGATCGGCTCCTGGAACGACGAGACGTATGATGGCGGTCGGCTCGCGGTGAAGGTGAACGGTGCCTCTCTCTCGAGCGACTCCGGCTGCGACTTGGGCTTCTGCTGTCCCTCAGCTTGCTTGTGTTCGATACTGTCGGGCGTTTAAAGTTGAAAACCGTGACATTTCTCGTAAACCTACCGTATAATGGTTTTGCTGCTATCGGAACGGCTTTACTCCAGCCAACACGAAGCACCGATCCACCCCAATCAAAACCGTCAAATTCACGAAGAGCGGTTTCCGCGTCCTTCCTTTTCATGAAAGAAACAAATCCACTGAGACCAGCATTTTTGGTTCTGCGCGTTGTGGTCATGTCAGCACCTGGGCCAACAGTCCCGTCTGTGCGGGGCCACATAATTTTCACCTAGGCATTTTAAGTGACGAGGTCGAAAAGATAGACGCAAGACATACGGAACCAACGGGGCCCGCACGGGCAAAGAAATTGCCCAAGCCTTGCTCCGTAACGTGAGGCGGTAAGTTCGCGACAAATACGTTGGAGGTCTAAGAACATCTTCGTTAACGCGCATTGATCCAGAGATTCACGAAGTCGGACCCACTTGAGGATCTCCTCTGTCCTTGCTTCCACTCTGCCCATCGTATGCCGCCATTGCAGTGATAGACCTCCCCTGTCCATGACCTAAACAATGAGGTTAGCAGCAGCATGGGTGAAGTCCAACCAGTCGTACCGCGTCGTAAATATTTAGCCTCTCGTTCTGCTTGTTCTCTGAAATTGGTATGTTAGGGGAAATGAGAATATGTGTACCTTGCGAGAATGTACCTCTTTATCTCTTCAAGAAACGAATCCATTGCTCGTTTCCCTTTCGGTCTGGAAGACGTCGGAGGTGAAGGGGACTAGATTTGACGAGGTCAACCAACGTTCCAAATACAAATTTGAAACACACTCTATTGATCATGTTTGTGGGCACTGAAGTACGCGCCTGGTGTTCCGAAGAGCGTTGGGCGGCGGTGGGAATGTAAGCAAGCTTAGAATCAGCTTTTACAAAAGTTGAAGCAGACTTCCGCCTGTTCATGTGTTAGGCAACTTTACACAAAAAGAGGTAAGAAGAGCTACCTGTTTCCCTCCTCGCCTTCAAATGCGTCTAGAAATTCAGCGTAAGCCTTAGCTGCATCCGCTTCCTCCTCCCGTTTCCTGATCTCAGCAGCTTCTTGTTCCTTCTCCCGCTTAGATTTTCGCACTTTCCCAGCAGTATACTGTGTCAACTTTGCGTCGTCGACCGCCTTTTGCTAATGTATAGGACTGGTTGGTAAGTGTATCACGACAGGCAAATAACTTGGTCCGTCGCACTGGGAATGAGGATTCTTCCTCATCGTTATCAAAGAAAGCGGCCAACTTGGACTTGGTTTTATCCATCGAGAAAAGAGGGATCGAACGAGGGAATTGTTTCGCCAATATTTCGCTTGCAGGTTTGGGTCAGCTGAAGTTCTCACGGGGGTGACTACAAATAACATTTCGGTACACATGCAGCATACATCCTTTACATGAAAAGACTTCCAAGGCCACCTTGCACATATGCCATCGGCTTCATAGGGGGATGAGGTGTGGCATTAAATTGCACATACTCTCTGTGTCCCACATCGTCAACTCGAATCTGCAAAAGGAGTTGTCAGTCATCGTGAAGGTAACGTATAAACGTTGAATACTAACAAATGCGCCTTTGTTTCCTGATTGATCCACATAATTGGGCGCGGAAAATACCTGCATCTCATGTGTAAGTACAAATTCTCGCTACAACATCGTACAACATACCGTCGTACAAAGTCCATCATGCTCTATTTGATATCCATCTGAGAAATGATGTCAACGCTATGCAAGATTGTGAGCATTACATGGTCCCACCTTGCCGTACTTCGTGACTTCGGATAATACCAGAAACACCGTTGAGCGTGCACCATCTCTTGGTTACATCTGGCCCAAATGCGATACCGACACCCTGGAAGTAATATTAAGGGGTGCTGACTCAAACATTCGAAAATACCTTACTCGTTTACTTGGGCCACGGCCAGGCATATCCTGTGGATCAGTCCAAAGCAGCTTTGCACGGGGAGAAATTAGATGAGGAGACAACTTCGATAAACCTTCGTACCTCGCCTAAAATACCAGTATCTTAAAGCATGAGTTGAGCCATGAAAGAGGGGATAAACGGACGCACACATGATGCCTTCTTGGCCAGGTTGGCGACCAATTCTGTCTATTTTTCGAATATCGTCTAGCGTAACTCCATCTTTGCTGAATAGTCCACCGTGCACAACAAAGAACCTTTTTAGACCATCTGGCGAAAGAATAGCGTTTATCCTTTCCTTCGGGGGCGGTGGTTTCGTTGCGGACACAAGGGTAGCGAGCGGCACTAGAACATATAAGCCAAAATGTGGGGATAATTTTCGACTGCAACTCGAACTGACAGGTCGTAAAGACATGAGCAAAAAGCTGTGCGTTTCACGGTAAGTCTACCAAGAAGTGTGGATGGAGTAGGAGACTGGCCTTGTATGACTGTTCTCCGTGTTTGTGTTTTGCCTCGCCTTCAAAGCCATATGTTCTATTCATATCTTTCGCTTCGTGGTTTCCTCGATTGATGAACATAAATTTAGGATAGAGCCCTGGAACAAAGTTAGTTAAAGTTGAAAAAAGGTCCGAGAGTCACATGCATTTATACGCGAACGCCAAAAGGATGACTTCAATTGACCATGAGCCACGGTCAACCAGGTCTCCATTCATGAGCAGATAATGCTTCTCGCTCGGTTCGCCTGTTAAAGAGAATAGATGCAAAACATCATAAAACTGGCCTAAAGGCATTGTCATCTATGGCAAGACTAGAAGCCAATATACTCGGAACATACCATGGACGTCGCCAATGACATCACACGTCACACCCTCAGGCAGTTCCACATTCACCAAACTTTCGTCCTTCGAAAAGTGGTCGTGCGCGCCGAATATAATCTCCCAAACATATCTCTTCGGCAACGTCTTGCCATTTTTGAACCACTCAATCATATCCTTGATAAATTGTTGATTGATACTATATTTCCCATTTTCATATGTGAGTTTTGGCCCTGTGTAGGATTTATCGACCTCACACCCTCCTTGAACAGCGATATTAGTCGAACAGCATTCATAAAGTGGGAAGCGGAGTCTCACCCTCCTTTATAATCTCGTGACACCTATCAACTGGGTTTTTCTCCCCTTCCACCTCAATAGCCTACGATACTTGCGTTAGCGACAAGCATCGAAAAAAAGTTCAAATACTCGCCTTCTCAAACTCGATTTTCCGGATAAGTTTTTGTGTCGAAACCATTTGCGAGCGAACCAACTCATTCTTCGGTTCGATGGCAAGTACTTTCTTGAAGTCAGCTACTGCAGCCTGGAATTTCAAGATCTGCATGTAGCACGTTGCACGACTATCCTTTGCATTCGACATCAGCTAAATTTTACTTCTAAAAATGATATATTACCGATAATATGCTTTTGCATAGCGAGGATCAAGCTTTATTGCTTGACCTAAGAGGGTGGGTCAGACATAACACAACATATTCAGTTTAAGAGGGCACAGACTAGCGTCACTCAAAGCATAACCGTACTCCTCCAACTTCATCCTAGCGTAGGCTCGATTACACCACAAAATCGGATCGTGAGGGTTCTTTGCCAAAGCCTCTGAGTAGAGTCGAGCAGACGTTGGAAAGTCATGGCCTGTCGATGGATGGCACAATAGGGATTAAGTGAGAAGATTGACCATTAGTACTACGCCTACGTCAAGAAAGTAACGCGTACTTGAAAACGCCTTATTTGCCTCTGCCTTGAGCTGAAGGGCAGCCGCCTTGTCTTCGTCTGAAGCGGGTAAGGAAGGTGCATCGGCAAGGCTTAAGGTTTGTAACTCTGGTGATGAGGGCAGTGTTGATACAGAGGGTGTCGGAGAGCCTGATGTTGATGATAATGTGGAGCTCATCGTGTGCCAGGAAATGCTGATATCAGATTAGCAAAGATGTTCTCCGCAAAGTGTTCTGCCGGTCGCGGGTGATGCCGTGGTAACATGGCCTTCAACTCACATAAGTACTAGACTCGCAGAAGACTTTTTCAAATGCACATTATTGGTGAGATAACGACGGCAAGAGGATGGATGGGTACGAAGAAGACACTTTATCACACTCTTGATCGTTCGCTCATATCCAATTTCCAATGGACGAGTCCAGGAACTTCGCGAATTCGTCGACGCGATAATTTTGTCAAGGCCAGCTAAATGCTTCGTTATACTTCTCATATAAAGTATTAAACATAGGGTACGTAAACCATTGCTGGCTACTTACGAGCCAGACAGGTTTCCCCTTAAGAGGGAAAAAATGATGTGTAAAGGGTATATTCCAGGTATATTCCGTGGTCATCGCACCAGGCAAAAGAAGAGAGATTGAACATTCAATGTTCCAATGCGAATATCCTATCCGCATCGATCAAGGTTGAAGAACTTTCCTAGGCGGAAATTGTTGTTGTAAGCGTTGATGTTCTGGCACCAACCGTTGAGGAATTGATGTAAGCTGTAAACCGTCAGCGAAAGAGATACACGACAAGCGGAGACTCCCTCACTAATCAAGGTTATTCTGGCAGCGGCAACAGGCTGAAAAAGCCGCAGCAGTGGCCTTGTCCTATTTGTGATGGTGCTCAGATCCCGTCCGAACAGCCTCAACATAGCCGAACTTACCATTGTCATGCCACGGAACCAGCCATTGTACTGCCCAATGCTCAGAAGCAGATTACCGCCGTTCCCATTCAATGTGTCAGCAAAGAATTTGGCACCAGTGCGGATATTAAATTCCTGGTTTCGTATGTCGGCATTACGGTCGGCTCAAAAGAAAGAAAAAAAATACAAACAGGATCGCGACAGGCCTGATCGGATAGGCCACCACATTTCTCTCGGGTGATCTGCATTAAACCTTGCTCGCCGCCGCCACCGACAGTAGCCGGATTACAGCTACTCTCTTGCATGGCAAATGACGCAAGGATGATCGGAGGGATATTAAATTGGCCCCCATACTTCTCGAAAATCCAGACGTATGGAGCGCACGCTTTGAAAGGGCTGCTACCAGAGCTGAGGGCACTTGAGAGCGACTGAGTGATGACATTCTCTATGCGAATGAAGGGTGGATTCCATCCACCGGCGTTGATCCCACAGTTCAACCAATCGATGCTTCCGTTAGGACCAGACGTTTTGGTTGTTGTTCCTGTGAGTAGGAAAATAAATAAGGTTTGAAAACGAAAGCTTATGGAACAGCACTGACTTGTAGCTCCACTGTTACCACAATTGCCAGACTGAACCTGAATGGTTCCGCCAGAATTACTGCCTCCATTATTGGGGGCTGGCGATGAAGCTGGCTTTACGATGGCTGCCAGGACAGTAGGTTTGGGAGCTGCAGACGATGACGACTGGGCTTTGGTCGAAGAAACGACAACTTTCTGAAGGTCAAGATTAAGGAAATGTGGTGTATTAATGGACACATGGGATGGTCTATACCTTATTAGTGCGGTTGATGCATAGCTTGGGTGCACGCTTCACAGCGACTTCCAAGGACGAAGCGCGCTGTGTCAGACGAGAATGACGAGCGACGGGCGAAAGGCCAGCGTGTAGATTGCTGGCGCTGACAACAGCGAGAGATGTGAAAAGAACGAGAATAGCTGCCGGAAACTTCATGGTAGGGTTAAACGAGTGACAAGTGAGGGAGGAGAAGAAAAGGACAAGTATGACGGAGCTCCCAAGCCCACTTGACCAACAAATATCATGCTGAGCCAATAACGGTTGTTAGGCACAGGTGCGCATGCAAGCTTGACATTGTCTGCAGACAAATTATTCTTGTTGACCAAAAGTGATACTTACCGCACTGAAGTTGGAACGAAATTAGCACACAAGAAGCGCTACAAAGGCTATATTTACAGCTGGAATACAGGCTACAGAAGAACGAGTCACGGAGTCACGTCGGCCATGTATGCGATCGCGATGATCGTGGCTGTTCTTGGGACCCCGATTTTATTATTACCAGTGACTCGTTCGGGGTCCTTGTTTATGGGTGTTAGAGATGGAAGATGACTAGGCTGTCAGTCAGTCAGTCAAAGGCCAGCCCGCACGGAAACGGTTGCTCTCATTGGTTCGTAACTCATCGTAACTCTTGCTCATCGCTCTTCCCGCATCTCTCAAAATCCTCTCAATTATTCTCTCTCAAGTACTCTCAATTTCACACAGAGTCTTCTGTTAAAGACTTTGTGATCGGATAGTCCAAGTCGGAGACTTTGGACATCCAGCCCTAGCATCCAGCAGCGATGCACCCCATCAGTGCCCCCCAGCAGCTTTCCCCCGTCGTCTTCACCAACACCCCCATTCTATCTGTCATGTTCACAACTCAACCTTACCCCATCTCTAATGCATACACTAAACTCGTCTAAATTTCTGCCAGAAACCCCCACTCAGTGTCTCTCCCACCATCTTTCTCTCTTGTCGAAATCCCTGCTCAATATCCTGAATTTTAAATGCACGCAATTACCCACTCCCTTGCCCATCGGGCCCCGTCTGCTTCAAGGAGCAGGGTCCGGTGGCAGCCCTATAATACAATCCCTTCCACCTCTTCCTCTACTTCAGCTCCGAGATCTCCAATTGCACCATATCTGCATACCCCACCAACATCTGTATTACCATCCCCCGTCAGTCAAACCCCCGCATGTGATAACAAATATATCTCCCAACCCACCCTCACAAACAAGGATTCTTCGACGCCGAAGAATAAACATGCTCTCGGCTTGGTTGGTGAGTTTATACCGCCGTTTCTGTATCATTCCGTTTTTTTCACCACCCGGCGCCTACGCCAGACCAAGCCGTCAAATCTATATGCGAAATATGGCGCCCGCAAGATATCCCCTCGGCTTTCGCCACACCCCCGTCCATAACTTCCCATGCCGATGTGTCTGGCTTGCATCTCAAACAACTCAGGAACACCCAACCCCCCTCGCCAAGTATCCCAACAACGAACGCATCAATACGACCCGCGTCCACGAATCAGGTGCCGGCTCGACCAGCTTCAGATGCGCGGTCCAGTCAGGTCCACATCAAAGGCTTCGTTCACGAAGTGCTACGTCGCTCGAAAACGTCGGGATGCGTCCTTCAAACAGCGCTCTGCTACCTTGAGGCCATCCGGTCCAAGGTCCCCGAGTTGCTTGCCTTGGAAAGGCAAGGTCTTGGTGTCAAGGGAGAACCCACGCCCACCAGCCAAGTTGTTCCCGCTACCGAAGCTGAAATTGAGTACGAAGCCGCTATTGCGAGCATCACGTCGAACGACATCATGGATACCGTTCGCATAACAGAATTTTTTAGCTGCTCAGAAACAATACCGCAATCCAGTCTGACTTCCGTAAAGTCCAATGATGGACAAGGAAACCAAAAGCCAAAGTTGCCAACTGCACCGGTTACGCCTCTGCCGCCACTTCCGTCCCCCCTTCTCTGCCCTCGTCGTGCCTTTCTTGCTTCACTCATTCTCGCATCAAAGTTTACTCAAGACAAGTGCTACTCGAACCGGGCTTGGGCAAAACTGTCGGGTCTACCTGCCAGAGAAATTGGGCGTTGCGAACGCGCTTTGGGCGAAGCCCTTGAATGGCGACTCTGGGTTGGCAAGACTTCGGTTACACCAGCTTCATCTCAACAGCGGCCTGTTATCCGATCCCAAAGCGAAGGGTCGATTGGACTCCCATCGACTCAGGCTCGAAATACCTCGACGGCATCGTCGTTTTGCTTTCCAAACGGGAACAGATGTCTCAAGAGGGTACCCTCCTTGCCGTCGATCGTTCTTGTTACGCAGCCACCCGTCCATCGAGAAGCTAATTTCATGGATTCCAGTCAGGAGCTCTCAGCCGCGCATGCAACATATCCAATCCAATACACGCAAACAGATGTTGTTTCGCATAAATCTGCTACTGCTACTCTCCAGGTTGTCTGGTCTACCTGTATAGCTTTCATTCAAAAACTAACTCATTGCATGCATTTCCAGGGATCGTTTACACAACAGTATTACCCAGGCAGCTTCACAAGCGAGATCAGACGGACTCCGAGTCCGGATTTGCCTGGTCTCTCCTATTCCCCTTCTTCGACGGAATCTTCATCCTCTGGAGAACGGACAATACAAATGTCGACCTTTTTGGACGATAACATGGCTCCGCCCTTTGCAGAGACGCAGTCGTCTCCGTGGATGGATGGCTTGGACCCTTTGGATAAACGCAATGCGTTGTCGCTCGACACGGCTAGGTTGGCCTTCACTGGGGATCCCTTCATTCACGAGAACCTTGTTTCCGATGGCTTCCATCCGTACTGGTCTGCGGAGACGGGGTATCTGTCAGCGGGCAGTATTGTGATTCAGTCTTAGCGGCGGTATGTTGCAACAAAGTGTTCGAGGTTGTGCCATATTTTATTTTTTTCATCCGTCTCTCCTCTCTCTCTTTCTCTTCCTATCTTCCTCTCCTCCTCTCCGTCCGTCCGTCCCTCCCTCCTCCTCTCTTCCTGTCTCTTACTCTTGAGTTTTGCTTGTAAATTTATGGACAAAATTTCCCTTCTCCTCCAACAAGTTCTGTCCACCATGCCGTAATATGGGGTTCAATATTCTTTGTACTTTCCATGATTTCCTCTATGCTTGCCTTTTACTCGACTAATCTGTAAGGCCCCAAGTGTAACTCAAACATATGCCACACCGTTTTCATCTGCAGGTATCGATCGCATGAAGAGAATCCGTGGCATGAGAGTAAGTACCTTTATATAAAAGTATGTTCGTTCAACTTGCATTTTTGCCGCTTAGTTTTTTACATAGACGCTGCCATCGTTCGAACGCATAGAGATGGGCATTTACGACGGTATTGGTAAATAAATCGCAAGTACCGACAAACGGATACAACATCAAGCCAAGTCTCCGAGTGCATCCCAGCTTGAGCTGCTCATTTACTCGTTGAAGAATTCCAACGGCACATCATCCGTTTGAATTGCACGCCATCTGATGACATGCCCGTCAGCGCCCTTGGGCCCTTCGTCGGTGAACAAGGAGTGGAATAAGACATCCTCTGTACCCTAACGATGACTTGGTCAGCGTTGTACTGAGAAGGCGAAACATACTGACCCTGTTCGGAGGATCATGGATTCTAAATTCACCATGATCAGCCTTGAGCGCGTCATCGGACGCTTGAAAGACAAACCTAACGTGGACGAAGCCTTCTCCCTCTTCATCCTTCACAGCTGGGATCCTTATCTTGCCCAAGATAATGGTACCGTACGACACTGGGGCGCTCCGGACCTAATGTGAATTTAGAAAGGCTTCAAAACATAAGATCGCACATCCTACTCACCAGCACTAGGTCTTCCTCTATCTTGAACGAGGTCAGCTCATGATCAGATAGGCCAGCTGCCCTGGACCACATCTTGGGCTCGTGCTTGTCCCAATCATGACGGGATTTGACTATCTCAGCCTTGATAGTGTGAAGAATGTGATTGAAGGCGTCTTTCGCATTCTGGTGGGGCGCGTGGGGGTCGTTCAGAGTGATCACCTCGGATGTAGCTGATGAGGTGAGTCAGCTGCGATTCGGCGAATGAGCCCCGAGAATGGAAAAACTTACCCATGGAAGATGTTGGAGGAGGGAAATAAGACGAGTCTCTTTGGAGATCTTGAAAGGTCGGAGCCCGAACCTCAAGTCAGCTGTTGCGAATTGCATACCATCTTCGAATGACATCTTCTCCACTGGCACCTGACGACATTGACCTCCTGATTAGAGTTGTTCACTTTCCGCCGAAAACCTTATTCTTAAAAAGGAGCGATATCATGTGATGCCGGAAACAAGGCGCGGTCGCGAACTCGCGGAAGTTACTAAGTCCTTGGTTTTGCATTTCAGGAGGGAATTGCTCAATGGACAGAATATATAGTAAATGCACCCTAAGTTCTATGATGCCAACTAAAGCAAAGCCGTATATATTGATACTAATACACCTTTTGGGACAGTGGGTAAGTAATCAGTGGCAACTAATAATCGCGCCCACCTGGAGGTGTCGTTTCGCGCCCCGCCATCTGCATCCCGCCCTGAAATCTACCCCGTATGTTTGTCGTTGGTGTGGGACTCGCGCGGATGAGAGTTGCGTCAGGCGCTTGCAGATGAGCGATGATGTGAGGAGCGAAGCTCCGTGTCGTGGGTCGCTTGGATATTCCCCCGCCCTGAAATCCACCCGAGGGATGTTTGTCGTTGGCGTCGGGCTCGTGCGGATGGGGCCATGCCTAAGTGGTGTCATGCTCGTAGGCCGTGGCTTGCTTGTGCTTCACCGTTGGCGGCTTTCATTGTACTGTCGGCGCCGGGCACTTGTCGTTGTTGGGCTCACCTTCGTGCCCTCGCTGGGTGTGCTTTGTGTGGTCGGGGCGGTATTTCCGTTTGTGATACCAACGCCGGAGTGGTCTTGAGTTGCAGGGCTTGCGACATTGGCGGGGGAGTTTGAGAGCTGGTGGCAGAAAGATCATTTGTTTGTTTCGCGTCGTGTTTCCCCAGGTCATGTGACGTTTTACCATTTCGAGCAATAAGGTTTTCGGCGGAATCTCAAAAGTGCCTGATTAGTCATCCTACCACCTTCAAGTCGATTTCTCTGACCTCGCACACACAGTTAGCAATGCACTTCCGCAGGGGCCTGACATATGTTGCAAGTCGACATCTAACTGCCATGCATCTGCGTTTAATGTGCAACGCCATTCACATGGCCAGGCGTGGGCCAAGCAAGATGAGATCTTCAAGGGACATAATGATGCAGGGAAATTAGAATATCAGCTACGATCGGTGTAAACGTCATTTGCTCAACGTCTTGTTCGTCCTCTCTGGGTGGACAGCTTAAGCTATAGGACAAGTGAGTGCGAGACGGGAATTTGGTAGAAGTTCCTACGGACGGGCGAGTAGAATATTCAGACGAACTTGAAGGCATTAGCTTAGCAGCGCAAGAGATTATTCTACAAAAGTACAGCTGTCTGATTACACCTCCCAAGGAGGACGCGGATGAATGGTGACAATTAGGGAATTATTCTAATTCTGCGCCAGTTCGATTATCTAACTAGCATTAGCCACTATGGGACAGATCAGAAGTCCGCATGGACGGTACCCCTAAATCTCAGAAGTAGAGGTGTATGATGGCAGATGAAAGGTTAGCAATTTCATTAGTACCTGTTGTGTGGTTCGTTTGACGGCGAGTGCTGAAGAGTGGGGTGATGGTGATACTGAACCGTCTCAGAATAGCGCGAGGTAATACGCTGGAACAGCACTCACGTAGGGTTCCACCAACTCCGGTGATTGTTGCCAATGATGAACTGGCGGCTGGTGGCTACTGGCGCTTCTATATGGACTTGGTATGGGCTGACGCAGCGGTTGATGTTGGTGGTGGTGTGCAGCATGTGTGTAAGGAGAACCATAACGGGAATCGTAGTGACCATCAGATGTCATGGGTAGAGTATTAGTATTCGAGGTCGTGTGTGGGTAGCGGTCAGTCATTGGGCTAAGTCCAAAATTCATTAGCAAAGTAGATCACAGCACGGATGCAGCGTTTATACGAACTGCTGACGCCTTGCAGGATCTAACTCCGAGTTCATCGACTGAATGTACTGGTCGCTAAAATAATATGTAAACATCAGTCATTCCCTCAATCAAACCGTCCAATTTACCGTGGCGATGGGAGCAAGTGAAGTTCCGTATTTGAGCGGCCGGGGGGAGTACGGTCTCGGGTGGGAGGCGTAGAACCCTCTGAAGAGTCCGCCGTGGAAGGCCTTCCATCGACAGAATCTCTCCTATCAACACCCGATTTTTTGCGAGTAGGGACACCCTCGGGCCATGTGCACTGCGTTTAGGAGGTATTCACGCAAGGAGGCATTGAATCAAACGTCGGCCACGTACGTCCCTTTGACCGTGGGTACACCGCATGCAAGTCGGCTTTGTCTCGTCGCACTTGAGCGATTCATTGGTAGGTTAACGTCACGAAAGCGTTCAATCGCACCTTGATTTTCTTTACTCTGCATGTCATGCAGCCAGTTTTGCTCCGAGTATACTTTGGACGCTTTCGTTGGGCCAGTTCAGGATGCGGGTCGGGCGACGCAGCATTTACATGGCCATGGTTGACATGAGGTGTTGAATAATACTGGGCATGAGGAAGGTATTGGCTGGTGGTCGAGCTAGGGGGAATAGAGTCAGAATAGATTACATTGCCGTCGAGGTGAGTCACCAACTAGGAAATGTTGTCAGCCATGAGCGGGGTAGACAAATTTCTTCGAGAATTCGCGTAGCTGTTATAAAGGTTTGTGCAGAAGGGGTTTTCGAAATTGAAGTGAGGCGCCAGTGTGTTGGTTCCCGAATCATATCTCCAGATCAGATCTAGGGTCGCCCGTGAATGAGTAAGGCCCGAAAACAGAATCTTGACAAAATCCTAGGAGATTGGGTCATTGCCATGTGTAGCAGTTTGCGTGTTTCTTCAGCAAAGGGCTTCTGACATCTTTTTCTAGGTACGGTGAGCATGAGGAGAAGCTAAAAAGTTGGTTTAACTTACAGTCGGGGCCGCCGTTTTTGTTCCGATCATTGGACTTTGAAGCAAGTTACTCAAAAATCTGGTAACCCACACAAGATCCTTGCAAGTGCTTGAGCACACGTGCAGAGTCCACCCAAACCCAGGAGCTATCAGCGCATTTCATTGAGTACACTGCGTGTCCCTTTGGGTGACCCATGTTTATCTCCACCTCCGCGGTGTCGCAGCTCGGTGTGTCGGAGATGAGTTACAAGGGCTACAACAACATTGATCACAACCCTTCCCCGCTATATACCAACTCCGAGTGCTAAAATTCAGGCGAGGAGGAGTTCGCTGGCCCTTGGACGGCGACGTGCTCGAAGGGAACTCAACATTCTATCCATCAAAAACCCTCAGCAGTCTCGAATATGGATTGTGGCTACTCAAGATCAGGAATCGGTTACTGCGAGCGTCTAGTACATGCACAAGAAAACAGTTGCTTTGTCTCCGTGGAATATACGGAGGCCGAGGCTATCATTGGCAGAAAGCAGACAGACTGATTCCGAGGAGCTTTCACTGCGAGTCCACATACAAACCACAAGGACGGTATACCTCACTTGTCGACGTCAGGTCCTCAAAGTAATTGGGAACTATTTTCGTCCTGTCTTTTCTACGCCTCTACCGAAATGAAAGATCAAACCCACACCACACAGGTATGAAATCTCGTATTTCCGACATCATGACTCCGAGTCTGGCAGTCCGATGTGAACTCGTCGACATCGTCGAATTCGAAAAGGGCAAGGTTGAACGGATATATTTGCGCGCACGCGTAACCTCGCGTAACGCCAATCTCGCTTGGTAGCCCTGCGATCGCGTCGATCGTACAATATGTAGCGGTATCAAAACAGATCAAAACCTTCGCGGCTGAGGAAGTGAGGTCAGGAACGGTGAAGCTATTATTCCTGGATACCCTCTTCAAGACTCTTTGAGGTTGCTCTAATTTATTTGTTGCATTCTCGCACCACAGCTTCGGATCCGACCTCTTGGTGAAGTACTTGTGACCGCCTGACTTCTCTAGTTCCGCGAAGGAAAAAGATGCCGCCGGCCCTGCGTAATCTTCGTTTATCTTACAAGTTGTATCGGAAATCTGCGCCCTACAGAAAATGTCCAGAAATGTCCTCGGTATGAATATAAACAGTACTCCGCGGCATTGAAGTCTATGATAAGCGTCATGGAAATTTGAACAGCCGACGGACCACGGTTGTGTGGTGGTGGGCGCATGTCAGGAAAGTAGTAGTTTGCATTAAGCCGAGGAAATATGCTCCTTGAAGTCCAAGGTGTGTAGCGGAGATTTGTGAGAGTAAATGGGGCTATGGCAAAGTACAAAGTGTCTGCGAAAACAACAGTGGTATGGTGATTGAATAGGTAGAACAGCATTTTGTTGACCGAGAAAGATGGGAGTGAGATGGATAGGACGGCGAAAGTAATAGAGCGAAACAATTGTTATCTAGCGAGGAGGCGAAAAGAAATTAACTCAAAACAAGTCAGTTTACCCTGTAATAGAATCGGGGGAGCTGCGAGAATCAGCGCTCGCGGTGCTTAATCTGGATAGGCTACGTCTGTAATGGAAGGTTCAAGTGTGGTCGGAAAGACAGATGTCATATCGCTCACTCGTCTCGAGATCGTCTGCTTGACTTGGGCCAGCCCCAAACCTGACGGATCCACCGAGCCATGTGAACTTCTTGTTTCATGACGCTGATGATCCAAGGGTGTGCAAGCATGTCCTTGGGAGTTGGCCTCGTCAGTGAGTCCACCGTTAGCCTGAAAAATCGTCAAGTGATGGTATAAAGACGAAAATGAAGGATGGCTCACGTCTCCTTGATGAAATCTTTCATTTCATCGCTCCATTGCACCCCCGGCTCGTCCTCAAGTCTGGGAGGCTTCATAGAAAGTAGGTGAGATTGTGAAAGTT
Organism: Laccaria bicolor S238N-H82; assembly: GCF_000143565.1. Taxonomy (NCBI): domain Eukaryota; kingdom Fungi; phylum Basidiomycota; class Agaricomycetes; order Agaricales; family Hydnangiaceae; genus Laccaria; species Laccaria bicolor. Next base: position 1,016,895 of record NW_001889876.1, read on the forward strand.
CTGGAAAGCGTAATGTCATACCTCTCCATTCGTGATATACATCATTAGTTCAATAGGCGGAAGATCATTTGGAAACGGGAAGCGATTTTGAACGAGTTCAAGGAGTGAAATACCAGTCGACCATACGTCTGATCGAATAGTGTAATCCTTCCCGCAAATTCTCTCTGGCTGTATGAGAGGGTCAATCGATAAAAAATTGGTAGAAGGTTTAAGTACGAACCGCCATGTAGAAACTTGTGCCAGTGAACGTGCCAGCGATTGAATTGACCAGTTCACCGGACACACCAAAGTCGGACAACTTGACAACACCTTCACGGGAAAGCAGTATATTGGGAGGTTTGATGTCTCTGTGAATGGTTTTCTTTGAGTGAAGATAGGCGAGCCCTTGCAAAACCTGGTGATAGGTATGTTATAGTTCAGGCGACAATAATCCATCAAAATTGGCACCCACCCCTTCAGCTATTCGTCCAGCAATCTTCTCTCCCACGACGGCGCCTCGCTCCTTGATGCGTTTGCCGACAGCTTCCAAGCTACCACCTTCACAGTACTCCATCAAGATCTTGACCTCGCTTGATGAAGGGGACATGAACGCCCCATGGAACAGGACGATATTGACGTGCTGCGTTGAGGAGATAATGGAAACTTCCCGAAGAACTTGTTTCATTGGCGCTTCGCGGGTGGTGATTGTCTTGCGAGCCATGATTTTTCCTGTCCTCTTATCCTTCACTTTGTGAACAGCCCCGCCAGCGCCTTCTCCCAGGCGTGATTGTTCCTCTAGAACATCGTCGGACCAAGATAGAGCGGGCGGCCTGGGCACAAGTACAGCGTCGTCATCCTCTGCAAGGGCATCGGGGAGGACGGGCTGCTGGGAAGGCCTAGTTTCGAGATCCGTAACCAGCTCACGGATATCGGTAAACGGCTCTGTCGAGCGCTGGTTTGCCTGAGGAACACATGTCGCTGTGGACTCTGGACGGATTGTCCTCTCGTCTGGAGGGGTGTTTGTATCGAGCGAAGGTCCATTCGGGCCACCATAGTAACTCTCGAAGAGAGGACCCGCGGTGGAACCTGTATCGATCCCGATTTTGATCTTTGGAAAAGAGGGCTTGGATAGAGGCGGACGAGGGATTGCGAGTGAGCTCAAGGTTGGCTTTGGGGATCTTGCTGGTTCATGGGGAATTGTGAGAGTTGGAACTGGTAACCTTGGTTGATCGCGAGGTTGATTATTGGGAGTGGCCAAACTAGAGGGAGGGCCTCTGCTGCGAGGACCCATTGGTCGCTGTATAATCGTCGTTCTACTGTCCATTGTAGTTTACGACGAAGATAGTTCCGACAGAGATCAATTAACGGAGTTTGACAAATGAGGCAACATCTCACTATATCCGACATCCACTGCACATTACCAGTACCCATGTCCGCACCCCAATCTCGTGTCACCTTCGCCTCTTTAACTCCAAATAACATTGGCACAGTTCGCAAGTTGAATTCAGTCTTGTTTCCTATCAAATACAGCGAAAAATTCTATAATGACATCCTCCAACTGGAAGTAGACATCAGGAAAAACCCCAAATGCAAATTTCAGGTAATTATCTTGCAGTTACTTCTAATCTCCATAACTGGGAGATAATACACCTAACTACCAACTAATTCAAGGTAATCGTGATAAAATTTGCAAACTACACATAATTTGTTGTGTATTACCAAGATTCCCCCCTCAGTCCGTCGTAATTTCAGATAAAATGACTAGCTGTAGCATTCTTAGAGGTCATGCCATATAACTTCGTAAATTTTTATTGTGGTTACACAGAGGGGACCACTATTAGAAAAAATTACTACAAAGGAATCCGTCTGAGACTCGAGAGAGGATTACAGGTATAAAGTATGGATGATTTAAGTATACAACAAACACTTTCGCAAAAATGGCCTCATCGGAGATTGGTCGTACTTCCCATGCGAAGATACCTGCGAGAAATGATGGTCTTGCATGGTTCCGCCACTGCCGCTGTTGGACTCAGATGTACCGCCATACCCGTGCCACGGTACCCTTGTGTTGCCTTCGTCCAAAAAGATAGGGGGCGGGTTGGTAAGCAGCTTCGGCAATTTCGCGGTCAAGTTCTTGTGTGCCACAACGTCGGATGGCATTGGTGAAGAGGGCGATGAGTGTGACGATGCCAACGGCGGAGAACGGTAGGCTTGTTTACTACCGATGTTTGCTCGGATCCTAAATGAAGGTCTGCGAGCGAGAAAGGAGGGCATGTGAAGAGGTGATGGAAGAAGCGTTGTCAATGTTCAAGCGTTTGGGCAGCGTACGTTGAGCAGGGCGCAGCATGGCGTGTTGCGTTGAGAACGAAATTATTCCTAAGTCCGTTAAAACTCCGACGGCACATGATCATGTTGGATTCTATTCCCTCCCACTGCTCTTTCTTCCCACCACATCGTCTGCGTGCTTTTGTCACCCCTCATTCTCATTCGTCGTACTCCCACTCAAATTCTCATTGTGTTACCGGCTTTTCTCTGCCAACTCATGCTTGCGACCTGGCCTACAAATTCCAACAGTGAGCAACTGCCTTTCATTACTAACCTCTCAACCACTCACCTATGGCACACAGGTCTGTGTGATGTTCCTGCCCTACGCAACCTGTATGCCAACTCCAACAGGTAAGTACCCTTTCCGACGACAACAACAATGAAGTAACGAACGACGACAGGCAACGATGAATGGATGACGAGGCAACAACGACGTGGACGATCCTGATCGACGACGACCACACGACGATGACCGCTCAATGACGACAGGCAGCGACTGCGTGATGACCGCCCCACGACAACAGCACGACGACCGCATGCAACCATGACCACACGCAGCAATGCGTGGCGACACGACCGTTGGCCAGGATTCACCACCACCCCCCATCAACGCCAAGGATGGTCCAGCACCCTGTCCCAACGCCGACGAAGCTCACCACATAAACAGTAAACACAGCCCTGCCACCAGCACCCACAACAGCCCACCACCCCACACTGTCAGGAGCCCACCACAACCGCTCACAAATGCCGATGACAGCCGGACACCACACCGAACACAGTCTCCCCACCCACAATGACAACGGCCCAACAACACCCCCCCCCCCCCCCTCCTCCCCCAACCCGCGAACGTCGACACAGATACCTTCTACCCAACACAATCCCCTTCTATCTCACTGTAGCTATCAATTACCATCATGTAGACATTTTTTGTACCGTAGCCTTTCTTCAATCAATTCAATTTTACTGTTTGGCTCATTGTGTCAATCTTGAAAGAATTCTTAGCACCCAAAAGATTGAGAAAATGGTACTCTAATTGGACTAATTACCATATAACCGCAATGTAACTTCACACCAGATGCAGATAATCTCTACTCAGCCATTGGTAACTTCAAGGTAATTCGAGGTAAGAGTTAGGAACCGTATTCATATGAGGTAATTTGAGATAATTTGGTAAGAGCATTAATTTCATCTAATCCATCGAAATTTGAAGTTATTTCACCTAATCTTTCAGTTATTAGGGCAAATGAGGAGTTGGGGTTTTTCCTGATGGAGGACTTTTGCAAACTTGGTTCGTACTTCTCAACATATCCTCTACTCTGATTATCATTCCACATTAGTATACTACAATGACATTCCAGTACGCGCTTCACACAACCACCGATAACCCACACTTAAAACCTTTTATCAGGTCGGCACAATTTGTTGTCGGTTGGAAACCAACGGTGATGAAACAAGGCTCTATCTTATGACAATGGGTGTTCTGGCCGTCCGTTTTATCCCTCTCTTCATTTGCTTTTTCCCTAATGCATTGGTATATAGCCGTATCGCTCGCGAAAGTTGGGCTCCCAAAGCCTTGAACTCATCCTCGCTGCAGCGGCAACTCAGACGAAACCCAAAATCAACAAGATTTATCTACATGTCCAGGTATCAAATGAAGGAGCAAAGAAATTCTACGAACGACATGGATTCATTGAGGTCGACGTACACAAGGATTATTACAAGAAAATTGTCCCTCACGATGCTTGGGTACTCGAAAAAGCATTTCAATGAACCGTCAAGCAAGCAAATTTAGACTTGCATTGTTCAATGTAGATAATCTATATCCGTAAAATTACTTTTGCTCATTCAGACACAACTAGGTCATAAGATACGTTCGTAAGCGACATAATTATCTGTCAATACACGCTAGGCGCGGGATAAAAATAACTTTACGGCCAGCTATCATCAGGTTTTCCACATCCTTTCACGAGCTGAAACATATAAATAAGACCTGTCAATGATAATTTTTTGACAGCGCTGACCTGATGTCGTTTCAGGGCATCCTTTCTTGTAAAAGTTTTGCCACACCCTCCGTTACACATGAACGGTTTCTCCCCGGTGTGTGTTTCTCGATGTCGTTTTAAATCGTGCTGGCGGTTGAATGAGAGGGCACATAAATCGCAGGAAAAAGGCCGGGGGGGTGAGGCAGGATATTGGGAAGGTACATCAATTGTTTTGGGTGGAGAGGACGGGTATGGATTTAGGTTTGAGGTGTAGGTATGGGTGGTTGAGTGTGATCGCGCTCTCCCTTGCGGCGGTGGGTATTTTACGGGTTGTGATTGGGAGTACGACGGATAGCCATGAGAATATGGGTGGGGTTGAGTCGATTGTGGGCGTGGGATGGAACTGCTTGTAGTTGCAAGTGGGTAGAGCAATGACGTCGGCCGTGGTGTAGCGGTCGAGATATGATAGCCAGTTGCCCTTGCCGTTTCGTATTCCGTTGGTTGCGGGGGTGAAGTGTGATAGCCAGTAGTGGGCTGTGGGATTGGGACCAAGTGGTTGGTTAGGTACGGGTGAGAAGTACCGCCCCAGTGTGCGGAAGAAAACTGAGAACGTGGTAGATCAGCCATGATAACAGAGAGGAGAAACGAAGAGACGCGCTTTATCTTGGGTCATTTGGCTTGGTGATTTGTTTGAGCGTCACGAGGATTGTCGAAAGATAGATGTCCGCGCTATTCGCAATGATTCAAATTACCAACAAGGTGGCAAGGGCACCTATTGGACACCTAAGTAGACCTAAGTAAGTCTGTCCATATTCATCCTGTGCCTGACACTGAAACTGACCTGATTAATGACATATCCCATAGGAGCCCATAGGCTGTGAACACAACTGGTCCCGCGCGCCCAAGGCAGTACCCCAACAAAGTTAGTTCGAGCTGTCTTGTGTCCGCAGTACATCCTTGGGAAGCTTTGAGTTTGTTTTGAGTTCGAGTACGTTGAGATTTGGGAAAACATACCGAATCTGTCGTTTGGTCTTATTAGAATCAGGAGTTGCCGCACAGCAACTCCATCAAATGTATCTGACTTCAGGTACCAGGAGCCTTTGCAAAGTTCGTTCCTGATTCATCTATCAAGAATCAACATTGAATCAACGATTCAACATCAATTCGTCCGTAGCACCGGCATTTCATGATCCATAATGTCAGAGTATGGGAAGTTGACAACAGTTGACAAGCCTCCCTCTGTTAGAAACGAAACTTGTGAGAAGACACTACGGCATTTCCCTGTAACCACATTGAAATTCAACTTCACCAGGTAGACAGTAGATTTTGAAGAATTTGTAGGTATAAATTTGCGTCTCCTTCCTTCTCGCGACCAAACGCTGTTTCAATAACTTTTCCTAGCCTTCCGACTTGCAAGACATCCCTCCACTCGGACTTTGTAGTTTCTGGTAGCCCTGCCTGAAGTGATGCATAGGATGTCAAAAGATCGAACTTCATCCGCAGGACAACTTCAGGTGGCATTCTACCAGGCAACTCGAGTTCTAATAGGCGCAAGACCTCGCTGCAATTCGGCAGTAGATATTTACTCGCACATGATTGCATCTCTTGAACAACGCTCGTGCGTCCAGTTTCCCGTGGCAGAGGTGATTTCTCGTCATCGTGGGCAATACGAGCTTTTGGCGGGAGGCGTGCTTGGGGTTTGGGCCGTACAGTTGATATCTGACCAGCGTCGGTAAACGTGCCATCCGAGACCAACCGAAGACAAAAAGCTATCGTAAATCTTCGAACGCGGATTGATGGGAGAAGGTTCGAAGAAAGAAGCGAGTATCCGCCCATTCCAGTTGTCGAAAGACGGCCGTAAACGGATGCTGCAAACATCGAGAGATCCAAGTAAATGGTCGACGTCAAATTTATCATCTATGTGCGAATTAAAAAACTAAACGGCAAGAAGTAAGAAAACGAGATCGAACCAGCGTCATCAGTCTGTATCCGATCCTTTGTTTCCTCAAGTCCGATTGCTCAAGACAGTAGAAGATGACATCGAGAGGGGCAGTCGTGTCCCATCTCGTTGCCGACTCACCCCTGGGAGGGGGAAGTTGTTCCACAAGAAGAGGTGAGTGTCGTGCTAGAACCAGTCAGAAATGTCTGGAATCCAAACTTTTAGCCTCCTTACGCTGTCCTCGCTGTTCCGAAAAGCTTTCGTCCCGTTCGAACAAATCCACTAACCAGTTCAAAAGCGGCCATGAATCTTTACCGACAACCTGAGCCTGTGGAAGAGGGTCTTCTGAAAAAGATTCGCTAGCAAAGAGTTCTTGGCGCTGCTTCCCTTTGCCTTTTGATGAAGAGCAGTTTTGCAGAGCTGCCAAAGTAAATCCTTCGACAAGGATATCCCAGCAATTCTTTGCCTCCTTTATGCACAGCGATTGTTTTGCAAGAGTAGAGTCGGTTATTTCGCTGACATCATTTGACTTGATGTTCTTCACACTTGGATAGTGTGGCAAAGCACGGCCAAGGGCATCTGGAGAGTTTGTGGTAACGAAAGACTCCAGAAGCTGAATAGCGGCGGCGGCTGCACCCGGACCTACAGCGTACGATTCCTTCTGCTGCTTTGCGGCAAATTTCCGGGGTGACTCGAATATAGACCTATCCTTTGGGCCGTCTAACGATGGACGCGACGAGTGAAGGGCAATAAATATCAGCTGGCGAATGTGGGATCTGACGAATAATATAATCAGTAGTCGGACAGCAACGATAATGCGTTAGTCAATCATACATAGATGGTTTATAATTGGGTGAACGGAGTTGCTCCAACATGGAAATGGCGGCTTCATACTGACGCTCTTCGAAGCAACTGTCCACAAGGTTACACTGAAAGGGCCCCATTTCCAACTCGACACCAACGACGGATCCTGGTGGCTGGTGAATCATTGCCGTGAGTTGAGAGAGGGTTGCGGGAGAGCAGTAGCAAGGTTTTTACTACGTAGCAGCTCTCAAGTAAGCTGTTTGTGCAATTAAACATCATCTGCGCGCTCACCATCGAATGTCCTTCACCCGGTCCATTGGATCGTTACGATTATTTTCCAGTACGATTCACAACATGGACAGCTCTTCATATCTGGGGCCTGTTGAGAAGTCGATTCGGGACAAGGTATTAAAGAATATCGTCCTCAGCACTCTGTTATTCATCGGATCTCCATTCCAATTAGCTCACTTCTCAGTTTCAACCTGCTTCATTGACAGTTACGAATGACTCTTGGCAGCATCGTCATCATACTGCCATGCGCAGTCAAGGCGGCGGAAACGGTGAAACGCGTCAGTTGACTGTCTTTGTCCCCTCTTTTCATTTTATTAACATCCCCGTCATTGCTATTCTCAACCCAGACTTTTCTGTGCAGATCGTCTCAAACGATTTCAAAGGCAAGGTGAGCCTCACCCATGTTCATTATTACGATGAAGCTCATCCCGCATTAGACTGCAATGCAAAGACACCGTATGATCTACTCTGCCCTGTCCCAAGAGTTGTCCCAGGGTCTGCATGCGCTTTCTTTGAAGGCCAAAACCGAGGAGGAAGTTGCAGTTGGAGCACAATCATGACTCCAATTCTCATTTGCTCTTACGGATATTTGTTAGGTTTTTCTCTATACCCGACCTGAGGGTGATTTGTGCGAAAAGGGCATCATCTTACATCAACCAACAACTTTACATTGAACAATTGAGTAATCGAGGCAAGCCGTTGGAGAGGTGCCGAGTGACTCGCAGGAAGCACAGAGAACGCGTAGACACGAAACGATGTGGTGGTATGAACTGAGGAATCTACAAACACGATGCAACATGCGTGACAAGTTACAACCCTCGAACACCTAAGTAGGGGCATATAGAAATCTGCGTGCCACTTGCGGACCACCCGTTCGCAGGTGACCGCAAGTGTCTCGCAGATAATCAAAAAGGATCGCAGGTATCGCAGGTGTCACGCAGATAGATAGTCTACTGCAACATAGTACTTAGTAAATTTAAACTAAAGAAATGTAATCTTCACTTGAGAACTTAAAATGTGGCCACTGTTATGCGATACGAGTCTGGAATACAGTGTTCAATTTTCTACACAAGAGTTTTAGTTCTTATTTACTCATGCCTACTCGCAAGTTGACCGCAGGTGGCTCGCAAACATCCATTTTGTGCGCAGATTCTCGCAAGTGTGTCTCGCATTGGTCTCGCAGGTGTATCGCAAGTGATGCGCAAGTTGCACGCAAGTGCACGCAAGTCTCGCAATGGATACTAACTCTCGCAAGTGTATCTTAAATGTGTCGCAGATGTATCTCAAGTGTACCGCAAGCTGAACGCAAGTGTATCGCAGGTGGAATGCTGATTGGATGCAGGACATCTTGGTCATTTCGTAGAGCAATATATGTCGCCAGTATAATTTATGAATCCCATGAATGAAATGGTTCCAAAATTAGTGAATGTGAGGGAAATGACAGTGAAATACATTATGAATGTCCCAAGAATTTCCTTCAAATCTGCTGACACCGGTCTAATCGAGGAAATTGGGGGAACACCGGAATCCAGGTTTTCTGGGGAAGTAGTCGGGAAATAACGAGAGATTTTCGTCGATTTCCAAAGTTGGTTTCCCCTAATGTCCCTCGTTTGGTGTGGAATCAAGTTGGGATAGGAAGAAGAGAGCGAGTCTGAACGAGAGGTGAGACTCCATCACTCGCCAATGGCAGACATTGGCTATTGAATCCCGAAGTCTCTGGAAAAAATCGACCACAATCACGTCCGATAAAGAAGGAAAATAATGGTAAGAAGCCGGTGGCTGACTAGTAATAGCCTCAGACACTACGTTACTTGTACATTTCAGCATAAAAATGGTCTTAGTACAGACCTACTATAGGTACGAACCAACAAGTCAGAAAGAATCAGAGAGATTCAGATATGTTAAACTAGAAGGATAATTATGGTGCTCATTGAAGAAATCTCAAGAAATATGACATCTCAGCAAGGTGTGCTGATGCTCGCAGATGCCCGCAGATACTCGGCTCACTAGGTCTAATGTACACGCAACTGGATTGGTCCGCACGCAAGTGACCGCAGATACTTCTTTTCGGTTCGCAACTGGCACGCAACCTGTGTCCGCAGATGGCACGCAGATTTTCCTGTGCCCCCTAAGTAGGACCCCGAACACCAGGGGATGGAGTATGCATCCTGGCAGATGCAGTACTCCACCGTCGGTGGCGAGAAGATACAAACGAAACCCCTCAGGATTACTATGAACCTGACAATAAGGTTGGAAAATGAAGATTCGTCTCGGTATTATCATTTCTTTCTTAAGTTAAATGCCAATCTTGTTGGCGTTCCAGTGCCGTCTGATATGTTAATCATCTAAACGAAGATGATCCCCCGTTTATCATGAACAGCCTCACTGTCTTCATCTCCCTTGAGTGAATACCGATAACGGACTAGAGTTCTCCTCTCCCGTGAGCCTTGTCGTCGTTGTCGCGAGAAGATACGGCGACCACACGATCACCGCAATAAAAATCGTTTCGTTCCATCAAGGGTGTCCCTCCCATTCCACCTTTTATATAGTCTCGACGTGAAACGCAGAGGACGACTCGAAACAGCATCCTGACCTCGGCGTTTTTGACCCTAGGGCATAGTATCACAACGATACCACAACGATACTTGTTGTTGATCCTGCTGGGAACTGCGAACGGTCCCTTCCAAGTTGTAAACAAACTACAGGGCGCCCGCAACTCCAGCCAGCAAGCGCAAGAGCCCTATTCCATTAAGAAGTTCAGATGCCCAACACCATTTAGGCAATTTGGAAAATTCCTGACAGCCACACTGGTATACATGGTTTATGTTACAGGGTATACGTTACAGAGGTATGTTAATTCACTGAGATCGATCGAACCTATTCATGGAGCTTCCTCACATAGAGATCGCGCGACCCTTCCCAACATCGCGTGTTTCTCGCGCGGTTGGACGCCCTCTCACTGTACCTTGAGCTACGGAGTCAGGCAACAGATTGAAGGCTTTGTCTGCTCTCAAATACTCGATCGCTCGGGGACTTTTGTGTGTAAACCCAGCAAATGCCAGAGCTTTACGGACAGCCATAATTTCTGCGCCATGAACTTTATCCCTTAACATTGGGTCCCGAGTCGCATCGGGAGGTGCACCATTCGCAGGTGCGAGTGGCTGAGACAATATGCCCTGAGCATCATGGCATTTTCGGCACAGTAATAGAGACGCACCTCTGCTGGAATGTCGGAATCAAAATGGCGCGTATCCTCAGGACTCTGCAGGTCCGGTCGGTAAGGGGCAGGGTATCGGTGGATATTCAACCAATCGATGCCCTTAAAAAACGGGTGAGCCTGTGGGCATGGGAAATTTCAGAAATCAAGTCGTAACATGGAGAAAGCCTGACTTTGATGAGACGAGCACCGTCAGATTTGCCTGTCGGAGGAATAAAACCACTTCTTCGGGCCTGCACGACAATGGAATCGGGTCTAGAGACTGAAACAGTGGTTTGGGAGCCTAGACGGTCTTCAGGTTCGCACAGTAACTGCTGCATCAAGTTTACTCCTTCATGTGAAACGCGCGGGCGAGACGGGAATCGCAGGGATTGTTTCCAGTTCAAAATCTTTTGCCGTGTGACATGGCGCTGTAAACGCATGCCATCGTAATGAGTATGGTAATCATTGTGGTCGAATTTCTTCGTCGAGTCTTACCGAATTGCTAACAAAAGGCGGGAATCTATAATAAATTAGGTTGCGATGACAGGGAGAGGAGAATGAAACAAACCCATAGAGGCATTCGAACATGATTACACCCAGACTCCACCAATCACAAGAGTAAGAGTACCCGTGGCCACGGATAACCTCGGGTGACACTGGTAAAATGTAAAAGGGTCAGAGCAATGATAGAAAGTAGTACTTCCTCTGCTTACTGTAGGAATTAGTTCCACAGCTGCCGTATTGTGTTGAGTTTGAACATCGAAAACGCTCTCAAGAAGATACAGGCGGACTTACACAGAGTAGGCCAACTACAGATGCAATTAAATACACGATCGAAGTGGACAAGGTCGCTCACCTTTCTTCGATTCTTCTCGCGCCAAGTGAATATACCACCTTGTCCTGCCCCGCCGCCCATCAAAAGTTCCACCTCCTTAGGATCCATGCGCTTTGTCTTCTTCCCGTCTGCGACGCCGTTGCCATCTTCAAGGTCAATACCATGTTTGTGAAGCAGGTGCAACCTTTGTTGTTCATAATCTGCGAGGGCGCTTCAGGAAAGAGACGAGTACGAGAAGGAAGGGGAGTCCAAACAAGATGTGTCGTGAGCCCAATGGAGATCAGTTCTGTTCGTGTGAGAAAATGTCAGATTCAGCCGACGTTTCGAGATTTAAAGTGGACTAACGCTAGCCCGAAATCGCTCAGCTTGATGTGACCTTCGGGGTCGAATAGAAAATTCTGGAGGTTCACTTTAACGTCAGTATTTATGTGGACCCAACCAGAAACGCACATCTGGTTTGATATCGCGGTGAATGAACCCTTGCTCATGACATAACTCAATGGCAAGGATCATCTAAAAGAAAAAACACGGCAGTTCGTGGGTGAAGGATCTTTGTGGAGTGGTCGTCTCTCACCTCGGCGACGTAGAACCGAGTAAAGTCCTCCTCAAAAACGTCCCTCTCAATTAGAAGGTTCAAAAGATCTCCACCGCCCATGTATTCAAGCACCTAAAAAGAGAAACCGAGCTGATATTAATGATGAAATGAAATCCAGATGGAACAAGATCGGCGAAAATGGAAAAATGAAGACTGACCAGATACAGATGGTCTCGGTCCTGAAAGCTGTAATATAACCTCACAATCCATTCGGCCCCACCCGGAGAATGGACCAAAGAGGCGGACTTGAGGATATCACGTTCGGCACGGACATGTCCCTCTTGCCCCTTTCGCAACATGTCGGTCTTGCGAAGCTGTAAAGATGACGGTGAGTCTACCGAGTAAACTGACAAGACCAAAGGAAGATTCACCTGCTTCATGGCATATAAGCTGCCGGTCGATTTTTCTCGAACGAGGGAAACTACTCCAAAGGCACCTGCAGAACATTAATTTGCGTTAAACTCGTAAGCGGTGTGTAAGCCGGGACAAGATTCAGACCGTGGCCAATGGTTTTGAGCTTCGTAAAGGCGCTCACATCCACCTTCTGTCGGCGTTCTCTAAGGTACTCGGTTTCATTCTGACGCCAGCGCGCTCTTAGTGATTCTTTTTGTGCCTGACTGAGCTGCATCTCTGCCATGTCCTTCTCCATAGCCAACCTTCTCTGTTCACGAGATGGCGGATGCCGAAATAGAGGAAAGTACAGGTTTTCAAAATAAATTCGCGCCGCGACAGCCTTTTCCAAGGTGGTGAGCGATGGCGTGATAGTTCTCTGTCGTAGAGGTGGTTTGTAACCGTCAGTGTCATGGAGAGCATGATCCTCATCTGTCTCTTGCACTTCTAGATGTGATTTAAGACCGCCGCCCCATCGGATGGTGGAGTTGCCAGGACGCCCGGGTAGACCTTCTACATTGTATGACCCAAGATAAACATTCTCTCTGGCCGCTGTGGTGAGAGTGGAAGAATCGTTCGTGCTGATGCCGTTAACGACGTGAAGACGTCCAAAAGAATCGTCCACAGGAGGTCTGATAGCGTTTACAACTTCATTGATGGCCCTCGCCTGATTATTCTTCCGAATCCTGTTCTTAATGGGGTTCGCCCACTGTGGATCTGCACTTCTGGAATTAGGCCCAACGTAGATTGCCAAAGACCGAACGTTCACCTCCAAGCTTCCCGATGCCGTCCGGTCCCCAGCGTGTCAGTAAGGCTTCGAGCTGGTCAGCGTCTGACGCGTGAACAAGATGACTGATCGGTTTTGAGAAATGTGAGCTGAAACAGGACGCGACCATTGAAGAGGTGCGACATACACAAATCCTGTAGGTTTTGAAACCATATCTTTGCTAACTCTCCGCCCCTTCTTTGGCATTGCTCGGATTGTCGCGGGACTCTGATCCTCATAGCGAGGCCCTGCCACCGCAGTTTGAGGAGAGTTTCCCCAGATCAAGCGAGAGGGTGAGGGTGTCGGAATCATTGCTAATAGATCATAGAAGCCTTTGTGCAGGAACGTTCCAGCCGGCACAGAAGTCGTAGTTGGCTCGTCGTCATAAAAATCTGGAGGAGGAGGCGCGTACGGTGGATAAGCATAAGGAGAAAAATATGGATTGTTGAATGTAAAAACACCAGGAGACCTTGTGTCCTGGTCAGGCCGAGCTCCGAGGGGCGAACGAGGTGGGGTTGGGAGAGGTCGCCGGGCTGGAGAAGCCATCTGGAATTGTAAGAGCGACGTCCAGTGCCGAGCACGGAAATTACTGTGGGCAACGTCGACGGCGCAGTTGTCAACGTCGAGCAAGAGGAGACTCAACGCAACGCGCTACTTGCAGCAAGCGTTCTAATTATGATCGTCGATCTTCTAGCACGTGTTTTCTTGTTTGGATCACAAGCACTCCTGCATATTTTCGTCGAATTGCAAGCAATTCCAAGACTTTTCTCTCGTAAATTCCGTCCTCGCGTCACCTTCGCTTATGCGTTACGCCTGCTATAACCCTGACAAGGTCACCCTTTGGCACAAAACTGTAGTTCTCAGCTGCCTCATGGGATGGACGCACCTCCGAAACGGACGAACAAACAGCGTACCCTAACAAATTGCGCATCTACGGTCTTGTCCCAATGCGTAGCTCGCGTTTGTTACTTGCATTTACAACATGCTTTTGTCTTGAAGAAGCTCAAAAGCTCGAATTTTTTGAAAGCTATTGCTAACATTAAGAATCAAGATCCTTTTCATTTGTTTTCGACCCTAGGCCGACCTACCGATCGTGACTTCCTCTTTCGTTTGCTCAGATCCAAAGTAACACATCGAGGCATTCTTCGCAAGCTCTAGGTAAACAACCAGCAAGCAAACCGTTCATAGGATCCAGTCTCAAGCTTGGTGGGCATGGGAAGGCAAAACCCAGCTAGCCCGATGCTCTACGATGGGATCGAAGAAGGCTACGTTTGCCGTACCCCACGAGGCTTTTATTGGACTCATCGGAGGCCATCAATGACAACGCAATTTACGCGTGCCGCCACTGAACTGACACCGCTTTTACAAAAAAAAAATCTGTAGGGCTCCGGCCAAGTCTTCCTGGACCTGGGCTCCGTGAACTTTGCCCCGGTTGTACCTTCTTGACTTCCAACCTATGCTCAAATCAACCACAACAAGCTTTTGTTTGCCCCTGGCGCCAACCTCTCCTAACAACCTACCCACCTCGACCAACCCTCCCGACTTGTTCAAGTCGCACTTGATTTCAGCTCTCTACCGACGCGTGGTTCATTCCAACCCTTGCCTCCTGTGCCTCCACCCTACCTCGTGCATATTGGCATCGGTATACACGCTTTCCGCGTTCTTCCTGCCATAACTCCTTGTTTGAGAACGACTTCGCCTCTTGCTGCCGAAAGCAAGTGCCTTGAAGGCGTGTCTTCAGGTTCTCGATATTTAAATTGACAGACGCCCTCAATTTCCACCCCATTAATAACTCCGTTCTCTCCTCTCTTCCTATTACTGTCACTTTTCCACTAATATGTCGACTTCAAACAAAGACCGATACTATTCTAGTATGGGGAAATCACGTAGAGGTTCCCCAGGGGATTCACAAGGCAGTGTTTTTTTTCAGACGGGACAGGGTGGGCGAACAGTGCTCCCTCCTCTTTCATCAGCTTTTCCAACCTCACGTTTTCCAGGTCCGTTCTTTATGTAGTGTTTAAACTTCAACGCACTCAATTTGCTACTTTGCCATGTATAGTTCCTGCAAACTATTCTAGTTCATATACACAACCTCGCTCGTCTCCCGGTAGATATGATCTCAATCCTCAGGCGTTTTACCCCAACCAGTGGCAAACTAGTAGCACATGTAAGTGCCTTTTGTTGTCGTTTCCAAAATTTACACAACTAGTATTAATAAAACTCGATTTTTACATCAGCGCCTCAACCAACACATGCGTACACTTATGATACGCCTGAGAGGTATTCTCCCCAACCGCCTTACGGTTATTCGTCTAGGTCTTCCCCGCCTGTCATACCTACCCCGTCAGACTCACGACGCTTACCTCCTTTGACAACATCGAGCCCTGGAGGCGACCGATGGCAGCAATCAGATTACGGAATGCCCACAGCACATGGGTACCCAAACAACATCCGTTCGCCAACAGCCTCTTATCCCAACACTTACGTTACTTATCCAAGCTCGAACCAAACGAGCTCTTATTCGTACCATTTGCCGGGCAATGACCATCATTCGATGGGCGTACAAGATCATAGGTCATTATTTGAAGACGTCGATTCTCGAGACCCTCGCTCCTCTTCTCCTTATAGCCGCGGCTCAGGTTCTTCGCAAGTCTCGCCGCCAAGTTATACTCCTCCCCCAGCCTCCCCCACCTCTCCTGAAGAGCCGACTATTAAAAAGAAGCGCAAACGTGCGGATGCAGCCCAGCTGAAAGTCCTTAACGAGACTTACAATCGAACCGCCTTTCCGTCAACGGAGGAGCGCCACGCTCTCGCGAAGGCTCTGGATATGTCTGCGAGAAGCGTCCAGATATGGTCAGTTGCTTCGGCTGACATGATTTTTCTTTCTTAATATTCTGTGATAAAAGGTTCCAAAACAAAAGACAGTCGATGAGACAAACTAATCGTCAGTCGTCGACAGTGAGCTCTGCTCATCAGTCATTTACAATGGCGAACCATGGCGAACCTCTACTGGATGACCTATCTCCTTCAGGATACGGCGGCACCCCCATTCCGATACTAGAGACGCCATACATGACAAGCTCTTCCCAGCAGGAGACTATCACTTCCCGATCTCATCCCTCACACTCATCGTCGTCACATCGTCGCATTCAAGCTCAGGAGGAAGTACCTACTGACCCGCGCAAATGGTCAGGTCGTAGGTTCTGAAGCCCGCGATATGGTTTTTGATTTTTTTGCTCATAGTTACATCCGCTCATTTAGTCCTTATATCTTGGTTCCCTTTTATTCTTAGAGGCGCTTCATTTAAAGTTACAGTCCCGCGCATTAATCATTCATTAAATCTCACTAAATACATCTTCCAAACATGGACTCTGGGACACCGTCATTATTATTTGGCATCGCTCTGCACTCCTACTTTACTCGTTATAACGACTTTTATGTAATTATATACCGTTCAACTATTTTAGAATAGGTACCTCAGCTCTCATACATTTATTTAATTTAATGCCCTCCGCAAGTCTCCAAGAGTTCGACAATTCCAACTTCATAATTAAAATCTAGTCAAGCTCACTTTACTTCATCTCCAACGAGTATATCCAGTATTTTAATCGGTCAAGCGCACAAAAAAACTGCGGACAAAAATGAAGCTCCACAATTAAAACCGGGGTACAAATTTCTCGCAGATCTGCTAGTACGGCAGAGCAGATATAAGTGAGTTTGGTCGATACGGTAATACCTAGAGACCGAGACAAAGGAGAAACGCTGATTAATTACGCAAACCCCGGTAGTCCTTCTGGCACCTCTTCATCTACCAAGAATAATAAACAAATAGGGGTTAATGAAGAAGGCGACAGATTAGCTACGAAGATCAATCAATCTCGGCGACGGTGAGACAACGTTTACCCACTGACAGGGTATCATAACTCAGTACGTGCTGTAACCCTTGTCCTGAGTGAAAAGAAAACACAGAGGACGGTAGGTCGACGTCGACGTCGAACTGGGGAAAAAAAATATTACTTTGAAACAATCGTTGGGCTTGTCGCCGTGGCGATTTAGGTGTCAAGAGAAATGGCCAGAGTCCGGGCTTCTTTACCACCTATGTAAATTGTGATGCGGGTAGGTTCTCCATTGCTGTGTGTAGTTTGAATTTCGTCGCAGGATCGCTAAAGAACCCAAGCATCTGTATATTTGTAACCGCCGCCTCCAAACCGCCTCAGCAAGTTGAACGTAAATCGACCACAGGCATCGAAACGCTTCTGGCAGTACCCGCGCGGTGGAGTCCCGAAAACAAAGCGGGTGAGGGCATGATGCAGACAATCTCTAGAAAATTAGAAAGTGGGGCGAAAACCCGTGGCACTCAAGTCGGGAATGCGGCGGAAATCGACTATCATTGGTTTGCATAAGATAACGGGAACTCCTGTCGCGCCGGTCACGGGACCAGAACATTGTAACGATCTCCACCAAATCTCGATTTTCCACAGAGTTTTCATTCAACTCAAATTCAACTCTTCATTCCTTTCTTCCACCGGAGCGATTGGTATTTGCGTGATACGCCAGGCGCTTTAGTGTGGCCGAGCCCCTACGTGCATACATTGGTATTATCTTCTTTTGTCATCTTCAGTGACCGCGATCTTGGTTGGCATTTTGCGGACTTCTACTTTTCGTTTCAAATTTTTTCTTTTCTTTCTTCTTCTTTACTCAGTCAAATACGAGGGCAACGTCATTACCAGGTTGTTATTTGCACCCTTTCGATGGACGCACTTATGTTAGTGTGCGCACGGTGTTGGCATCCTGCGTTTTCATTCAGTTGGGCACTTTTTTTTTTTTCATTGTGATTCATATACCAACCGTGTAGCTCCCTTCGCGAACATTATCCGTAACGACATTGGTATCGTCGAAGGATTAACGGCTACTGACCATTCTACCGCAAGCTGCGGGCAAGGTTTTCTCATTTCTGAACGAGAAATCGATGCATATGTGCAGGCTGTTGATTCACTATCATCATCATGGTAACATACTTACGTCGTCTCACTTAGCTGCTTCTCCTTCCACGTCGCCACTTTCGAGGGATCAAACTCGTACGCGGAAGGCAAAATCTATCTGGGCTATGACTGGGTAGAGGGCTGTGGGACCCCACGATCCCACGACTGGCTTCGTTCCGCGCAAAGTCGCCTACCTTGAGGTCAACACGTTCTGATACCCGGACAGCATATTAGCTTTGTGCAACTTCCCCGGGGCATCAGCACCCATAGAGGCACAGCAATTCGGGGCTATCATTTACGCACCGTCTCACCATGCAAATCGACCTCATTATGATCATCCGGCTATCCTTCGCGACTTGCCCCAAATGGGTCCGAACGACATGATCTACAGTCATTCAGCACCCTTGGGATCGAGATAATATTTGCCTGCTGTCGCGACATCTTATCCCTCGGTTGGTCGATCAGCGCATCACCATTCTTCTTCGCTACACGAGCATCGCCGACTACAGTGAGGAAGAAATCGTCTTTACATATTTTGTTGGAAACAATGCCGGCTCACGACATCCAGCTGGACCCTGCTATCTTTCGACTTCCTACTCTTTAGCGGGAAGGTGCAATTAAGATGCATGAGATGATATTATCGAGGTAGGTCTTTGTCTCCTTTTCTTTCCCTTCTTTCCTCAGGTTTCCGGGATTTTGAGTTTATTGGTCCTGACTTATATTTATATGTGACGAACTGTCTCAAAATCTGGGTTTTCATCTAAATTATACCCGTTGTATTATACCGGTTGTGCGTAAGAACGGCGATGAAGGCGCCTTCTAATTGTTTAGGAGAACTATACCTATTTTTTTATACAGAAAACTTCATTATGCGGGTTGTTAATCGCTATCTGTGTCTTCTGGTTTGGGCCCTCCAGTGGTCAACCACTGCAACTTCCTCAGCCTCCTCCTCTCTTCCTGAGCCTTCATCTGGTTTCTTGTCATCTTCTTTTTCTTCACCACGGGAAGTTTCAATGCACCTGCATCCTCAGCCCCACTCCCGACTGGGGTGGCAGCCGCTGATGCCAACGGAGTTTGTAATCGAGATCGGACAGGTGTGTTATGTCCGCTGCCTCTTGGCGACTTCGCATCTTGGAGAGCGTCCTCAATGACCGCAGCCTTTCCTTGCTGAATCATGCGGCCATTGTCGACATTCCATATTTCTGGACCTGAAGAGCAATGAGCATTTACATCTATCCATGTAAGAGACGCGACGAACAGAGGGAGGACACGAATTCGTGATTGTGGGAAATGATGACCTTGAATGTAAAGTGTGAGACGATGAGACGGCACATGGAAGTGACTTACTACAGCGCCACTCCATTCCTTAATAGCCACAGCAAGGCCACCAAGAGCCTCCCTATCTAAGAAATTGCTCGGCTCGTCGAGAATGCAGATCTATTTGATATCGTAAATTAGAACTATGTGGGTAGCCGAGGTGACCCATACCTGAGGGTTGTTCCAGAGACAGGCAGCGATAACGAGCTTGATTTTCTGACCTGAGAAAACAACCCAAACTTGAGATCATTCTTGATGTGTCAACTAAGGGGCGCTTACCACCGGACAGCCCAGAAATTTCATTATACTGAGCAATATCTCCATCAAGGCCAATGTCTTCCAAATGCTTGCGGACAAGATGGGCTGAAGTATCACGTGAACCTGCACCCTCTCGTGAGGACTCGAGATCATCGAACTGCTGGACAAGCTTTGTGAATCCCTTCGCGAGAAGGTCTTCACGGCCAACCCAGGTGTTGTACCTGTGCTCCAATCCTCGCCATTTTATTTCGTATCGGAACGATTTCTTCAGTTTTTGTCGTCCCATGATCATCTACAGGGCGCCCCGTGAGCGTCGCGACGGATCAACGTGACAATGCAGACAGACCTCCAATTTCCTTTTGCTACCATCTTTGCCCAGCCATTCTTGTTCTAAAAGCAGCTTTTCCTCGTCTGTAAGAACACGAGTGGCCTTTTCCAGAAGTTCACCTAATCGAACATTAGACTTGTAGTAGCAGCGGAAATAAAACCTTACGATCGTGCCCATCCTGGAATCGCCATTGAATATAACCGATCGGGGTTTTCTCTAAATGACGATCTACAAAAAGATGTCTTGGTTGAAATCATTATGCTATTAAGATGGGCGAGATACTCACCAATGTGGTGGGTTGCGTGTTGGGAGACGTATCCAACTCGCAAGGCGGGGTGTTTATAAACCGTTCCTTCTTGAGGAACGGTTTCTCCCTGTCGTTAATCATCAATCAAGGCACAGTGCAAACACCGTTAGTGAACTCACAGTGAGAAGCTTAATTAATGTTGATTTCCCAGCACCATTGGGTCCTACTACCCCAACTCGGCTGCAAAGTAGTGTTGAATAAATTTCTTCAAGGACAGCCCAACAAACTGACCTTGACAGGGAGAGGGCACAGCTGACATTGTGCAAACTAGGTGCACTCCGTCCTGGATATGTGAACGTACAGCCCGAGAGCTTGAGAATTGCGCGCGTGTTACTTCGAACACCCATGAGGGAACCAGGCGGTGGAAAAGAAAACTTGACAGATGTAGCTGCGAGGGTATAGTATGATTTTGCTTCTGGATGTTTCGCCACGAAGGCAGATAGACTTCCAGGATAATATACCAACTAGCATCATGACACCGTCAACCGATTGGCCAAAAACTGTCAAGGCAATAGTTCGCACCTTCTTCGATTCGTAATGTATGATGTCCGTTGTGGTGTTGTCCAAGAACCTTAGATGGTCTGACGTTACGATAAGCCCCAAAAAGCTTGTGGAAGACTCACCCAGAGTCGTGACTGATAATCAAGCAGGTCACATTTTTTTGAGATTTCAAATATTCCTCAAGCCACTTGACAGAGGCACGATCCAACTGTAAAAGGTGTAAGAGATGCGAAAAGGTCATAAGAAACTTAGACCAAGCGCACGTGATTCGTTGGCTATGGGAGAAGTCAAATCAGATCAGCGATTCCAAACTACCAAAAGAGAGCGCACACCTCATCAAGGAGAAGCAGGTCAGCGTTGTAAAGCATGGCCCTGGCGAGCTCGAGCTTCATCTTCCAGCCACCTGACAAGCCACCGACTACGTCAGCTTGCCTTGCATCGTCGAACCCAACCTCTGTGAGTTGATCACGAATCTTGGACCGTGGCACACCCTGCAGCGCCTTGTCTAAAGGATCGGCGGTGAGTATTATCATAGATACCCAGGATTTTGAACCCACCTGCGGCAATAAAATCAAGAACAGACAATGACCCATCCTCACCCTGCAAAGAATGCTCCACCATAACACATCGAAGTTGGTCTTGTGAGGGGAAATTCTCTACTTTACCATCACGGAGCTGACGCATCAGGGTGGACTTCCCTGACCCGTTTGTACCAAGAATACCATAACGACGGCCACGTATGAGGCGAAGTGTGGTATGTGAGAGGAGCAGGAGAGCTCCGTATGCTAACGAGAACAACGTATCGCATAAAACTTCGCCCTCGTCTGACGAGCTCTCCTGGGTTACGGCGTACCTGCTCTGGAAAAGAAATAAAGTGAGACCTTACATACTTACAGAAAAACATGAAAGCGTACCTTATCTATCGCATGCAAATCGGAACGCACGGTTTCAGTAAAGGCTGCGGCCTTCTCATCACCAAACCAGGGTTTCATGTAAGTTGCTACACATCGATTCCAAACTGCTTTGTCGCTGTAGTTGCGTGAATGGACTAGGTCTGCAACGAGAGATGCGACAAATTTTAATGAATCCTCCGGCAAATATGGCTTTTGAGACAAATAATCGGCCGGTTTCTGTGGCAAAAGAGTATCCAGCAGGGAGAGTGCATCAGCAGTCTGTTTCTCGACATCACGATGCTCAGCTGGTGGCCCTGACGAGGAGGCACCAGACTTGAGCAAAGTTTCTAGAGCAGTCTCCCCAAAAGCACGGACCTGTATCAATTATGTTCAGAGAATGTTCAGTGTCAAAAGAAAAGAAAAGACATACCTCTGGGAATGCAGCGCCTTTTGCAATCTTTTCTACGCCTTCCACCAAAGGGCTAAGGTAGACCGCAGCAACCTGAGGGTTACGTACAAGCTTGACCAAGTTATCGACCACAACAACGGTACGTCGCTGAACCTCCATACTTCTGTCATTGAGTGCGCGAAGCAGAAGAGGAACAAGAACGGCCAGAGCGGGCGCAGTGACTTCCGCAACAAATGTGGTGCTTGACATAGCTTTGATACAAGCAGGTACAGAATCTGGATTTGCCATACACTTCACCAGCATTGGGGTATGAGGAGCAAGATCGGGGTTGGCAAGGGTGGTACAAAGAGAGGTGGCGCATTTAATTGCTGCACTGGAGACCTAAAGTACAATCAGAGGTCTAAAATGGAAAAGAGTTGTTAGCCAACTTGCCTCCTGTTTAGTGTCATGCATTGCAGCCTCGACCTTAGGAAGCACCGTCCCTAATTCTGCAGCGACAGCATCTCTGGCAGAAGTGACGAAGGATCTAAATGCGTCGAGGACGCCCACTTTGACGCGCCATTTACCAGCTTCTAGGATAGATTCAAGATGCCTGAAAAGGATTCGAATGGATTCTGGAGGGAAAAGCTTGAGAATGGATTTGACAGCGGAGAAGGCCGCCGCGCGGACAACGTCGCCTTTGTCCATGTAGAGGTCGAAAATAATGGGCAAGGAGGGAAGCAAAAGAGGGGCGACAGGTGCGCCAAGAATGGTAGCAATGGATTGAAAAGCGATAGCGGCGGATTCGCGCTCGTATCCTGATTTTTTATTTGTAGCAAATCCGTGCAAGGTTTTTAGGACGCTCTCGTCACTGTATTACAGTCAACTAATGTAGACAACTCGAGATGAGATGGATACTCACTCAAGGGATTGAAATCCAGTTTTAGACACTTCGCGAGCAATCCTATCGGAGGCGCCCTTGGCATCTGAGTTTGTAAAATGAGAGGCGGGTGGTCAGATGGATGAAGTTACTCACCTGGGGCGGTTGGGGCTGTTCGTAAAGCCTCGAACAAGGCAGTAAATTGGGTGGATGACAAGGTATCAGGCATGGCGACTGGCGACATCTAAGGTCGTAAGGATACAGATCGTATAGCTGGGTATTATGAATCGAGGATCGCAGATAATACGAGGGTAGAAAAGTTACAGGATTAGAAGGAACGAAGATAACGTCTAAGTAGTGGTCCGGTGCAGAGCCATCGGAAATAAAACTTACATTGGTGTGATCGATCAATGTCACGTGATAACATGAACTAATAATACCGTAGAGCTGCAACTCTACCAAGTACAATTTCGCGCTAATGTCTCCTTTCCAAATTTCTACTCTTCTTCCTACCTTCACTTTCAGTTTTAAATGCGAATTACCCGACCCATCCTCATAGGCGTTGTCTCAGGCATCGCTGCGGCAAACTGCATCTTCGCCGTGGCATGGTGCATTTTCAGAGGCCGGCGCAATCGAGCTAAGCGCCAGAGGCAGCTCCTTCTCGCTCGTCGGCCTTCAGCGTTGAAGCAGCCTTCTTCCAAAGCCCCTCCCAACGTTGCTGTAAATCGGACATCAGACCGCTATATGCAAGGCATGTATACCATAAACCAGCACAAACGCACCACTATCAACCGGGCGAGGAAATCTCACGCGATCTTAAGCCAGGAGACTCAGCAGTTTACTCATCCCATTGTCCCTCCGGGCTTGCCCTTGCCTTCAGGATCTATCGTCGACCCTTCCAATACGTGTGGAGCGTCTACTTTATCTGATGACGCATCTATATATTCCTCTGCTTCTGCGCCGCCCGAATTTCATCAAGCCTTGTTGGACACTCAGATCTTAGAACCCAATTCACCTTTTGATACCTCAGCTGTAAGTCACTTGGGATCAGCTAGGACGTGGTCGGATAGAGCGAGTCGGGCTCCCCACATCAGAGAGCGTCTCATATCAGAGGCATGCGTTTACAGGACGGCCTCAAACACACCTTCCACTGAACAACACTTTATCTCACAAGCGCACATTGAAGCAGCCACGAGAAGTATATCCCAAAGGTCCGAACCACCCCGTAGAATGATTTCAGCTGATCAGCAATCTCCAAACCGTCTCAACCCAATCTTCTCGCCCCCTCACTTAGTTGCTGAAGTCGATTCTCATCGCTGGCTTGTATCTGATCAGCGATTTTGTGTCCTCAATTCTTCGCCTCCCTTACCATCTCCTCACTCCCCACCCCAGTACGCGACGGTTAGCTCATCACAAGCCTCCTCCAGACCTCCCGCCTCACTTCGTTTTCCGTAGTATATCTTTGATCAATGATGGTTACTCGCATTACCTTTAATCCTGTAGTTATGCACTATGTCTGCAGTAAATCGTAAAAATTCACATAAATGTCATAAGTACATAACATTTGCGCCGCGCTCTGGATCGCTCACTCAGAGTCGTCTGCTGGATAATCGACTTTATCATACAAACGCAGTGTCTCGTTCCAATCCCTCTTCCTCCTGCGCTTGATTGAAAAATATCTGGCCCGACTATCCCAACTCCCTCGCACCCTCCCCTTTTCCTTGCCGCCAGACAGCGCAAAGTGGGTCTCTGGATTTTCAGGCAATCCAAGGGAAGACGTTGCGAGATCCATGACACGATTGTAGAGCTCCCTTCTCTTTTCTTGCATGCCTTTCAGAGTTGGTTTCCCAACCTGGAGAAGGCGCAGAAGGGAGGTGAAGGCCCGGAAGGCGGACACGGCATCTTCGCACCAACGAAGGGTTATCCACATGAGAGACGGCACGAGAAACATTGTAAACAATGCAATGGGCCACGTTAGCGCCACTGCTGCAAACCAAACGCAAAGTCCCGAAATAAGCCCATAAATGAGTTTATACTGCGCGATTTCGTCCCAGGTGTCAAATATTGGACCAGTCTTCTTGAAGTTACGGACAGCGTAAAAAGTCGTCGCAAATACAGGGAGCCAGAGAATCAACCCTGGCAGGGATATCGTAAAAAGACAAAGGGACCACAAGAGTCGAATCAACATCCTGGAAAAGATGGTGCGCCGTGGCAATAGGCGACGAATCCGATCATCTTTGATACCACAATGAGAAAGTTGGTCTTGGTATGCCTATATCAAGAAGTTAGACAGTTTTGATAGAAGAGGCTCATCCACCTGTCTTCCCTTTAAATCAATTTGTAAAGCAAATACATCTGATGTGTTGAGGACAAGATTGCCTTCCCGCTCTATACCTCGATCTTTGGGAGGTGTATGTGGTTCAGCGTTTTTGAATGCATCAAGAAATTGTCGTATGAGACGAACGTAGTCGCCGAGGGTCATGAGCGTCCCAAGGGGGGCGTACATCCGCGCAGCGAGTTTTGCTGTACGGATGAGATCCCAAGTGGGAGAGTCCAGTGTTCCAGCACTGATAATCTTCTGCATTTCAGAGGTGAGGGACCGAATCTGGTCAAAATCTACAGGAGCGAGAAGCTCTGGATTATTCTGAGCATCGGTAGGCGTGAGGGATAGTCCTGATGCAAACCTGCGGTACTGACCTTGGGCGTGAATGTCGTGGGTGTATGAAATGATACTAAAACATCGGAACGAAAATGTTGCCGATGCCTGTAGAGGTATGAAAACAAATAATCCAATGAGAGAGGGACTGTAATGGTGATAAAATACGTACATATACGTAATGGAACATGTCAATACCGAAACTTCAAAGTCCGGATCGTTACGGTTCCTTGTTAGTACGTCCGATACCAGTCGTGCCACTGTGGAATTTTCAGCAACCATAAATAGACAGAATGGAGCAGTTACCGCCAGTTTTCAACGGCGCAATAGTTGGATGGAAGCGACTCATCCCCTCAGGAAATAAACAGATGGCATCACCCAACTCCAACGCCTTGGATGCACTGTTACTCTCGTTAAAAACGAGAAAAACATCAGCCACGTACTTCCATAAGCTTTAGCATCGCATCCGTGTTATCTGCTTTTCCGTCCGCACTATCCTTACGCCTCTTGATTGGGACTGTGCCAGCAGACTCTATTAGCCAGCTTGTGAAGGTCCTGTGCCCGAACTGCGTTGCCTTCGCAGTGAGCCGGAGCATGTTTCGCCTCTGGCCATAGAATATGAGTCGCCGAAACAGATGCGACTTAGTTAGCTCGCCTTTGAAGGTATGGAGGTCACGAGAAGTCTACGGACGTTAGCATTAGGCCAAGGTCAAACGAGTATTGCTCACAATGCATCCGTCAAGGAATTGCTGTGGTTTGCACATACAATGCTATAATGTGGACGTCAATATAGATTTATTAACATATAAATAGGGCCGACCATGGCTTTCCGGTTTCTGGTACGAGATCAATGCCTTCTATGACGATTGTCCCATAGAATATCTTTAGCACAAATCTGAAGAGAAGACTACAAAGTCTGGTGAGAAGGGGGGACCGAAAGGATCCATTTACTTTACCGAATCAAAACATAGGACCAAGGAGTGGGTGATCCTTCGAGCATATTTTGAGAGGCTTGAACTTGGCTTGAACGCTCAGTTACGTCCGATGACTAAGCCAACTTTCAAAAAAAACGACCATCTTGCACTTGCGGCATTCCAGATCAAATAAAATGGAAGAGGCTCTTGCAAAAATTCGACCTCACACATCGTCGTCCTTGGCTCATCAAAAAACGCCGGCAACGCTCCTAATTGCAATCGAATCTACCTTGCGCGAGCAAAAGACGGATTTGACGCCAACTGCTTACTTCGCTGCTCTCTTGACCACCCTTGACGGGTCCATACAGAAGAAAGACATCTCTCTGAACGACGGTGATGTTTTACCAGCAGAGTTGTATCTATTGGCTCTTGTTGTCCCGTTTGTTCCCCTTCCAGTTGTCCGCAACAACCTTAATACTCTGCTCTCTCTCACTGCTCCCTTATTTCCATCCTTGAATCAACATGCTCCAGCCTTGCGATCTCAACTATCTATATATCTCACCATCTTCCACTCTTTGGATCGGCCACTCTTGGAAACGCAGGGCATCCGACAAACATTTGCATCTATCTTACAACTATCTATAGATCCACGGCCCAAGGTCCGCAAAAAGGCAGCCGATCTCGTAAAAGATGTGCTTGACAACCCTCCCGCACCGTTAGCACGACATCCCTACTCGGATCAGGTCGCTGCGTGGTTGAGTTCTGCTCTTTTGGAAGCCAATGCAGGTCCGTTTGGAAAGGCCAAGCCAGGTGCAGAAAGCTCGCTACACGTTTTAGCACTTCTGCGACCCCTTCTTCCCAATTTGCCATCTTCGGTGCGTGCCTATCCTACTAGTTTTTAGATAGCTGATTAATTTTTTTAAAGGCTCTCCCATCCATTACCAAATCCCTTGTTTCGCTTCCACGTTTAGGCAACGTTTATCTCTCTCAATCCGCATATTCCATTCTATCTGAAATCTTGGTACTCCCTCTGGAAGACAGTGCAAGTGGCGTTGGTGAACAATTGTCTGATATCTTAAAAGTCATTCTCTCTTCTCCACCGTCCAAGTCCGATGCAACACTTTGTGCAGCTTGGGTCCAAGTACTTGGCGATGCTACGTTTGCGTACAGCGTGGTTGATTCTGTTTCATGCTCTTCAGAGTTGGGAAAAGTTTGGAAAAGCGTATGGAACTTCTTGGACTCTTCAGACCCAACGACAAGAAAGTCAGCAGCAAAAGCTCTGGATGTTTTAACCCGATGTTTTTCGCCACGCCTTATCGAATCTGCCATTGCAGATACTAATGAGGCCTCTCTTATTAGAAAAGTTATCAGCCAGGTCACAAAAGCAATGAATTCTATAGCATTCGCTCGAGCCATGCCTGAACTTCTCACCGTTGTTTCAGCCTTATTCTTGAACCTCCGTTACAAGCCCTCCAAGGCGTCTCCCACTGCTGCCGAAATCCTCCTGGTACCAATTGTTAGTCAACTAGGTCACATGAGGATTCAAAAAGGGTTCGATTTCAAAGAGGCGGCAGATGCAACTCTTTCCGCAGCCATGCGTGTTCTGGGCCCCGAGGTAGTTTTCAAGGTGCTTCCATTGAACCTAGAGCCAGGAGTCCGGTACGTTTCATGTTCTACAAATTTCTAATCGCACTGAATTTCATTGACAGCCAACCAGGTCAAGAACCTCGAGCATTCTTGCTGCCCCTCATTTCGCAACCCCACCCATCGCCTCTGGGTCATTTTGTGTCCTATTTTGTGCCACTGAGTGAGCGTATGTTTGACCTGCAGCAGACGGCTGCCACACAAGGACGGCAATCGGAAGCAAAGGTTTGGAATGTTTTAGTAGGCCAAGTATGGTCAGGCCTTTCAGGCTACTGCTTTGAAACCCCTGACTTGAAAGAGGTCAGGCTTTTTGTTCTCCGGAAAGGTTGACGAACCTCATCGCATTGCTCCACAGGCACTGAATCCTGCTTTCTCCCAGCTACTCTCCCAGCTCCTGTATAGCCAGTCTGAGCTTCGACCTGCCATTTTGAAGGCCCTCAGGATCTTAGTGGACTCGAATCTGGCTATTTCTGCGTCAGACGCCACACAGACTTCGTTGGCATCATTAACTCCCCAGGAAGCTGCCGCTAATGTTGTGTTCCTCCGTACCCAAGTGGAGAGTTGGCTAGCCGTTCTTTTTAACGTTTTTGGGAGTATTGGAAGGGATTCGCGGGGTATGATTGGAGATGTCATTACCGCTTGGGCGAGTATTGGTGAAGAACAAGTGGGTTTCAGCGTGGTGAAGACTTTTTTTGATCCGCTCTGATCTGTCATCAAGCAGGAAATTCATAACGCGTATGACAAAGTCGTGCAGTTGTTGAAGACCAATCTCGCGATGTGTCAAAAGGCGCCCGCAACTACCGCCATCGAAACCAATGATGCAGGAAATATGACCACCACATCGCAAGATATCTTAATTTTGCTCCTTCCGTACTTATCCCCTGCAGACTCTATGTCACTCTTCGATCTCTGCTTAACCCCCGAAATTCTGAATGGAAGAAACAATGGAATACAGAAGCGGGGCTATAAGATTTTGACCAAACTCGTCGATGGCGGTATAGTTTCTGTCAACGCTGAAACCGTTGTTAGAAAGTTAGACGAGATGGTGGATGGCTTGACTGCCGCCGCCAAGAAGGTAGCTTTGAGATGGGTGAAATACTTGATTGCTGACTACTTCTGACAGGATCGCTTCAATTTATTGGCCCTATTAATCCCTCTGTTGCCACCATCTGCAATGCACGTTATCCCGACTCTCATCCCGGAGGCCATTTTGGGAACAAAGGAACCTTCCGAGAAAGCGCGAGGGGCTGCATTCGAGGTCATTCTCGTGATGGGTCGGAAGATGAGTTCTGGAGGTGTCGTGAAAAGGAGCATGGTTGATGGAATGGACGAAGACGCTGTTGATGGCATGCTTTGTCAACTTTATGATCATATACACGGTCCTGATTCATAGCCTTTCCAGCCAAAGCAAGCATCGAAGAATTTATGACAATGGTAGTGGGTGGCCTGGCTGGTGCAAGTCCACACATGATCAGTGCCACCATTACAGCTATCTCCCGCCTTGTGTTTGAGTTCAAAGGTCTGTTGACCTGTTGCAACTCATCCCTCGTCATCTCAATTCTTCGCAGACTCGATATCCCCAAATATGCACTCTGAGATCTTCATGATGCTCCTCGTTTTTCTTTCCTCGGCTAACCGAGAAATCGTGAAATCCGTTCTTGGTTTTATCAAACTGGCGATCCATACGCTCCCGGCGGATTTAATTCGGCCGCACCTCAAGGACCTTGTCCCAACGCTTTTGAACTGGTCTCATGATCATAAAAATCACTTCAAAGTTAAAGTTCGGCATATTTTTGAACGAATGCTAAGACGATTCAGCTGGGACGAGGTCTACTCGTGTGCTGGCGAGGAGGAAGCCGCGAAAGTACTCGTCAATATCAAAAAGCGGAAAGACCGAGCTAAGCGCAAGAGAGCCAACAGGGCCGACGAAGATGAAGACGCAAAGGAGGTAAGTAGATGGTGCCTTTGTCGACACATCACACTAATTGTAGCCTCTTCTCAGCCAACCTTTTCAAAACCTGCTGCTGGGGATGCTTTTGAGGATGTCCTCTATGGCAGCGAGAGTGAATTAGACGATGATAGCGAGGATGATAGGCCTGCACCTCAAGTACAATCGTCGAAGAAGAAAGCCGTCGAGTATGGGGCGCGCTTGCGGCTAGACGACGATGAACCCACGGATCTCCTCCAAGGAGCTACGTCAAAAATAACTAGTATGTTGTTCTCAACAGCCAATTTGGACCTGGTTGACATTGTCATTAGGTTCTGGTCCAAATCGTCGGCGCAAACCTGGACAAGATGCAGCACATTTCAAAACAGATGAAGATACTGGGAAGATGATTATCGATGCCGATTCTGACTCTGGGGCTTCCTCTGGAGCGCACGCTACAGCCGAAGTTGCCGGTTCTGCGTATAAGGAGAGCTTGACGTCGGTTGATGGCTTCACAAGAGGTCCAAATGGTCGAATCAAGTTTCATAAGGATACAAAAAAGCGGAGACGGGAGAATGAAGGTGCCGAGCAGGATGTGGAAATGGCAGATGGAGAAGTTCAAGAAACTGGCAAGGCCAAAAAAAGTAAAAAGACGACCGAGATCAAGCTAGGCCATGAATTCAAGGCAAAGGTTTGTCCCAGGCGTTGTTCTTCTCCCTTTCGTAAAGCTAACAAAATTGAAATGTAGAAAGCGGGAGGTGACCTCAAGAAGGGTGGCGTTGACCCCTACGCGTACCTATCATTATCACAGGCAGCAAAGAAAGGCGGGCGGGGAAGTGGCAAAATTGGAATAACAGGAAAACGTTGAATGTGTACTTAGTTTTTGCCTTTACAAATTCTTTCTCTTCACGAATGAGACATGATTTACCCATACAACGACTGGTCGTGTGGAGCCCCAAAGAGGCCTACCTGCCAGCTCTTGGGTTGCTTCCATTCGTTCACCGAAACATCCAAACCCACGACTTTCAGCGTCACCGCCGCGAGTAGTCTGGCGTCTCCTCGATTATCCCCCTCCAAAACGAATTGTAACAGAGACGCGGTGGGTGTGGACCATGTTTCCGGAAGAGCCGAAAGGATTCGTCGCGTCAAGCCGCCACCGGGGATGAATGGGATGTGTGTAGAAGAACCTTCCGAACCTACTTCAAGCCTCTGAAGCACAGGGGATGTATACACAGGAATAGGCAGCGAGGTAAGATTGTCTAACGGAGACGACCTTGAGGCGTGACGCTGATTGGGGATAATGTGGAAAGTGGTCGTGCTGGATGAGGTTCTGAGCGAGTCCTTTTACTTTAAACGGAGGGGGTGACGCACAACATCTGCGCGTCAGTCCTATCGGAAAGGTCAACGCCAGAAAGGAATAGAACGGTTTCGAAGTTCGATGAATCGATGAATTTGAGGAGTGAACTAACAAACTCTTCTTTGCGGGACTGGTGCAAAACGTTATCTTTTTCTTTTGATCAAAAAAAGGGAAAGCTAACCTTCAGTACGGGAGATCTCTGTTGAACGATAACAACGTCCACGCCAGATTTACCATACACTGGTGAAAGATGTTTTCAGCGTAGGTCCCCATCACATCGCGAGGGCCGCTAGTCACACTCGAGGGGAACGGTGATGCCCTTCAGACCATCGTCCCTGGCGCCCGCTACTGGCACGCAAAACTGAGGGTCGAATATTGCAATTCGGTCGAGGGAAAGGGTGGATATCAGAAGGTCTGTTGCTAGTTGGGAGACATTCGCGGTGGAGACAACAGGCTATAGAAAGACCAATGTTAACGATGGGACGCATCTGAGGTAGTAATAATAAAAACAGACGACGATGAGAGTTTTCCCAGACAAATTGAAGTCCGTAGAGAAATAGATGAAGCTGGACATTTTGGCTGTATTCACAGTTTTGATGCACAATATTGATTTGTTTACATATGCCACAACTCCCTTCTACTATCTACAAACGGTCCATAGTTATCGAATATTGAATGATGAGCAATTCGCTCATGCCAAATTGCCTCGCAGCCCGAGAATTACTGCGCCGTGGAAGCTAAATACGCGGCATAGTAAGTGGGCAGTCCATCAGTTAAACCCGCTTTTAAAGGTCGCCATCCAAGAAGGGCACGAGCAAGGTATGGGCGTATAAGGGACGTAGTCGAGAGAGCAGTCTCATACACTATCCAAAAAGTTCATTAGATAAATTCACGAAAAAGAAGTTAAAAAAGCACTTACGGTTTGAAGGTGGGATATACTCATATGGTCCCTTGGCACCCGAAACCTCCACCAACCTTTGCAAAAAATCGTCCACAGACTCTGTTATCTCGTTAGCGCCATCAAAGATATTCCCACCAATGATTTGCGCCTTCTCAGCTGCTCTCAGGAACAGATCCGCAGCATCGTCGCAGTGGATGAGTGCGTATCGTCCACCTGGCCTTCCGTACCATGCAACCTTGCCCTCACTCGCCGACTTGAACAGTGGTGTAAAAAGCGACCCTGATTTGCCATATAACAAAGCAGGTCGAATGACAATGCCATTGAGAACTGGGTCCTTGATGACCCTCTGCTCCTGTTCAACTCGCCACGCCACGAGTTCAGCAGGATTGTTACATGGGGTAGAGTCAGTGACGAGATTAACGCGGTCCTCGCCGTGCACCCACGTTCCGGACGTGTAGATGTACGTCAGCTTTGGGGCGTATGCAGGACGAGTGGACTTGGCGGCATTGGAGATGGTTTCGAGGAGAGCTTTAGAGAGGGTTCGGATGTCTGCCGAACCTCCTACCAAGTCGATGACGCCGTCAAGGGTAGGGATGAGTTGGAGCCAGGACTCAGGCTTGTCGAGTTCACCGATAACTGGGATGACTTTTGCGCATACTAAGTTAGTCGCGTGTAAAAGAGACGGAGGCGGATGGGGCTTACTTTCTTCGACAGAAAACAGTTTTGCTTTGGCTTGGGAGCGGGTAAGGCCATAGACGACGTGTCCTGCACGGACGAACGCCTGAGCAACGGGAAGACCGATAAATCCAGACGCTCTAAATAACGACTCGTATGTTTTCGAATTAGGAAAGGGCTTTCCATACATACCCCAGTACGAGGACTTTCATTGCGAGTGCAGTAACAACGCAAAAGGACGATGCCTTGCTATGAGACGTCGAGGATTCATATAGGCTCTCAGTAATCTAAGCGCGCCCATCCAAACTGAGCCTTCGAATTGCCGAACTTGCACGTGTTTGCCACACCTATTATTAGCTTGCTTAGAGAGAGCCTTGACCAAAGAAATCGACCTCGGGTAGTTTTTGATTCTCTTTGCTTCGAACGTGCAATATCACATCATTTGGCTGCTAGGTAGCAGTCACTAGAAACATGACGACCGCTTGTCAAGCTCAAACTAAGCATGCAAACACCTCTAACGTTTGTCTAACGCTTCCTTCAAATCAAATTTTATTTCGCGAGCGACCGTAGCGTGGAATCACTATCGATAACAAAACATTCTGTGGTATCTAATTCCGTCAAGCGAACAATAAAATTGTTGTTGTGTAGGTATTCGACTGATGTCAAACCGATCAACGTTGGAAAGATGCAGTGTCTGATCCGACGACCAAGAAGCAGATGCGTTATATTAGTCCAGAAAAACGAGGATAAAAGACGGTGGTGGAGAAAGACATTGGGGTGTTTACGTTTTGCCAGGAAAACCTAGAAGCTCGTGCGGTCGAAATCAGCGTGGGGATATTGGATCTTGAGTTGCTCAATGAACCACCAAGCAGGAGTGGCATAGGTAACATGGCCTTCGGGCGTGCCAGAATGGAGAATAGCGACCATGCGACCATCGCCAGTGAAGATGAGTGAGCCAGAGTCACCCTTCGCGGAAAAGTTGCCAGACATGTTGCTGTAGTTATAAATGGCGATTTCGATAGAATCTTCGCCAAACTCGTTACCGAGATAAGCCTCGAGTCCAGAATAGCGTCCCACGGTAAGGCCAGTGCTATTGCCGTCCTTCCCAACGATAAAGATGGGGTTTCCATTCTCGTCAAAACATTCAGGGTTAGCAAGGAGCTCTCTTGTTACAACTCCGCGGATCCTGAGCAGGCGATCGGAGGGGAACTTGAGCCCAGATGGATTAGCATTGTTAGGCCAGAACATCGTGTTGAGGTCTTCCGGAGCAAATTTGGTACCTAAAGGTAATTTCATTCGTCAACATATGTATGGGAGAGAGGCAAGTCAAAACTCACCAAGGTCAACAACATTGGCTTGGAAAATTTCTGCAAACTTCTGTGGATCAAGCTCAACCGTGCCAATGTCTCGAGTGTAATGACGATCATCGACGGTGATGGAGATCTTGGGGGCCCAGTCGACAAAGCCAATGGTGCGGCGGTCAATATCGTTCCACTTAGTATAAACCTCCTCGTAGAATTCCTGAAGCTTGATTTTGTTCTTCTTCAACTTCGTTAGCTGCTCCTTGCTAGCCTCTAATGCCTCATCATCATCATCTGCTTGCGCATTCTTTGCACTCCTGGGCTTTGCCTTCAATCGTGCAACCTCACCAGCGAAGCGGACGATTTCATCAGCATTCCTGGTGACCAAGGCTCTAATCTCGACGAGGGCCTGCTGGAATCGATGTAATCCCATGAGTTGAACAAACTGGCGGGGTGCCCCATTCCCCGAACTGGTAGTCAACAGTTGTATCTGTGTGGAGGACATGCTTGTTGGTGACAGCGAGGACTCTGGAGCTAGACACGCCATCCTTGTTGTTCTCGTGGAAGAAGAAAGAGGCACTACCCTGTACATCGTTATCCTGATTGGCAATAGGCATTCCGAGAGCAGCTGTGAATGTGCGACGGACAAAGCGGGTTGGGTTGGCCTCATTGGTGACAAGCATAAGGGGTGGGCCAGCCAGCTTCTCCACAGAACCTTCGTACCACTCAACAACGACACCCTCGACCCCATTGTCCTCGAGAATGTGGAGGATGTCAGGTGAGACATCACGGGCATTCTCAGCTGTGGTGGTGCCGGGATGACTGGCCACCCAGATGACGATGGGGCCCAGAGTCTTTGTCCCATCCTCATGCTCAGTAGTGAAACGAGCAGTCTTGAGGGCAGAGTACTTGATGCTGCGGCTCTTGAAGAGATCTACGATTAGAGGAGCAACTGTATGCCACACTGGGTTGAGCGGTGTGTTGAAGACTCCTTCAGCGGTCTTGATGGGAAGCGCAAACCACCTAGTTCCAGGGCTAGGGACCGGGAAGGGGTTTGACTCAAGATCAGAGCGGTAAAGAAGATCAGGAGGGTCGACGGAGATGCCATGCCAGTAATGCACCCTTTCGAACTCAGAGATGATGTCTGAGCGCTGAGCCAACTTCGATGGTGCAGACATCCGAGGAGACGTTATGCTTGCACTTCGGACAGAAACTAGGAAAGACAAGCAGTACTAGTACTCACTCGAGTTATCCCTATCTTCCACATGTTCAGTAGTGAGACACTGGAGTAAGAGGAGGAAACGCGCGCGAAGCTCCTGCCTTCGTTGACGCGTGACGTCACGACGCCGGCTGGCAAATTAGTAGCCGAAGCCTTTGCAAAACGTTTACAATGATGAAATTCACATAAAATTTAAATTTTTTCTTATGATGCGACTCCTTGGCCTTATGGCTCACAAGATGAGTTCGCCTCTTCGCGACTACTGACCAAACTCGACTTCCAGACTCGACGAGTCCCAGGGATGGTTTGGGTTCGGACCGAGGGAAATTCTGAAAGATTATGATGGCCTCAGCTCAGCGGGCACAACATAGAACACAGTGAAGTAATTGGGTGGAACCAATGTCGAACAGGAGTCGAGAAAACTGTGTGGTTGGGGCGAGTGATCAAGGGCTGTAGTTTTCGGAGAGTCGAGCTCTACCCGAATTTAAATTTATAAATTCCATTTTGAATGTCGCTATCAGGTCTTCAACTTTTTCACCAATTCGGGAACAACTTGGAATAAATCCGCTACCAACCCTACATCCGCTACTTGGAAGATAGGGGCGTCAGGGTCCTGTGTCAGAAATCAGATTCAGTGCATGTAGAAAGAGAAAAGCGTCCAGTGCGCGCACCTTGTTTACAGCAACAATCAGTTTCGAATCTTTCATTCCCGCAAGATGTTGGATTGCTCCTGATATACCAAGAGCCATGTACAATTCCGGTGCTACGACTTTGCCCGTCTGTCCGACTTGTAAAGAATTGTCGGCGTAGCCTGCGTCAACTGCGGCGCGAGACGCTCCAACCGCTGCACCCAAAACGTCGGCAAGGGGATAAAGGGTGGCTTCGAAGGTCTCCGCATTCTTCAACGCTCTGCCTCCAGACACTACGCGGGTAGCAACACCAAGGTCCGGACGGTCCGACTTTGCAATAGTGGTTTTGATGTGCTCAGTAACAGGGTCGTTGACTTGCACAGGATTTACCGCCACGACTTCCGCTTCAGCACCTTCTTGTAGTTGGGCTGGAGAAAAGGCAGTTGATCGAACGGTGAAAAACTTGACCGGAATGGAAGCGGGGGCCCTAACAGTGGCAATGGCGTTGCCTGCGTAAATTGGGCGAGTAAAAGTGGTGCTGTTGCTGGCCTTATCATGTGAGAGGGATGTGACCTCAGAAATAGCTGGAACATCAAGCTTTGCTGCGACACGAGGCAGAACGGACTTTGCCAGAGAAGAAGTGGCAGAGACAACGTGGGTGAAAGATGAGGACTTTGACAGAAGGCTCTCCAAGAGCGGAGATAGCGTTTCCGGCAAAGGGTGGACATACTGTGGGGAAGAGGAATGCAAAACGGACGTCACGCCTTTGAGTCTTTTGCATAAAACATAAGTTTGGTTGATTAAAATTTGGAGGGATCAAAACAAATACTTTTTCGCTGTGTGAACGACGTCTTGAACATGATCCTTTCCCCCAATGATCAATGCGGAGACCTGACCACCCAGCTGCTCTGCAGCTGTCAAGGCAGATAGAGAGCCCGAATCAATTACTCCTTGACGGTGCTCAAGAAATACAAGGGCATGGGGAGGAGCTGCAGTCGCGTATGCGCGAGAGAGCTGGCGTTGACAGCGAAGGATGGTTCGCGTTCGAAACATTGAAGAGAGATTTAGGCTCTTCCGGTTATTTATACAATGGCAATCACGCGCCAACAAGTTCCCACGCCTCGATTCCGTTCATCCTTGACGGTTCCAGCCAACGAGCTACAGTTTCTTCAATGCTCTTTACAGTGAATCTGTTTAGTTTTGCGGGACAAGCAGCAACCGACAGCCACTTGACGCGTGTCTCGTCAGTTTCCATCCCGCTCAGTGCATATATGGCTATAGATCCTGGTTCGGTTGTGAAGCCCGACAACTGAACAAGATCAATGAGCGGGGCGTCTTTAGATCTGGTCCCTCGATAGCTGTTCTATAACTGCAATGAAACTGCGGAATCCTATCTTAGCGCCAGTATGGACCCACCATCGATTATGGCCTCGTGCAGGCCACACTTCGATTGCAAGCCTAAATCCGCCCAGAAGTTTCTCTGCGCGCTTATCTCTGCGGTTTATTAAACCATGCAGCGAGCCGCCTGTTCTCCCTCCAGCTGATTCCTACCATGAGTCGGCGTCCCACCTGTAAATATCTCAACACCCCTCGCGGGTGTCGTCAAGGCGCAAACTGTAAATTCAGCCATGACAGCTCTGCTATTTCCAACTCGCCCGTCGCTCGTCCCTCAGGGTCCCAATCAAGTCCGGCTCGTTCACATAACACGCCGGCTGGTGTGTGCAATTTCTATTGGTCGAGAGGAGACTGCAACCGCGGGTTCGAATGTCGCTTCAAGCATACAACTCCGAATAGTTCTCAAACAACATCCTTTAGCCAAGGCTCTGCAACTACGGCCCCCTTCTTGGCTGAAGGAGGTTTGGCCAATATCACTGGGTCAGGTGTAGATGCCTTCTTTTCTAATCCAGACCGGTCTTTATCGCCTGCCGAAGCACATAACCATCTCCGGCGATTTTTAGTTGACGACTACAGGTTTCGAAAGCCCTTCGACGTATATGCTTTCCTCGTTCCTTTTAACAGTGCCAATTCTTCCAATACTTCTTGGGTGCGTGTTCGACGTTTGACGTTTGCGTCTTTTAAACCAGCATTGACACTGGTTTGTCAAATTAGTCATCTGAAGACGGAGCAGTATGTCATGTTGGTTTTAACGGTCATCTGATCCTTTTCTCACCCCTCCACGTCATCAGTTGTTTCTTTCGACTATTGCGACGGTACGTTCAATTCCAATCCATTGCGATGTGCAAGCACGAACATCCTCCGCTGTCAGGGAAATGGGCTGCTTCGTCTCAACGACATTCTCACTTGGTCGACTGTGGCTACAACAGCCGGATCAAATCCCGTAATTCTCTCTTTCCAACGGGGTTACTTGCCTTTGCTGAGGGTAATCGATCTCTCATTGCTGCCACGCCGTTCTGACGAACCCTAGTTTATGTCGTCGAATTTTGTTGTCAAAAGTACTTTGAGTCATCTTGTAAAGCAAGTACATATATCCATTCAATCTCTGATATACTTACATTTCCATTAGTGGCCTTTATATGCGCCTCCTGGACAATTTCGAAGTGTTCAGCAAAAACGTAGAAACGTGCATGGATGCCATCATGGAAGCCCAATCCTTCAAAGACCCAAATGCGATGGCTGTCAAGGAACCTATGGGTGGTCAAGTAATGGATTCGTTGGCGACCATACTTTTCGAGTATGTCTTAATAACAAGACGTGTAAACCTAATCAAGCCCATGTCAACAGGTGTTTGACGCGTTTCAAAAATGCAACGGCAACATACCCGCAACTAATCCCGCTTGTCAAATGTCTCTGCAGATGGAACGAAGTTTGGGCTACTGGTGTCTCATCAGTGACTCCATGTTTTGACGATGTTCTCAAGGACAACAAGGGGGTCAGGGACCATTTCATCTCACACCTCAAGGGTAAGATGGAGCGCTTAGCTTCAATCGTTGACCGTGAACAAGCGAAGTTTGACCGTAACACGACAATGCCTACATCCACGAAAACGTTTCATGCATTGAATGAAGGGCTTTTAGCTGCCTTACACACGACCTATGACGGTCCCGGAGTGCTTCGTGTCCAAGGGCCTAGACATGATAACGATTTTGTAGACATACAAGACATACGTGTTGCACCAACTCATGACGAGCTAGTTTGTCATGCCCCACCCTTTCTACCAGCCAATATTTATGGAGCTCCTCATCCACTCCCACTGGAAAGCATGGAGAGATTGTTGGACATACAGTTTAGGTTGTTGCGAGAAGAACTCATGTTGGTATCACATCGTTCTTTCAATCCAGCAGCCTGGCCAACTGAAGATTTTCATCAGCGCCCCGCTTCGCACCTCTGTGCAGTTGGTTCGGGACGATATGCTGAGTCCTCGACCCCGCACACAATTATCAGACATTATCGCCAAGAGGGGTGGCAAGTATCGCGGGTTCGCAGATGCCCAAGACAGCATCATGTTCAACGTCTACACGAATGTCCAGTTCTCCCCATTGACTCCAGACAAGCGTGGGCTCTCTGTTAACCTTTCATTCGACGCTCCTCCTGGTCGCGCACGATCAAACCGGGCGGGGGCACGGGCGGCCTTCTGGGAGAGTATGAGCGGGAAACGGCTTATGGCTGGTGGTCTCATTGGACTCGTATGGAAATCCAGACGGAATGTTGCCGTACATCTTGGCACAATTTCCAGCTCTCTACGTGACGTCAGTGAATCCGCCAGACAGAGTGCCGACAGGGTATCAGCAAAGATCGTCTTCTTCGACCCCGCTGTAGATATCTGCATACTCAATGTTTTAAAAAACCCGGCAAGCGATGACGCAAGCTTAAAGCTTCTCATCGAAGCACCAGTAATGTTCGAAGCGATCCGGCCATTCTTGGAAGCTCTGAGGGTAGAGCCAGAGTCCCTCCCATTCAAACAGCATCTTGTCCAGGGGCCGCCAGAATATTTCACGAGGAGCACCATTGCTCCGCCCAAGTATGCTCAGCTACCTGGCTTTGCCTATCAGCTTGCATCATTATTCTCTTCTGAGGCAGGGATTGATGACCTCAAGATGGTTGTTTCCGATCCCAATTCTGTAGCTGCTGCACGTGATGCGTTGAAACAAAGTCGACTGGACCCCAGTCAAGCAGAAGCTGTTGTGGATGCGCTCACTCGGGAGGTTGCGCTAATACAAGGGTATCACTCTGTTCTGTTTATATCCTACTTCCGCTAATATTATTTTTTCCAGTCCACCCGGCACAGGAAAGGTATTTATCTGTTCAAATCGTTGACAGCGCTCTTCTGATGGCATTAAATATTCAGTCATACACAGGTGTCGAACTCCTGCGCATATTGAATCAACATGCGAAACCTATCCTTATGATAGCATTCACAAACCATGCCCTCGACCACCTTTTAACAAGTGTTTTAGACGCTGGTATTACAAACAAAATCGTAAGGCTGGGGTCACGGTCTTCAGATGAAAGAATATCGAAGTACTCGTTGGAGACCATGGAGACTGTCGCTGGGCAGTCACGATTGAATAGAACCTTTGCTTGCCATTACCGGGAGCTGAAGCTTATTGAGAAGGAGATCAGCATGTTAATGAACAAGTTCAAGCAGACTTCGATCTCATCGGACGACATTTTAGATTTTATCAAAGTTCAGCATCCGGAACATTTTGAGCACATCCTCCAGCCACCATCATGGGTTTCAACACTGCGAGACATGGATTTAGAAGACAGTGCGGGGTGGGTTACGACAGATCGACGTGGCAAGGCTGAGACAGAAGACAAGTCATTCTATGGGTTTTGGCTACGGGGTCGCGACCTTGATTTCCTCGATCTACAATACGCCCCAAAGCAAGAGTCACATCTTGCACCGTACGAGGGAGGTGTCACCACACAAAATCGTTTTATCCCCTTACTCGAGGACACAGAAAGCATCGACTCTACTTTCCCTTCCATAAGCGACAAATCTCAGTTGGAGGATAGTGATGCATCTGATTCAGATGAAGAGGCCCTTGAGCCATGGGAGCGACCTGGTGCATGGGGGGCGGAACAACCATCCACCCCGTCCACCCCACGCAATGTTCAGCAGGAAGCAGTGGCTACCGTTATTGAAGAGACCGGATCTCCAAATGAATCAAATTCACACTCATCCGACCTCTCCGATCCCCTTCGTTTTTTCCATGCCCTTGGGTTTCTTTCTGTCCCTGCGACTGCATCTGGTGAACGTTCACTAAACGATCTACTTGACGAAGGGGCCATGTGGACAATGTCAAGGTTGGAACGTCGTCGCCTGCATGATTCCTGGACATTGTCGGTCCGAAACGAAACGTCTCAAAATCGTTTGCGGGAGTTTGAGGACCTGCGAAGGAAACACGTCGAGATCTTGAAGAAATACAACGAGGGAAAGGACGAGGTAAGTTCATTGCTAACCTCAATCGTTCTTCATTGCAACCACACCTGACATAGACTCGTCGCCAACTCCTCAAAGATGTCGACATTATAGGATGCACGACAACTGGTATGTGTTTTTTGAGCCTCCCTGGCTCCAACTGATGAATTATAGGTGCTGCTAAGCTGACCACGCTTCTGAAGGCAGGCTCAATTTCAAAGAATTCTTATAAGTTTATTTGCTTATCTCCTTCAGGGAATTGGCCCTCGTATCATGCTGGTTGAAGAAGCTGGACAAGTTCTTGAGGCTCATGTTCTAGGAAGTTTGGTTCCCTCCGTGGAACACTTGATTCTCATTGGGGATCCTCTGCAATTACGACCAACGTTGAACAATTATTGTGAGATCTTTTTGGTCCGGTTTCTTGACATCTTGGCTGTGCTGACTCTGACTTGAAAAAAAAAAAAGCACTCTCAATGGATAGCAGACGAGGGAGTGAACTGTACAAGTTTGACATGTCGTTGATGGAGCGCCTTTCTTCGTCTGGTTTTCCTATGTCACAAATCGACGTGCAGCGACGAATGCGTCCAGAAATTTCAAACTTGATCCGGTCAGCAGCAGTCAGAACCTTTCAATTGTACATTTTGTTCTTATAATGGCTCATTCAGCGAAACTCTTTATCCGCGGCTAATTGATCATGACATAGTCAAAGGGTATTCGAATGTCCGCGGTTTCACTAAAAACGTGTTTTTCTTCAACCACGACCACAAAGAAAATGGCGGATCTTCTGAAGAAACGACGAGCAAGTTCAACATGTTTGAGGTGACCATTTACGTTCCCATCCTCAATCCCTGGTGGCTCACTGCACTTCCAGGTTTCTATGATCAAAGATTTGGTACTATACCTTCTCAGGTATTTCGACCATCCTTTTTCAGATGAATCTCGAAACGATATCATTTATAGACAAGGGACCTATTCTCAAGAAGGAGATATTGTCGTGCTTTGCGCTTACCTTGGTCAGCTTGCTAAACTTCGGGATGCTTTGTCAGAGGCAGTTGCTGTCGTGATTGATGAAAGGGACCAAGAGGCTTTAGCAGAGAAAGACGAAGAGAGGGATGACCTTGAAACACATGTGGAGCATGTAAAAGTTTCCCGGCGGGTATGTGATCTCCCTTTCTTCAAGCTCTGTTGTATCACCTTTGAATCCAGGTTCGTCTGCGCACTGTGGACAATTATCAAGGAGAAGAAGCAAAAGTTAGACAGCCATTCTGACTCTAGGTGGATTTATGCACTGACCCGCTTTCTCTCATCAGATCATTATTCTTTCGTTGGTTAGAAACTCGGGCGCGGTGGGCGAGGACGTACGGGGGAATATGAAAAGCATTGGGTTTTTGAAGGTATGCTGTAATCCTATATTAATAAAGCAAATTATTTACTTGGGGTAGTCGGAGAATCGCACAAACGGTGAGACCCCTGCGAATGTCAGTTTCGTAGACATTGACAAACATTTTGTTTTCAGTGGCTTTATCCCGAGCTAAAGAAGGATTGTACATTCTTGGAAATGCTGCACAATTGGCTTCAAAGAGTCGCATGTGGCGCGGCGTCATTGAACAACTGGAAGCTGTCGAGAGCATTGGAACCGCATTTCCTATAGCATGCCAACGTCATCCGACTGCTGTTGAATATGTTTCAATGCCAGGGCAGTTGCCGCAATTTGCACCGGATGGTGAGTAGATGTAATGGTAGTTGCGAGTCTTCTTGACAACTCACAACAGGTGGATGCCTACGTCCATGCGATGCTCGACTCAAATGTGGTCATGTTTGCTCATATAAGGTATGAAACAGTCATCGTCTACTTCTTTGGTAATTCAGGATAAGATGTAGTGTCATCCGGATGATCCCAACCATCTGGCAGTTCTTTGTTCACAAGACTGCACAAGACTATGCTCTCGAGGACATCCATGCGGGAAAGAGTGCTCCCAGCCATGTGGACCGTGCATGTTTGAGGTGGCCGAAGTTCAACTTCCTTGTGGGCACTCTTGCCCCTCTGTACCATGGTGTGTTTTTCTCAGTTATAGAATTGCGATTGGTAAACAACATTTATAACTATATGCAGCTATCGCCTAGATGATCTCGAAAATATCAACTGCGGCGTAATAATCAGGAAGGCCCTCATAACCTGCGAACATTTTGCAGATATGGCCTGCTCAGCGGATCCTGAAAGTTACGTTTGCAAGAAGCAGTGCGGCGGCGTCACAACTTGCTGTGGGCGGGACTGTAGAGCACAGTGCCATCAATGCCAGATGAAGAATGCAACCTCCCTCGAGAAAATGCGCATTGATCGCAAGATCCATGTCCAACATAACTGCGAGAAGCTCCTTTATTGCGCTCACCGATGCTCCAAGCCATGTTCGTTGGATCACGAATGTGCGACGACATGCAACGAAGAATGTCGTCAAAAGTGTGTTCACACCCGTTGCCGGCAAAATTGCTCAACGCCTTGCGCACCTTGCCAAGAGCCTTGTACCTGGTTAGTCTACCCACTGTCGAGCATCTATCCATCGTTTGGCCAGCTCACTAGCATTGTAGGAATTGTGCTCATCAGCGTTGTCATGTAGCCTGTGGCTCGGTATGTAAAACCTGCGATTTTTAATGAAGAGGTTTAATGTGTTGGCTGCAATCTTTGGTAGGTTTGTGCACGAATCCCTTGCGACAGGCGATGTAATAAGAATCTGGCATGCGGTCATCAATGTCCATCTGGTGAGTAAAAATATGTCACATCCGCAACTGCGTTAATGTACATTCAACGAATGTAGTTTGTGGTGAAGACTGTTCGATCCAAGTCTGTCCCTTGTGTGCTCCCAACGAGCTTCGAGCAAAAACTGTAGACCTGGTCCTTGGTCTGACTCTTGCAGATATCGTAGTTGATGATGCGACTCTCGACAACTTGCTCATCACACTGCCCAGTTGTGGTCACTTTTTCACAGTCGAAACACTGGATGGCGTTTGCTCTATCGGCGATTTCTACACGTGTGGCGAGAGTGGCTGGATTGGCTTAAGAGCCCCTCAGAATTCCTCAGGCGAAAGACGGAAACCACCTGTGTGCCCCACATGTCGCACGGCGATTACATCCCCTCGTTACGGCCGTGTGTTCAAGTCCGCCGACCTAGATATCTTGGAGAACAACGTCATATCTCGAATGTCCCGGCAACTTAGCTCTATCCAGAAATCACTCTCTGGAGTTAACAAATCTGAAGTTGAGAGACAGCTGATGGATGCGTTAACAAACGTTGTATCTGTTTCGTCCGTGCCCTGTCCCAGAAGCGTGCTAAAGGATGATCGTCGTGCTCGAGAGAAGATTCTTACTGAGATTCGGAGCTCACCTTTGCCTTCAAAATATCTGAT
The DNA here is from genome assembly GCF_000143565.1 of Laccaria bicolor S238N-H82. Classification (NCBI taxonomy): domain Eukaryota; kingdom Fungi; phylum Basidiomycota; class Agaricomycetes; order Agaricales; family Hydnangiaceae; genus Laccaria; species Laccaria bicolor. Next base: position 1,061,862 of record NW_001889876.1, read on the forward strand.
TCCCACCGAAACGCTCTTCACAATTTCACCTGCTATAGCATCCATCTGGAAGAAAGTTACTCAGCCTTTAATACAGATTTATAGCCAAGCAACCAAAGTTGCCAATACGCGATCGGCACATCTACGTGCATGGGAATCCGCTTTCTCTTTCCTCTATCAGCAGGAAATGGAACTCGCAGTTGCGGACCCCGGTCGAGCACCAAGACGACTGAAGGAGCATGCTTTGCGAATGGCCCGAATGAATGTTGGACAACCCCAGCCTCGCGGAGACAAGAGGTTCCTTGTGGAAGCTATTTGGGCAACCCTGCATATTCGTTTCTATCTGGCAGACTTGGCTCGGCTATGGCTGGAAGGCATTGGGGGGAAGAGAGACTACTCTCCACAGCAAAAACAAATGTGGGCTTGCTATGCCCTTTTCATCCTAAACTCTTGCGCACAAGATGTCCGGATTGCATTGGACATAGCCGAAGAATCCGAAGGACGGCGTCAAATAACAAGGACCATGGTTTTACTCATGAGAGTAGATCTTGAGCGCTTTCGCCTCAATCTAGAAATAATGCGCCAAAGCGGCAAGCTGGGAGAAGAACGACGCAGGCTTGCTGACGATGCACTAGAAAAAAAAGAAATCGCGGATCAACATGTTCATGACGTCTACAAGGCACATTGCGCCCGCCTTCCCCAAGATGGTGAAGAGTGGATAAAAACCCACTTTCTGGAAATAGCAACAACCATTCGAGATGAATGGGCGAATATCGAAAAAAGCGTTCGGGCTGAAACCTTTTATCAGCCGGTGTCACTGGAAGAGAAGATTGCAATTGTGAAGGCTTTGGACTTTTGTACGTTCTGTGGACGTTTGTTTCACCGTCAACTCTGAGTCTGATTAACCTTGAAAGCTCACACTGGCCACTTTTACAATTGTCCCAATGGCCATACTTTTGTGATTACTGAGGTACGTTCCTGACCTTGTATATGGTGACGACGATGCTGACGGCTGTTTGACAGTGTGGAGGAGCAAATATGCGGTCGACCTGCCCAGAGTGTGGTGCCGGCATCGGCGGCGCAAATCACAACCTCGATTCTCAAAACACCCGCGCAATGGATTTTGAAGAAGTCGCTCGACAACAAGGCGCGGCACGTAGTCCATTTACGTGGGGTGTTTAACACAAGACCTCGACTCATACCATGTGACTCGCATAGCGACTCACCCTTTTCCAAAGTTTGATGTATTACTGTTAGAAACGCCGTTTTTTGTTTCCAAAAGGCGTGCTTTAGGTCCTGAAGTAGCGAGAGGTAAGTAGCTGTCCAGTACAATCTTGTTTGGTGTCATGGCATCTATAAAGTCGCTGTGGAACAATTGTACAGAGGAGGCTAAACTATATCCATTACGAGTGGTGCGCAACGAACTTTTTGATTGTTAGTCCTTCAAAGAGAAGGCATAATCTTCGGTCCGCTTCCACATGCGCTACGGAAGCTTACAGTCGGGGACAAACGGCTCGAGTTTTTTGACGAATTCAAATATGTTGGAGTCACATCAACAAAGCATCGAAAGGTCGCAACGTGGTTTTTTCAACTTTTGCAATGGAGTCTATGGTACTATTCCAGGGAGGGTATTCAGCTACACAAATCGCGAACAGATCCTCATCTCACCTTTGCTTGTGAGGTGATCATCGATGTGGATTCCTTCCTAGCCTTGCTGGAAGGTATGCAGATGCTGTTCCTGCGTAGACTTTTAAGACTCCATTCAAGATCCATGCATGCTGTTTTGCTCACAGAAACAGGGATTGTGCCCATCAGGTACCATCGCGTTGCTCTTGCGGTGCTTGCAAATATTATTGTAACACTATGCCCGGCGGCGTTTGAGGATGCCTACCTACACCAAGGGGAAAAAAACCCTTCCTGGGTCGGAGATGGCGCCCCTAGTGTTTTCACGACTGCAATGCCCTGTAGAGCTGAGGCCTGTTCATGTCACCTCCCCAGAATCAATCCCAGATCTCATAGCGGTAGTGGAACTCTCCTGTGTACGCACGGTCCTGAGAGAGGTCGACATGCATGATGTAAGGAGCTGTGTTAAGACTTTTCGGCGTGGCGGAATGACACGTCGAGGTTGTGACGGTATTTGAGGATTTCAGATAATTTGGGAGTATCAGGGTTGACCAGGGGTTGACGAGCTGCCTTTTCAGCAAGATGACTTTCTCTGACCAGTGCTTGCCAGTAAATTGCTTGCCACAGTGAGACACCATTCATCAAAGAGCGATTCACGGGCGATGAGGCTGCGTCGGTTCTGTTGCGTCGGGACAGAAGATGAATGCCACGCAATGTTGGGAGCTCCTCTTTGTTTGAAAGGCGGGGTCCTCTTCTCAGATGTTCAAGCATCCTGCCAGGGGTTCGGATTAGAGTCCACCGGTCGACTACTTCGAAAACGTCTTCCACATCCGAAGTCACTGAGGTGCCTCATAGAAGAGGAGTGGATCGCCGAGCTGTTGGTAAAGTATGTGTTGAACATTATCCATATTATTTGAGTCAGTAGAGATGTACGTACCTTCATCCCGCGTTGCGCCCTCAACTCCTTGATAGTGCTAATGCGTTGTATCGTACATGTGGTGGGTTGGTAATGGTTCCGACCCATGTATCTGAAATGTGCCATGCTATTGAGAAAAGACGGTCGGGGCAAGTTCAATTCTTCCTGGGTTACGAGAAGTCTCAGGTTGCTGGCAGGAGAACTTGTAAAGCGTCTCCTGCGTTGGGGGTTTTAGTCGTGCATTATGCTATCACGTCGGATGGTGGGGGTTTTGCTGGACAATCAGCTGATTGAAACAAGCGGTGTGACAGCATAGTTAGTATGTATAGGGACCGCCCCGGAATCCCACACTTACCTCTCCCTCATGGTCTTGACAAAGCGTACCAAGACCTGGCCAAATACCAAACCTGCTTCCAAGGAAGATGCAGAAACACGCCAGGAACGAACTGACATGACGAAGAGAGCTGGCGTCGACGGTAGAAAGGTGAAAAATGATTCATAAATCTACGTTAAATTCGGCCTTCACCAATAATTCAACAGTCGTTTTTTAGGAGAGGCAGTTTTTTATTTCCTTTCGGGATACTATGTACGTGGAGACAATCAATATACCTTTTTGTTCTGAATAAGTTTGAAGTAGGAGCCCTGCTCGGGTTCAATGCGTTCGTTGGGCCACAAGATTTACAAAAAATCCATGGTCAAATGTCTGTATTCATGAATGAATACGATATAAACCTTCCACAGCTTCCTGAATTCGATCTCTCTCGCTTGGAAGCAGAATGGACACGGCTATTGAGTAATATTCCAGAGTTTGGGAAATTCAGCAAAGACGGACGCGAATTTCAAGTCGGGGAGGCCATGAAAGCCAGAGGGTTAACTGCACAACATCCTGTTGTCATTATTCCAGGAATAGTGTCAACGGTTCGACTATTTAAAGCATTAGCGACTCTGAAACTGACGTCAACCACTATCAGGGTTTAGAGTCTTGGTCCACATCTCCTGATTACAGAGCGTTCTTCCGAGAAAAGTTATGGGGTGCTTTCAATATGCTTTCGCAAGTCACCTTCAACAAAGAAAAGTGGATTGCTGCTATGATGCTCGATCCATTGACAGGATTGGATCCGCCTGGCGCTAAAGTACGTGCGGCGGAAGGAATAGATGCGGCGAGCTCCTTCATACAAGGGTTTTGGATCTGGTAAGTTGCGAATCTCCATTAGTTCTGTTTCCCGTTTGAGATGCTTGTCGATTAGGTCGAAGGTCGTGGAGAACTTAGCCGTCGTTAATTACGACACAAACAACCTGTACTTAGCTCCTTACGATTGGAGGCTATCATACTATAACCTTGAAGTACGCGACGGTTATTTTTCAAGGCTCAAAAGCACGATTGAAGGACTCAAGTGCGTCGCTCTGCCCAAGTTTTCCAGGTTTACTAGAAAGGTATCCTCTTTAGAAAGCGACAGAATAAGAAGGTTGTAATCGCTGCGCACTCAATGGGATCAACTGTACGTCATCGCCACTTATACACTTATGAGACGTGGCATTCGAACTCGAAGATACTTGTGCTATTCAGGTTCTTTTGGTATGTTTTTGATTGTACTACACCTTGGTAATTAATGACAAGGATTGATTACAGTATTTGTGAGGCTAAATGTTTACCTGATCCTCATACGCTAACTTTGCTTGTCAATACAGCTTCAAATGGGTTGAATCTCCTCTTCATGGCAACGGAGGGATTGATTGGGTAGAGGTGATAACTATGCCTGATCCACCAGACAGCATTCTAACTTCGTTTAAATGATGACAGAATCACATTGAATCTTATATCTCGATAGCAGGTACCCATTTAGTGCGTGATTCCGCCAGGACTCTCCAGCGATCAGCTAATCTCGCTTGATTTCACAGGGAGTGGTACGTTCTCTTGCTCGTCGAGAATCCATATATGATTACGACTTTTACCATCAAGGCAAAAGCTATGTCTGCCTTCTTGTCCGGCGAAATGAAAGACACCGTGCAAATGAATCCGGCTGGAGCATATGGTTTGTGGTTTGAGGCTACCTAAACCTGCGGAACTTGATCCAGAGCTTTTAGTGCTTGAACGCTTCTTTTCGAGGAAGGAGCGACAGAGACTTTTCCGCAGTTGGGCGGGAAGTGCGAGCATGTGGCTCAAGGTGAGTGATCCAGTCATTCTATGGTCCTCTTTGAAACAAGACGTTCCATAGGGCGGGAATGCTGTATGGGGCAGCGCGTTGCATGCACCAGACGATGCTTGTAACAATACCCATACCCACGGAGAGCTAATTGCGTTTAGGTCTCTCTCACCGCAAAGCAACGGTGACACCACGAGAAACATGACGGCAGAGGAGGCAGGACTGTGGATTTTGCAACATACCCCAACAGCTTTTCAAGTTTGCCGCTTTCCATGACATTGTTCGAACTACTCATGTTAAATTGACAGAAAATGCTGGAGACGAACTATTCGTATGGCATCGAACGGGACGAGGAGCAACTCAGTCGCAATGACCTCGATCACCGAAAGTGGACGAACCCACTTGAAGTCAGGCACGTTTTTCCTGCAACCACCTTTACATTCAGCGGTTCCAATTGTTGATGATGTAGGCTCCCTCGTGCCCCTTCTATGAAGATATATTGCGTGTATGGTCATGGCAAGGAAACTGAGGTATCCATTGGCGATCTCTTTCATTACTGGAGACTGAAGATTATCATTATAGCGCTCCTACTGGTCAGCACTGATAAATCATCACTTTGACCTGCGATGAATCCCTTGCATCGCCGTAGGTACGTCCAGGGAAAAGACAGTGAAGCTGCGGATGCTGTCGACACAGAATGTACCGATCCCCACTCTTCTGAATGTGGAGTCCTCAGCCAACACCTGGGACCTCCTTCATTGCGGGAAAGCTGGATCGATTCTGATTATACCAACAACTCTGCTTTTCCCAAAGTAGGGCTTTCCCCCATATTCGAGAAATAGTTCTTTGATGCCGCCCTCCCAGCTCTTGAACGGGGTGAAAATGGGAGAAGGAGATGGAACAGTCAGCCTGGTGAGTTTGGGAGCAATGTGCGTGGAGGGGTGGAAGAGACCGAGATGGAATCCGGCCGGTATCAAGATCACGACAGTAGAGGTACGGGAATTTACTTTCTTGCTGTGGTCTTGAGTGTTTGATGGCGTTTGTGAAGCTGCCACATCGCCCGACTGTAACTATGCCACGAGGGGGCGCAAATACCAGTGACCATGTCGACATCCTTGGGTCGACTGGGCTGAATGAGGTCATCCTCAAAGTAGCGACCGGGGTTGGCCACGAGGTTACCGATAATTATGTTTCCGACATTCAGAGATATGCACAGAGGATCCAGTGGGACTGAAGGGTATCACGACTGTCACGTCTCTACATCCTGTCTTTTCGGCGACATTTCAGTGGGGTTCGAGGGAAATACGGTATCAAAGCTTTGTTCCATTTTTTCGACTGTCGTGAGATAATAATTCATCAACTCAAGAAGCTCCTCCCAATGGGGTACCTCGGGCTCCATGTTTTCCGACTGGAAGACTTTTCGCATAAATGGGCTGGAAGGCGACAAAAAATAAGCAGGAGGATGATGGGTGGTTGAAATAGTTACCGATTAGCTTCCTGGTAATCACCCGCACCCAAGCCAATGGCCCATTTTTGAGCAACATCATGCATGATTCTGATGTCTTCGTCGGACATCTCAAAGTGAAACCGGAGCACAGAAAAGGGTTCTGACTTGACTTGGAAATACTCATTCCAACGAACCCAGAATTGGGTCATGGAAGAATTATTCCATAATTTATGCAGGTCCTGGTTTCGAAGAAATTTACAGTTGTTCAACGGGATTAGATCGACGACTCACTATGAGACAGCACCTTGAGATTATGACCATAAACACCTCCCTAAGACCCGTCTGCACGCGCAGAATATTAGTGAAGAGCTTTTCTTCTTCCATTCGTAAAGTTAGAACATCGGGATCGAGGTGGGTGTTGTAGAAAACGTTCCAGGTCAGGGTGTCGGACACTCTCTTTGTATAATCGAGACGATACCACTCTATCATTGCAAGTAGGTCAAGGAAGGCTTTCATGTCATAAATAGAAAAAGTTTTTGGAGATAGAACGTCGCGAACTGCATTGATGATTTCGCTCAAGGGAGGTGGAGGTTGTTGTGCCATAACATGTCACAATCGCGAACAGTCACACCTGAGTCACACACCTGTATGTAAAATAAACTCACGCTCTTGACACAATCTGTCCACCCAACGCCTATCATTGTTATCCACATGGGCTCACATGGTTGTGCAAGGTTCTCCGAGGAATATTCGTTTCAGAAACTGCGTGTTATAACCTCCCGTTTCTTGGACTCAAGTTTAGAGTCCTCGGAGATGTTCGATGGAGAGCTTCTTGGACATGCTTTCTCGATCGGGCAATCCGACTTCCTCTCCTAGCTCACGAGATGTGGAACCGATGGTCGCGTCTGTTTTTCCATCATGAACATAAAAATAACGCATACAGTCTGACTACTCATGTCTGAGAACTTTTCGGTCCAGAACTATAAAGGCCCCGGCTTTGCTGCCCTTTCTTTCCATCCCCGTTCATCTTTTCTCTCATGTCCCACCCATCTTCGTTGCCTCCAAACGTACGTTTGACTTCCCTCAGATTCTTCTTCTGTTCTTCACCTCTACAGACCAGTATACCCAAGTTCTCATTATTGGAGGGGGTCCTGCTGGCTCGTATGCAGCAGCCGCACTCGCAAGAGAAGGCATCGATGTTACCGTCTTGGAAGCTTCCAAGTTTCCTCGGTCAGAACTTCCCCTTCCTGGGGGCTGTCGCGCTTGCTAATGGCACAACAGATATCACATTGGCGAAAGCTTGATTCCTTCTGTTCGCCACTATCTTCGCTTTATTGGGGCAGAAGACATCATGGTCAAGCATGGTTTCGTTCAGAAAGTAAGCGACTATCACAGTAAAGTCTACAAGTTAATAACCTAGTTTGACATAGCCAGGGGCAGCTATAAAATTCAATCAGTGTAAACGCGAAGGCTGTGAGTAGACATGTTGTACACAAGCTCACTTTGGTACCAACCATACTTTAGACACAGATTTCATCGCTATGGGACACAATAACTACGCATGGAACGTTGTGAGGACACCTTTTGAACAGATGTATAACATTTCATAACATCTCTTGCGTTGTAGGTCCGTTCCGAATTTGACCAGATGCTGCTAAACCATGCTCGCTCCACCGGGGCGTCCGTCTACGAAAAAACCAAAGTTGAAGCAATTACTTTCTGTCCTTCTGACCCCAAACGACCCATTTCTGTGGAGTGGTCACACGTACCTCCCCCTCCCCCTCCCTCACCTCCTGCTTCTCCGATTCACTCGGCTTTTTCACGTTTTGCATCTAGTCCACGAGTTGAAGAGGCGGCAGAGGTTCCGGTCCGTGGCACGACAACATTTACCCATTTAATTGATGCAACTGGTCGGGCTGGACTTATGTCCACGAAATATCTGAAAAACAGACATTTTAACGCATCTCTGAAAAATATCGCCGTCTGGGGCTATTGGAGAGATGTGGGGGGCTATGGCTTGGGTTCAAAGCGGCAAGGTTCACCTTGGTTTGAGGCGCTCACTGGTCTGTTCTTCGTCACGCTTCCATATAATGGCTATTGACTTTGCGCCGTTTAGACGCTTCGGGTTGGGCCTGGTTTATTCCCCTTCATAATGGAACTACCTCAATTGGCATAGTGATGAACGAGAAGATGTACCATTCAAAAATCCAGTTATCTACCCCATCACTGTTTGCAAGTTTTGCCACACCAGGTGCCTCCGACTCTGCCATGGTGTTACGTTATCTTTCCAACCTGTCGTTGGCTCCCGGAGTCGTACTTTTGATTAGCTCCACTGGCATTTTGAACGAGGGAAGTGTGAGGAGCGCCAGCGACTTCAGCTATTCCGCACCAATTTATGCTGGAAAAGGGTTTCGAATCGTCGGGGACGCGGGAGGTGAGCCTTGATCGCCTCCATGAGGATTGTATAATTTACCCTCAAAAGCTTTCATCGACCCATTTTTTTCAAGCGGGGTTCACCTGGCGATGACGTCAGCTCTTTCGGCCGCAGCGACGATCTGTGCTTCTCTTCGAGGCCATTGCTCAGAAGTAGAAGCTGCACAATGGCATACACAACGTGTGTCAACAAGTTACACGAGGCAGGCTTCCAGTATGCCGTGCAATACCTTTTCGCTGATAACATGTATAGATTTCAGATGGTCGTTCTCAGCGCCTATAAGCAAATCCGTTCCCAAACCATAGACATTCTCTCAGACATAAACGAGGACAATTACGACCGAGCATTTTCCTTTCTTCGCCCTGGTTAGTTGTCTTTTTTGATTCGAGGCCGACGTTTGATGCCATAATAACCACTTCTTATCAGTTATTCAGGGAGCTTCTGATATGGGCGCCCGCCTTTCCGAAACAGAACTCCAGAAGTCGCTCGACTTTTGTGTCAATTTGTTCAATCCAACCACCCCTGAGCAACATAACCGTGTTTACCGCCGCGGAGACATTGGGAAAGAACTATTGGATGTCGCGTCCCCTTTGGTGGATCCAGCTGTTTTCGAAACAACTCTCAATGTTGAAACCTCTTTCGCGTCTCCGTCAAACTTTGACTCCTCTGATGACTCGGAAACATCTTCGGATGTCGAGAAGGACTCAGAAACTCGGATGGTTCTGAACAAGATCAACGCCAGGCGCGTCGTGCACTCTGAGTACGCAATCAACAATCTGGAACAAGAACCTTTACAAGGTTACGTGGTTACCCTGGAAAAAGGGAAACTGGGGCTCTCCAGGGCGGTCTGAATATTTTTACGCTGTGATTTTGGACCCAACTTTCTCTCCATCCCAATCAGAATCTCGTGCATCCTCGCTTGTATCCACCCCACGACAGCTCTTCCTGTATTTTACTGCTACCCCATTCTCCTGTATCTGCGCATATCGATAGATCTGTATTAGTACGATTTGGATAACTGTAGCCTTTGAAATGACGTCGGGAAAAAAACGGGCCGTCGAGATCGGCCCGAATGCCATGTTCCTTCATACCTTAAAGCGCCCATTCGGATATCAAGATATCCAGCCCCATGTCGTCTCTTACTCCTGACTTCACCCTCAACAATGGCACCACGATCCCTGCAATTGGCATGGGGTAAGACCCTAGTAGAACGAAGTGTTCCAAGGATTCACCCTCATCTTTTTTAGTTGCTGGATGGGTAGTGTTACAGCAGGAGATGGAAACCGCGTTGTTGAAATGTGTGCGAAGGCGCTCAGAGTAAGTAGCTAGTGTGCAAATTTACCCCTTCATGTTATTGATTTCCTTGCGTTGGTAGAATGGCTATCGACACTTTGACACTGTGAATTTCAATAGGCGTCATTGTGGTCTCCTATGCTTACACTTGCATCTTTCATAGGCAGCAGGATATGGTACGCCGAGTATCTGAATTATGTGGGAAAGGTATTTGATCAGTGGTTTGTCGCAGGCAACGAGAAAATGGTCGGTGATGCCATTAAAGCATCTGGGATACCCAGGAAGAGCCTATATATCACAACCAAATTGGCGTAAGTCGCGTTTGAGTAATGATAAAATTATCCTGACGGACTCTGAATAGAAACCCTGATCACCACCGCGTACGCGAAGCGTTCGAGGATTCTCTGCGAGACCTTGACTGCGAATATATTGATTTATACCTCCTTCATTGGCCTCAAGCTCAAGCCCCAAGTAAGTCATTGCGCACGACTTGCTTAATAGCGCTGGAATTCAATGTGTGCAGCGGGAAACGCCCATGTTTTAGGGCCTGACGAACACCCTACTTTCATTGAGACATGGAAGGAGATGGAGAAGCTGCTCGAAACAGGTATTATTTGATCCTGGAAATAACCATCAAGCTGTATGACTTAACTGTCGTGTTGAAGGGAAAGTGAAGACGTTGGGGGTGTCCAACTTTTCTTGTAAAACTCTCGAGGCACTCCTCCCGCACTGTCAAATCGTGCCAGCTGTGAATCAAGTCGAGATGCACCCTTATCTCCCTCAGAACGACGTCAAGGCGCTGTGTGAGGAAAAGGGCATCCTTCTGACGGCGTATTCTCCTCTGGGTATGGATTCTAGATGTGCCAGCTCAGAATGAACTGATAGTATTATCCAGGTCGATCGGCCACTTTGTTCGAGGACCCCACCATACAAAAAATTGCAGAAAAAGGCAAGGTTACACCAGCCCAAGTAGTTCTTGCTTGGGGTGTCCAACGTGGAACAGCGGTTGTCCCAAAGAGCGAGGATGACGGGAGAATGACAGCGAATTTAAATGTGTGGTGATTTCAACTGCCCTTGCCAAAGTTGCTAACACCTTTCATTAGTTAATTAAGCTCACTGACGAGGACATGGAGGAAATCAATGCAATCCATTTACAAGAGGGAAAGCACAGGTCACTATTGAAATATCACACCCCTGAAGGAACTGTTATGGGTTGGACGTATGAGCAACTTGGTTGGAATATGCTTACAGGTGGTATCGTGTGCTCTTGAAATAGATACACTGGAGTACAAGAATTCTGCGATGAATAAGAATATTAAGAATCGTAGTCAAGAGGTGAATAAGTCGTCATGAGTATCGTGATGTCATTATCTGTCGTGGCTGGCATTATTCAAGTTACGGAGGTGGGAGGTCTCGAGCACAAGTGTTAGTGTTATGTCTGTGGAGGTGTTCGCGTTCTCATAGTGGTGGCGGGATATATATATCGTGCCGCATCTCATGGTCAGTGTGGGTATGTCGAGGCAGATGCGGCTGGGATGTAGACGTGGGTCGATCGCACGATGTAACTTGATCCAAACTTCGGTGACGCGACTGACGCGCTGCGGCGTATGTTACGTCGGCTGCTGGCGACGTGGTGACGCTGTTCCTTGGTGTATTCTTCATCACCAAAAATGGTGGAGATGGCAATCGTGGGGGTATTGGTCTGTGGTGACTTGATTCAAGTGGACGACGGTATACAACATGATCCTTCTCCGGCGGTATTGGAGGGTTATCGGTGCTTGCGACATCGACACCCAGCCGATCAGACGGTGCATCCAAGAGGTGGATAACATCGTCAGGCCCAACCAATCTTCTATCCCTCATGACGCCAATTTCATCCGAAGAAAGAATGCCAATTGTCGAGTTAATAGAGTGACTGTTAAGTGTCCTTTTCGAAGAACTGATGCCTCTTGTAGATGAAGATAGAAAAGAATGGGCACTATCGGTTTCGCGGTCGCGGAGGGATCCATTATCAGACTGAGGGAATATTCGAGCAAGGATGCTATCAGAGCGGTGGTTGGGGGAGGGGGTCACTGGTACGCTAGCTACCCGATGAGTCTCCCTGTGATTGGGAGCTGACCCGCCGTTGGGCAACTCAGAGAAATGTCCACTCTGATTCCTGGGGTACTGCGAGCGCCTATGATTATGATAGGCGGAGAGAGGGGCTAAAATATCGGCCTCTGCTCTGTGATCACTAGCATGTCGCTCAGAGTCCATGCCACAGGTCGGCATGTCAGCATGATCCTGTAAAAGACGCTGATGTGCTTCCTCCCAGCGTGAGTGTGAGGTGCGCCTAAGTCTTCTTTGGGCATGGGGAGCCGGCTGGTCTGTTTCCTCGTGTCCAGTCTGAGAAATGCGATCGTAGACAGTGCGCCACCACGAGCGTTTATTTCGTTGATGTCGAGGATTGTCATGACTCGAGCCGACATTGAGCGGGGTTGGCTCATCATGGCTAGGACGCAAGCCCACCCCACGTCTCCCGAGTTCCCTTTCTATCTGCGCTGCTAAGCCTTCACTCCGTTCTCGCCGCAGGTAGCCAAGCCCATAGCCGTAATCATCACCTGTCCCGAGCCATTGTCTTTCCCCTCCTACTTCTATTTGGACTTCCTGGTCGACCTCGACTGTCACAGCCGGATGAGTAGCTAATTTCTCCCCGAGGTTGTGTGAGCCTTTGGAGTTTTTTTCCTGTCCAGCGTAGGCCAGACGTGACCGCCCAAAAGCTTCCTCATAGTGAGCAGCTCGTCGCACCCCAAAGTCCGGTGAGGGTTCCTTCCCTCTAACTTTGTCCAACAAATAGATACAGCCAACCCAAATTTCCCGGAATGTCTCACGAAAGTCCAGAACATGAGCAAGTGAACGAAGTCGGGATGTTCGCACAGGGGCCGCACCAACGAACTTCGAGTCTTGCTTAGGTCGATATTCCTTGTAGGTAAATGCTTTTATATGAACAAAAGCAAATATCCTACGTAGACTCAGTGGCAGAACGCTGGATTTTGGTAGGCATCTTACATCATCTCAAAGGTTTCCAAAAGGGCGCCGATGCCGATGTTTATGTCCTCCGCTGTCATGTATGTAGTCTGCGAATAATTAGTGGCTGGAACTAACGTCTACAACCGTATTATTACGTACGTCCTTCACCACCCCGAACATGCTGAGTACGGAGAGAAAGGTCGCTTGCCAGAAGGTGAGAAAAACTGAAGAGATTTATTAGGACGTCCCTCGGACAAAGTACCTATTGAAATTGACTTACCCACGGCTTTGACAGAAAACAACTTGAGCAAAGGACGATGGCGTTCAACGTCCTTAGCTATACATAGATAGAGTTGAATCAAACAATACATGGCCACGGTGACAGACAAGGAGATGATGACGACGATCTACAGGCATTGGTTAGATGAATATTATTTTCCACAGGGGCACGAACATAGACATGTCCCCACCCTGGACCCCAGGATGACTCGCAATACAGCCCATTGTAATCCAGAATGACAGCGGCCAAAGTGGTACTGCGAATTCGGTGAATAACAGGCTTCAAAAGCAAGTTGGCAGCTCACATTGGCCTAACAACGCAGTACTGTAGAATTCCCCATTTCATTAGCTGTAAAAAATATAGTCCGTCCTGAAATGACATAGTGAGATACCCTGAGACGATAAAAAGAAATAATAATCTCTACCGATGGTTTCCATTTGATAAATTTGAGAGGAAAAGCCCACCGTTTCATAGCCTCTCCCTTCTGTCTCGCAACCCTATCAGCATCGCGAGAAAGTCCGACTTTCAGGAGAACCAACTTCTGTTCCTCGACATCAGGTGATACATAATTGAGGAGCAAGTAGAAAAAGGCAGTGAGAACAATGGCTTCATAAGCATCTCGAACGAGAATCAGAGGTGTTGAGTGATCCTACATCCACACCATTAGGATATTTTAGTAGAAGTAGAAGCCGTACAACCCACCCAGAAGAGGTAGGAGGCAAAGCTGATGAGAGCATATATTGGCACAAGAAATAGAAGCCGTATGATGTCTGAAAGGATGAGAGTTAATGAGTAGAAGAACTTGAATGGCGGCGAACTTGCACCGTTGTTCCCTTTTCTAAAGTTATAATTGATGAATAAGACAGGGGTCCTAGAATGCCATGTCCAGAGATCTTACATTCGTATACCACTGCAAATGTTTGTTGATGAGCCAAAATGAGACCACCGTAGCGACCGTAGCAAATCCACCTGCGACAATCCAGCCAACCTGATAATGATGAGTCCAGGTAGGGTTTAGGGAGGACCGGGGGATAAATACATGGTGGGCTTGCGAATGAGGATATCAGTCCCAAAGGTATTCTCCAAAAAGAAGCTCTAGCACCATACCCTGGAAGACCGCATCGCCATTCTGGAAGAGAGCTGGGGGAGTCTGGGCATCGTGCTTGAAGCAGGTTATGTTTGAAGACACCATCGCTCCGAAGTCGGTTATCGTGAAATCGTTAAATGGGTACTATCGCTTGGGCTTTGTGCTGCATCCCAGGCCGTCGGTGATAGCAAGCTGATGAGAGAATGTCTCTGCCACTGTCGTCACTGGAGGAGTGCAGTGAGCATGGCGGAGGCCAAGAAGAGGCCCTGAGCTTGGCTGATTTGCCAAATAGGGAATTTAGGATTTCGACCAGTTATCCCCCGTTCCCCCATCAACTCTGATAAGCTCTTACGTCGTACGATGGCCAGCAAAGATCTATTGCACGATGATTTATTGCCCCCTTCCCTTTCTGCGCAACTCGATGTGCTTTTGATTGACAATTTTGACTCCTTCACTTGGAATCTATATCAGCAACTTTCTCTTCAAGGTGCAGATGTCACCGTCATTCGGAATGATGCTATCCATCCATCCATGCTTCCGAAATTGAGGATAAATTTCCTGATCATTTCACCTGGACCTGGCCACCCTCAGACGGATTCCGGAATCTCAAAGGCTGCGATCGAGTACTTCCAAGGCAAAGTACCCATTCTCGGCGTGTGTATGGGACTAGAGTGCTTGGTTGATCTCTATAGAGGACAAATAGCGTGCGTACCGTGATTTTATGATTCGGTTCAGCAGAGTGGGGAAGGCACCTACAAACAATGTTTACTATGCCATGCTGATGTCGTCCTCAGAGTCTTCGGGGCGTTGCTGACCTTTGCGCAACAGTTACGCAGGCGAAATCATGCACGGAAAAGTCAGCCGAATAAGACACGATAACCGAGGTTGCTTCAGAGGTATCCCTCAAGGAATAAAATCAATCCGATACCACTCACTCAGTGCTGCCCATGCGTCACTCCCACCCGAACTTGCAATCACTTCTGCCACGGAAGAGTCCGGTGTTATTATGGGCGTTAGGCACCGAAAATATACGCTAGAAGCGGTTCAATATCATCCGGAGAGTATCCTCAGCGAAGGCGGTGATGATCTCATCCGCAATTTTCTAGCCCTTCGTGGTGGGTTGTGGGAAGAAAATCCAGAAGCTCGGGTCCTCGATAGCTCCCTTCCACCATTTCCTTTTGAGGCGCTCCCGCAAGAGGTACTTTCTAAACCAGGCGCGACTAAAAGTATACCCTCGATCCTCGAAAAAATCTACGCCCAGCGATTGGCAGACGTCTCTCAAGCAGAATCTACACCAGGGACAACGTTAACAGATCTAAAGACTCTTTTGTCCCTCAACATTGCCCCTCCCTTGATTCCGTTCGTCTCTCATATTAAAGACACACCTGACCGTCCTGCCTTGTTCGCTGAAATCAAGCGTGCATCGCCATCCAAGGGCCCGATCTCGATTACCACATCTCCTGCTGCACAAGCTCTTACCTACGCCCTTTCAGGGGCACAAACCATCTCAGTCCTCACAGAACCTAAATGGTTCCTTGGTTCACTTCAGGACATGCTTCACGTCCGCTTGAGCGTGGCCCATCTCCCAAACCGCCCTGCAATTCTACGCAAGGATTTCATCCTGAGTCGTTATCAGATCGTGGAGTCCCGCTTATGGGGCGCAGACACTATCTTGTTGATTGTGAGCATGCTTTCGGAGGCGTTACTACGTGATCTCTACAAGTACAGCCTGGAGTTAGGCATGGAGCCTTTGGTTGAAGTTAACAACGCCAAGGAGATGGAGCTCGCGTTATCCTTACCGGCTAAGGTAATCGGCGTCAACAATCGGAATTTACATGATTTCCAGGTAGACATGGGAACGACGAGCAGGTTAAGCGATATGGTGAAGGGCAAAGACGTTGTTTTGTGTGCTTTGAGCGGGATAGCAACTTCAGAAGACGTGAAACGTTACCAATCAGACGGAGTTGGGGCCATCCTCGTCGGAGAGAGCTTGATGCGAGCAAAGGACACTGAGGCTTTCATTCACAAGTTACTTTCGATCCCAGAACCCACGTCTCTCTCACCGAAATGGCGCTCCCGGTCGCCTCTTGTAAAAATTTGTGGCATACGATCAAAGGAGGAGGCCTTGGCGGTAGCGGCTGCCGGGGCGGACATTCTTGGTCTAATGTTCGTTGAGAAGTCAAAAAGACATATCGATTTAGAAACGGCCAAAGAGATTTCACGAGCCATTCGCGAACTGGGATTCACACAGCCGTCCCCACCCTCCCAGACTGACGAACAATATGAAGTTCCTAATGCCCCCTGGTTTACCACACATGCTACACGTCTCTCAAACACTATATCGCGCCCTCTCTTGGTGGGTGTTTTCCAAAACGCGACACTTTCCACAATTTTGCGTGCAGTCTCGCTAGCACAGCTTGACATGGTTCAACTTCATGGTGCTGAGCCAATAGACTGGGTGCATCATATCCCCGTACCGGTTATCCGCGTCTTCCACATTGGAGAGAACGGCACTGGGGCGGAAGGAATCACCCGCGGGGGTAAGCATAAATTTATCTTACTTGACAGCTTGAGAGAGGATGGTATGAGCGGAGGGACCGGAAAAATTATGGATCTGGAATCTGCGAAAACAATCGTGGATAGTGGTGAAATTTTGACCAGTGGTCGAGTTTCGAACAACAAAGAGAAGCAAACTGAACAGAAGGAGGCTGTCGAAGGCGCTCAGGACCTCCCCGAGAAGGAGACGACTCCAGCAGTCGTTTCTGCCAGCGAAGCCGTATCTGAGCCTCAAAATAAAGCTATAACCTCTCCCGCTAAATATCCCCTTCCAATCATCCTCGCCGGTGGCTTAACACCAGAGAACGTCGCGTCAGTCATCGCTCAGGTGAATCCCTGGGCGGTAGATGTCAGCGGCGGTGTGGAGAACAACGAGGGAACCGGGAAGGATCTGGCCAAAGTGCAGGACTTCATAGTCAATGCGAAGGGGTTGGTTTCTTCCGAGCAGGAATTGGAAGAAGATGCCGACGAGTTACATTAGCAAGCTGCTCGTTGCGAAACAATGTATCACACAATCTCGCTGTCGAAAATTTATATTCTATACGTCACAAAATTGCATACAGGAGGTATCACTATATAATTACATTTCCCTTGTATCCAATACAATCAAGTTCACAAATATACCGCACACAAAAGCTGGTCAAATCAGTTCAGATCTAGGCATAAAATGGGCATTTCATCTCCTCTGATTCCCAAGATGAGTGGAGGCAAGCTCTCGCTCCAGCTCTTCGCTGGGATCATCCATGATCGGGCTGGGTGGCCGCGCTCCACCGTGACTCTGGGTCGCGGTATAAGAGGAAGTTGCACCGTGATGAGGACCGTGTTCCTGCACGGGAGAGCTGAGAATCTCATCACGCGATGGTATAGGGAGACTAAAGACCATCAGCACCCAGCTACCGAACCAACAAGGAAAGTGTGTTTTTACCTGTCTTGACGGCGAATCTGACCCGCAGCCCTGGCCTGCGCGCGCACTTCTGCTCGGAATGAGTTGACTTCTTCGATAATTAGCTTCTTCATCCCATCAATGCTGTCTTCCTCTTCGAATCCGAAGTCGAATTTCTGAACGAGTTCTTGTTAGTAAATGCCGGAACCGAGTAGTACACAGCACCACTTACAGTGTCGCATACAGGTTCATCGGCGGGATCATGCCAGACTTGTAGATATGGATGATTTAAGGCTTGCTCGCAGCTAATGCGCTTAGCGGGGTCAAAGCAAAGCATCTGGGAAAGGAGATCGATAGCAAGAGGATTTGCATGAGGGAAAAGGGTTGAGAAAGGAACACGGGGTTTAATTGGCAGAGACCTGATGTAGTCTTGGGCCTAAGAGGCATTAACATCGGAATCAACAATCAGTTAATAGACAAACCCGAGGTGATCCAACACGGCGGAGAGTATCTTCAGATGGAGTGCCCAAATAATGAAGAATCTGATTCAACTGGTCAACGTAGCTACAACGAATTCAGCACCCAGTTGGTCTTCGTCAAAAAAAAAAAAACATACTCTCTACCCTTATAGATGGGCTTTCCACCAAGCAGTTCAGCTAGGATGCATCCAACAGACCAAACATCGATGGCGGTAGACTAGCCAAATGGTTAGATCTTCAGCGGAGGTATGCTGATCGTACTCACGTAGTTTGCGAAGCTCAGCATGATTTCGGGCGCACGGTACCAACGGGTGGCAACGTATTCCGTCATGAAACCTTGATTTCCGGCTGCCTTGGAAGTTCCCCCGCCAGGAGTATAGCCACGAGCCAAACCAAAGTCACATATTTTAAGCTCGCAATCAGCATTTACAAGAAGATTCCCTGGTTTGAGATCGCGATGGAGTACATTTGCTGAGTGAATATACTTGAGGCCGCAAAGAGTTTGATACAAAAAGGATTGGAAGTGAGCGTCGGTCAGCGGTTGGCCTGATCGAATCTATCCTATAAGGTCAATATTCTACTCCAGAGGTCAAAACCGGAAGTATTCACGATTGCGTGGAGGTCAGCTTCCATCAGTTCCTCCTGAAAAACAGGGTTTGATATTGGAGAGGAAAAATCGAGGATGGACCAACGTAGAGATAAACCTCATCAAAGTTCCCGTTTGGTTGAAATACAATATCCATGTCGTAAAGGCATGTAATCTGCCTGAGAATCAGATAACCACCATTGTTGTACGAAAATATCACAGACGTTTTTGTGACCCCGGAAGTGGTGCAATAACCTAGAGCAGTAGATCGCGTCAGACAAGCTGCGACGGAGCATATAAATTCAACGAACCTGATCTCTCTTAGGCAGCGCTTAGTCAAGATGCGCTATCGACTAGCAAATCAGAGGATCCGTGAGTTGATAAAATTGTGTCAGATACAGACCTTGGTGTTGATGTTTGTGATCTTCTTGATAGCGCACCCTTCGCCTGAGCGTCGATGTCTAGCGGAGACGACGCAGCCATATGCACCTTGGCCCAGCTCCTTGACGAACTGGTACTCTGCATCGACAACGAATGTAGAGTTGAGCGCGGTAAAACTATGTCGTTGCATGATGACAAGATGTGAATAGTTGCAGATAGAGATCAGTGTGATAGAGCTCCAGTTGAAGGAGGAGACTAACTTGAGCAGTATCAATCTAATCTATATAAACACCCGCAAATAGCGGTTCCCAGAAACTCATGCTCTGCGAAAAGGTGCATAAAGGTTTGCTCTGCCTGTACCACGGCTTGCTGACCGCTCGCTCTTTGCAGTCTGACCTTCGTTCTCCGTACGGGGATGGCGGGAGCGAGGAGACCCACCCTAGGATTCCCCGGCACACCGATTGCAGACTGCACAGAAAATCCCCAGAAAGGAGGCCGATCGGGGGAACACCTTGTGGAAGGCGCACTCGTCACTGAGTGCGATCACCTTGATAGCGGAAGGCGCTCAAGGTTTCCCCTCTCATAGAAACTGTGACTAGGGATGTTTAAACCTCGATAGCAGGTATAGGAGTCCGATTACAGGTTGCATTCAACAATCCACGGCCATCATCATGTCCAACCTACATAATTTCCTGGTGGAACATGCGATGTTCTCATCCCCTCAACCTAATGAAGACTCATCTACCGACATCACAGACATATCTCTAGTTGAAGTCCCGTTGCTCGAGAGGGAATGGAAAGCCAAGCATGCTGTGCGAGACAATACCCTTGTTCAGAAACTTTGCAGCACTCTCGAGAACGTCCTTGGAGATACCCTCTTATCAGCGGATGCCGAAAATCAACTCCTATCACGGTTTTCACCTCGGATACAGCTTGGTGCGTTTGGTCGAGAAGACTCTAACTGGATACGGAATCCAAGTGAAAGGCATGTAAGTTTCTAGTTCTTCGTTCGATGTCCAGTAATTTGGGCTGATCTTTGGATCAGAGTCAGACACTGTTGTCCATAGGTGTACTTGACACTTTAGGGGACTGCTTGTGGTTATACGGTAGACACAACCTGGCAAAAACAGAAAAAGTTGCGGACAGAGGGAGCTCCAGGATTGACTATGGTTTAGAAGTGGATGGCGAAGACGGGAGTCTCCTCGAGGTGACATCCCCATCGGTCATGAATAATGTTCGCGGGCTGTTACCGTAGAATGGTATCGAGCTGTCGTGGGCTCCCGGTCAAACTTTGGCACCGAAGATGCTTACAAAGGTGAGTAAACTACCTTCGTCACCTACAACGCTGGCGTTTAAGAAATACATCTAGGCTGCATTGACTCTGGGTCTAAGACGGATGGAGTGGCTCTTTATTACATGTCATAATTACTGGATCGTATGCCGCCTTGTGAGGGACAATCACCACCCCTTCCTTGCCTACTCGCCAATGATCAACATCGATGACTCTTCAGTGCCTTTTCGAGCACTCTTTGGTGCCATGTTGTCCGTTGTCAAGAATGTTCCTGTCGAGCCTACCGAATTCAATCCCAATATGGAACTCGATACTCTCAAAGAACAAGACGAGGGTCCTTCACCTGAAGATTACATCGATGATCGCTCACCGCATTCAGGTAGTTTAATAGCGAACGATCCTCCGAATACCCGTAACTGTCACCACACTGGCCAGAGGAAGGCTGAGTCCCGGCTAATGGTTTGTCCACGCCTCCTGTTGCCGCTCTTTTGCCATACTCTTTTATTTCTTAGATCACTTCATCCTCCCAAAATTCGCCTGAATCCTCCCAAATCTGGATACATCTCCACCCCTTCTCAAACAATATTCTCGCCCTTCCGCTGTGCGCCAATAATGGGAATCGGCGCTTGTGGTTGACCCGGTTTGTGGGGTCGGGGTCAACTGGCAATGCCTGGCAATGTTGCTTTGATGGCAGCGTTGACTTTCTCGTCGTCAAGATTGTCGAGGTGCTACGACGTGCTGACGCAGACAAGCGACAACGGCTCCATGATGAGTTCAACATCTACCTTACCTTGGAGCAGGCATACCAATCTCGTCAATCACGTAATCGTGTCGCTCCCCAATGCTATGGTGCATTCGAAGGGAATGGCGTGGCCGTTCTCATTCTCGATTTATGTGATGGCGTTCTGAATGAGTGGGAAGAGCTTAACGACTCTGAGCGGTAAGCAGTAGCAATCATGCCGAAGCAATTGCTCTCATCGATGATCACGATTTCCTGCAGATCTCAAGTGTTTAAGTTGGCACGGGACCTTCATTGTATTGGGATAATTCATGGAGACCTCGAGCCCCGGAATATTGCGCGTACTCGCGAAGGAGGGTTCTGCCTCATTGACTTTTCGGAGAGCAGAAGGCACACTTGCAAGGGGAGCAAGGTATATGACACTTCACTCACTTGATTGTTTACTAATCAGGCTGCCTTGTCAAAAACAGAGGTGTGTTGAACTACAAATATTGCGAAAGCAGTTGTGGAAACGACAGCCTAGTGTTGCCCCAATGGATGGACATATCCGGCCTTAAAGTACCTTAATGGACTTCAAAGTGACCTCCGGGTTTGGAGACCTGTATGAATACCAATACAAGAACCTGAAAGCGAGAGGAATCATATATGGATTTCTTCAA
Organism: Laccaria bicolor S238N-H82; assembly: GCF_000143565.1. Lineage (NCBI taxonomy): Eukaryota > Fungi > Basidiomycota > Agaricomycetes > Agaricales > Hydnangiaceae > Laccaria > Laccaria bicolor. The sequence continues at coordinate 1,083,648 of NW_001889876.1, forward strand.
ATATATGAGCAACACTGTCTTGGTCTCTAGTCTAGTAACCAGATAACCGCGCATTTGATTTTGATATCTTGTACGCCGAATGATCTTGGCCTGACCCTGTTTTGCCGCATTTCTGTCTGGCTGAAAGCAAATCTACAGTTCCGCCGCATGCACTGCGTTGCACGGACTTTCTTGATTGCCTTTTGGACCTGCAAGATCTCTGAGTAACGGAATCTGTGGGAACATCCAGTTTCTACATACCGTTCTTGACTCAGGAATGTAACAAACTCTTTCCCGACAAAATCCCGCACGAGGCAGAAGAGCGGGATAAAGATGAGGACAAAGTAAAAGACACTATTCGTCCACAGCCGGTGAACGATGTCAGAATATTTTCCAATAGCAGGAGCGACAACCGCACACAGGGGTAGAAAATACTTGGTGAAAATGAACGACCCAGAATACGGTCTAGATTAAATAACCAAGCACCAAAGGATAAGTTTGATCATCCGTCTGTAACTCTAGGCGCCATGAACTTTTGTTTTGTAAAACCGGAATTGCGAGATGGCAACATGTATCAGCTGAACGAGCAGCTTAAAATCCTTGGGTAAGGAAAGTCATATATACATTTGAGTAATGTTGAGGAAACTTGTTTACCTCAACTCCAGAGATGCCGACACCGACGTGGGCTGCCTGAATCATACTGACATTGTTGGCACCATCACCAATTAATGGCGAGGAAAATAGTCTTTTGAATTGTCATAACCAATTTCACGACAAGCGCCTTCTGTAGCGGCGATAGTCGGCCTAAAGTACAAACAGGTCAAGCCGTTACCCACAAATATAATGCGCAGAGCGCTCAAATCAGTTGCCCTGCACGCAGTTTACTGTTCACCTTGTGCCATGCGGTCCCGCTCTTGCGTCCCCGTTCGTGTACCTTTTCATGGGTGAGCATCGGTGTAATCGGCGGCGCAACTTGAGAAGCAACAGCCTTTGCTAGCGTTGCTGTGTTGCGCAGCAGCGTAGTGCCATGGGTGTTTTAGAGAGCCCATGCCTTGCGCTTGGCGTTCTACATGCGGTGTATTGCGGCTGTGCCCCACCTCTAGGCCTAAGTATATCATCTTCTCGACTTCCTTCCCCGTCCAGCACTTACATTCCTTCCTCGTTGACCAGTATTTTCAATGGGTGCCAAATTTCTCTGCTGCCTACCTCTCCGGCTGGGCGTCTTAGTCATCTCTGTCATACAATTCCTTATCTGCGGAGGAGTTGCAGGACTTTTATGGTGGGCGCTCTGCTTCAACCACAAGAACGATGGTAAGCCGAAAATCTTTGAAAAATACACGCGCTTTCATACTTTTGCTTTAGTTTCAGTCGTCGTAGGAAACATGAAAACGACGGTTATCATAGTCGGTGTGATCTATACCGTAGCTGCCCTCGTTGGTTTATTAGGGTGAGTACAGTTCACGCCTGCCCAACTTGACGAACTAAAACGGAAAAAAACCTCATTAGCTTTTTGGGAGCGATTTTCAAAAAGAACGGCTTTGTTAAAAGCTTCTTCGTTCTTCTAGCGACGGTTTTTGGCTTCCAAGTCGGGAGCAGCATCTGGTACCTGATAACTTTCTATCGTACTCGTGGACAACCTGTCGAAAAGTGTATCAACGGATCAACAGACACAGAGAAGATTGCTGCTTGTCAAGCATTGGCCGCCTATTCCCGTGTTCCCCAAGGAGCGATGATTGCCTCTGTAATTGTTCCCATTATTGTTCAAGGCTGTATGTTTCGAAGTTTCCTTCGCAATCTTCGCAGATACTCATAGGTGTTGATCTTACAGATGCATGTTATGTCGTTTATCAATATTCGAAACGTCTTACCAAGCAGAGGCTTGATAAAGAACGGTTGTCAACAGCGTTCAATTCCAGTGGAGCTACATACCAACCCGTGAAGTCAACCGAAGATTCATATCCATTGACTCATGGCAAAACCTATCCATATGCTGATGCGCCTAACTCGTTTGGATCCTCGGCGCCGCACAGTGGGGGGCACTATAATAACAATGCGGGCAACAAGGTGTAATTTATGGCATGTCACGGATTGTATATTGTAATTTATTATGGGACTTTTAATGCTTAATCAACTGGGATGAACGAAAACACCTCGTCATAAGTGTTTGTGGATGTTGTGCAAGAGCGTTATTATTACATGCGTTGTTGCGGCCCTGCTGAACTGCAACTAATTTCGGTCTCGCAAGGTTGGCAACTGGCTGGCCATGACTGACGACTTTCTACGGCTGGTATCTCAGGCAAATCCTGCAGCAAGGAGATATCAACCAGCAAGCAATGGCTACCCACCATCCGGTTCGACTGTTCCTTACAGTGACAACCAATCCCCGCAATTAATGGATCCGTTCTTCGACGATGAGGATGACAACGCGCCAGACTCCGCCTTTGGGCGCCCAGCGCCTATGCAATCTCAAGAAAGTGGTCTACCTCTGGCGCGCTCAGCCGCGCCTCCTGCTGGTGTGGGAGGATCAAAAATAAGCCTCGGAGATGGTTACCCGCAAGGCTGGAACTTTGACGACGATGACTTTCGACCGGCGGACGGGCCAGCCTTTTCTGGGTCTGCATCATTTCCTCGGTTGAAACACCCACCTCACAAACCACCAATATCCAAAACACGGAAGTGGAAATGGCCTTGGCGGAAGGAGGAAGTTTCAACTGGAGAGCGGATTATCGCGTTGAACAGTAGCGCAGCCAACGCGGACTTCTGCTCCAATTTGATTTCAACGAGCAAATACAACGTTCTTTCCTTCGTGCCTAAATTCTTATTCGGTATGTCCACTCATCCAGTCCACACTGAGACACCACTAAGCCGATTGTAGAACAATTTTCGAAATATGCGAACTTGTTCTTCTTATTCACTGCCTGCATCCAACAAATACCAGGCGTATCACCAACTAATAAATACACTACCATTGCCCCTTTGGCCGTTGTGCTTTTGGCTTCCGCGTTCAAAGAGATGCAAGAAGATCTGGTAAGCAGACTGAGAATGAGACATAGCTTTCCCCATCTTATTCTCGAACTTAGAAACGTCATCAATCCGACTCTGAATTGAACTCACGACTGGCCAAGGTCCTTACACCTCAATCAACGTTTGCAGAAAAGAAGTGGTTGGATATTCAAGTGGGAGACGTTGTTCGGCTGGAAAACAACGATTTTATCCCCGCCGACTTAATCATCATAAGCTCTAGTGAACCAGAAGGCTTATGTTACATCGAAACATCAAATCTAGATGGGTATGTGGTCCACCTTCTGACTTGACTTTCCCTCTAAATCGAAACAGAGAGACCAATCTCAAAATCAAACAGGCCTCTCCACATACCGCCCCCCTCACCTCACCTTCTCTAGTCAACGCTCTTCACGGTTCCTTGCGTTCCGAACAGCCAAATAACTCTCTGTATACGTATGAAGGCACTTTAGACCTTATATCGGACGGAGGGATTCCCAAACAGATTCCGCTCGGCCCAGATCAAGTATTACTACGTGGGGCGCAACTTCGGAACACCCCGTGGGCTTATGGACTTGCAGTCTTCACAGGACATGAAACCAAGCTCATGCGCAACGCAACGTGAGTATGCGACGAGCGGTCGAGGTCTATCAGGCTAATTTTTTATTTATTTTACAAGCGCTGCGCCCATCAAGCGAACGGCGGTAGAACATCAGGTCAATTTGCAGATCGTCTTTTTGTTCATTTTATTGCTGGCACTGTCCGTCGGGTCTACTATTGGAAGCAGCATCCGAACCTGGTTTTTTTCCAGTTCACAATGGTATCTTTTCGAATCGACGTCACTATCAGGTCGAGGTGAGTCTGATGTATGTACAGGGAGCCAGAGGCTATACTAACGCCCATCGTTAGCCAAGGGTTTCATTGAGGGTTTGTGCCATTTTGTATTGCCTTGCATCAATCTTACTCTTTTTTTCTAGATATCCTTACCTTTATCATCTTGTATAACAATCTTATACCCATTTCCCTCATCGTAACTATGGAAGTCGTCAAGTTTCAACAAGCCCAACTAATAAACTCCGACCTCGACATGTATTATGCTCGCACCGACACGCCAGCACTCTGCCGTACATCATCTCTCGTCGAGGAGCTGGGTCAAATTGAATATGTTTTCAGCGACAAAACGGGGACACTCACGTGTAACGAAATGGAGTTTCGATGCTGCAGCATTGCCGGAACAGCATACGCCGACGTAGTAGATGAAACGAAGCGGGACGGAGAGGATGGGAAGGATGGGTGGAAAACATTCACAGAAATGAGATCAATGCTGGAATCAGTAAACAACCCGTTTCTAGATGGACCTTCAACATCGCAGACTACTGCGGCAGAACAAGAAACAACCGTTATGCACGAGTTCCTGACTCTTCTCGCCGTTTGCCATACTGTGATCCCAGAAGTCAAGGATGGGAAAACTGTGTATCAAGCGAGTAGTCCGGACGAAGCAGCTTTGGTCGCTGGAGCTGAACTTCTAGGGTACCAGTTCCACGTATGTCAGATTTTTTTTTTCAGCAAACAACTTTCTTGAAGTATTGATACCATTTCAGACCCGGAAACCAAAATCTGTTTTCGTCAAAATTCAAGGTCAAACCCAGGAATTTGATATTCTCAATGTTTGCGAATTCAATTCGACGCGCAAGCGAATGTCGACTATAATTCGAACTCCAGAAGGGAAGATCAAGCTGTATACGAAAGGTGCTGACACGGTCATACTAGAACGGCTTAGCAAAAATCAACCGTTCACTGAGAAAACTCTGGTTCATCTGGAGGTAAATGGGTTGTAACATGCATAAAGACACGCTTACAAAATTGCAACAGGATTATGCGACAGATGGTCTGCGAACGCTTTGTCTCGCGTTTCGTGACATCCCTGAGCAAGAATATCGACAGTGGGCGAGTATCTATGACCAGGCCGCATCAACCATCAACGGACGTGGAGAAGCCCTTGATCAGGCTGCCGAACTAATCGAAAAGGATCTCTTTCTCCTGGGTGCCACGGCTATTGAAGACAAGTTGCAAGATGGTGTTCCCGATACCATTCACACATTACAAATGGCCGGGATCAAGGTAAAATTGTGGAGCTTGAAGACACCTTGAGACACTAATCAATCGCTGCAAGGTGTGGGTTCTGACTGGGGACCGACAAGAGACTGCTATCAACATCGGAATGTCTTGCCGACTGATTTCAGAATCCATGAACTTAGTAAGTCTTTCATTGCCATCGATGGGGGCTGGACTTATCATACACCAGGTCATTGTCAATGAAGAGAACTCCAAAGATACGCAGAATTTTTTGACAAAACGCCTTTCTGCCATAAAAAACCAACGGAACTCCGGTGAACTTGAGGACCTTGCGCTTATCATTGGTCAGTCTCATCACGATATCTCTTGGCAAAATTTGACGATTCATTAGATGGGAAGAGTCTTGGCTTTGCTCTGGAAAAAGACTTGTCAAAAATATTCTTGGAGCTTGCTATCATGTGCAAGGCTGTAATCTGTTGTGGGTAACGGGCGAAACACCTGCTTTTTAAACGTCTTGACCTATTTATTCTAGGCCGAGTATCACCGCTGCAGAAAGCGCTTGTCGTGAAATTGGTCAAGAAAAATCAAAAGGCTATTCTCCTCGCCATTGGTGATGGTGCCAACGATGTCAGCATGATTCAGGCAGCCCACGTCGGTGTCGGCATCTCTGGAGTTGAGGTAAACAAGTTTTTTTTCAACATTACTCAAATATACACATGACTTTCTTTATCCAGGGACTTCAAGCCGCTCGTTCAGCTGATATTGCCATCTCGCAATTCCGGTTTTTGAAAAAACTTCTTCTAGTTCATGGCGCCTGGAGTTATAGACGGTTGTCCAAACTTATCCTTTGTAAGTGCTTAGTTAAACTAGACCTTCAACGTTTCAACGCTTACATTCTATACTAGATTCGTTCTACAAGAATATTGTGTTGTACATGACGCAATTCTGGGTATGTATCCAATATCTGTATCCCTCCGTCTATGAGCTAAACTCAAACCAGTATTCGTTTTTCAACAACTTCTCAGGCCAAATTGCCTACGAGTCATGGACATTATCCATGTACAACGTTGTTTTCACTGTCCTCCCTCCACTTGTTATCGGAATTTTCGACCAGTTTGTATCAGCAAGAATATTGGACCGATACCCGCAACTTTATATCCTTGGCCAGAGAAATGAGTTTTTCACGAAGACGGCATTTTGGCTTTGGGTTGCAAATGCTCTATATCATAGCCTTGTGAGATATCTATTCATCTTCTAATTGATTGGGGCTTCTTTGACTCCGACCCCAGATTTTATATGGTTTCTCTGTGATCTTGTTTTGGGGAGACCTCAAGCTGTCCGATGGTTTTGACAGTGGCCATTGGTTCTGGGGGACGACTCTGTACCTCGCTGTACTCCTCACTGTGCTGGGAAAGGCTGCGCTGATCTCTGAGTAAGTTGTTGCACTTGAACCCTGGTAAACGTTCCCACTGACCTTCCCCTCAAGTTTATGGACGAAGTACACGGTTATTGGTATGTTCACCTTGAGGAAAGTAACCTCGTACACTTTCTCACCCTTGATTTAGCTATCCCTGGGTCGTTCATTTTCACCATGTGTTTTCTACCCCTCTATGCGGTTGTCGCTCCTGCTATTGGCTTTTCGACGGAGTATTCTGGTATCGTTCATCGGCTGTGGACGAATAGTGTCTTTTATTTTGTTCTCATGTTCATCCCGATCTTCTGCCTCGTGCGGGACTTTGTCTGGAAATAGTTCGTGTCTTTGTGGTGAGTAGTGGCTTAAGCTGACCCTTGTCCGCAGCTATCGCAGAACGTACATGCCGTCATCGTATCACATCGCACAGGAACTCCAAAAGTACAACATCCCCGATTACCGGCCGAGGCAAGAACAGTATGTATAAACTGGATGTTCCCACAAATTCCGGTTCTCACCCATCTTGCAGGTTTCAAAAGGCAATCAAGAAAGTCCGTGCAACGCAGCGCATGCGGCGGAATCGTGGATTTGCTTTCAGCCAGACGGAGAGTGCAGGAAAACAGGAGCAGGCCAAGATCATTCGAGCGTACGATACATCGAATGCAAGGCCGTCTGGTTACTAGACTAGAGACCAGGACCGTGTATTAACTGAGAACATCTTACTTTCCTATTATGGTCGGTGGGTGACAGGACGTACGAAATGACGAGTGGTGGCTTGCAACGAGATGACGATGGTGATGGGCCATGGCAACCTCAGATATTTTTCGACGTCGAGGTGGCGTAAGTATGGCCTCGCATGGCCGGTGGGTGCCAAGAGATTTCAGTTGAGCCAGCCTCATCTAGCCTCATGTTTCCTTCAAAACTTCTTCACTCAATTATACCCAATCATTTGCCCTCAAGAGTCAAAAATGCTTGTCCAGGATATCAGTTCCAGCTCCGATGACCAAATGGGGCCAGTATTGATGCAATGAGCGGAGGCACAATAGGTTGCATAACTCGGAACTGAGTAGGGCTGCTCTACTTACTGCGCTATTGGAACAATGTCAAAATAGCTGGTAATAAGGTGGGTTCAATGGGGAATGGGCTTGGCCTTCCCGTGCCGGCAGCAGTTGCCGGGACGACAACAATCAGTGATACAAAGTTGATACAAGGACGCGATGACCCTCGCTGGTCCCACAGGGCCACAGGCTTCACAAATATATACCTACATAGTTCAATTTACTGTTGCTGCGCATCCCCAGCTTCCCCGTTGTCAACGTCGTTCCCGAGACTGGGTCTCTTATTTCTTTCTTCTTTTTTCTTTTACTTCTTTTTCACCCTTTGAACTCATCCTTGGCCGGATCATTCACGTTGCATCTCGCGTCAGGAACGCTGCTCTGATATTCATCTCTTCTAATCACCACCCACCATGTCTCTCAAGGCAGAGCTCGAAACTTGGGCAGCAGCCCTAAAGGCATACGACGAGGAGGACTTTGAAAAGTCCCTGGATCTCTTCTCTGTGAGTCTTGTTGTCCTATTTGTCGCCTGCTCAACTCACCTTCCATCAAAGCGTATTGCGGATTCCTCCAAGATTCTCACCAATATTGGCCTGATTTATGCGACTCTTGGAGAGCACGAAGCCGCCGTTCAGCGCTTCATTGAAGCCACAAACTTCGATCAATATTTGGCTGTCGCGTGAGTCTCCATAGATTCGGCGCTGGTAGCGAGTCAGGTCTCTTACATTTAGAGTTGACAACCTCCGACATTCCGCCTATCTTTATCCATCCAGTTTCTAATCTTTCCTGTAGATATTTCCAATGCGGAGTGTCCAACTTTCTCCTTGCGCGCTACGAGCTGGCGTACAAGGATTTTGAGGAAGCCTTGCTGTATCTTCGTGGGAATCAGGCCATGTATGTCGTATTCATGGTTGAACCATATTTGCCTTACTCAAGTATACCCGCCCACAGAAACTATGAACAACTTGGGCTCAAATTCAGATTATTTTCTGCCGAGGTCTTATTCAATAAAGGCCTAGCCCAAATCTACATGGGCCGCGCACAAGAAGGTTTGGCGGACATGGAAGAGGCGAGACGGGAGAAAGCGACTGATGAACATAATGTTATTGACGATGCAATTCAAGAACGTGGCGAAGGATACACTGTCTTCAGTATTGTACGTCCAGTCGAATGCATGAAACCCTTTTTGTTAACTCCCTCATTAGCCAGTTGGGGTGCTTTATCGTCCCTCCGAAAAGAAACTTAAGAATTCGATGCAAAAAGATTATATGGGAAAGGCTGTAAATTATCCTACGCCCGTTTATAAAGTGTGTTCTCTTACCATGTCTCTTCAGAAACTCGTCGCAGCAAGTGACCCCAACGACATTTTCACCACTTTCACGGGTTCAACACGATTGAAGCAAGGAATTTCGCCTTCGGGAGTCTTTATCGATCGCCCCGACATAGAGAGCGCCGTGATCCCTTCTGTGACGCGCAGTGCTTCGGTGCCATCTAGCACTGCTCCATCGAGTAAGTCAAAGATAATTGACGATTATAGCGCCGTTCTCAATTTTTTTTGTAGGGCAACCCGCCGACGGAGTAAGGTTGGCTGGAGTTGAGCGGTCCAGGACGGCTATGAATCCGCCGCAGAGTGCAAGGTTAGCCTCCAATAAGGGACCACCTCCCCGGCCACCAATGTCAGCAGGCGCTTCGATTGGAAGGAGTAATACCAATATTACTCCAAGCCGCCCTTCTCCCAATGCGACCATTGGCGGACCGGTACGAGGTTTGAGCGTCCGACGCCCTGGAAACGCGTCTCCGGGTAATTCTTCTCCCCCGAGGGCCCCTCCAAAAGGTAGGTTGCCATCGTTTATCTTGTTGCGCCCGATGACACATAAACGGTCCTCTAGATGACGCTCGATTGACTGAGTTTTACGACGATTATCTCGATTCTTATGGAGGGGACGCACCTATCCCGCCAATTGCACAGCCTGGACCTGACCGTATAGCTGCATGGGCCCGCACAAATGCAAATCCTAATTATCCTCTCGTCCGCAGTGGCTCCCGTAGTGCGCCTACCAGCCAATATACACCAAGTTCCTATGGGGGCGGTGGGTCATTGCGGCGCAAAGTTACGAAGAGAAATAATCCCCGGGCGCCAAGCAGAGTACAAAGTACATATGAAGAGGAGGAAGAAGGATACGTCAGCGGAGAATATGAAGACGGGCCATTTGAACTGACGCTGATCCGTGTCAAGGTTTATATTGTTGACGTTCTGTTACCGCGTAAATTTTGATCTTCTATTTACAGCTCCATTATCAGGATGACACAAGAGGCATGACGCTTACTCCCGACACCCCCTTCGCCGACTTCATGGATAAAGTCACGGCGAAATTTGGCAAGCAGATAAACGGGCTTGGCCTCAAATTCAAGGACGAAGACGGCGGAAAGGTTACCTTGCGAGATGAGTCCGATTACGAACTCGCGATTGAAACAGCTCGCGAAAGCGCGAAGGGGAAGCCTGAGGGTAGATTGGAACTGTGGTGTATGGATCTCTAGATTTTTGGGAATTGGATGGAAAGATACATACATTTTGGATAATTTGTACCTTTACTGTGTACTGCTACAGTTATGACTAAGCAAAGTTTTTCGATTCGTTTTCCTTGACGCACTGTTTCCTAATTGAAATGGGTCTCGGAGGCAGGAAAATCAAGCAGCGGATTCCTGATGACCCCAGGAATCTGTCGTGGGCAGACGGTATGATCTCGTCGTCTCCTTTTCTACCCTTTACTAATATCACACAGACGCTGCTAGGTTTGGCTCCAACTACCTCTCAAAGTTTGGCTGGGATGCCTCTCAAGGGTTAGGCGTGGATGGCGAGGGAAGAACATCCCACATCAAAGTCTCTCACAAACTCGATATGCTCGGTATTGGCGCAGCGCACCAGAAAGACCCAAATGGGATCGCTTGGAAGCAAAACAAGGATTTTGAAAATTTGCTCAAACGGCTCAATGAGAATGCAACGGAAATTGTGGACGGCAAGGAGGAGCAGGATGTGGTGAAGGAGGAGACGCCAAAAAAGAAGCGGAAACAAAAAGGGGACGAGGAGAAGGACACGAAGAAGAAACGACGGAAAACTGAAGACAGCAGCCCGTCGGCTGATGAGGTCGTCCCGGATTCATTACCTGCCGATCCTGCGCCCGTGAGGGTTGCTCCTCGATATAGAGCGTATGCGTCCTCTCCGTTCTATTGTATTGTTTCCCTGGCTAATACTACCCTTCCAGGCATCGCGCGAGAGCTATCGCTGCCAAATCTATCACCTCCAAATCAGCTGCTGCCATCTCAGAAATATTAGGTATCGCACCCTCCTCTGGGCTCTCTGTTACCACCACCCAAACAACTGGGAAATTAACGTCGCTGACGGACGATGCAACAATCGAAAAGTTGACCACTTCCACCAAAAGCGTCGCGGATTATTTCAAAGAGAAGCTTCTCGTACGGGCAACCCAATCTGAATCAACCACGCCAATATCCGAGCAGGACGCGTATGATCTTCCCAGAAGCGGCCTGGGGTCCGGCCGTGCGCGTTTTGAGATTCAAGAAGACGATTCCGAGATGGGGGCACGCCGTGTCGGGTTATCAAAGTTTTCCTCACTCATGTCATCCCAATTCCTTGCTGCTACTTCAACCCTTTCTACACCTCCGGAGAAAACTCAAAGTGAAGACGTTGCTACGACCCAGCTGGACATGGTGGAGGAAGAGCAGACGAGTGAAGAAAAGAGAAAGAAAAAGAAAGGGGATAAAGATGAGAAAAAAGAAAAGAAATCGAAGGATAAAGTCACTAGAACGGAAGTCAAGGATCCAGATACCCTCCAGACTGCTTCATTAGACGATGTGGATAGAAAGGCGAGGAAAGCGCAACGAAAGGCGGAGAAGAAGGCAAGAAAAGCTGCCGAAAACAATCTTCATTAGCTTGAATACATATATATACCGGACTGTCTTTCCGAAACCGCGTCCGAACAGCTTGATATTGAATTAGAGTTCGTTTGAGATGGCATCATCTACAATAGTCCCGTTCTCTGCTAGAATGTCCTCCTGATCTCCCGTGAACTGATCAAGGGCAAGCAGTACCTCGGGTATAACGTCTTTATCGACATGCTTGCCCCAGAGAATGTCCAAGTGTTCGTAACTATGAAGCCTTCTGGCCAGAGTATGTTCCGGCAGTTGAGCTAGCATCGTATCAATATCCACCAAGCTATCCGAATCACCATAGAGCAGCACGATTGGAGTGACGATATTACGTGTGGGGAAGCGTGCCGGTCGATAAGAGCTGACGGAAGTTCGGGCGACGGGGGAGAGGACGTCGTCGTCGTACATCTGGAACGCCCCATTTCGCATTATTTGGAACCAATGCACAACCGACTTGACCGACGCGAAAGAGTACAAGTGGGCGTATGCGGCGATCTTCTGCTGCGTCGAGATATTACGGCTGTGCCAGTTGAATAACCAGACCAACGATCTGTCGATAACTTGGGCGAATATAGGTGGGTAGAGTATGGATTGCCACATTGTGGCAGAGGATAGAATTGATTTGCGGCCAAAGAAAAGAAATAATAAAGTTGGCCTGTGGGCAGACTATTGAGATATTTATTCCGGATGAATGTAGTGAGCAGACATACGATGATTTCATAAGACCATCGACAATGGGTGCTGCCAACCCGGCGGGGCTCATAGCAGGTGCTAGAGCGATAAAAACATTGACTTTCTCATTAAGCTGAGGATGTATGCTAAGGGCTGCAAAAGCCTGAGCAGTGCCCTGACTGAAACCGATATAGCTTAATTTTTCGGCTTTCGTGACTTGAAGAATATAGGTGATTGAGTCTGGAATATCATGCCAAGCAAAGTCGTCAATGCTGGGTACATAACTCTGTCTCAGCGTTGTTGAAATTCAAAAGTCATGCGGAAATCGAACCTGAAATCCCAAAACTTTGACGACCTGGGACTGTGGTGGATAGATTTCTTGGAGTACTTGTTTCCTCTGTCGTCGATATCATTGGTGAGCAGCAAACATGGATTGAGATAGAAAGCACGCTACCGGTTGTTCCCAAGCCATACATCATATCCTCGCTCCACCAAAGCAAAGGCCAAGGAGCGTTTAGGATCCGTCAAACAGACCCATATCTCACTGTTCATGAGAAGACCATGATGAAGATAGACGACGGGCTTCCCGGTGCTCGTCCCTGGGTTGGTTCTCCTTTCACCCATCTTGGAGGGGAGCCGATGGAGTCCCAAAAGGTAGCCATCCTTGGTCAGGACGACATGTTCCTCATGGGTGTACCCATACAAACTACAGAGTTCGCCAAAGTCTCTTGCATTGAGAACACGGTCGCAGGCCTTCTTCTCGTCGGTCTTTTCCCGTTTGTTGCCGCGGATGTGGTGGAAGAGGGCGCGGGATCGTCGATAGAACCAATTAATTACCGGCTTTGGCAATAAGAGAACGATGACGAGACGTAAAAGAGACTCGAAGGCCAGAAAAGTAAAACCTAGAACGAGGGCGGTATAATCACTCGAAGAAAGTCGACCAATCAATGGAACGCGGGGCATAGGAGCAAGACAAAAATAGTAGTCAAGGTGCTACCAGGGCTCGAACCTGGGTTTCGGGAATCTCTACCGGAGTTATTTTTTCAGATCAAAATCCCGAGTGATAACCACTACACTATAGCACCCGTAGCAACTACTTTTCTCTATTGCCTCTGACTTCTAACCCAGCTTTCTACACTCCCTTTCATAGCTTCAATCCCGTGCGTACCCCGTAAATGACGTCTGAAATCATACGCCCGGCTGAATACATATCCACAGTTCGACGTCGTTGACAAGGTCTTGTCCAACGCTTCATACACCAGGTCGTCCAAATCTGGGTACGGGCATCGCAATCCTCTAGCAGTTGCAAGAATCGCCTTCGCGTGATTTTCGTATGCCACACCAGTAATGACGTCAATGCCCAAAGCCGTTGAGCCACTAGGCTTGGGAGCTTCTTCTTCTTCTTCCGAAGAAGCAGCCTCTGATGACGACGAAGGGTGCGCTTTCGAAAGGTGACGTTGAAGTAGATGTTTATATCCAAATGCTTGCCCGCAATCAGCTTCAGGGCATATGTAATCCCGCTTGCCGAGATGCTTCACATTGGTGTGGGTGACCAACGCTTTTTTCTGTACTGTGCATTAGCAAGAGCGAATGTGGAAGGTGGTGAACCCACAGATTTAAAATCTTTTCCACAACCATCCACATCGCACTTCCAGTCTCTTCCCAATTCGCCGCCTCTTCTTTTCTTTTTCGCAGGCAATTCAGTATCCTCATCGTCCTGTTCGGAATCGGCTGCTACATTATCTAGTTCCGCCTCGAGATCGCGCTGTTCGTGCAGCTTCTGGTGGGCCCGAAGACCTTTTTGCGTTGTAAATACCCGGCCGTTGCATGAAGGGTGGGTGCAACTGGGAGGGTGGGAGGACCGAATGTGGTGCTGGAGCGCCGTCCAAGTTTGGAAAAAAACCGGTGCGTCCCCATGTTGTGCAAGGCAGTTCAAATGAGCGCAAGTGTAACGATTTTCTGAATGATAGATATAAGAGTGCATGCGAAGGGATGTAGTAGACTGCCAACCATCATGAGTTCTCTGGTGTGTTCGTAGGTGTTGATTTGTGTCGAAAGATCTTGCGCATCCAGTATGATCACATTGATAGGGCTTTGTTCCAGGTGGTGCGTGTACGGAACATTCGTGGGCACGCAGTTGATGGTGTTTAGGAAATGTTTCATCGCATCCTTCAGCAGAACACTATCGCCGTATTTGATGAGAATGAAGTAGAGATGTCAACAGATATTGCTCACCGAGAATGGTTTCACTCCATTGTGCCAGTTTTTATGGACGTTGAGGTGCTGAGAGGTCCAGAAACGCTTCCCGCATTGAGTTTTATCGCACAAAAACGGCTTCGCAGAATCAGGTAGATGCGTGCGTGCATGAGCGTGTAGATGAGTTTCTCTAAGATAAGATTTTTGACAAGTTTCGCATACGAACGGCCTCTGAAAAAATAGTTAGAGGGTATAAGAAATATTCGGAAAAGGGCGACATACATCGCCTGTGTGGGTTCGTTCATGTTCAATCAGGCGGGACGGTTTAGTGTAGGCCTTGTCACAAGAATCGTAAGTGCATTTGTAGCGCCTCTTGGTAGATGGAACGAGGCGCCCGTTGATAAGAATGGGAGGCGCAGAAAATGTAGCTGGGGATTGGTATGAGTCGTCCGACTCTGACAGGATGCGCGTTGGCTCAGGACTGGAAGCAAGATGTAAAACCAAAGCTGCCTTGCTACTGGACGCCTTGCGCTTCCCGAGAACGGTCTTGGATTGGATCACTGTCGTGCTAGAAGCCATTCAACGCAAAATGTCAATGAACGTGGTCACCGTCTGGTAAAAACTTAAATTAAAATAGCAGGCATATATGTACACGTGATGGCCATAGCTTCAAAACATGGACACACGCGTTTTTGCAATTTGCATCCAACTGTTATTCAACTAGGGCGTTACTGGACCCATGACTATTTAACGAAGAATTCACTCGACCCGGGCCACAACATTTGTGATCAATGTGTAGATGTCAGCCACCCTCAACACTTCAAACGTACACCAATCGAGGTCAGCCTCTGTACCCTTTATGTTGAGTCGTAATCAGCATTCTTACTGCTCCGACGATGGCCCTACGACTTCAAACACTTCGCCTTATCATCTCTTGTATGTCCCTAGAAACCTAACATCGCATTGATTGCTGAATCCTGTTTCGTCTTGTAGGCTTCATCGTCTTCCTGTCCGCCACCTCTCTGTTTTTATTCGTGTTTCTATCACCAGAAGCATCGCAGCGGGGTATTGTTGGGTTTTTGATATCATTTTACTCAGTGAATTTGGCCAGATGTTTTTGGTCGTAAGTTTATCTTCCGTCCATTTATGACCCATTGGCATTTTTGCTTGTTTTCACAGGATCACTCGAAAGCCATTGTTCAAATATCCGCAGTCCGTTGGCTCTGAAGTGGTCAGCCTTTTCATCCTTCTTCCTTTTCAGCTAAGTGAGTACATTTTTACTGCGAAATTAAAACGTTCTTGCGAGGTCCGGCAGTTGTCTCCCTCATCGTTCCGATAATTTCATTCACCAAAGTCGAAGTTCACACCGAAATAATAATTTTCAAAGTATGTGTTTTCCTTGGTACCTCTATCCGTACGTTCTCTCCGCAACGGTTTGCGTCTCTTCCGCTGATCCCTGAGCAGATATGATATACACCGCCACCCTCATAATCTTTGTTATATTGACTCTTGCTACATACGACAGAGACGTCTGGGCTCGTGACATAGACTCTTCTCCTTCACCCTTCTCTATCCCCATTCTTTTCGCATGTCTGTTTCCTCTACTTTCCACTCGGTTCTCTGCTACTCGGCCTCTCATACAGCAAGAATGCAGCCAATCGACGTCCTCGTTTTGCCTCCCTCACTGCAACTGTTCGAACAAGACGGTCGGATCTCCTCCCGCGATCCACGTTCGCTCTTCGGGTGCTGGGAACGACGCGACGGATAATAGCGGAAGTCTGGGGCCCTCTTCTCTTGTCAGGATACCTAATGCGGCAGAAAGGAGGACGTCTATAATTGTTAGTTTTGATGTTGTTTGAGTAGATGTGGCTCTACGCGTGAAAGACGCGTGCCCCAATCTAAATGTCACTTGACGCGAAACGTCACGCGTGACGGATTTGAGCGTGACCCTTTGTTCAATCTCTACGTGTCTAAGTCTACTGCCAGCTGGCGAATCTACGGCAGGTGGCATCGTGCGACGTTTTCTTCGACGCGCGCAATGTCCTACACGAAGAAAATCTCCCTTCGCATCCTCTACACTATCAACAATTCGCCTCAGTACATACTTGCTCGATCCCAGGGACCTGTTCCGGTCTCCCCGGTTTTCCATTCACCAGACACAAGCGACTCGAATACTCTTTACGCCACGGTTAATCTCAAGACTTGTCTTGAAACCATCGCTCGGTCTAGTCCAGAGCTTGCTCAAGACACGTCTCGAGATTTTTCGGTTTATGTCCTCGACCCTCTGGAGTCCAATTCTGCGCCAGCTCCCGTGCACATATCCAACACGACGAATGGCGAAATTACCACTAACACAAGCCGAAAAGCTGCAGAGCAACCCAGAGGAGTGGCTGTTGGGTTTGGTTTGATGTCCTTAGCGCTGCAGTCGCCAGAGGGAGACATAACATCGGTGGTAGGGACGTTAGTGAAGCAAGGTTCGCCTCTAGAGGCTCTTGAAGTGATATTTGCCCTCCGTGAGGTTTGTATTCGTCATTTTTAGTTGTTGTCGGGCTGATGACCTTGGTCTTTTAGTTTTCCGGAGTAAAAAACCCAACATGGGGGGCCTTAGCTGCTCATATTCCTAAATCTAACCATCCTATATCTTCTTTCGGGTCTTCGACCAGCGTAGGCTCAATAATTTTTCTACCTGAACAATTGAACTCAAGAAATTATAGCATTCCAACACAACCGTGACCTCCATAACGTCTTCACACATGGCCTCATCATCGTACCAGACGACGCTTCACATTCCCTCGTCTTCATCAACGATACTCCCGCCACCGGGAGCCACAGAGACATCTTCGAACTCTGTTTCAACGCTAGCTTCAATACACTTACGAACTGCGACTGCGAAAGCGAAAATAAAGCGAAAGAAAACTGTGACCTCAAAGCCTTCAACAATACCTTTCACTGAATCCGATAAACTGTTTTACACTGCGGAAACGTACATCGGGGGCCCAAAAAAGAAAGGAAGACCCAAATCGACACACAAAAGTTGGGCTCCAACCGATGGGACCTCAGTTGCATCCTGTTCCGGCTCTGACCATCATGAAGACGTAATTGTGATTGACGTCTCCGACAACAGCAATGACAATGCCACAAGCGTACCTGGCGGCGATGATGTTCGGCCATCCAGTATTTCTCAGCGACATTCGGACCAATCTGGAAGTTCTTCGAAACCCTCAATATCACAATCAAAGCCGAAACCGAAGAAAAAACGGTCGGCTCCTGACCCATCGATTCCTCCATTCTCAACGGCACCACTTATCAGACGCCCCCAAGAACCTCCTATATTTCCTACCCCTTCCCAACCCAAAGCTGAGCCGAAAGCTGAAACGCAAAAGGACATAACGCTGCTTGACGTCCTTGCATTACTCTCCGCCACATCACCCGCGGATCCCGGGTCACAGAATGCAGCGATACTAGCAGCTCTCAACTCCATTGACTCATCTCGTAAACTTAATGATCAGCATATAGAGGAACCTAACCCTGCACTGATATCTGCTCTCAAACAACTATTATCAATTTGTTCCAAACCCTTGTCGGGCAGTGAAGAGTCCCCGAGCCAGTTGAGCAATGATCAAACTCCACAGGCAATCAGCTCACAAGAGGATGAGATCGTCGTCTTGGATAAAGAGAATGTCAACCCGAGCGTGTTCCGAAGACGAGCACAACGTGATTACGAGGAGGCGAAGCTGCGTGGATCGCCTCCCCCGGCGGGTCCCAGCTTAGGGACCCCTTTTGCTACGGCTGGCCAAGTTGAGCGGCAAGCGCAAGGTCCGCGCTTGAGCAGCCGGTCTAATGAAAACTCCCCAAGCAAACCAGCTCCAACTCCGTCAGCTATATCAGGTGGCGCACCTGAACTTGGGAGAAAGCGAACATTGAGTGACTTTTTGGACGGGGAAGATTCTCGTCGCAACCGAAGCAAAGCAAGAGAACGAGAGCGGGCAGAGAGGAGGGATGCTCACCGCCATGCGAAGTCACACCGCCAACAGACTTCCACCAACAACAGCTCAAGGCATTACTCAAGATTGGTTGAGCAGCCGCGCCCAGAACAGTCCTCAACTTCTTACTATAGAACTGGAGTAGAGCCTTGGACGTCTCCTCCGAGACCCCGGCTTGTCGACATGTCGGATTCATGGGAAAGTGAAGTAGAAACCGCACAACCACGCCCATTAGCCTCTCCAAAATCTCATAGAATATCAGCATCCTCACCTGTGAGGTCCAACTCTGTCCACCTCCAAGCTCGGAAAAAATACGTAGTTCCAGCGTGGGCCAGAACAAGTACAGCCACGCAGCCCAGGCTTTCAGAGGAGGCACAACGCGCCATGCAGAGGGCTGAGCAGGAAAAGAAGGAGAAATTGGAAGCAAGGAAAAAAGCTGCCAGTTTGAATGCAAGACAGAGAACAAAAGCTGCAGCGTCGAAGACAAATACCAAATTCTGCGCTGCTCCAGCTTCTAAGGAATCCCCCTCACGCGTAGAGCCTGTAACCGTCGCCCCAACGAGCAGCTACCCCTTAGTCGCTGCGGCCGGTATATTGCCCCTATACTCATCTTTCTCGTCTAAACACTGCCGAGCTTCTTCTCCACCACCCGATCCCCCGCCTTTCCCGAGGACGCCAACACGAGAAGGGCGAACAAACCGCGTCACTTCTGGTGGATTAGCCGATTCCCTCTTCACGCCTATATCGAGAAGTGAAAGCCTGTTTGGTAGTGCCCGGACACCATTATTCTCGCCGAAAATAGTTTTTGGAATTTGCTCGTCGCCGCTAAGTAACCGAAAGGCGGTGAAAAGGTCGCCGAGTCGGCCTCCACTAAAGAAACAACATCTCGCAACTGCAAACGCCGAACAGGTCCTCCAAGGATCTAAGTTTCTTGGCAAAGACAACGAGGATGAAATTGTCTTGAGCTGGGGATTGGAGGGCGCTTTTGAGGAACTTCAGTGTCCACCAAATTCCCAGTCACTTACCAGCAGTGACGTCGACGTGGAGGAGGCAGTAACTCCTGCGAATGAATACGTCAGCGAGAAAAAAGATCCTGATACTGAAGACGCTGATGATTCTGATAATGTTGGTGTTCGCCAACATTGGGAAGGCCTTCCTCCGTCTTCTCCCCCACCGCCAACTAGCCCTGCTTTGATGCCCCAAGATCCAGAAGATGAGGAAATGGGGGATCTGGAACTTCCATTCCCAACGTCAGACATTGACGCTGACGGTAGCAGATCCGAGTTTGCAGGCCTCAGCGAGGACACTCCTGCCTTTTCCGAAGAAGAATTCGCTGCTTGTCTCGCCAACGGCGATTTTTCTGCCTTTTTCTCCGACGACCAAGATTTGGGAAAAGACATTTCCTCTGACGTGGATGTCTTTGACCAGTTCACGAATTTAAATGCTCCGTCAGACCAATCTGAAGGAAAACAAGCCCCAATGG
The DNA here is from genome assembly GCF_000143565.1 of Laccaria bicolor S238N-H82. Classification (NCBI taxonomy): domain Eukaryota; kingdom Fungi; phylum Basidiomycota; class Agaricomycetes; order Agaricales; family Hydnangiaceae; genus Laccaria; species Laccaria bicolor. The sequence goes on from NW_001889876.1 coordinate 1,103,451, forward strand.
TGAATATGGACCTTGAAGAAATGGATTTCACGGAATTTTGGAAGACCTTCAAGCCATTGGTCGAGGAGAACGTTGGTATGGATTTTAGCTCCGAGGTCGGAGACTTGAGGGGGATGAAGACTTTGGATCATGCTAAACTGGCGGACGATATGCAGGCCTTGTTGAGTGGGTGCCTAATGTAACATCGTCTCCTTTTTCGGTTGCCCCATGTCATTACTGCACTTTAGGAAATGTTATGTTCGATAAGATTAGATCTGACAGTAACCTTATCGGGACACGCCAAAATTTTGATCCTTATCCAAACCTTTCACTGCGAACCAAAAAATGGTCGAAGGTGTTCACCACCATCGTCCAACGCTAAAGCAGGTTTGTAGATAATCGATTCAAATGTTAAATCACTAAGTTCTCTTTTTTTTCAGCAAAACAAACCATTCAAATCTAAGCATGCATCTAAAGGATCTCTCAAGGACGCAGCAAAAGGTGCAACTTTCGGCCTTTGGATCTTATTCTCAGTTGTACGACAGTGACTGACGATCGTATTTACAGGTCGTATAGCTCGGGAGTTATTGAAATCTTCTCCAACTTCCAACGCAGCCGCGCAAGCTCGCTCGAATCGCCGCAATCATGCAAAACAGTCGCAGATCAAGAAACGAAATTCTCTCATCTCATCGACGCGTATTTTTAACGGCGTCGACGGAGCGCCACGCATTGTGGCAGTTATTCCACTCACGGAGGATGTTAGTACACGTAACGTTATAGCTGCTCTGGCGGAATCATTGGAGCTATCGGCGGAAGACTGCCCAGAAGATGGCATTTGGAAAATGAGGTGAGTCCGACTTTGTCTCATCAGTAATAGGATTCTCAAATACGATGAAAGGGCGGATCGATTCAAAACAACGCTACAATTTCGAAACATCGCCCACAGAAATTTTTATGCTGCTCTTGATGCGTGCAAAGTCGCTGACTACGTCGTATTCGCACTCTCCAGCACAGTCGAAGTCGATGGCTGGGGTGATACCCTGTTGCGCACCCTCCAGGCGCAAGGCCTGCCAGACGTTGTCACCGTCGTCTCACCTGATGCAGCAATGGATCCTAAAGCTCGATCTGGCATATTAAAGTCACTGTTGTCCTTCATTCAATATTTCATTCCGAGTCAATCACGAGTATTCGACCTACACGCAGCTTCCGACCGATTGAACGCCCTGAGGTCCTTATCTGAAGGCAAACCTGGGGACGTACGGTGGAGGGACGGACGAACGTGGATGTTGGGCGAATCTACGGAATGGGAAGAAGGAAGTTTGCGGGTAACTGGTGTTGTTCGAGGGACATCGCTTTCAGCCAATCGTCTTGTTCACATACCCAATTTCGGTGACTACCAAATTGAAAAGGTACTATGAAGTTTGTCTCTTCAATTTCGATTATTGATTGGGTAGTCCAGATCATGTCCTGCCCCATTGCTCGACCATTGAGAGCAACGACAGCACAGGGCATGGATGTAGAACCTACAATTCTTGCCGAACCCGATTCATCATCAGCAGACTCATTGGTTTCAAGCAATGAACCGGATGACCTCGCTAACGAACAAACGTGGCCGACGGAGGAAGAGATGAACGAAGACCCCGACTCCATCCAACCAAGTATCCCTGACGCGGAGAACGGTACGACACCTAAAGCTGTCCGGCGGATACCGAAAGGGATGAGTGAATACCAGGCTGCATGGATCATCGACGAGACAGACGAAGACGACGTAGAGGAAGATGCGGAAGGGGGGGAAGTTGACGGCGAAGGTGAGATGGATGAAGATTTTGAAAAGGAAGAAATGGTGGACATGCCTATGGACGAAGAAATGGATATTGATAGCCGAAAAAGTGTTGTTTTCCAGGATCTCGATAATGAAGAGGAAGAAAAACAGTGAGTGTCAGTTTGGCTTCCAAACGGTTTTTTCTTTCTTATTACAATCAGGTTGAAGAGATGGCGGAATCGCAAAAGGGAAGAAGAAGACGATTTGGCGTTCCCAGACGAGCTAGATACCCCCAAAGACATCCCTGCGAAAGTGCGATTCCAACGATTCCGTGGCATGCGATCTTTCCGCACGAGTCCATGGGATCCATATGAAAATCTTCCTCGGGATTATGCTCGCATATTCCAGTTTGAGGATTTTAAACGAACTGAGCGTGGCGTTCGAAGAAGAGCAGAACAAGAGCTCGGGGTTGTAGAGGTGCTTTTTATTTTTGCTAATGATGGGTTATTTTGACCTTGTTTTCATAGCCTGGCGTCCGAGTGACGCTTTACCTAAAAGATGTCCCTCAAGCAGCGGCCAGCGTATCCTCGATCGCTCTTTTCTCTTTGTTCCAGCATGAACATAAAATCACTGTGCTTAACATGACGGTTCAAAGAAACACTGAATATGATGGCTCTGTCCGATCCAAGGTAAGCTCAATACACGGGTTATACACCTCAATCTCTGAAGGTTTAATTGATCCATCAATAGGACCCACTTATTTTATGTGTGGGCCCTCGTCGACTCGCCGTGAACCCCGTCTACAGCCAACATACTCGTGGTGGGGGAAAAGGCGCTAACAATGTTCATAAATTCGAAAGATATCTGCGGCATGGCACCACTAATGTGGCTACTACATATGGTCCTGTTGTCTATGGTCGACAGCCCTGTGTTCTTCTGAGGGAAAGATCTGATCAACAAGGTATGCGCGCTCCACTAAGGGTTCTCCAATTCTGACAATTTTACCTGTCCATTCAGCTCCACACCTTGTGGCTATGGGCTCCTTCCTCAATCCTGACACCACGCGCGTTATCGCAAAGAGGACAATTTTAACTGGTCACCCCTTCAAAGTCCACAAAAAGACCGCGACGGTCCGATATATGTTCTTCAATTCCGGTGACCGTTCAGCTTCTTCTCCGACTCCATCTTTTTCTAACTTTAATCTCCAAAAACAGACGACGTCCAATACTTCAAGCCAATCCAACTCCATACCAAACACGGGCGAACTGGTCATATCCGTGAATCTCTTGGTACCCACGGATATTTCAAAGCCCACTTCGACGGCCCCATCAATCAGATGGATACGGTGTGTATGTCATTGTACAAACGCGTCTTTCCCAAGTGGGCTAGTCTGTGGGTTGCGGGGCAGTCTAGAACCCAATCCCTACCTTCGGAAATTATGGAGGAGTAGATCTCAGGAATATGTCCGGAGATATGTTGCCCTCCGAAATCATTATTCTTCATGGTTGTCTCCAAATCCCCTTTCTTTTTCTCGTCGATCCTTGTCTCAGAATGCCCACGATTTCGAAGACAAGTCAGTAAAAAAAGTATCCCTTCTTTCGATAAATTGGCTAGCCAAAAGTCGTCTACAGTACTATTTTGCGCCAGCGCAACTTGGCAAAAACATTCTACATATTGATCCTTGTCCGATACAAGTATAGGTTCAACACGAATCTGCAGTTGGGGGAGCTTAGGTCGGATCTCAGCAAGTCGCATCCTCGCCATTCAATATTCAACTCTCATTATCGCTGCACGTTGCACGTGTGTTACTACGTCTTGACAGGGCGAGCCCCATCTGCTAAATTTCAACTTCAGTGGATGCCAGGTAGCCCACAAAAATAGACATGCCATGACTTGAGAGTTTCTCAGCACTGACGACGCGTTGATACGCAGCTGGGAGTTTTGCTATGTCTTCCTTTTTTCCTTCATCGAGCTGGGCGCGAGCAGTAGAGAATTGGCGGAGAGTGTAAGCAGCGAGCTCTTGTGAGTATCGAGTGCGAGTGCGTCTATCGAAATCTGGGTTGACGGTCATTTCTGGCGATTGTTGAGAGTAAAAATTTAGCGGAGGGGATGCTTTTTATACGTTGTGCGATTGTAATACTCCTGCAACTGGAGTCTCCGGCCCCGCGGGAAATATGACGTCGTGATCGAAGTGTCAAGACTGTGACCCGTGCCGGAGGAACGGCGGAGCGCAAGCGCCGTGCCGTACGCATGGGGTCTATCGCGTCAAGAAGGCCAAAGTCCACAAATGGGTATTAGAGAATTATATGGTACATACTGTATAATATCATCGTCGGACAATCCGGCGGCCCCAAGTCAGAATTCTGGAAAAGACGTTAGTGCCCCACGTCCACAATTCCTCGAGCAAACCATCCAGCCCTCCACGCTCATCCCATGAGGGTCTGTACTCTGGCTTCTCTGTCGCAATGAATCGTAACACGTCTTTCACCGTCACTAAGCCGGACAATACTCCGTGATCCTCAACTAAGATGACGCGCGGACTATGATCGTTGGTCAGCGAATGCTATTTCCGAGAGAGTCGCTCTGTACCCCAGTCGTTTGAATATTTGCATGACAATTTCCAAGGGTAGTTGTGGAGACACCGTCATGGGTGTCTGTAGATGATTGATTAATTGGGAGAAGTAGCTAAGAGATGTAAATACCTGATTGACCCACGGCCAAAATTGCAGCTCTCCCTCTGATGTTGGAGCGAAGAACCTTTCGGGAGTGTCCTCGAGGCCGTCATCAGCAAGGTCCAAGTCATGATCATATCCCTGCGGCGTAAATAAGCAAGGTGTGTGGGAAAATCTCCCTCTAGTCTTTCGTGCACGTTCTACCGAATAACTAGTGAACGATTTTTCTTGTGGAAAACAGAGAGGGACATACCGAGAACATAACGCAGCTCGCTCCTATCAATGTAGCCCACGAGAGTCAGCGAGCCATCCGCTGACACGATGGGGAAGCCCTTGACGTCGGTCGATGATAGCATCGACTCTATACATGTTGAGAAACTGATGTAATAATTGGGGAAAGCAAGACTCACCGACATCCTTGACACGCATGCCCGATTCTGACAAAGTTTGGAGATCTTTTCGCATAACAGCAGATACTAAGAACAATTTAGAACTGGTACTTCGGGAAAAATAATAATTTACACACCTGATACATTGTAAACATGGTCCTCTTTCTCCAAGAAAGGAAATCCATTAAACCTAATCATTTCGTCCGCAATCCCATTGGTCCCAAGGAAGTCGCCAACAGCTTTAGTAACCAGTAGAACGATCTGGGCAACGATGTGTCAGCGAGCGGCTGCACCATTCATCAAGTGGAGCCTACCATAGTTGGCAAGATGTATGTCAATGCACCAGTTAACTCGAACATAATAACCACAACAGTAACAGTGATTCTCATGACTCCACTACAGCACTGTGAGAAACGTCAGAATAATATAAATTGTGCGTACCTGAGAGCAGCTGCAGCTCCAAGGAAAGCATATGTTCCAGGCGTAATGCAGGGCACGTCCGGCGCACAGAATTTAAAGATACCAGAGTGTGGGTACGCACTAGAGCGACAGTGAGAATGATTCGTGAAAGAAGACGAGGAACACGGACGTATACATCGCTTTGACCATTATTCCGACCATTCTTCCAAAGGTGGCTCCAATGGCCATAGAAGGAACGAAGATTCCTGCCGGTACTTTACACCCATACGTGATGACGACTAATCCGATGCGGATGATAGTCGCAAGAAGCAATGAGTTGGATATCCGCCACTGAGCGTGAGTTCTGACCAAGATGTAATTAGCTTCAACAATCTAGGGCAGTTGGAAGGGCTTGGACTGACTGGCAGAGATTATAGATATTACCTCCACCCTCACACTCTCTGAATAAAATTGCCATACTGGAAGTCATATCAATCCTCAAGAAACGGTTGAAGTAACCAATCATTGCTGTGATAGTCGCAAGGGTGACTGCTTCCGCCACGCCGTGGTTTGCCAGGTGTTTCCGACGGAACGCAGCAACTTGAAGATTGAACTTCACCACGAATGCACCATAAAGTCCCTGCAAGAATCATCAATTGACAACATCAACCCAAAGCTTGCCTTACTTACGCCAAAAATGCCGAGGATGACGAAGAATATAATTTCAAAGAAATGCCAATCACGGTCATATGTGACTTGGAACAACACCAGTTTTCCAGTTCTGAAAGGGTTCATAGCCTGCATGATTCACTTTGAGGCGGTTCAGACAGGATGGGAACTGTAAAACTAACCGATAGGGTGAAGGTGGCTACGAGAGCACAAAAGACACTTCTCCACATCGTTTTGATGCTGAAAGTATGGCTCATTTCCTGCAACATTTGAAAATGCGTATACATAAAGGATTTAAAGATGTTGTAAATACCTCTATTGAAAATAGAACGCCGCCAATGGGAGAGCCGAACGCGACGGCCACACCTGCGGCACTTGCCGCTGTGATGATTTCGCGAGTCTTGCCTATCGAAAACAATAAGCAAGACATACAACGATGGGAACGACATTTACTTTGGCTACGTCTGAACTTGTCAAATGCGCCTGCAACTAATGATCCAACGCAGCAAGCAACATGAACGGAAGGTCCTTCCTTCCCAACAGACAATCCCGACGCGATGACTAAAGGCTACGTTTTTTTCAACGATGGAAGGTTGATGGGGAGGAAGAAAACAAGCCGCTTACAAGTGTAACGCTTTTAATGAAGAATGTTGCGAATCCCAGGTAACCTTGCATAACGAAGCCAGCCAAAATGCACTTGATTTCGGATATACCAGAACCAGCAGCATATTTCGCAAGAGAGCGCACAAGATGCGAAGCAATGAAAGCAAAGATAGCCTAAATGACAACCGAAAAAAGTGAATACGAAAGAGGGAACACAATGGCCAAAAAAAACTCACCGCGAACATGATAAATATAATCCACCTCGCCAACGTCACCGTGCTCCACGTATGCCACGTCTCACAACCGTCCACCTCATCCCCCTCCATCTCCCAACAACAGAATTGCTGGTTCAGCCACCAACCATCTGAACAGTATCCCATCTTGATGTCCGAGAACCATTCGCTGACGATGGAGATGATGGCAGCGTTTACTCCAATGCATACGCCTATAAGTTGCAAACATATAGCTCGGTTCTGCTATAGAATAACGTGGGTGACGTACCGACGAGACTCACTACGAACCAGGTTTGAGCAGCGTCTGCGGCGCCTCGGACGCGCGCCCACACCCATGGTATCGTCACCTCACCCCGAGGACCGCGCCTCGGTGCATAGTTGTTGCGGGCATTTCTTATGCGTTGACTTCGTTCCAATTTTGAGTCCTGTATCCAGTCTGGGGAGAGAACTTCAGTTGAATGACAGTTTGACGGAATTGTATGGCGCACCTATCGTCGTAAAATCTTCATAGCGGCTGTCAGTAAATAGGTTAGCTAACAGATGAAGAGTGTCAAGGTAGGATCATACCGTATCTGCTCAAGTTCTTCGTCGTCTAACTCTACAGGATCCATGGACAATTCATTGCTTCGGTCTTCAAACTGGTTCGCCATCCAGCTAAAGTTACATGTGTGAAATTGATCCGATTTGGTAAACCAGGAAATGCTTCCGACTCGCCGAATCTTTACATACTGTGCAAGGGTATACGTATGTATATATTCAAATATCGTAGCTCTATCCGTCCCAAGAAAGCCATCCTTCAAGAATATAGATCGTAAAAAGTCCAAAGGGAGGAGTTTAGAAGCTGGAATCTCCGGGGATACCAATCCGAGTTTCCATCTGCCTAAGCCAGGATTCAGCTCCAATTCCATCTGCTAAAGAAAAATCGACTGACCTGAGAGCTGCTTCTTTCGCCATGAGTTGTTGCCTCTTCTCGTTGATTTCTCTCTGCATTTTCAACTCGATCTCACGCAGCTAGACGGAGAATCAGATTGGGAGAGGTACAAAGCATGTGAATGACGGACCTTCTCCTCCTCGCGGCGTAATTGTTCCTCCTTGAGACGAACGCTTTGAGAGGCTAATTCCTCGGGAAGTATTTGTGATTCACTTGAAAAAAAGATTAACAAGGGGAGAGGAATTATGTGAGTTCAACTTTACCGCATATCCGAATGAACACTCCTCGACAGTTTTTCGGTACGATAAGTTTCATATAAGACATCCTCGGTCAAAGTTTTCAAGTCACCCAAATGAGACCTAATAATGGTTACTTAACGTACGAGCAAAGAAGAGTAAGCTTACCCAAGAATAGCGCCACGGAGTCTGACGAAATCAGAGTGGTGTGGGTTGTCAACTTCGACGATGCCCCATGGGTATATTCTAGCACGAACGGGCTCTCCGTCGATTTCTATCTCTTCCTCCGAGCCTACAATGGAAAAAGGTAACAAGGCCTGATGTTTTTGAAAGTTACTATTAACCGCCAAGGTAAAGGACTGAAGCTTACCCTCAACTCCATGTTGTCCTGGATAGTTTCCTCGTCGTCCTCCTCAACGTCATAAGGGAAATTGTAGATGGGGATCTCGTAATGGTCGATGTCCTCCATTATCTACAAAAATGTAAATCAGTGCCAACGATAGAAGTACGCGTTCGTACCCTCTTCTTAAATGCCTTCAATTCCTTCGGTGTCAAGGAATCAGCCTTGCCGATGACGGGAATAACGTTAACACGAGGCGAGAGCCGTCGCATCAACTCGATGTCCATTTCCCTCAAACTAGTTGCTCGGTTAGAGGCAAAATTAAATGTAGAAAATGAGGGGAGATCTTACGCGTGGCCTGTCGGAGGGATAAAATATAATAGAGCATGTACTCTATTATCCCTGAAGCGAGGGTTACGCTTGATACGGGACTGCTCTGCCAAAATATCGTCGTATTGACGTTCAAGATAAGTCATGATCTCCTGGAAACTGTTTGAAGGCAATAAGACATTGTCGCCGCCTCAGAGGTGTAACGTACGCATGCTCGTTGTCAATGTTGTCTCCAAATCCAGGGGTATCGACTATAGTAAGGGCAATACGAATGCCGTCCTCTTCGAGCTCTGCAAATACATGAGATTTAAAAGGCGCTATCAACAAGAATAGATGGACTGACCAACGTTGGCAGGTTTGATTCTGATTCCCTCTTCAAGATGCGCAGACTCTGGGCTGTCACAGATCTTGTGAGAAAGGACGTCAGCTTCACAGAGGGTGTTTACAAAAGTCGTGCGGCCGGTGCCAGAAGCGCCTGTTATAGTTAGCACTGCTTTCACGTCCAGCTGTTACAGAACTCCTTACCGACGACCATAATTGTGAATTGAACACCCTTGACCTTGTTCCTCCTCCTTCCAGTGATAGGCATTTTGGCGGGGATGGTAGCGGTACAGGTTATGTATGGGGTGTGGTACGATATCGACCTTTATTTATGGAGTGGTGCGAATTTATCAATGCTGCTTCACATGAATAGGCTCAGCCGTCGTGATGGAGAAGAATTCCAAGGGGGAATGCGCTCGGACCACGTTGGCTTTCATTCCAAGCATTACCAAACAAAACATTTGCTACCGATGATGATCGAGTGATTCGAGTCTTGATCGAGCCCCGACTATTCGTCGCTTTGGAACAGAGTAATACAATGTCTACAAAAAACTCAACAGCACTAGGAAGTATTTGAGGGCAAAAGCTACTTTTTTATATCTACTTCAATGTTTGTCTTTCCTGTGCGGAGTTTCCCTAGAACGCTCTTTGGCCCTACCAAACGCGTCCTGTCATGACTGCTATTCCCGACGACATCCTGTTCGCCTATGCCGACCGTGTTAAAGACAAGGTAGCCATCATCACAGGTTAGTTCCTCCAACAATGGCGATGATGAACTCCTGAATAACAATGCGCTATTCGGGAAGGTGGCGCCAATGGAATAGGCAAAGAGACTGCTCTGCGCTTCGCGTCATATGGGTACGTTCCTACTTCATTCTTAGCCGCTCAACGAAATGACATGACTTTCCAGTGCCAAAGTCGTCATTGGGGATTTGGATGTTGCTCGGGCTACAAAGCTCGTCAGCGATATTGAACAAACGGGCGGGTACGTCTTTCCATCGCTTTCTATATTTGCTATTGACGCTTCAATTGTTAGGCAAGCCACGTCTATCAAGTGCGATGTGACTCAATGGGATGATCTTGTCGCTCTGTTTGAGCTGGCAATCGCAAAATACGGTCAAGTGGACATCGTCGTGCGTCTTAAGAGTTGCCGGAGGGTTCAATATCGAGTTGATTGTCATTCCCGCGCTACCTATTAGGTCCCCAATGCAGGCATTTCGGAAGCAGGGGACTTCGAGACAGTCAACTTCAAGGACGGCAGACCCATCAAACCAGGGATGCTTACAATTGAAGTCAACCTGCTAGCGGTTCTGTATAGTGAGTCTAGAGTCTTCAGGTGTCAACACTACCTCTAACGAGTAGACTAAATAATCAGCTACACATCTGGCGCAACATTATCTGCTAGTGAATCAAAGGGATGGTGACCTCAAAGTAATTGTTCTTATTGGGTCTATGGGTGGGTAGTACCTTGTTAACATGACTCGCGCTCATCGACGTTCAGCATCTTGGTCGGGAATTCCCAAAGCGGAATTGTATACAGCTTCGAAGCACGCCGTCCTGGGCATGATGAGGTCCCTCCATATACCCCTCGAGTTAAAGGGCATCAGAATTGCTGTCATACATCCCTTCTTCGCTGGTCAGGCGTATTCTACTCCTGCTTTTTGGAATTATCGTGACACTTCACTAGACACGGCCATAGTTCCAATTCCAGTGAAGCTTCTCCTGGCTGGAATCCCACTTACGCCTGTTCCACGCATAGCAGGTGCCATTTTCTATGCTGCTACCAACCCCGATTCTACGACGAACGGTTGTGCATGGCTTCTGCCCGACAATGGCCCCGTCTTCCTGGTACCGAAGGAAGAATTCAAACTCGGGGTATACAAAATGATAGATGACAGGGTGAACTCCCTTCTTGCGTATGCACTCTTCATCCTTTCTACATATCTCTCGAGCTCACTCACTCAAAATGGCAGGGGTGCAAAAGGATTGCAATACTACTCTCCTTTACTGTGTGACTTGTGGCGAATAGCAGGCAAGCCAATCGTGACCACCGGTTTAGGTGTTTTCTTGGCAAAAACTGTGTGGGATAACAAGGAACTAATTCTCCACAATGCACGTACGTATATCCCCCAGTGATTAATTTGTCCAGGTTTGGGAGTTTATGAATTATTACCGTTCTTCTGTTTGTCTGCATTGTCGTCAGTGAGTAGCCCTGGTGACTCGAGTATAATAGTATACCTTCTGCTGTTTTGGACTCTGATAAAAAGCCAGTCGACTGCTGCTCTAACGCCTGTCCTACTGACGGGGTTGAAAGCATCATCAAGAACTTCCAAGAGTACTCACCCTTCCAAAGCAGATACACCCATTACATCCAGGCTCGCTATTCTCTCCCTCCTGGCGGACCCATCGTTCTCTGATTCACCATAACGGTTTCTTCGGGCACTTTCGAGCTTTCTTTGATGCCAGTCTTCATAGTCGTGTCTTATCTCTTCAACGGACAAGCTCTGCGGTGAATCCTGCTTATTGGCGAGCAGCAGGAGGGGTATGCCCAGTATTTGAGGAGCAGATAGGACAGAGTCTAATGTGCTTGGGTGTCAAATGAATGAAGGTTCGACGCGCATCAGGCTGAACAACGTACCGAATACCTCCCAACCCTCAGCCAGCCTTTCCCGGTCTTCCGCATCGATTACGTAGACTACAGCATGGCAGTCGTCGTAGTACCTATGCCAGATGTTGCGAATACCTCGTTGGCCGCCTAAATCCCAGAATTGCAGGATGGTTGAGGGGAGTACTATCTTTCCAGCTAAATACGAGTGAGTAAGTTCAACATCTGTTGTATGACAGTGACGTACTGTTCTGGCCAACTGTTGGGCCAATCTTGTCCGGAGATAGGCCTGGTGTTTCGTTGTACAGAGTCTTGATTTTCTCCAGAAGGGTGGTCTTGCCCGCGGCATCGAGACCAATGATGATTACTGAGAATTCCTCCTTCCTAAAACACGGTGGTGAATCATGATAGCAAAGAAACATTGAATACGAACCTTGTTAGATGTTCATGAAGGCCCTTCAATAAATGGTACATGGTCAAGTGCGACCAAACAACTCGCAAACAGCCCTCTTACCTGTCGACTGCGACATGGGCTATTACTCGACTTATTATTCCTATGGCCTCCCTACCTTTCTCGTAATTATTATTGCACTCTATCTTCTCTTTACCGGTACGTGTTCATACACGAAAAATCCGCAGTTATTAACCCTTTACCAGACTCCGGAGAGGCGTTCAACGTTGGTCGCTTTCTTGAAGAATCAAGCCCATATGCGTGGGGCGCTGTTGGAATTGGCCTTTGCATCGGTCTAAGTGTTTTGGGTGCGGGGTGGTACGTTCCTCGTATCGCTCCTTGGTGCCCAGCTGCTGATGTCACTGAAGGGGAATCTTTGTAACGGGATCATCTATCCTTGGAGGAGGCGTCAGAACTCCTCGCATCACGACAAAGAATCTTATCAGGTACCTTGGGATTTGTGATTACTCTTCTTTTCCTCATACTCTGAACTAGCATTATCTTCTGCGAAGTTGTCGCCATATACGGAGTCGTGCGCTCTTCCTTCTCCCCACTTTCAACAGCACCACCTTACCATCTCGTAGATCATCGGCATCGTATATTCTGCAAAACTGAACGCTGTCGCCGAAAGCGTTCTATACACACGCGAAAATTACTTCACAGGTAACTACTGCCCCCACCCCCTCCAATAAACAAAGCTAACTGTTACGCAAAGGATTCGCGCTTTTCTGGGGTGGTCTGACTGTTGGAGCGTGTAATTTGATATGTGGTGTCTGTGTTGGCGTCACTGGGTCTACTGCGGCGCTCGCCGACGCTGCAGACCCAGATTTGTTTGTCAAAATTCTCGTTGTAGAGGTCTTTGGCAGTATTCTGGGCCTCTTCGGTCTTATTGGTGCGTGACAGCTTGAAACCCTCCCTCTGCACATACTCATCTTTCTGCGTAGTTGGGTTGCTCATGATCGGTTCTGCGAATGACTTTGTTGGAGCTGCTCCTCAAGTAGCTGCAACAACTGCCAAAGCTGTAGTATCTCCATTCGTGCACTAATCGGTTTAATATACCACAAATGGCTCTCTCGTGCGTTATGTCCATAAGAAAATCTCCAAAATAACAGACGGGAATAGCATACAACAAATATCCCTATTTCCTTGGGTCCTCAAAAGGGTTCTCAACATATTCTAAACCATCGTCATCATCAGTCGGTTGCTGGACATGAGCTGGGGCAGCGGCAGGGTCAGGCAACAACGAAACGGGTCGCTTGGGCAACAATCCCAATTTGCCTGGATGACAGCTCAACGTGATGCTCAAGAACTCGTTCAAATTACTCACCAGCATCAATGGGCATGCCCGTGCCCGTTTGAGGCGGACGAGGTACGTCATTGCTTCCTCTGCTTGTCGAAGCGGGTGGGGGAGACCCCGATGGAGGCGCAAAAGTAGTCGCAGGCGGTGGGGTCACGTCATAGCCGTGAATAGCCGCTGCTGGTGGAGTGATTGAACTTGTGGGTGGAGACATCGGCGGGTTGGGATCGTAGTACGCGGGTTGCTGCGGCCGCGACTGCGTGGCCATTGGCTCAGCCTGACCGTAGTAAGGCTGTTGCTGCTGCTGGTTTGGGTTGTACCCTCCAGCTGAGCTTTGAACAGGTCTACAACTTTTTGAGCACTAGCTCCTGTGTTATCCAAGATTCTCACCTGCCCTGGTCATACTCTTGGATCTTAGCTTTGACCTTTGAGAAGATATTCCCGAATGTCTTCTTTCCAGCTACCATCAGAATTGAGCCACATCTTTGGACAAATACGAGATGAAACATACTCTCGGCTATCTTGTTAATTTGCTCTTGGAATTCTGCCATTGTATCTCTCTCTCCAGCAGGTGGCAGAGCGCCTTGTTGATGGTATTGCTGTTGGTAAACCTCATAAGGGCGGGTATTGCGACGCTGCGGGGTAGCAGGCTGTGGCGGCTGCGCTGCCCATTGTTGCTGTTGGGCCTCCTGCTCTTCAAGCATCAGCCGACGGGCAAGTTGCTCATCTAGATCAGTTTGTGTCTGGAAAACGGATTTTGAATGAGGGATGTGTGAAAAATGAGACAGGAGAAGTATGTACGAGAACAGGTTCTTGATGCCGTGTGTCACTTGTGTATTCGGGGTCGCTCATGCCCAATAGAGCGTCTATAGCTGCATCTTGACTTCCGTTAACGGATTCTAGTACCGATTGCCTGTTTGCACAGCGGTTAGGCGGGAAAAAGAAAAGAACTGCATTTGTATACACACAATATTAGGTCATCGTAATCAGGGAACATGGCGCGCAACGCTGCGATCCGTGGATCAAGCGACACATCTGTCGCAGGCCGGGGACTGGTAGATGTTGCAGGTGGTTGAATAGGTGAAGATGCCGCTGGAACAGGCGACAGGGACAATTGTCGCAATTCCTCTGTGATGGAAGTGGTCGACGCCACAGCAGGGGTCGGAGAGTCCAAGTCGACGTCCAACAGATTATCTGTGGCCGCTTCACCTGATGCACTGCTCGATGTCCGCTTGTCCTCGAGACCCTGCAAAGTTGCAGCACCTTCTGTAGGAGGCACTTGCGGTGGGACAGAAGCCAGTTCGTTATCGGTCATGACGGTCGTCTAGAAGTGGAGTTTTCTAGCTACGTAGTACCAATTTTAACTTATAGTGACTGCGCAGCCACCGCCATAACTATCTCTAATTAGATGGTACTACAGTTGCCTCGTGCAACTTGGAATTACGCTTGGCGTTTCGATTTCTTCAACGTGGAGGCAGCTGCGGGGCGATCTTCATGAGTGGTTTTTCTTTTCTTTGTGTTACTCTCCATAGCTAACGCAGCCGCAGTCTTGGTCAGGATGCCGTCCAATATTTTCTTCTCCCCGAGGCGGACGATAATAGCGTGTCGTAAGTTCAACGACGGAGCAGTCATAAGCAGCTGCTCATCATCCTGGTGTATATATGAATACGCCTTTTCCGGTAAACTAGAGGAAGCAAGACCCTTACTTGAATGCTTGTGGGATATTCCTTGAGCCTTCTTTGCAGAACCTCATGAAGGACAGTCAGAGCTACAGCATCCATCTTGGGCTTCGGAGGTTTGGCTTTCTCCTTGATTTTCTCCCATTCTTCGTCGGGGAGGAGAAGGAGACGGATGACAGATATTATAGACGGAGGGATTTCAAGATCGAAATACAAGTCAAAAACACTGCATCGACACAGGCAATGAGAAAAACTCTGAGAAAGAAAGAAAAATCTTACTCGTCACCTCCCTCCTCCAACCACCAGTCTATCCTCTCGTGGGTATCGTCTGTGGACAGGGAATGTTGCTCCGCGGCGACGGAGACTATTAGGTCTGCCCGAATTTCTGCGACATCACCAGGATTACCTTGTCCACCGTTGGGTAATTGGATGACATCAACGTGGCCATAACGACGGAGGAGCTCGGCATTTGGGAGGTCTCCGTAGGTGTTCCACTAACATGTTATAATTGATAAGCATTGGAACCTGCACAAGACAGGCTTTACCTACGATTTGCTCTCCGCCTTTGATTGGTCTTGTAGAAATCATTTTGAGATAATTTTCCTCATAGAACAACTTTGCCTGTATATTTTTTCTAGATCAGAAATGGAGATCGTTCATCGAAAGGAGTAGGCCTAACGTTCTCTGATCCGTATCGCGCGTTCAGGATATCTGCCATGGGGACCATAGCGATGTCAGAAGAATCTTCTTGCTCTTCCTCTTCCCCCCCCTCGTGTTCAAGATCATCGGTTCCATGGGAGGAATGGGTTGGAGGCGCTGGGGCGCCATCCGGAAGGTCCACATCCATTCCACTTCCCATACTTACGTCTCCAGCTCCGTCACCAACCTCCTCTTCATCTGGTGCCCATTTCTCAACGTTGAAACTTCGGGAGAGTATCCGGCTACCCATGACGTGATACATCTCAACAGAGTAGCGCGTATGGATATCCCTAGGGAGAAATAACTCGGGCCGACTCTAAATGACAAGTCAATATGAAAGCTCCAAATGCACACAAAAACGGGCTGACGAACATTAATCGCGGGAATCAGTTTTTCTTTGTAGTCCTTTTCTGCGTCTGCTCTGCCTATCTTTTCTGGTTACTCGAGCCAAAATTAGATTACATGTCCAGTTTTAATCAAGTACGCATCAAACAGACCTACCACAGATGTACCTCGAAGTTCGGCAAGTTCCTCCTCAGTCCAGAACATGGGCGTGTCAAATGATGTTGGGAGAATATCTGGGCTACACTTAATAATGCAGTCCCGAGTGTAAAATGTTTTGAAACATACCAAAATATCCTGACCATTTTGAAGAACTTCCTTGGGCTGCTTCCCACATCATGCAGAGTATCAATCCAGCCCAGCCTTCATGCAACTTGGCGTTCTTCCAAGCCCCCATTCCGAACCTCAAGGGAAGTGAGGACGTGCGAGTCGACAACGTCAAATCACGAGGAATTGTGAATAAGACGTGTCCTTCCTTCGTACACCACCAAGGTTGGTTAATTTTCTAAATCAATAAATGAGATGGTGGCTCACAGGAATGTCTTTTACTGCCACAGCTCCTCGGCCGCCTTCTGAAGGCAGAAAGTTTATCACATCTACTGAAGACGTGTCAATGGTACCCTGATGTGCTTGGAACCAATCCAAGAATTCGGGAACGACGGTCGCCATTCCTAACGCTAGCTATCGCGATGGCCAACAAGAAAATTCCCTGAATCTAAATTCACACAAACACTAATATTTGGTTACTTACTCGAGCATCTTCTCTCCCAACTCCGACCACCCTCGATCCCACAAGTATCTTGTTTATTGTCGGCATTTTGAAGCCACTAGACGCGTCCCTCCCTGTTTGTGATATTTTGCAACTGGATAGAACCAATATTTGCTGCTCTTGATCTAGGCTATCGAAAACAAGACCGGAATCCAAATTACATTGTATGTTGGACTGCCATCTCGTGAAAAGTTATTATACTACATCGTTTACTCGGGTTGAACTCATGGTTATATCTCGAATTTTGCGTTCATGCAAGTTGTACCATACCAAAGAAATGGCGTTGGACCTGCTGTGGCACACAATCTGTTCTGGACCACACTGGAATTGAAATCTATGACTGGCAAACCGGTTATGCCACGCCTACATATCCGGGAACTAAAGCCGCTTTACCCATTTTTGCTCTTGAGCTACACCATGAACCGATAGACGCATCTGATAACTGTCGATTTGTCAACATTCTCGCCCACAATTAGACTAGGAGCTCCCTTTTACCCAAAAGTCTTGCCGTGAATTGACTCTGGGACGATCTATATCGGGTTTCCCGTCGCGTGGCTGGTTGTGCGATGTCCCAGTGATCATGCTGCATATGCTTGTGACGCTTTCGCTGGCCTCATGACCAGAACGAACCAGAAGTAAACTAATTCCTTGCTAGGTCGACTCCGTTCAATGTCAAGTTCAGTTCTGGCTTATCTTGCTTCGAGATATGTTATCTCTCGGCCAAAAGTTTTGTATGTCGTCTCCATGATCCGCTTAATGTGGGTTGCTTTGTGTCGCCTCAATACCTTGGCCAACATGGGTTCCTGGCCCTTTCTTTCCGTAGCGGGTCTAGCTGAGCTCTACCCAAAGGGTCCAGGCTCCATAGAAACGGCCTCGTTTTGCTTGTCAACGAGCGATGTGACTTGTCGGCGCCCATCCATCATGCATTATGTATGTCCGACTCCAGCCGATCCTGTGCGCTGGTGCATCCACCACTTGCAAAAAGGGGTTCTCCCAAAAACCGGCCCAGGACTGAGGACACAGCCTACAGGTCTTGATCTGTCGCTTAATCTAGATTATCACCCTGGTGGAACGTTGCAAGTCTCGTATGGCTATGTATCATCAACTGGATCTATCTAAGGCTGGAGACACTTTTGGCCACGGGCTCTACGGGGTCACCGGATGCGTGTTACCCTTTCTGGTCGAGTACAGCACCAGCAGGGCAGACAAGAAGTTCCAAGATGAGGTAATGGCGATTGCCAACTGCAAGACCCATCACCATCTTTTTCACCTTGATTGGTTCTCCACTCGCTCCTTGAGGGTTTTTCAAGATCTGTTGAAGGTCACCATATTCTGTATGCGAGAACCAGCTTCGATTATCAGAATTATGGCCGATCTTTGCAAGGCGCCTATGTATTCAATTGATCACGAACTGTCTCGAGTCTCGCGCCGAGTCCTTTTTTTTTCACCTGTCTAGATTCCGCAATAACAAATTCTGTTTGAGTTGACTCAAAGAAGCCGCAATCATCCCGCCGGGGAAACCTGGGGAGTTTAAGATGTTTACCTATTGATTTCCAGTGATGAGCTGCGGCTCTCCTCGACAGCCGAGTCCCCCATATGGCCATACTCGATGTCTGCCAGCCTGCGAGATTTAGCCCTCGAATCTCTGCTTTACGGCCCGACAGGATTCGAGGGATGGGCTATCGGCGTCCCTTCTTCAAAAAGTTGCTCACTGTACTATAAAATATCAAAATATGTGTGGAACTAAAAACGCCCTCTTGAGTTCCGCACAGATGTTCGCAGAATGCTCCTGAAGGAAGGCTACGGTTATGTTGACAGGTGCAGATCGTGGGAAGCTTGCAAGTGACATTACCATTACATAATTATCAGGTGTCTTGTCTCCTACCTCTGGCCATGGATATCTACGAGCGATTGCGGGCCAATCGCGACAAATTACTCGAAACGTACCGCACCAATTTGGAGGAGACACGTAATTTACAAGCCACCCTTATTCGCGACATCTTGCCTTCAGTGACGGGCGAACTTAACCTTAGTCCGGATGCCACGGAATGGGCAAGAGAATGGCTAAGCGATACTTGTACGTACTATATTTGTGATTCTGGGCAACAGCATGCAGTTTACCACTACTGTTTCTAGCTTCAATCTTCCGAATTGCCCGGGTGAGTGATATTTCAAATTTGCTATACTTGCATTTTCGTATTTACGGGGCATTTTCCAATAGCGAAACAAATTTACAACGTCATTCACACTGGAGTCTATTCGAAAGAATTTGGTTTGGCGTCTGAGCACCTTGTGGCCTCCCGTTGCCCCCATTAATTTGCCCAACGTGCACATCTTGCCAGCACACGCTCGAGATCCGTTTGGACGACCGACCATAGTCGTTGAAGTTATGGAGTTCGCAGAGGATTTTGAAGTCCAAAAGCGTCTCATATTTCAAGCGTTCGAACAATGCAGGCAGCACCTTCAGGATCTTCACAATTCATCAGATGCAAATGAAGAGCCTCCCCTCCAATATATTGTTCTATGCGACCTGAAGAAAGTGTCTTACCAAAGTCTTGTGAGACTTGAAAATTACTTGCTTTTCCCTGTCATTGAACACTTTTCAGAGGCTTGACGTACTTACGTGGACACTTCGGGAAGTTATTCCACGTTTTCCAGGCATGCTGGCCGGTGGTAGGTGCTTTGCGCCAGGTATTCGCCCCAATCTGACGGGTGTCTAGTATTTATGCTCAACTACTCATGGGCCCATTCAGGAGTTTGGAATGTTGTCAAGTAGGCACTCGTTTTTTCACCGTTGGCCCTCAATTGAAACTGCTCTCGAGGCACCTCCTACCCGAAGCTGCTCTTTCACGAGTATTTTTCCCCACCCAGGTTCAGTTAACAAGTTATTTCACACCTTCGGCGTTACCACAGGGTAATTGAACCTGTCGAACGTCACGCGCGCTCCATTTGCTAATAAATTTTAAACAGAGTATGGCGGATCTCTACTTTCCTTGACAGATACGGAAGGTCCATCACAGACAGGGGAGGGTCCGTCACCTTTGCATTTTGTTTTACCAATCAGCGAACCAATACCTTCCACTGCAACCAAATCTTCTGTATCGTCGATCTCTCCGACCTCCTTGTTGAATCCTTTCTTTGGGTACCCAGTGTCGTCCTTGTCTTCCCCATCTCGGTCACCGTCATTCCCGCATGGTCGTCGTCGAAAGAGGGACCTGGCCCGAACTCTGATATGGCTCTTATGGCTTCGTTGGCGCTCCTACATAACCTTTGGACTTTGTCTAATAACCCTTGCCTTGACGATTAACTTTGCAATCCGAAAATGTCGGTTAGGCTCACTTCGAATTTTTTTTAAACGGCGCCAATAATATTCCTAACCGATGGTATGGGGCGTGGAAGACACGCGCGTGATATGTATACTCCTTTTCTTAACTTCTAGATCGTGAGTCACTCGAGCTTGAAGGATTGTGCTTCAGAGGCTTACACAGCGAATAACAATAGCAAGTACAATTACTGGAGACGCATCTGTTAAACCCATACATTCACGGCCAGGAATTGGAAGTCTACAAGAAGTATTCTGGTAGCTGCCATTAATGAAACTCCATTCAAATCTATCGGAGCAATGATCGGGTATGAGAAGACGCACCCTTCCGCTTGCGTTTTGAGCGGCTTGTTGGCTTGGTCCATCCCTCTCATTTTCCGGAGCTGCATCGAATACATTAAAGTACATTGATCCTCCCGGTCCGACTTCAAGAATGCTAGCAGAGTTTCCGCATCGATAGCAGTAATTCGGAGCCGACCAGACGGTTGACAGATGCTTGTCGAACAAGGATGCATATCCTTCCATGCAGAGCTGGTGAGCACGAAGGATATGTGACATCCTGTTTTGATCAAGGAATTTGTGCACCACCCCAGAACCAAAAGTATACCCTGCTCCACTAAAGGTCGTGTGAGTGCGAACGCTAGAAGTGGATGGAGATGGAAAGGCACCGAGGTGAAATTGCAAAATCCTCCTTCTCGGGGTCAGGATCTGACCAAACGAGGTCTGCCATTGGTCCTTCGTGCGGGATTTCTGTAAAAAATGATGACGGGGAAATTGGCGATCGAGACGGTAAAGACGCAAACCTCGGAATCGATCAACTACCTTGATTTGATCAATGGAGTGTATTGAAGGTGACAGTCCTGGGAGAGCCTAGTGAGCAAGTACTTTCGGGTAAACTACTCACTAGTTTTACCTCCATGCACGCAAAATATTCGGTCATCGATGACCACTGAAAGAGTTAGAAAGTCGAACATATCTGTGAAATATGTCCAGACGTGGGAGGAGCCGTATTTCCTAACACATTCTGTGTAGAATCCATATGTCTGTGGTGATTGTGAGAGAACGTCAATGCAAGGAAGAGTACGTGACTGACTTGGGTAACAGCTCTAGACTCGTGGTTCCCTCTTATGAGTTGTACTCTGTCCGGGTACCGTAGTTTCAAACACGTCAAGAGAGAGATGGTTTCGACGCTAAAGAGCCCTCTGTCCACGTAATCGCCTGATAAACCATGAGCGAAGCTTAGGTTGCTTTGGAACACGACACATACCAAGAAAGAGGTAGTTTGTATTCGGTGCGTATCCTCCTATGCGAAATATTTCTATAAGATCGTAGAACTGACTTGAACAGCCAATGAATTCAGTAGCCCCGCAAAGGTGGATGTGACTCACCCGTGTATATCACCAACAACCGTCACTGGTGCGCTAACATGGACAACATTGGACTCCCTCATGAGGACCTCCTTCGTCTTCTCGCAAATTTCGCGTAAAAGTGCTTCATGTAGAAGTTGTTTGCGGAGTAATTGCTGGATACACGCGTCAAGGTCAAAAGGTGCCATGTCTGTTTTCAATATCGCAATTCCATACTTCGTTTCCCTTCTTTGTTCACGTTTGGCATCAGCCTCCGCATCCACGCTAGCCGAGTGTACATCCGAGATGCAACATTCGTTTTCAACATCCCGCGAACCATCGCACAACATTTCAGCGAACTTTCGCATCCGGGAGTGCTTATTACCGGGATTCTATACACGTTCTCGTCGTCTATTATTATCGAAATAGTCCATCCAAAGACTACATAGGAGTGGCAGGGTGCCCACAATCCCGTGAACTTCAACAATCCCTGGTATTCCAGCGCATGTCGCCTTCCTGAAAGCGGAGAGGTTCAAAATTTCAAAGGTACCTTTGGGGGAATAAGGTATGTTTTGCGGACTTCCATCCACTTTATTATTAATGCTTCCGAGGTGAAATTCGGTGCGTCGCGGAGGTAGGTCCAGAATAAGATAGTGCCTGTCTCCTGTGACCGCGTCATCGAATACTTTTGCTCTTAGCCAATCCTTGAATCCTCCACTTTGGTGGTCAAGTCACCCGTGACTTCGAGCGAGAAATTGGAGTACAAGGTGAAGAGACAGCACTCACTAAGGAAACTACTGGTGATACTCTACTTTTGGAAGGTTAAATTTAGGACCCATTTTGAAATATGATTCATTCTGGGTTGAATCGCCATTGAAAGGTACGCTTTCCGGTGCACGCATTGAAGTGGGGATTTTTTTTTTCAAATCTGGGAATGCTCTGGAATTGTCCTTGAATGTCATGTAACGTTTCTGCCGTAAGAGGATTGGCAGCGTTGTGGCATGTTTGACGTGGTTAGGTGGCTAACCAATTCGGGTCATAATATTCTTTTCGTTTCCATCTGTAGATCCAGCGGTTTAGCTCGGCCATTCGAATCGTTTTTCGAGCACGGTTGCCATAAATGAATTTCCAGGCAAACCAGGCGTCAATTCAAAATATCCTCTTGCCCCCTTTCGGGTGAGCAGGTTCAGAAGCTTCCCTTACACACTAATTCTCAACACTTCCCCCATTCTCAGAGTCTACTATATATTTGGCGGCCGTGGATAACGGCTCTTGCTTCCTTCGGAACACAGGGATCGAAACGCCTGGCTGTGATCGAATTCCTGTTCTCCGACGTCCAATTTGCCAAGTTTGCTTAATGACATCTGGGCGGTTCCGACCTATTAAAGGACACACTTCAAATCCTGCACCCGGTCAATTTTACCATCACTGACGTCTCTCTCAAAAATCTCCCCGTCTGTGCCTCCAGACCAGCTTGCCCTCCAATGCAACACTCTCATCGCGATCACCCATACGACGATCAAGGCAATAGCTATCCAACTGGTCATGTAGTCTCACATCACTCAGACTATCCAATATCACCCTCATACCCTAACTATGATACACAAAGTCAGTACTATAATGCACCTCAGCCTCAATCCATTCAGGAGGGTATGTGCTCTTCTGACCTTTTGCTTCGCCGTACTAAATATTTTGTAGCAAATAATCCATACTATCGCAGTATGACACCAGCCCATTCTCCTCCCCATCGTTATTTGACGACTGCCGGACGTGATCCCCGCTATTATAATCCACAAGGAGTCGTCAGCTCATCGTCAGCCGTTCCTTCTAGTGTCTACGCCCCTCAAAGCCAATACTATAATGCGTCGTATCCTCCAGTGGATCACCGCTCCCCAGCCAGCCCACCACCTCAGTCACATTTTATTCCTACACCGTCGGAGATAGCACACTCGTACTCAAACTATACCCACCACATGTCTATACCCCGCTCCCCTACTGTTCCTCCTCCGGAGAACTACAGATCCCCCTCTCTTGACTATCATGCCTCGTCTCACATTCCTTCGCAACACTCTCACTCTCACCGTCCTCGCGTCATGACCGGACGACCACGAACCGTCTCTTCGGCCGCCAGCACTTCTCCGATTTCCGCGTCCTCTCCTTCCGGGGAACGGTTTCCCTGCGACAAGTGCGGCAAGACTTTTTCTCGATCCCACGATAGAAAAAGGCATCATGAAACTCAACATCTCGCGTCGCCAGTCATTCACCGGTGTCGTTTCTGCGAGAAAGAGTTTAGCAGGTCTGTACCTTCAACCTTGTGGAGTCCGAAAAAAAAACTAAGTCATTAATATATCCGTTTAGAGCCGATTCGCTTAAAAGACACTTAGATAATGGCTGTGACGAAATGCCTTGAGGTGGCATATCTCCGTCCTGGTGAGTTCTAGCGCGTTCATGCCGCAGCACGTTCCTTATTACTCGTCCATTCTGCCAGTCATCGTGTCACCACCTGCTTGCTATACCCCATATATTAGGCCTTACTATAACACGGTTGGTTATATAATATCTTAGCTATTACGGATGTAGAAAAAAAAGTTGACAGAACCCTTGTCGTCATCGTGCATTGTTCTTCCAGGGCATCATCAGCTCATGGGGATAAGCAACCCGTTGACCTGCATGATAACCGAACAAGTAAGAAATCCAAAGATAGATGAATGAAGTGTGCGCCCTCAGTTCCTTGCTTGATCTCCTGATGAACTGAAATTGCCAACCTTTGGACTTTCCTCATTGTGAAATAAACACCTTGGGCCGGTGGCAGTTTTGTATCCCGGGGGTGACTCCCAAAAACTTTTTGACCAATATGAGTGCAGTTAGTACGCCACGAGTTGAGCAAGGTTTGACGCTAACACCTTTGAAAGGTTGGTTGACCTGGAGGCTGGGCGATGACTTGCTTGATGGAGAACTGACCCGTTCCTGTATGCTGTCATGCTAAATGGACATCTCGATAAGATCTTTTATTTATGCCTCATTATACCTCAATCGAGATAATTGAGAAAAAGACTCTTGAATTTGAAATAACAGTGCTATGTACTATACCTCTCGAGTCTCTACATATCCTAGCGTCCACAAATCGTATACATGGACCCAACGTTTATCAGCGGTCAGGAACGTCTTGCGTCACAAATGACGCGAGCGCTAGGGTGGGATGGTTGACAGTTGGCAGTTGCAACGACCACTGTCAAAAAGTCCAACGCAAGTCTTTTCGCCTTTTGCAACGGGCGGTGGAGTTGGAGGAGTTGTACATTGAAGGGTCCTTCAATTATCAAGAGGCACCAGGGCAAGTCACCCCACCATAGATCATGAGCGCAAAAATCAATCAGAAGAATTCGACTGTGCATCCTCTTCTCGGCTTGTAGTACCCAGCCCCTCAATCTCGATCTCGACGTCATGGTTGTTAAGCGCGTCTTCCTTGTCCTGTTTGTCCTTTCTCTTTTTCTCCACTTTCTCAATGATTTTGTCGGCACGGTTGAAGATACCGCCCGTCGGGGCCCCACAGGCGAGGCACTTGGGCGTCCTAGCGAACCTTTTTATCGCGCAAGCTGAGCAATAATAATGACCACAGCGCGTGACGACAGGATCAGTATAGTGTTTTCGGCAAATTAGGCACGCAAAAGGGACGTCCTCGTCGTCAGAGTCGGACCCTGAATCATCTTCGACTTGCTTCTTGGGATTGTCTGCCAATTTATCAAGCTGCCAGCCCGCCAAATCTAATGTTCCAAATATTCAACCGACTTGGACACGAAGTGAGAAGGAGGGAGTACTTACATGTGCCACGGTCATGCAAAAATTTACATGTATCTCCAAAGCCGCAATACCCAGTTTCTGATAATGATCGTCAGTTTTCTGACAGGAAATGGTGACAAGAATCAACCCACCTTTATAATCCTTACAAACATCTGGTTGATAATCTACGATAGTGACCGTCCGAATCGTACTAGTGCTCCGCTGGGGGCCAACTCTCATCGCCTTCGGGACCTCAGTGCTCTTTTTGAGGTGACTTCGATACGCGGCCTGTCCCCGATACTGGCCGTCGTCAGGAACCTCTATGTCATCTTCGCCAGCATCTACTTTCTCCTTGCGGCGACGCTTTGCCAGCAAGTCCTCAGCCTCATCTCCAGCCAGAATCTCCAGCGCAGCGTTTACGTGCGAGCCAGCTGCCGTCCACTTGACGTCAGGTCCCTCTTTTTCTGGAGCATCTAGATCATCCATGCCATCGCGCTGAAATGCAGTGCGTTTGGTGCCTGCACTAAGAATGTTGTTTGATGTTTTTTTGTTTGGAAGAACTACGGCGGAAGACGACGCCTGCGCAGACGAAGATGGGCCTGGTGATGCTGAGCGCTTCCTTGTCGTTGTAGGACGTGAGAGGCCCTTTTTCTTCTTGAAGAATGGGACATTATCAACGGTGGTCATGGTTAGAGAGCGTTAGCGCTGAGTCAGCTTCAATCACGTCGTTTATTATTAGCGGTACATAAACTTGACAGAGCTCAGTCCATTCCGTCCGTTCAATTCAGACCTCATTGTGTTTCTGTTTTGAGTTCTCATCTCGACATGACCTTCGACTTGGTTTTAACATCCCGCCTTCGAACAATGAAATATTCATGTTCTGGCTTTACCTCCATTCCGGGCCGAATGATAAGGGTAAGTGTCGATCACCGCTTCCGCTGGCTGTCCGAATCGCAAGGTGCATGTGTTGTGAATGAGTAAATGTACGTCCAGAATTCATTTCGATCGCCGTAATTAAATGCTATGTGCGTTGACCAGGGAATAATATCTCTATCTACGCAGGCTTCTCTGCAGTAACTTTCAAAGAGTTCTTCGCTGGTCCTTGCGTAGAGACAAGGTGTCGTGGTCATGAGGCCTGAGGAATATGGCGCCATTGAACTCTGTTGTTGCTCTGCGCTTCTTCTCGTTGCTTCTGACCTTGTTCCCATCGTATGAGCGGTGCAAAGGCGGTAAAGTGACTGTGGTATCAGTACGGTAGTAGATGCGCTGAGTCAGTCTTTGAAATTGAAAAGATAAGGCCGATGCCGATTTCGGCCTTTGTTGCTGCTCGCTTGGTCAGGTTTTTAATCAGCTACCACCATCATCGCTAGCTGCTGCTACTACAGGGTATGCCCAACCTTCAAGGCTTGAACATCGTTCTCCCAGCCCAGTCCCAGTCCGATGGGCACGACTTGCTCTCGGGCCAATCTTACCCAGATCTTGCAGCCCAGCTTGATCTCTGGACAAACCTCACGTTCGACTCTGATGAGTCTTTGGGCTCCAGAGATCAAGACAAATACAGAAGAAAATCTCTTGAAATTGAAGACGACGTCGAGGGTACAAGGTCCCCTGTGACCAGGGAGAAGGCGACCCATGATGGTCATGTCAACGTCGTCACTGGTACCAACTTGGGCAGTAATCAGCCTGCCCAACATACCACCGTCCATCCGTCGCACCAGTCTTTTGACCTCAATGCATTCCTTGCTGGCTTCGGCATCGACCCCTTCGCCGTACCTCCCCCCCACCAGCAGCCAGCTGCATCCACGGCACCATCTCTTGCACAAATTCTTGCACTGCATGCAAACCATGCACCAGGGTTCCACACTGCACTAACCCCACTCGTGTCTCCTTATCCAAGCACACCCAGAGATAGGGGTACCTTTGCTCGGCCCGCTGCTCCTGCCTCCGTTTCAGATGATGGCTACCCAACTACTAAGCGTTCGCGATCTCGCAAAGCCTCCATTTCATCGCCTACTTCTCCCGATGAATATCGCGAGGAAACTCCCAGTGCCGGAGGTAATCCTCTAAATGCCTCTGAGGACAAACGTCGGAGAAATACTGCCGCCAGTGCTCGGTTCAGATTGAAGAAAAAGGAGAGGGAGGCTGCTCTTGAAGGCAAGGCGAAAGAGCTAGAGACAAGGGTCAATGAATTGGAAAGGGAATGCGATGGGTTGCGCAGGGAAAATGATTGGTTAAAGGGGCTCGTCGTTGGCGTTACTGGTGCTGCTCAAGGACCAGTGGTCGCCGCTCCCTCTGCGGTGCCTTCTTCCGGGTCGAAACGCCGCAGAGACGTTGATTCCTAAGCAAAGCGAGGGTCAAGGGTCACTGGTCAAGGTTAACTTCATTCATATTATTGTTTCGCACATAGGATGCCCCGCACCCATTACAACCCTCCTTGCCATGGCATCCTATGTATTTAGAAAACGATACAGACGTTGCTGTGTACTTTTAGGTGTATGTATGTATGTATGCAGGCGTATCATTTCAGAAGTATCCCCCTGCGGCTGGACGTAATAGGGCGACATGTCAACAATAAAGCCGTCTTATCATAAAGCTGTCTGATCCCATTCCGAACACGATTAGTTCATAAACGCTTGAAGCCTGGCCTCAAGGCCTCACAGTCGTCAAGAAAATTGTCGACGGACTCGGTAAAATGGAGCGTCTCTGCCGAAATCACGTGATAACATATGGCTGACATACCAGGTCTGCAGTGTGCACTACGTCGTTGACAAGTGCGACGCCATGGTCACCCATGATCATGACCTTTTATTCAACCCATTCGCCGATGAGGGCGAGGAGACCCCAACGGCTGCATCTCACTCCTTTTACGGAGCCATGAGAGCAGAGACAAGCAAGAGGCGATCCTCCGTTACTGACGCGGAGGGCACCAGCGGCGTCGTCAGTAAAGCTCATAGGCGCTCTCACACTGATACCAATATTGGCCAACCAGGCTCTGCAACTCATCCGCTCAAGTCTGCAGCGTTGAGGACCGTGTTTCACGACGTCGGCGTGACAAGACCACATCTATCCCGCATTGTGAACACGGGGACGTTGGTGGACGCACCAGCGCTTGATGCAGATCAGGTATCGATCACTTCGTCTCCGACGACGGAAGCGGAGAAGGACGTTCTGATTCATGAGGTGTGTGATCACGGCATACTTCTCTCCAGTTGTACCAAACATTTTCGTAACAAGGTAACTTCCAAAGAATCGTTGGCTGGGGTCTCTTTGAAATATGGAATTCCACTTCCCGCCCTCAGAAAGGCAAATCATCTATGGCCCTCGGACTCCATCCACCTTCGCAAGGTGTTGTACATACCCATAGAGCACGCTACCCGTGCCCAGGAATTTATCAATGAACCAAGTTTAATCTCCCTCAGTTCAGAATCAGAAGATGACGGCGGTCATGATACTTCTAGTGAAACGTCGATTCCTGTTCAATCAAGCACTATCCATCGAATACCCGCATCCCAACTCTCATTTTTTCCGCCCTCTTCCACCGCCAGCAAAAGCGGCTCCGACTCTGTTGATAATTCCCCGGAGACAAGTGGACATCGTTCGTATCCCAATCATCTCAGACCTTCTGCAAGCAACGGTCGATATGGATCTCCTGCCAACAACTCCCTTACCTCTATCCTAACGGCGCTCCCACTGGCAGCCTCTACTCGGGACGAGATTATAACACGGCTGTCGTTCGACAGTGTCAGCTCGAGCTACAGTGATAGGTCTCGCGTCAATTCAGACGACGAGGGCGGGCATGAGCTCAATGAAGTTGCCGAACGCAAACATAAGCACGCTCAGGAAGATGATACAGTTACCAGTGCATCACCATCGATGTCAACACCCAGGGTTTCTCACCAAACGACAGTTATTCCGTTGATCAGCAGGACGACCTCTCAACCTCCTTCCTCTCTTCGCCAGTTGCAACATAACCGCCCCATGTTATCTACGTCCCCTCCGTCATCGTATGTTCCCCACAGCCATAACCCCTACGTTCGGACCGTCCAATTGGAACCATCGCCTGGAATGCAACTCCCGGCGTTGCGGGGTAGTGCCGTTGGACATTCGTTGGGCCAAGCAACAAAACTGACTATTTCCCGAAGTGTTTCGGCTGGGAAGGGTAAGAAGAGGCCTTCAGTAATTGACTTAGACCCTGGACATGAAATGCAGACCAAGCTTCCCAGCTGACCACACCCCACAGGTGGGGACAGATCCCTGGGCGGCATCTCCGCACCTTTTGGCGTCAAGCTATAAGGTCTCCTGACAGCTCTCTCTAATGCTTGCTGTGGCTTTCGCACCCTCGAAACACATAATGTCCTAAGATGTCAAATTGTCTCAATGGGTGAAGGTTGTCTCGGACGAACCGTTTGCGGGGTAAACACAGCGTACCTGTCCCCAATCTCCTTGGGTTGCGTGCGAGCGCGCCTAATGTTCCCCACCGTTTGGTTCATCTCAATCCTTTCCGAGATCCCATCTCGGATCCGCAATGCAACGCCAATCTGTCACTTATCTTGTCAAGGGGCTTCATCAATCTAGAGATTATCGTCACGCCTTATCTTTGCACCGTCCTTGACAGAATATGCGAAGTCTATTCCACTTCTTGCCGGTCAGGTGTTTGTGCTGCAGAGTCTTTGTGGCACTATGTGAGAACCCAAAGTCCCTGCTGATCACACCTGCAGGTGTGGTTAACTCGTTTGACGCGTTGCATTTCTTTGGCATGCCTGGAAGATGTCCGGGTTTACATGGTATTGGTGAGACAGCACCTGGTAGCGAAATAGGGCCATGGCTTTGATCTTAGTTTGGGAGATGTATTTTGGATCTTACCAGGCGTGCGCTGCCCTTAGAGTATACTACCCAATAATGTACAATGTCACTCATTCCAGGCGTACCGTCACTACGTATTGAATGGTATACTCGAGTATGACGTCCTTCAATGACATGTCACTACAGGGGCCACGGTTGTGCGTTAAAGTTTGGGGAGTCCGAGGTATCCATTGTGATCTATAGTCCTTTAGCCCCATTGTGATCTACAGTCCTTTACCCCAGTTACCCTTCTCATAGAATGCTTCCATGTCCTTGACAATTTTGCTGAGAGCAGCAAGCCACTTGTCTAGTTCCTCGTTGAGTTTCTCTTGCGACGCCGGCGGCCCTCCAGTCGGGTCCGCAGCGAGTTTAGCATAGAAGTCAGCGCGATACGGGCACGCTTTCATAGCGACCTTTAGAAAACGGAATCAGAGATAAGCCACAACGCCTAGCCTCGACTACACCTACCGAAAAAATGCCTTTAACGACAAAATTGTGGAACTTTTTCAGCGTCCCCTCGTAAGATTTGATAAAAGCCGCCGCAAGCTCCTCCGACTTGTTTCCCTGCGCGTTCAGCAGTGCTTGACAAGTGAATGAGAGGCCTCGAAGTAGCCACATCAGGCCCTCCGTAGCAGTGCGTTTCTTCTCGTCCTTTTCATTCTCCACCAATTTCTCCAAGGTTGCGGACTTTTCGGGAGTCGCGAGGTATCGTGTCCTTACT
The DNA here is from genome assembly GCF_000143565.1 of Laccaria bicolor S238N-H82. Taxonomy (NCBI): domain Eukaryota; kingdom Fungi; phylum Basidiomycota; class Agaricomycetes; order Agaricales; family Hydnangiaceae; genus Laccaria; species Laccaria bicolor. Next base: position 1,134,165 of record NW_001889876.1, read on the forward strand.
TTCTGGTAAAGTTCGAACGCCATCAATGAGTCCCCCCTGTGCTTACACGAGTGGGATCGAACTCACGGTGATGTTTCCTCTTATATCTGCCTGAACGACAGAGAAAGCGGCCGATCCAAGAAGATCTAATGCAAAGTATTAAACAACGTATCTTTCCGCGATTTTACTTTCGTTGCTCACCGAAGAGCCCAACGAGGCCGTCTGAGGCCTCCAAGAAGGCAACGGTATCAATTCCGGCGTCCGTTATTGGAACATCTGCAAAGGACTGAAGAGAAGAGGTAAGTGTTCATTATTATCGAGATCGTAACTTCAGTTGTGCTCGCCTTAACGGTCTCGAGGTAGGGGGCCATTGTACTGTGGTCGTCGTGAGGCAACTTCAAGACGGAGTTGAAAGTGATCGATGATACTCGATCTAATCTAATCGCAATACTAGTACGATGGCGACCATATGGCGAAACGTCTTTCAGAATCGTTTTTAAAATTTTGCTTGACCTGAACTCATAGCAGCATTGGCCTCCGCTATGCCACACGCCGATAGTTCCTTGGTCCCCGATAGGCACGTAATTTACGACCTGGTACAACGGTATCAAATAATCTCATCATATTTATCTAGCGTTCAGACAAAACCGGAGTTCTGGGAGCATATCCACACCCAACTAGAGGCTCTCTTAGATGGACAGGGACACTGGGTATGAATCAATGTTTTAAAAATCATTCATGGCTCATTCGTCAAAGATCACAAATCTCGCGAATGCCTCGTCCATCATTTTCAATGCATTGCTCGCCTTTCCAAAATATTTCGGGAGGGAAGATGATAGGGCAGTGAACTGGTGTGGTGGGATTCTTTCCTCGTATGACATGCATCACTGGAAGGGCAGCGGCTGACGGCGGAAAATTGACAGGTTTCTATCTTGATTCTGCTCTTTTCCCTGCGCCGCGCATTCAAACAAGTACCACGACTACCGAAACCTCAAGCCGATTACTCCTTGGTCCATTTTGTGGCAAACCTGCATGTCAGTTTATTCACACTGCACCAGGGAAAGCTCGAGGCGTTTGCGCGGACTCTTATCTGACACCGACTACCATTGTTGTGCCAGAGGTCGATCTATACCCTGGGCATATTGCCTGCGACGGAGAAACGAAGAGTGAAATTGTATGTCCACTTGTGCTGGAACATGATGGTGTTACAACCGTGCTGGGAGTGTTGGATTTGGATTGTCTTGCAGTGGGTGGGTTCAATGATGAAGATAAGGTTGGATTGGAGAAGATCGCAAAATTAATCGTCAATTCATGTGACTGGTGATCATATAGACGACCTTTAACCATCCTTATGCCACGCTAGGAAGTCCTCGTGCAGCTTCACCTGGGTTGCCCAATCCTTCTGAACCTTCTTCCCTTGATTCTTGCTGAGCTCCTTGCCTTCCCCATCAGTAAGAGGAATGCCATCTTCGTTCCATGACCCGTAGGTTCCTTCGGGCACGTTGGGAGGCTTGAATATGTCCTTGGGTGAAACCCTGCCCTTTTCGATTTTCTGTAGTCGCTTTTGGCGTTCGGCCTCCACAGATGCGGCTTTTTTGGCAGCTTTGGCTTCCACTTGTAGTCGTTTCTCCTCCCTCGCCTTAACGAGGTCGGCAGGCGAAACAAGCTTGACGAGGGCTTTACCATCTACGCAAAGAGAGAATCGTGTCAAATATTCAGAGGTCGCAGGAAAGCAACAATTTAACCTTCTTGGTCATCCAGAGCGACCCCCAAAGGAACTAGGTCAACATCCCGAAGCTTGTCCGAGAGAGCAAGAATGTCCTTCAGCGACGTTTCGTTCTTCGCCATAGCGAGAGCTCGAACACCATCGCGGAAGGAGGAGAGGGTCCGAATATAAGGTGTAAGAATTTCTTCTCGCTAGATAACAGTCAGTCATCAAGAAATGCGAAACTATCGCGTCAGATTGGCATACGTTCACATTGGTGTCGGCCTCTTCAACCTGCCCCCACCCTATTTGAGACTTTTCACCTTCGCCGAGACCAAACATACGAAGCATCTCTCCAACCCACCGCGCAACATTTTCGACCACTGGCACATTTAGGGCTTTGCCTCGTGAATTTATATACACGTTGGTGCGAGAAACGATATCCCGCAAGGTATCGAGAGCAACAGGGGTATTGAACGAATCGCAAAGCGCAGCCCGGAAAGCCGATTGGCTACGATGGAGGCTAAATCCCGAAGGAGTTCGTCAGAATATACGCAACAGTAAATAATAATAAAAGCAATACCTTGATATGAGTTCCCGTTCGTGGCTTTCATAGTGGTGTAGACCGTCTGATGCCATTCCCTCTGCTCGGTATTGGCTTACAAGTGCTTTTACGTTTGTGAAGAAATTCTAGTGACTGTTAGATGAACCTCTCGGTTGGACAAAAGAAGCTCACATTCATTGTGGTTTCGGTGTTTCGAACTTCTCCCGTCATCAAAGATTCGGAGAAATCGACCTTGGAGTTCCAGAGTTGCGTTAGGAAGGCCAACCGCAGCTGTCGTGGAGTGAATTTCTGGAGTATTTCCTAAGAAAATTGTTAAAAACATCACTTCATTTACATGAAAAGGCTTACGTCGATTGTGATAAAATTCTTGAGTGATTTACTCATCTTGAGTCCCTCGATGTGTAAATGACCAGTGTGAAGAAAGTAATTGACCCAGGGGCTGCAATTATGATAGGCCTAGCGCAGATCAGCATCTATTTTGCCAGAAACTGCGGTCGGCTGGAGCGCACCTCGGCTTGTGCCATCTCATTGTCGTGATGAGGGAACGCCAGATCACTTCCTCCTGAGTGAATGTCAATATTTTCCCCGAAAATCGCGCTAGCCATGACAGAGCATTCAATGTGCCATCCAGGACGGCCTGGACCCCATGGGGATGGCCAGGAAGGTTCTCCAGGTTTTGACGCCTTCCATAAAGCAAAATCAGACGGCGATCGTCGCCCTGTACGGCTCGACAAAGCACCTGGGAGCTTCAGGAGTCAGGAGCAGACAGTAAGTAAAGAACGAAGAAATCACCTTCTCCGCCTTCCAGCAATTCACGGTTGCCTTTACTCCAGGGTTCGAGCTTGGCGTAATTATGTCCATCGGTACCATCAAAAGTCAGAGTATCGAAATAAACGCTCCCCTCGGCCTCGTACGCATAGCCGTTCTGAATGATACGTTCTACGTACGCCACGATCTCCGGAACGTACTCCGTCACGCGAGTTACGATATCCGGTTCGCGGACCTTGAGGCGAGCCATTTCGTCAAAGAATTTACCTTCCCAGTAGGCAGCAAGGCTTCTGGAGATGGCAGGGTCGGTAACCGTAGATTTTAACTGAAAACGATCAGATATGGTATACATTTTGTTTTCAGGGATGGGATATACAAACCTGTGCATCCAACGAGATTGCGAGAATATCCCTCGAATCCTCGATCAGCTGATGTGTTACGTCCAAGCCCACATTGCCGGTCCCTAATTGCGTTTGAGCCGTTTGAAGGGCATTCAGGCAGCGACGCTGTACAAGTAGTCTTTTAAGTAAGAGTTTGAGTATATTGCAAAACCGACGTACCGCGGAGGAAAAGTGCATGTCAAACTTTTCATCTCTTTTCAAGCACTCTTGCTTCCAGTCTGGGTTCGTAATGGAGTCGCAGATGCGGGAAAACGCTGCATCCTCCTCGCCTTCCAATGGTTTTCCATTGTTTGGTAGACCTTTGCTGAGGCGTTCACGGACATAAATTCGCCAAGCATCTCGCACTTGATCTATCAAGGCCGCCGACAAAGTGGTAGTTTGAATTCGGAACGTGTCAAGCAAATGGTTTTGGCGAGCGCGTTCGATGATCTTTTATATGAAACCACTGCCAAGTTAATTGGACGAGGCATATGAACTTGTTAGGTACGCACTTTATCATCAATGTCCGTTACGTTCATTACAAAGTGCACATCGTAACCAAAATAATCTGACATTATTCGACGTAGGATATCCTGGGTCACGTAGTTTCTATGGAACTAGCAGCATGAATAAATCAGGGATTGGAAAGGATAGGCTTTCTTACCTTGCATGGCCCATATGCGACGCATCATATACGGTAGGGCCACAGTTGTACCATTTGACGTGGCGCCCGTTCGTAGGAACAAACTCTGTCTATAGCGATTCGAGATCACGCGCGACGGTGAATGGATGCAATTGACCTACTTTCGTCTTAGTTAATGAGTTGTATACCCGAAGCACCTGTTCCTCTGCCTGCCGCTTTGGTGGAGACCAAGGAGGTTGCTGTACAGACATCGATGTCGCAAGTTTATGGCAGTTGGTCGAGTTAAGTCTCTTCAGAATGACGGTGGAGGATAGGATTTTCAATCGAGTTGGCGCCCAAGTCCGAGTCAGAATCATCTACAGACTTCAAGGACAGGAAATCATACAAGATCGATCAGTCACGTGATCGAAACTTTGTTTGCTTTTATTCAATTATTGTGCAATGTGGTCAACCGTAATCATTAAATCAAGTGACCTTTCCAAGACTCCCTTGAGAAAAAGATCCTCGCAATCCAGTTGCGGAAGCCTCTGTATCATTCTGTGGTCTTCTGTGGTCCCAATTGTTCTTCGGGATGATTTCAGCCGACCGCTATGTCTCGCACCCTTGCCCGGATCCTGCGTCCGAGAATTCCGCAAAACGTTTACTAGCTCGCTCTTCTGGAAATCTTCAACGCCGATCATACGTCATACTTACACTAAGATTGGCATCACATTAACATCGCAACAGGTTGTATAATGTTATTTGACCTGGTTTTTTCCATAGTATGTTCCCTTTTGGTGGCCAGTTGCTTCAATCCTTTCAGCTGGAGGCTTCATGTCACAGATGCTCTACCATGAGGTGTTCCCTGTCCGTTCGAACCTTCCAAACCCCGTTTTCAACGTGAACACAAAGGCCTACCAAACGCTACAAATATAGTCTTCTATCTCCATGTGGCATATATCTCTCAGCCTTTGTCTCTCGTTTGGGACTTTCCTGGAGCGCCGCTGTTGTGAGCTGAAATCGCATACCTACTTTTCGCACACTTGAACTTGATCGCGGCTCAGGATTGTTGGCGAGGGTAACAGCATGACTACAATCTAACACCAATCCGAACAACTTGAACACAGGCGCGCGGTCAAAAGAGGGGGAACACACAACTTGTGCACCATTTTTCTTATCAGGTGAGCAAGAGAATCGGTGATCGCAACATGTCTAAATCAAGCTAAATGGTCTACGTTAACTTATTTCCCTAATCACCCCGCCTCTTCCTCGTCAAAATGTCATCGCCCTAAAACTCTATCGCGGCGTACCCAGCGTCTAACCACCTTGTCCTGCCGTCACCAGCACAGCAGTTTGAAATCAGCAGTTGTTGTGGAACTTTGCACTAATGCTATTTTGCATTGCCCAGCGCTTTCTAGGGATGAGACGCACATTAAGCTTGACTCATTGATCATCATCCCCTCTGCGCTTGAATCTATATAAATTAGGACGGTGCCCTTGTGACTCATTCGAGATTGCTTGTCCCCTCCTGTCATGCAGCGACCAACTTGTACTGGGCTCCGCGTTCGGTCGACTTCCGACGCTCATATAATATTCCATGCCGTGTCGCTAAAATTATTGCCTATGACTCTGAGGAGACTTGATACAGAAGAACGCCGTGCTATCTCTTCTGGCTGTGTGTATGTCTGGGAAGAACGGGGACCGCATGCAGAGGCAACCGGGGTGCGCTCTTTTTAAAGCATGCCAAAAGTATCATTTCCTAACTATACCTTCGACAGCTGGGAATTGAACGATGGACCGACTCCATTCGGTGGGGCCCAAGTCGCGTGAGGGACGTGAGTGCTCAGGATTCTATGCCTTTGACGCATGAGTTTACGATGCATTCGCAGGAATTTTTATTTTACCATGAAAAGGAACCAACGGCGGCAGATTTGGAGATCAACTCGGATTCAGACACAACGTCGGTTTTATTATTACTAACATAGACTCCAAAACGAGCTGATCGGCGTGCTTGTATTGTAGGGTACAATCACGCCAGGGCTGCCGCCGAGAAATTTTAATCAAGCAAACGTATTCTGTATTCGTGGACACAGTCCGGGGCCGTCGGAAGTGGCACCTCAGTAAGATGTGGGCTGGTTTGTTCTATCAAAATACCGCTCACTGGAATTTATAGTTGCATATTTTACTCAGGATACACTAGACTATCTTGGTATTGTCGACAACATCCCTGCTCTTTCGTCCCTAGAAGTCCCGCCCGGGGTCTATAAAAGCGCGCGGTCCTCGAAAACTCGTCGCGAACCTGACTCTCCATATGAGCATTTCGTAGCCCCTGTAAACCAGTGCTACCCTCCGAATAAAATCCAGGCAGGTCTTTATTTCGATGTGTTAGTGTATAGAATTTTGTTGACACTAATAACTTTTCTAGACTATCAGTGCAGCTGAAGACAAGTATCGTAGTGTGCCGCCTTCGAGACCATACATCGGAATGAAAAATCTCGCTCCGTTGGCGTACCTTCAAAATATACCTCCTCCCCGACGACATCCGATGGACGAGAAAGCCTTGATGTCCCTCACCGCTGGGCTTCGCTGAACGATAGATAACATCATATGTCAATTAAGATAGCCTGACGCGTAGCCTGTGGGTGATCATTGATTCTAGACTCGCTTTATTGCCCGTACTTCTTTGCGTCGTACATTAGCTGCATGTAATCATCAATTATGCCAGAACATCAGTAAAGAGGCGAATCCGACGCTTTCCTCTCCCACGCATATTGCCGGAGTAAATCGCCTTATCAGTGGCTGAAAGATCCTGCACCTTCATGCAGAGACAAAAGCAGAGGTCTTGGAAAAACCCGCCGAGGTAAAGCGGTCAGCATGTAGGAGATGCATCTTAAGCCACCGGACTCCGTTCGTTCAAGGGGAAGAAGCTACCAAAGCAAGCCCAGGGTACGAAGGAAGACGCATCCATGGGCGTCGTTCAAGGAGGAATTGGGGTTCCTCTCTCTGGTCCCGGTCCTGAGCAAGGTGGCCACCCTTTATCCACAGGTGGTAATAGTCACTATCGATGACAACGCCCATTCGCAAGACGCAAGCACAGACGGAAGATTCGGAACGGTGAATGTTTTTGAGGTAACTGGAGAGCAGAGTATGGGCAGGTGTGTGACAAGCAATGGTTTCGTCATAGGCAGTGCAAGGTAACGAATCTTCCAAAGATAGAGTGGAAATAAGCCCGAAGTCAGAATTCAGCCTGAAGCTGACGCGCGGCGACTAACAGGGGTGCGCAGGTGTTTGTTGTCTGCTCAAGGAGTAGAGATAGAAAACCCTTTTGGAGATTTGAAGGGAGACACGTTCTCAATGGTTGCTTCCTAGACCAACAACATTCTTCGGAGGTTTGAAGGAAGGATGGATTTAGATGTGAGTACGGAGGTATTTCCTAGCATCTAGGTCCTAGGATGTGGGATTTAAATAAGCGAGATCAGTTAATCCAGAGTCCGCGAACGTGAGTCCCTAATCTATTCCATTGAGAAATCTCACGTTCTACCGAATTCCGCCGAGCTATTCCAGAAACGAGGCATGCCAGTTGGTGTGGCTCTGTTCGACTTTGTTAGACGGGTATTTTGTACTAGAATGAATCATTGCAGAGGGGGTAACAAATGCTAAGTGAACGGAAAGATAAAAGATCTGATCAGAGGAAGGATTTTGAGTAGTTAAAGTAATTAAGTTCTGCAAGCAATCTCGATGCGGGACTGGTTCCGTATGAGAGCCAACTAGCTGGATCCTGTTCCTCCAGAGTTGGCAGTGGCAGCTTTTCATTTCCGCCTGAATTGGATCAATCCTGATGAACTCGTGACCTAAGATGAGCACTGGTCAAAATGACAGACCAGGGGCACTACATCTTCACCACAAAATGAACGTTCCTTTATCTTGAGACGTGCCACCATCTATCTTCCAATGCAACAGCCAACTTGTTCCAACATTCGCATTCGTTCCACACAGGATGCCCACAAAATATTCTTCGCCGTCCAGCAGAAGCTCATGCATATGGTCACACGGCGTCTAGATGCTGATGAGCGGCAAGCTCTCAAGTCGGGCTGTATCTACGCCTGGGAAGAGAGAGGCCCCCACAGTGAGATCACTGGCTTGGGCATAGAGCGCTTCACTGAAGGTAGAAGGTGGTCGCCGTCGCGCGTTCGTGATGTGAGTGACCGAACAAAACAATACGAGCACCGCTTTCCGCTTAACTGCATGTTTCCAGGAGTTTCTGTTTTATTACGAGAAATATTCGCCCACACCAGAGGCAGGGTATGTACATTGCGTGTTCACAGATGAGATGAGAACTCAATATTTAAGTGCCCTAGGTCAGCTTCAGAGCGGCAGCCACCCCGCGATTGGGACCCGCTCGTTAAACAGACGTACTCCGTCTGGGTCGATACAGAGAAAGGACGTAGGAAATGGCATTTGAGTAAGGCTTGTTGGCTATTTCTGACCCCAGGCTGATTTGATTCAAAGCGGCGTACTTTACCCAAGCAACGATAGACCAGCTTGGCACGATCGACGACATTCGAGACGTTCGTGATCTCGTCGTTCCAGACGCTCTCTTCAAAAGCACACGAGTCGCCAAGAATCGCGGGAAGCTCGACGACCAGGGGCGTGCTGATCCATCCAAGTCCGCTTCAACTGTGACCCGAACATACGCCCCGTTTCCCTCATACCCCGTCCAATATCCAAGCAATCCTGACGGCTCATCTTCGCACGAACCCGTTCTCATGTACGAGCCATACAAAAATGCCTCAGGACATCGGGACCATCGTTCCCAGTCGCCTCCCCAGTTTTCTCCTCCTACGACGACGATCCCCCACCCCCGCGAACAACAGTACTACCGAGGACCCGAACCATACCATCAACAATCTATGCGCTATGGACATACCCCACACGATATCTCACCTAGAAGTTTGGAATCTAGTCCAGAAATCACTCGACACCATGGATATCGCGGTGCCCAGCCATCTTCGGCTCCGGGATCCTATGCAACGGCTGAATGGGCCCACCCTCGACGCCAGCCCCCACAAGAACACACGAACTATCCACGGCAAGAGCCGGCATCTTATCCATCATATCACCCAACGACCAATTCATTACAATCAAGGACGGGCTCTCCCCACTATGTGTACACCTCGGACGATTCCAGTGCCTACAATTCACCTCAATCCCACTCTCCCTACCCGTCTCAGCAGCCGGAACCTCTCCCACAACTCAGTGTTGAGACCGTGGCGGAGCCGCGTCACTCTCCTCTCCCTCCTCTTAACATTCCATCCCAGTTATACCCAGGCACGACAGATTTAACACCAGCCACAAGCTCCCCGACTCTGATAGCGGAGACCTGCCGCTCAACTGTGGGCCCTTCTCGTGCTCTTGCTCCTTTGACTGCACTCGCTAGATCGCATCCCTACCGAAGAGAGGCTCTAGACGACAGGGCACTTCGCCTCCTTGCACCTCGTTCTCCGTAAATAAATCCCCTTTTCCCTTGTATGTTTTTTTCTTCAAGCTTTGTCTGTTGCACATCATCAGCTGCGTATATGTCCTGTTCTCACCTGTATTACATTATTTAGTCACTTTCGTATGTTGTGGAAGAATGCTAGATATCAAATCCCTATAGCGATTGTTTATAAACCATTTTGGTGCGTTCATGTCTACTACAGGCAGACGCATATTGTACGTACAGTGCGGGATGGGAGACGTGTGATGTATACAGGGGAGATCCTGAACGATGCAATAGATTGTGGTCGGTAGATGTAACGTGAATGTATCGAGAGCAGTTTCAAACTTATATATGTGAGGATACCAGGAGAAAGAGAAGCCAATGGCACAGTACAAGGGCGAGACTTCATGCAAATTGCGCATCTACCATTCGAACTCACTGCGCGGTATAAGTCAAGTTGAAAAGCGGTGGAGTTATTAGTCTCACCCTGTACACTTGGCGAAAAGATAATCTTTGCCATTGATGTGAATCATACCATCTTTCAAGATGCATTTCCACTTGTTCTTAACACGCGCAACCTGGATAGCGGATTGAGTGGAGGGCCATATCATCGGGAAATCGCGGACCTTGTCATAAGTGCAAAATACGATGTCCGATTCTCCAGCACCACCTTCTTCAGCGTCCTCCTCACCTTCTGTATCCGAGTCATCCAAATCACTATTGATGGCCTCCGAGTCCAAGGAAGTAGTTGGCGGAGGAGGCGCAGGTGCAACAGGCTGTGGTAAAGATGGATGTGACGTCCTCGGAGCAAAAGCGGAGTGAGGTGGTGAAGGGGAATCATCGTCCGACGATCCCGAAGGACCATCAACTTGAGGTATGCGGTGCGGCTGCTGTGGACTCGACGCCGGCGGTACGTACGTCCGGGCAGTAGGAGGAGGAGGCTGAGGTTGACCTGGTCGAGAGAAAGAAAGTACGCCCGTCTGACCTCCTGGATGCGGATGCGGAGGCAAAGGTGGCGGGAGTTGTCTTGAGGCTGTAAGGGTTGGTCCAGGGAGAGGAGGAAGGGCATAAGGTATGCCGGGGTTCAGCATGTATCGGGTGTCAACTGGCTCTGCCTTGACTGTTGGTTGACCTGGAGCCGACAATGTTGCGTAGGGGTTGAGAGGGGTGGCATAATGAGGGTGGGTTTGTACCATATGTATAGGGTGCGGAGGATAATTGTGGTGGTGCTGTTGAGGAGGAGCCGCCTGCGCGGCGGGTGCTTGTTGGGGTGCTTCAAATTCGGCCACATGAGAAGCAATGACCTTGTTCTCCCATTTCTAAATCCCAGGGTAAGACATTCGGGAGTCAGATCAATTGATTGAGCGTCAAGTTCGAGAGACTTCGAAGGCACACTTACATGCTGGAGTTCAGCTAGAACGTCTTCAGCAACACCAAACTCGTCGAACTCGGGCTTAATAGCCGCAATGACATCGTCAATGACAGCGCGGTAGATGGTAGGCTCAAGAAGACGAAGAGATATTCATGTTAAAACCTTTATGGACTACTACAGACAAGGGGTTGGTGAGCAGCTCACCACTATCTTATTCGACATCTGGTAATTGGCGTCGTCGACGTTTGTGACAGTGGTTACAACGCGGGGCCGACGTGCGAGGTGGTGGGAGACAAGAGGGGTCCCCTTTTATACTTGATGTGAATCACAGACAAGCCCGGAGGATTCAAACTCCGACGTATAGTCAAACTGCAATTTTCCCGCGCACAGACCAGATACTCTGAATGTAAGTATGTCGGTAATTCCAAGCAGATCAACAAAGAGGGACGTATGCAATTAAAAGTAGTCTCCAGCACCCGCATAGTTGCTAGCTGAAGGTTCCGGGGCTGGCTCATCTGTTCGTGAACTGCCGTTCTCTCGCGCGATTTCCATTTGCTCTGCTTGTTTGCGGATGTAGTCCACAGAACCAGGTCCGAACGAGGGGGCTGGAGGCGTGAAAGGTCTGGCTGCAATTGCGAGGCGGCCTGTTGGTATGCGTGTTTGTAGGTCGTTCTGAGACGGGACAGGTTGGAAGTGTAACTTAAAAAGGTATCAGCTTTTTGTCTCTCAGCGAATAAGAGAGAAAACTTACAGAATCATTCATTTTCTTATAATGCTTATAAAAAACGGTCACCTTGGCAAGTTCGTCCAACACCTTTTCCTTTTTTTGCCCTTTCTTTTCCTTTTCCGCCTTTCCAAGGCTAACACCTTTACCTGAGTCTTTGAGATCTTCCAAGTCTTTCTTGGCCCACCGTAAAAATTCAACCGCTTCTCCACCTTTGGCCCGACCGCCGTTCTCGCCAGCGTCGACGCCTAACCACTTTCTCGAAAGTGCGCCATGAAAAGCCGCTTCGTCTGCCAGGTACTTTCGAAGATCCGTAGAAACCTCTTCTTGTCCTTCAGGACTTTTGCTAGACCCAGGAGTCTTTGCAAGGGATCGCGCAGAGGAATACAGCGACGCACACTCGAGATGGAGTTTTGCGATGAGTGCTGGAGAAGGGTGGGATGTGGGCAGCGGAGGACCTGGTGTGACGTTGTTGTCGTAGGCAGACTTAGAAAGCAGCTTACGGATAGCGAGTGTTTGAGCGTCCGCCAAAGACATCCTGCGGAAAAGGTTAGCGCAGATTTCCATCATCCAAGGACTGCCGTCACCTCGCTAGCGCCATGACAACCTCGCGATTAAGCTCTGGAGGTTTGTTAAACCGGACGGGTGGTCCGCCAGCACGATGAACTTGCCATTCCGGCAAAACCGAATCACTGATGAACGAGAAGATGCCACTAGCTTTGCAGAGGAATCCAACAGCAACATTCAACTGCTCCTCCTTTGTTTTTCGTTCAGTGTCTGATATCGCATGATCATGTTCATATGTACCAAGAGAAAGAACTGTCGAATTGGATAGGTTTGATAGGGCAAAGGCGTAGGTTAGTAGAGTGAAGGCGTAGTCTGCGTGGACACCAGATAGAGCAAGTTTCTGAGACTTGTTGAACAAGTTTGCAGAAAGAGTAGATCGCCAGCAGAAGGCTATAACCCATCTGCTGAATCAGGATCAGCATTTTTAAGAGAACCAGCATGGCCATACTAGGTTCGACTCTGAAGCCAATTTCATCATGAGCAACGCAGTTCATGATCCCTCGTAGGTGAGGCAAATACTCCTCGATGAACTAAAATCTGTGTGTCCGTCTCAGAGAGCTAGAGTGGTACCGGATCGCAAACTTACCTTGACTAAAGCCAGGAAATCTTTAGCGCCATGCTCGGTGCGCTTGCTTTCTTTCAGTAGGGCGTGCAAATTGGCACGAGCTTGGGTTGCCTCGGGTATGCAATAGGTATAGCCTTTGTCGATGCTTTGATCAATACAAAGCTCAGAGAAGGAGACTGCGCTTGTTGTAGGAAGTTCGTAGACATACATCGTCGTCAGCTTGAAGAGATAGTAAAACCGGCCAGGTTCGTATATTGTTCACATCGACGCACGTGCTGAGCCCAAGGCGAGCTCATGCCCTCTCTCAATGTCGCCTTTCCCGCTCTCGTCGTTGCAAGGCTCTTTGTTGCTCTCAGTAGCCTTCCAGACGTGTTGAAACACAACCATCAACTTTCTTCGCCATTGACGTCCTTCTCCCAACGTCAGTGAAAGTCTTTCGCGACTTTTAAAGCTTACACTCTCCTTTAGTGCAGGAAGGCATCTATCTATTCAACCATGACATAGATATTTATTCCGGAGGGACTTTCCGCCACGTATGATCTCGTAGAAATATCATCAGTGTCCTTGACTAATTTGGTCTCCAGTCACCTCTTCTTCTCGCAACATTCGCGACAATCCTTCCCACCTCACAAACCTTGTCGTCAACATTATGGACCCTCTGCGACGCTGCAGGAGCGTGGGCTTTAATAAAAATATGGAGGGCGCGACAAAACGTTACGAGCACTTCGAGAGACAGTCTAATCGCTGCTTTGTATGTGGACTTGCTTGATTCTTTGCCAACCCCAACTAAAGCTCGTCTACGCGTGCAGCTATCTTTTGAATCCTTATATTTTTATGTCAACCCTCGCGCTTTCAACCTCTTCGCTCGAGAATACTTTGACGCTTTTCTCGATCATGTTTGCTTGCCATGGTGCATCCTTTCCTTTGCGGCCCAGCTACACAGTCTGATCAATTGCCTCAGGAAACATCTCTGCAGCCCTCCTAGCCTTCGCTTTTCTCATCCAATTATCCCTTTCGTCACTCGTGATTTTAATACCGCTTCTGCTACTCCTCATCACCAATCCTCTGTCACACCTCGCGTCGCCTAGGCCAATCTCAGTAAGCCTGCGGAAAACGATTCCTCTCCTCGGAGAGATCACTGCATATACCCTGATACTCAGTTTGGCATCGACGCTTGTGGCTGGTAGCTGGGCCTGGATACCGCAGACTTGGGGAGCAACGTATGTCACTCATCCTAGCCCCATAAAATGATCTTCAGCCGTTTTACCGAAGGTTGACACTACCTGATTTAACACCGAATCCTGGGATGTGGTGGTATTTTTTCACAGAAATGTTTGATCACTTTCGCCCCTTCTTCTTGATGGTCTTCAGCGTACGTCAACCCAACTTGCTCCAATGCAATCAGCTAACCTTGCCACTTGTCATAGATCCACCTGCTCATATATATAGCCCCTGTTTGCATCAAATTCCAGTCAGTATCCTTATCTCGGTGACCAGTAAATTCTGATGCTGGTCAATAGATATGACCCGCTTTACGCCACATTTGTCCTCCTCGGCGTCCTGGGGACCTTTAAAGCGTATCCAACGTTATCAGATCCAGGGCTTTTCCTGAGTATGATCTCTTTGTTTCCAGAAGTATATCCATGTAGGTTTATCATCAGCCAGCAAGAATTCTCTCTGACTTGAGCTTGCTGTGTAGATTTCAGACATCCAATAGTGACAACGTTGCTTCATCTGCATGCATCACTACTGCTACCATTGTTCCACCATTTGTGGCTTGTACAAGGCACAGGCAACGCCAACTTCTTTTACGCCTCGACGTTGGTCTTTGCATGCGCGAATGGGGCCGCACTCATTGACTGCATCTGGGCGGGACTACGAATAGCAATCGGAAAACAGCATGAGAACTCTGCTGTCGTGCAAGAATAGAAATCGGGGCACTTTATTGTATTAGCTATAATACCATTGGGACGAAAACCACCTATTCTGCTCTCCAGATGATGCTCGACGTCTAAGCAATCCTTTTAGTCTGAAAATGCATTCGACATGGAGATGAATGTGCCGCAGTTTCTAGACGGGACTCTCAGGCCGCAGCAGATCTTCCACTATTTGTAGATCCACGGGGATGCCCGCTTTGTGTAGGTACTCGTCATTCCTGTAACACTTCAGGTCAAGGCATGAAATAAAAACAAGTTGCTCACCAAAACTGTAGAGAATTCACAAAGTTCATATCTGCGAGGGGAGAGGCAAAAAAAAACCTTACCTTTGAGTAATGTCTATTCCCTGAGTCACAACTGTAGAATTTTGTGAGAATTGATGTCTTCAAGAGAAGACTGTTCAAGCCTCACAGAATGGTGACGACGGTCTTTCCGTCTTTCCAACCCATTTTCTTCACGAGCTTTATACAAGCAACAAGATTGCATGCGCTGCTCGAGCCTAAGAATAAGCCATCGTTTTTGACGAGGTAGCGAGACATGGAGACAGCCTCGGCATCGGTTATTCTGGTGAATGCTTGTCGGAGGAGAACTAAGGACAAGCGAGTATACTTACCGGAAGGCATCGTCAAGGATGGGAAGTGCTAATTCGAGGTTGTTTGTAAGGCGGTTGATACCACTATACTGATCATGCTTCAGCCTATCTCAACAAAACAGAGAACAACGTACATGCCCTCCACCACAGTATCGACTTGATGCCTTCTTTTTGTCCCTTCACTTTCTTTCCGGTCGAACATCACTCCATGTTTAACCTGAAACATAAAGGCGATCAGATATCGACTGTTGGAAACGAAGCTCGGAAAAACCACTTTATTATAGAGGCCGCTTCCTTCTGGATCGGCGACGGCAACTCGAACGTTCTCATTGGCCGATTTGAGGTATTGACCTACCCCTGCGACGGTGCCGCCGGTGCCTTAAAAGCACGGGGGTCAGACGAAAAAGCCATGAGCGACGAATCACCGACCAGCTCCCGAAATAAAGGCGTCAACACGCCCGTTTGTTTGTCTCCATATCTCAGGTCCGGTCCCGAAAAAATGGGCATCAAAATTGCTCTTATTCTGTTTGCTAAATTTAAAAAGGGCATTCACCAAGCAACTAATTTACGAACCTCGAACTGGTCCGCAAAATAACCTCTAGGCTTAGCCAAGAAATCTTCATCATCTTGCCAATCCTCCATGTCGAACTCGACCTTGAGGGAAGTTGTTGTGACGAGCACAGAGGCTGATGGGGACTGGAGTGTGTGGGGGTGAACTACCTTTGAACTGGGGTTGCTACCGTCGATTTCGTCCTGCTGTCCAAACTTGGCTGCGCGTTGTCGGGCTATGTTCTACGAATTTTCCATTTGAGGGGGCTAGAAGGAGCTAGGAAAGAAGCATACCACAAACTAAATATTCACATTATTAGAGATGAAGTGTTTCCGAGGAAGTACGGACCTGCTTCTTGTCAACGATGCTCGCGGGGCGAACTCTCTGGACCTCAGCTCCAAGAGCGTGAAGTGCCTTGACTTTTTCTTCAGCGACGTCATCGGGCATGATGATAGCTAGAGTTATCCTAAGGCTAGTCGAAATGGAGTTCATGAACAGGCTGCATACTCGTATCATATCCTCTGCATTCAAATCAGTTGGAAGAAACGTCACTGGGGAAATGGTCAAACATACCTTGCACGAGCGATTGTAGCTATAGAAATGCCCGTTGAGCCCACAGTTCCTTCAAATATCCGTGAACCTGTGTATGGTCGAAGGTACCCCGAACGTTCCGCGTCTTCGATCACTAGAAGAACGGTTTTCAAGAAACGCAAGCCTCTGTACACGCGTAAACCCACTTCGCAGTGCGACTCGGTCTTTGACGCTTCCTCCTGGGTTCAAGAACTGGATGAGCTATTAGCAAATACAAAAGTCCAGAGGAGTGAGCGGCACACCTCTGCTTTCCCGAGGATCTCAACCCCCAGGGCATCACTCAGGGAGTTAATCCTGACCAAAGGTGTGTTTCCTACGACGGTAAGTAAAGAAGGGGATCACTTGAGCTAGCGCACCTATTAGTCCCGTCACTCCAGCCACTACCTCGTCGCTTCTTAACTCAATGGGTCGAGGGGTGAACTTCGCTGCCACACGTTCCCGTCGTTTTTGTTGGAAGTAGAGAGCAAGTGATGTCGAGGTGACCGAAAGTGAAAACCCAAGTAAAACGCCGAGTAGGACAGAGCGGACTGATACTCGCGAAGTCCACGATGGTAGTACGGAGTCGAGGGGCGGAAGAAAGGACATAACGAGTGAGGTCGATATCGACACAATTTTTATCTTGTTCTTATGTTTTGAGCCGCGATAACGAGACTCGCACATAACACATAATTTGGAGCGCCGTGATGATGATCGTGACGTTATATAAGACTGGTCAGTGTGCATTCAACTGTCATGACCTCAATCCAAAAACTCTTCGTGAGCTCCCCATACTTTGCGGTTGTCGGTGCATCGAAGGACAAATCAAAGTACGGAACGAAGGTGTGTATTCCCTCTCATTCTTGTTGAAACTTGATTCAGTTCGCAGGTTCTTAAATGGTACCAAGACCGATCCTTGTCGGTAAAACCTGTGCACCCTGTGAGTTGAAAGGGATGAAACTTTATGTAACCCCCTGCTGAACAGGTGACTAGAAAGAGACAGAGCTCGAGGGCTTGTCAACCATAAAGTCCATCACCGAACTTGACTTTCCCACTCAGACATCAGTGAGCATTATTACACCGCCCGCAGTAGGTCTTCGAATGTTTGAATGATGACCATATTGAGAATAATATCACCCCAGGTTACTCTCAACATCTTGCGGTCAGCCAAAGATCAGTCCATCCCGGCACTTTGGTTGCAGCCAGGCGCAGAGGATGCCAATGTTGTGGATTTTGTGAAAACTAATGGATTGGAAGGTCGAGTGATTTATGGTGGTCCTTGCATCCTTGTTCAAGGCGACGACCTACTTCACAATCGGAGCCTGTTGTAACATATATGATGGCGGTGGTAATAATAACCACATTTCTCACCCGGCATCACCATCACCGACCCTCAAATGGCTTCCAGCGTCAAGAATTTTCAACTTCGGCCATCCTCTCTTTCTATAGGGATGGCGAATGTGCTGCGCTGGATACCTCTCATTCTCTTTTCAACGTCTGTGCTGGCTTCGGATGCCATGAAGAGGGGGCAAAGCGACCCCATCTTCTCCGCATATTATACCGGGTGGCACGCAGAAGACTATCCTTTGTCTGATGTCAGCTGGTCCAAGTACACCCACGTGATATACTCTGTTGCGTGAGTACCTTGTTAACTTGAAACTACCATCATTGAAATAGAACAGGTCAACCACACCGAACGCGAGTGTAGTCGAAGTGGATGTGCCCGATGATACACTTCTAAAACAGTTTGTAACATTGGCCCACCAAAACGTGCGTCGTGTCCACTTTTCTCCCAAGCGCCAGTTCGTATGATTACCTCTTCGAAGAATGTGAAAGCGAGTCTTTCAATAGGTGGATGGACAGCGTCGCGGTGGTACTCGTCGAACGTTGGTTCGGCAATAAACAGAACAACATTCGTTAATACTGTCACAACCCTGGCGAAGAAATATGATTTGGATGGCCTGGACTTTGAGTAAACGATCTTACCTAACTCGCCTACCTGTTTCCGCTGACTCTTCCAAGCTGGGAATACCCTGGTATGCAAGGAATCGGATGTAACACTGTCAATCCCAAAGATACAGCTAATTTTCTATCCTTCCTTCAACAACTACGCACCACTACAACAGGGAGTAAGCTCATCATATCGGTTCCAGTGGCAGCCCCATTTGCAGACGCATCCGGTTCTCCTTCAACAAACGTTTCGGCCTTCGGCGATGTGTTGGACTATATCACAGTCATGAATTATGATACGGGATCAAATCCTTCTTTCGGAGTAGGTCCGAACTCACCACTCGATGATTTGTGCGCCCCTGTCAGCGGTCAGCGGAGCTCAGCTGCAAGACTAGTTGACGCTTGGTCTGCTGCGGGGATGCATCTTGACCAAATCGTACTGGGTGTTCCTGCGTATGGTTATGGATACAGTGTTTCCAAAAAATTGGCGTTCACGTCCGGATCAATTTTGGCTCCATACCCTGCATACAATGTCAGTAACACTCCACCTGGTGACAAATGGTCCGGAGTTGGGGGTATCGACGTCTGTGGAATTAGCGAAGGGCCTGGCGGGGAATACACCTACTGGGGCTTAATGGAGGAAGGCTTTTTAAACACAGATGGAACCACCAAAACTGGGATCGCATATCGATACGATAATTGCAGTCAAACAGTTGGTACTTTTCGTCACACTCAGTGTAAAAAAGGCTAACATGTTGTTCTAGCCATACATGTATAACGCCACCTCTCAAGTTTATGTGTCTTTCGATAATGCTCAATCTTTCGCGGCGAAAGGTGATTTCATCCATTCAAAAGGTTTGAGAGGCTTCTCGATGTGGGAGGCTGGCGGTGACTACAATGATACCCTGCTCGATTCAATTAGTGTGTCATTCCGCTTGCTGCAATACCGTCTGTTAACGCCGGTGCTCCAGGGGAGGCAACTCTAACTGGTGGCGCATACCAATCGAATACAACCGCATCTCACTCGTCAGCCAGCCCAACAGCATCATCATCTGCGCCGGATCTACATCATAATGGAGGCCAGTGGCGTTCATTTTTCACTGTCATCGCGCTGTGCGCCTGGATTTGTAGTCGTTGACTATGGTATCAACTGGCGACTGATCATTCTATGAGCAACACCTTGTGGACGGAATGTCAGAGTCTAGTTTATCCCCGGACCCCGGATATCATTGACATGTATTGGGTCTTATTTATAGTAATTATGTACCAGTACCTCGATACCCCTGCCACAAAAACTTGAGACAGGGCGTCCTGTGTCTAATCCAATCTATATCCGCTTTTTCCGTCAAAGAATTGACGAAGTTCTGTTTTTTGAGGAGTATTGTTCATGTTTGATTTATTGATCAAATACGTTATGACTCACTTTGGAAGTCTTGGAAAGACTGCAGTGAATTGTACTCTGATTTTTAAACGCGAACTCTGGCTAATCGAAGTCCCAGAACCATCCATAAATATATCCATCCCAGCGCAAGGTTTTGTTTTTTGTTTTTTGACTTTTCATCAGCCAATTTTTTGGCCCTGCTCAGACCCTTCTAAAAAAAATTCCACCTCCCTCGAATTTCGCAGTTGTCACCCAGAGGTGGTGACTGAGTGAAGAGCGTCATAGATAGCCAGGATTGAAAATTGAAATCATTGGATCTACAGTACAAGGGAGTGCCTCACCGTAGCCTCGGCATCTGCATCGCTATGCGACAACCTATGAAGACTATATTACTTGTTGTTCGAAGGAGCCTACGTTCTTTCCCTCCACGATCATCTGTTCGAGAGTTTCTGCTCTGCCTGACGCTTCAAATCCCAAAATTCAACAGCCTCCGGTCACACCGACTATTTTCAATTAGCTCTAGTTCGTTCGCGCCGCTCTGGGACAATCGAAGGGTACAACCTTGCGTATAACACGAGTTTTCTATTGAACTCGGTGAGCGCGTGTAGTTGTACGATATTCGCGACAAGGAAGATTGTGGAGCCATCAATTAAAATGCGACATCCGCGTTCCTCGATTACCTGATTATAAGTGCGGTTCTGCCTTTCCTCGTCCCGAGCCTTTCTTCCGCTCTTCATAAACAAAATTTCCTCTTGCATTTTGCCTCGTTGTCCGCACTGACAGCACGGGCAACATTCCCAAAGCGGCATAACGTTTGAAGTTTGGAAAGGAATTTCCTTTCAACCTTCCTCATTTGGGACCCCCTTTGTGCTACATTTTGCGGGTGTAAGAACGCCTGGTTCTTGGACTGTTCCGTCCGACGAGCTCAAGTATACTGATTCCAGCATTCTCTTCACCCCTTGGCCGAAATGTTGATTTAAGAATGGATAGGTGTTGTTCTCTTTTACCCGTTGACGAAACGCCGACTGCTGTACGCCCTTGCTCTAAGTCTTTCTCTCCGTTTCTGAAGCGTATGCTCCTGTTGCTGGACAGATGAAATCCAATTCACCATCACCGCATAGCGCCCAAAAGAATGTGTGCCCACCCAGTCCAACCATGTCTCCGGCACAGGCAATAGCGGAGGCATGGAAACGGGAGTCTTTAGAGAGCCGTGAAAAGTGGATGAGGGTGGATGCCAATGTGGGGGCGCGATACGATTCTCGGCGGACCCATGGAGGAAAAACAAAGATGTAAATGGTGAGATCTCAACGGCAAAAACGATATAGAGCGTTTCTGATTTTTGTCGCCACCTCTCCGTTAGACTTGCTTCAATTTTTATTCTTTCGCCTTCTTGAAGAAAAAGCTAACGGTTAGGATCGTCGGGCGATTTGAATGGACTGAACTTCGTCTACACTGTATTTATTGCGTCAAAAGGCCGTTGTATCGACAAAGAAACGGACTTACTTGTAGCATCTTGAAATCATTTGTATGCATTAATCTACGTTGGCCTCACCATCGCTTTGATCGTAGTCTTCATCATCCTGGTAGTCGTCTTCTTCCTCTTCCAGAGCGGCTTCAGCTTCTGCCTGTGCTTGTGCAGCAGAGGCTGCGTTGGCGATCGCCAGCTCGAGTAGTTTTGTTTGCTCATCAGATAAGCCATACATAGACAGGGATGGCACAACAGTATCGTTGTCTCCATTCTTTGCTACCTCATCCGTACTTGACCCCGCAATTTCATCTGTCGATTGCAAAATTGCCGGAACATGGTCAGTGCGACTAACTGCTTCGCCAGCTGAATTTGCTGGCAAGTTTGCGGCAGGAAGGTTCTGCGACTGCGCCCGTGCAATCACACTGGCCAAGGTCGCCTGGCCAGCTGCAGCATCTGCAAGGGGAGGGCCTGGATGTCCCGTACCAAGTGCATGACCAACATAGGCTTGTAAAAGCCCATGGAGACTCATAACGGAGCCTTGAATTTGGGCGATTACTGCTGGGTGTATTTCGCCCTCTTCCATCGCATTCTCCCCATAACCAGCAAATGGAGCTGAAAGTGACGAGACACCAATGTGGCTTACGGCCATGCCATTCCACAATTTCGCTCTTCTCTCTTCACGAAGCAAATCTTCTCCCTGCCTTTCCTCTAACTCAACCTCGACGACGTCTGCTGCAAGGCATATGTCTGTCTTTGGGCCACGATTTTTCCCACCATTCTTATGTCGTTTGATGGCGTCTCTTCGGGAAAATACTTTCTGACATCCGCCACACTTCCACGCTTTCTTATCGTGAAGCTTGATGTGACGTTTAAGGTCGTGGTTTCGCGCGAACGACGCTGGGCACACGCTGCAGCGATAGGGTCGTTCTACTGCGTGGCTCCGTTGGTGAGCGCGCAAGCTATATAGTCGAGAAAACACCTTTTTACAGCCGGCCACAAGGCAGGGATAGACTGCTGTACCAATGTCTGTTGCTAAAGTCAACGATTTACCAGGGTACGCGGGGCCCTGTGGGAAGGGCTGTTGAAGTTGGATGTTAGAGTCTGAAGGCTGTCCTATCTGAATGCCGCTGAGGACCCCAATAACCTGGATGAGACCGCTAATTTCCTGGAGGGCATGCATTTCTGGACCGCCCGCCGCAGATGAAGTTACGGCGAAGAGAAAAGTTTGGTGTAACGGAAGGCGTATCGACGAAATAAAAGTAGGGTCAAGAGCTTGAGGGGCAGATGTGCCCAGAGCCTGGCATACGATGTGTACAGCTTCAGTTACCGAGGTCTGCAGCTCATTATCCGCGACATATGGGCGCTTGTGCGCTCGAAAATCAACGCTGCCTTCGTCGGCTTTTTCACGCTTGCGTTTCCCACTTTCAAGCTGGTGCGCAGCAATTTCGGAGTTGCGAAGATTCCCAAACAAACTTTCGGACATGGCGAGAGTAACAAGAATCTGGCTGAGAGGTGATATAATTTCCTTTGCAACATGGGCGCAGGTCACACTCTGTCGCAGAATATCGAAGACCGAAACCCCACCCAGATTCGGGACCGCGGTGGAAGCAAGAGTTGTCCGGGCGATTGGGTCATTCTCAGCGAGAGCAAGTATTGTTCTCATCGTGGAAACCACGGCTTCCTCTCCCTTTCTGAAAGAATGTGGTGAGGTCGGATGCGTTGAAGAAATCAAGGGTTGTTCGACAGTGCCTTTGCTGATGTCCGCCCAAAGCTGCTCTCCCAACCGCCTGGCTATCTCCTCCGCCTCTGCGTCTATATCTTCATCATCGTCATCCTCGACCTCATCGTAGTCTTCCTCCTCCTCTTCCTCTTCTTCCCATCGTTTATGTCCATTGCTGTCGGCTGAATGTTCAACCTGAATTTCCTCTGACATCGCTCTCCTCAATAATAGACAGGAAGGAAACAAGGAGCGGAAACAAGAAACGGAAAACCGTTCGAAAACTGTTCCTTGTTGGTTTGCGCGTTTTGTGTACGGGTATTTATGTGTGACCGTTATCTTATCAGTTTAGTTTGCTTCTGTTTCTAAAGATGAAAATGTTCGGATGGAGAAGGTTGAGCAGAACCAAGGGGGTCTTAGGATTCCAAAGTCCGACCGGGGGTTGGGTAGGTAGGTCAGCCACAGGCTGAGAAAAAAAAAATATGGAACCCTCTACAAAATGATCTAAAAACAGTCCTGGAAGGCCATCCCCTGCAAATTAGTAGTGCTAGTGCACTCCAAAGCATGTAGATCAGTCTGAATTCAATGATATTGAAGCATTATATAATATTTCTTCAAGCTTATCTAATCTCCACCAAGTGTCAATGTCACAAAGCTCATCTTGAAGGTGGAAGCTGGCACAACCAAAGAAATACAGTCACTAAACATCACTTACAAGTTACTGGCAAGTTGTTTAGAAACTTGTTCTTGATACCAATTATGTAAAACACCACATGCCCAATTGCAAAACTTGGATAAGCCAGACTTGCCAACAGACTTAGATCTGCCAACATTAAAATATGTTCTATACAATAAAAATTACAAGTCACTCACCTATATTCCAGTATCATCTACATTGCATTTGGTAGGAAATAGATTCACAAAACTGGGTTTGCGAGGCATCTTGAACAAAGCGATGAAAATGATGATGTCATCTTACCATATATGGACACGTGCCTGATTACGTAGGTAGGTAGGTCAAGCCAGTAGGGGCTTAAAAAAAAAATCGACCCCAGGTCTATTTTTTTAATCCTAGGACCCCCTTGAGCAGAACACCGTAACTTCCGTCTCCTCCCACTATGTCGAAGACTGCCAAGGATCTAACGGCTGGAACCGTTGGGGGTATTGCCCAGGTCAGTGCTTTCCTCCGTTGCACGCGAGGTGGCTTGTTCACACTATTCCAGGTTCTTGTTGGTCAACCCTTCGATATCGTCAAAGTAGTGAGTCATAAGAGAAATGTTCAATTGTCAAGTTTAACCAAATTCCAGCGGATGCAAACGGCCTCAAAGGGCACGTATACCGGGATGTTGCACTGTGCTGGAGGAATTCTGAAAAATGAAGGACCTCTGGCTTTTTACAAGGTAAGAGCTCACGTATGACTCTCCCTCTTATATTTGTAACATCGCATAGGGAACATTGACGCCACTCCTTGGAATTGGAGTTTGCGTTTCAATACAGTTTGGTGCACTGGAATATGCCAAACGTCTCTTTGCGGCACAGAACCTCGCGGCTGGGAAGGGAGGTGAAGCGGGGAAGACTCTTGGTGGTGGTCAGCTCTTCACAGCAGGAGTCTTCGCTGGCCTAGCGAACGGCGTTGTATCAGGCCCAGTGGAGCATATTCGAATTCGTGCGTACCCTAATCATTCTGTTTTTTCTTCTTCTAATGGGTAACTTTAGGTCTCCAAACCCAATCGAACACGAATCCGACTTACAAGGGACCCTATGACGCCATAAAGAAGATATATAGTCAACATGGCATTGCCGGCATCTACAAAGGCCAGGCAGTCACACTCTTGCGCGAAGCTTCAGGATACGGCGTATACTTCCTGGCGTATGAGAAACTTGTTCAATGGGAGATGGGCAAGAAGGGCATTAGACGAGACCAAATCAGCCCAGCGAACGCTGTTCTATATGGCGCTTCAGCTGGCTATGCTGTTAGTTTCCCGCACAACGTTCAAAGTTCTCAGTTCTGACGCACTTCGAAGCTCTGGGCGGTTATATACCCCATAGATATGATCAAGTCGCGGATGCAAACCGATGGATTTTCCCCGTCGACTGGACAGAAATACAAGTCTACCTTGGATTGCGTACGCACTGTTTGGCGGACAGAAGGTATTGGGGCATTTACACGTGGACTTGGCCCAACATTGATTCGGTGAGCGTTTCGCTATTCTCTGCCGGTACCTGCTTACCAGTGAGCAGATCACCATTCGCAAATGGTGCCACATTCCTTGGATTCGAGATGGCAATGCGCGTTTTGGACCGGTTATGAACCGAGAAACTCGACCAGTAGCGGGTGGCCGAGATCCTCATACCCATGGATTAATTATTGGCGGGGATTTATGTAGTATTCTCTCCGCTTCTTCAGGAATTTAGACAGCACAACAACTAGATGAATGGGGATTATTTTGACATTTGATGTTGATTTCAACACAAGTTGGCCGACACGCCTCAACGAAATTCAAAGGTCACCAGCACAAGCAATTATTGCGGTTTGTGTATAGATTATATAGCGTAGACTAAAGGGTTACTTGATAAATACATCAGAGAATTAGTCTGTGCAGTTGACAATACTCTTACGTTATCCGATTGTCCTTTCTCCTTCTCGTTTTTGGCTTCAGGTTTTCGCTCTCGTACAAAGATGTCTGAGCCTTTAACCTCTTTCATGGCCTCCTCGGCGCTGGGTTCAGTGTAAGCCCATAAGACACCCTCTCCGTCGAGAAAATCAATCCCAAGCTTCTCGAATTTCTCAACCCACCAGATGAAAATATCCTTGATCAAACCGTCTGTGTCTGCGTCAACCAAGAAACCAACAGTCTGAACCAGCTCTAAATTAGGATATCGAGTTGAGTTAATGGCAACTAAGTGTGCCTTCCCCGTCGTCGGTTTATCGGGATAAAGCCCATCCGCGCGAATACCACGTATACCAATACGACGGAGCGCTTTATGAACGTAGGGAGACAGCGGCGGCGAGGTGATCGGAAATGTGAGTGAGGTGAGATTGGGACAAACGTCGGGCTGCAGGAAGACGTCCGGATTGACGTGGTGAGCCGTCCTCCGGGATAGGGTGCTGTCAGGCTCAGGCTCAGAGTCGGGAGAGGGCGACGGTAAATCAACGGTGATCAACGAATGTCCGTGAACTTGCAGAAAAATCGAGACCTGATGAAGGTCGGGAACACCTGATATTGGCGTCTTCATGGTGACATTCCGGAGGTTGGGTAAGGACAGGGCAGATGCCATTGCAAGACTTCGAGTGTGAGTTGAGACGATTAAGTCTTCAACAAGAGGGAGACTTTGGCGAGGGGCTGACTTATCTCGCTTGGACAGGTCAACCCCAACGAAGTGTCGAAGGTCCAAGACCCTTAGGGCCCGAAATGACGCCAGGTATTCCGGTCCGGCAAGGGTGCAGAAATCAGCTACCTCCTGTGGCCGTTGCTCATTCCAATATAACCCCTGAAGTGAATGCCCGTACAAACGGGATATGCAGTTCAGAAAATCAAGTGGTAATGGATGGATCCAAGTGCCACTTAGCACTCGCAGGTTTGGACAAAGCTGGAAAATGCGGAAGAGGATTTTCAAATACTGGATGTTGCCCGTACCTCGCGAATACGTATATATTTCAATATGGCGCGTCCACTGCCCGTATCGTGATTTGTCGATGGGCGAGTCGGCAGTGTGATTGCTTGACATGAGTGCTCTCAGCACGGCATCGGCTCTTGTTGGACTCCGGATGACTACATGCTCATAAAGCATCTGAACGGCAACCTGTCTCCAGGATTTAGACACCATCACCAGGGCAAGCTTTGTCCGCATCGCGAGGGCTGGGGTGTTCGCTCCCATCGCGTTTGTCGATGTGCGCTTGAGGGTAAAGGGGTCCAAGGGCTTGATAGTAACAGAGCGGTGAACATAGGTGGCAAACTGGAATATCTCTAACCAAAGCTCGAGTGGCAGTTCAGGCGGAGCACGGCGTGGCTTCTGGTGGCGATTATGTGTAGGCATAGCAAAGGGGCTAAAATGAGGATGAGGTAAATAGCGAGCGATTGAATGGCCAATGTATACCAATTGAACGGAAGAGCAAGTCTCTCGAAACGGCCGAGTAGCGATTGCATGGTGGAAATCAAGTAGTAGGTAGAGCGAATACAATAAATCAAGTCCTAAATCAAGTGGACACAGGTACATAAACACAGACAAATCTCTCCTGCCAGGCCACAACCGTCGACAATGCTGGCCTCAGTGTCCCTATGTCTGTTGTTATCAGCAGCAGTACACGTCTCACAGGCAATAAATGTATATCTTTCGCCCCCGGCGTCGTATCAACGCACTATTCTATCGCCAGACGACGCCAGTGCTGCGCTTTCACGCCATCTTGGAATGGAGGTGTTCGAAACTCTAAGAGATATCTCGGGCACCAGCTATCAGGAAGAGACCTTCGTTGGTCAGGGGGAAACCAGCGCATTGATGCTCATTCTTAATCAAGTTGATGCACAAGGTTTGCTCTTGCATCTCGAATAGACGCTTTGCTCATCTACGGAATCCAGCTGTCCTGCCATCCTCACTCGAACTTGCGTTCACGCTGCCTATGCCCCAAGCCGACCCTATACTCTCCCTCTCCTCCGTGATTTCCACCTACATGCATCGTGCTAGGCACACTTATTCATCGCTCTATTCTCATTTGGGGCAACTTGAGGACATCGACGTACTTTCGTCGTTTTTCGACTCGACAGAAGACTCTGCTTTCGCAGCCGTGGAACTTACTAAGCTCCAAGAGCTTCGCGAAACTCATGGCTCTTCTAGCGACGAGTATACCCATTTGGTCAATGACGTTCGCTCGTTTTTGGAGCGCGTTGTCGATGCCGCTGAGCTTAATCTCGCAATCCTTACATTCGATTCATCTTCGTCATCCTCGTTTGAGAGACGCCAAGCTCAACCTCTCCAAAGCCAATCTCCTTTTCCAAACCCTCCCGCGCAGCAACCTATTGGCTCGGTCTCGACGTGTTTCACGACTCTAGATATCTGCAATAATAGCACAACTTCGTGTTCTGGGAGGGGACAGTGCGTTGAGGCCTCTAAAGCTGGACGGACATGCTTTATCTGCACTTGCGGCGTGACTAAGACTGGCAAGGGAAGTAAAGTCAAGACGGAAAGATGGGCTGGTCAGAGCTGCGAGCGAAAAGACGTCAGCGGGTATGCCAACGTGATTCAAGTACTATAATTGAATGCTGACGGTCAACGGTTCTCTAGACCCTTTGTGTTGCTGACAGGCACCGTTATTGCGATGATTCTACTGGTGGTTGGATCTGTGACCTTGCTGTACAGCGTCGGCGACCAAGCATTACCAAGCATTCTCTTAGCCACTTCTGTGAGCGTGAAGAAGGATTAATTGATGCAATGTTCTGCTCCCTGAGTGGCTAATAAGCCGTTGGATCCTTGATTGGTCGCTGTGAGAGGAGTATCGATATTTTCTCATATCTTCTCCTTGCCTCTTGAATGGTGCTGACGGATGCTGGCTTTTCAAAAAAAAAAATTGCGGTGGTTTCCTCGGATTTTCCTCTCCTGAACCAACCCTACGCAACTTCTGCGAATTTTTACACCTATGTTGCAATCGATCCTGGCCTTACAAAAAAATCCTTCCTTGGATTTTTCTCTCCTGAACCAACCAACCCTACGCAACTTTTGCGAATCTTCAGAACAAACACCTATCCTGAACAACATATCAATGGGTGACTTCCCGTAACATAAATCTATATAAACGAATAAATCTGACCCTTATCGGAGTTTGAAATGGGTACCCTGGCTTGCGATTCAATCAAGCAAATAAACCGTAATGCCAACTGATTAGATTTATTCACCTGACATGAATAAACTTACTTCCCTCTCATCTGAGCTGTTTTGAGGACACACAGGCCCATGGATGGGTGTATTATAGTTGATGCTCAATCATATCAGCCAGAAAGTAGGACACACAAAGAATGAAGCCGAAAAATGTCAACTTGAGCTGAACATGCTGTGGTTCTGTGAGTTATGTGCTGAGAAGATTGTTTGTGGAAGGAAAAACAGCTTCGGAGAGGAAATTTTGGAACCAGAGGACGTTGGCACTACTAATAAACTCCGTAATGGCTTCAAATTATAACGAGAGAGCAGAGTGCCCTCAGCCGTAGGAGAGTAGAGAGGGATGAAGTAGAGCTGACTAAGTAGGTGGGAAGAAAACGTACCCAGGAAGGAAAGGTGTCATGATGGCAGGGTTGATTCCAGCGTTTGAAATCTATTCGAGGGGTCTGTACCCTCTGAATAGATTACAGCCGTTTTCATAACGATAGGCCTAATCTCGACCAAATACACGTACAAGCGGAATCTAAAATTGGACGTCTAAGTTGTCGGTTGATGACTCTATTTAGTATAACTGTAGATCTATCGTGCTCGTCATCCCTGAAATATATGCTGATTTTCGTGGACATGATTAGAATTCGAGGTCCGACTGTATCTGTAATTTTGAATTTTTGGCCTATCGTTATGAAAACGGCTGTAAGGTTTACAACTGGGTGCCAACCAGGGCCTCCATCAAAGTCGAACCCTTACAAGACTCGGCATCCCGGCAAAAGACCCTAGATCTCGTCGATTTATTTAAATCTAGCGAATTTATGTTACGGGAAGTCACCCAATGTTATCATTGTCTATTAGAGCGCTCGCGGCTTCGGCATCCAAAACCGACATCGTGGAATCTTTCATAATTATCAATCACAGCTTTCAGATGCTATCAGACACATTCACGGCAAGTTCGCGGGGGTTCACGGTCCCCACAGGACCCGTGTCGGTGCCGTATGTACTGATTGATAGATTTTCAGTTAGTGTGATAGCCATTTAACCGCCAGCTTGGAGGAAGATTTCATCGACAGTGATGTCGTATTCCGCCGAAGATTTACCGATACCTGCTCCACCGCACACAGTCCACCCTCTTAATCACCCAGAAGCGGGAAAGCGCCATTATGTATATGCGCCTCTCATTCCAAGGGTTTTCAATACAATTGTAGGTCATTGAATGGGCGTTTCCGTTGCCATTCGGCGCGCGATCCGAATTTCTGATTGCCCACAGCAAATTCTGCAGCTTATACGGACAATCATGGGCATAGATGTTATTCAAGTCTTTGTCTACGGTCTTGCAAACGTGATTGATCGAACATCTTAGACTGCCTCGACTTTACTCGGCGGAGGTTCGTCTTAAGAAATGCCTCAAATAAGTAATGTACACTCCATTAACCGAAGATTTCGTCTGCCAGTAAGTACGATGGTATTCAATGCTCACATCCAGTTCGCGACCCTTAGGTGTCATGAATGTTGTGCGTTCGCGGTGAGCTTGGCGAGATGCATTCTGGGCCAATTCAGGCCAATTCTGGGCAGCCTTCTGCATCTCCGTTGCCTATTTCACGTTAGTAGTTAGTAGTGTAGCAGGTACCGGTATTCAGATTCAAGCAACCTGCCAAACCACCCTGAAGCCCTTCTTCAACCTTCCATCAGATATGTGTTATGTATTCAATGTCGTCGCGATGGGTGTAAGAAAATAACACAACAACAATCAAACTCATAAGCCATAAGCTTGAAAAAGCATCAAAGCCTTCTCATCCATGGGATGACGTCGAGGTGGAGGGATATTTTCTAGATAAGTTAGGGGCGCCAAGCTGTTGGGTTTGACATTTGAGGAGGCAGAACTTGCGGAGCCGGTCTTTGTGGATCCCTTGTGATCCCGCAATGGCAAATCGATCCGTGTTGAAGGTCGGTTAGTCGCCGGTGGCTCTGGATTGTCAGAAGCACTCCTGAGGTTAGGCGCGTACGGGACATACTCCAAACGCGAGAATTCCGGGTTTTCATCATTCTCGGGGTTGAAGATGTGATCTGGCCTGCCCTTGGCAGATCTCGCACTTTTGTACTTCCCATGAGGTACGCGCAACGAGGCCAACTCAGGAATGTCTTCAATAGATTGCAGTCTATCAAGGGATTCCTCAGTGAAATAGGCGACTGTGAACGAAATTAAATCTATCAAATAGGGTCATCCCTGTGCCTATTTTCACTCACTGAGGTGCCATTTCTGTTGTCCCCGTGGTGTGTCCACGAATACGGTGTACGTTTGCTTTATCAGAATTGTCCGAGAATAATCGCTTGAGGAGGATCTGAATGTAAACGGGGGGTGAGTGAGAAGGGGACCAACAACACGCGGAGTGGCTGGGTCGTACAGGCTGTCCGAACAAAAGTGTCCCGATGCTTGTTTCTCGTGGTAGAATAAGAAACCCTGGATAAAAACAAACATGAAGTGGCGCAGGTGCTAAAGATGATGTTTGATTACCTCTCGGACTCTCGACGGTCCCCATCGAATGCCTATGAAACGTGATCACTTTGCATCATGGAAGAGGCGACCCATCTTACCGTCTGTCCATCGCTCAATACCAACCTGAATTACAACATTTGTCAATCTCGAGTTTCATACTTACATCACGCAAACTCACTCCTGTCAGTTCAGCGTGTGGTCCCCGTTCCTCCCAAACATACACATGGCCTGGTGAAATCAGACTCCTCTCCTCGGTGTCCAACCGTCGGGTGACCATAGGTAGGATGTCTAGAACGACACCGTGGAAAATGACGCGAGCATCTGAGGGCGACCGGATGCGAATCCCAGTGCAAGTGGCGCGTTGCATCGTTCGGAAAACGCTGGCGTGAAGATGGGGGGGTAAAAGGGGCTCCAGAAATGAAGCTGCCTTTAACAGAATAAGTACTTAGGGTACAACGCCCCAAGTGAAATCAAGGACTGATGGGGCTGTCTTTTACGACATAGGGCTCGAATAGGCTCGAATTTGGTTCGAAATATGCCGCGTATTAAAGTTTTAGGAACTCCTGGAGGTCAGGGGGATATGTGGGTGAGAAAAGATATGTACCTGATCATATTGTCGATGCAGACGGTATTTGTGACTTGAGTCAAGTGACCTAACTACAAGGTCCCGCTAACTGAAAGTGGAGCCTCACGAAGCCCAGCGAAGCCCTTGTGCTCTTTCATTAGGAGCCCAAGTTCTTTATTACACACCACTTCGACATTTTTACAATGCGTGATGTCGGTTCCTCTCAAGTTCCTCCTTTTCCTATGCATTACTAATGCCCACAGTTTCCGGGGATTCGACGTGTTATGATTCACTCTGAACCAGCGGGGATTTTACTGTGATTCAACCCGTCCAATACCGACATCATCATGTCCAACCTGCATGATTTTTTGGTGGAACATGCGATGTTCCCATTCCCTCAACCCAACGAAGGCACATCTGCCGACGCCACTGACATATCTCTAGTTGAAGTCCCATTGCTCGAGAGGGAATGGAAAGCCAACCATGTTGTGCGAGACCATACCCTTGTTCAGAAACTTTGCAGTACTCTGGAGAACATCCTTGGAGATACCACTTTAGGAGCGGATGCCGAAAATGACCTCTTATCGCGGTTTTCACCTAAGATACAGTTCAATAGGCATGGTCAAGAAAAACCAGATTGGACTGGGAATGCAAGTGAAAGCCACGTAAGTTTTTTGCTCTTCGTTTGAGGTCCATCAATTCAGGCTGATCTTGCAGAGTTGGGTTTTGTTCGCCAAAGGCGTACTCGAAGCTTTAGGCGACTGCTTGTGTGAATATGGTGGGTACAACCTCCTGACAGAAACAGAGCAAGTTGCGTTCAGAGGGAGCTCCAGGATTGACTACGTTTTGAGTGTGGATGGCAAGGACGGGGGTCTCCTTCAGGTGAAATCCCCATCGGTGATGAATAATGTTCGCGGGCTGTTACCGCAGAATGGTATCGAGCTGACGTGGGCTCGTGGTCAGACGCTGGCGCCGAAGGTGCTTACAAAGGTGAGTATGCTATTGTCGTCACCTACAACCGTCTGGCGTTAAAGAAATGCATTGAGGCTGCATTGATTCTGGGTTTAAGACAGATGGAATGGCTGTTTATTACCTGCCATAATTACTGGGTTGTGTGCCGCCTTGTGAGGGACGATCACCACCCTTTCCTTGCCTACTCGCCAATGATCAGTATCGATCACTCGTCAGTGCCCTTTCGAGCACTCCTTGGCGCCATCATGTCCGTCGTCAGGAATGTTCCTGTCGAGCCTAATGAATTCAATCCCAATATGGAACTCGATACTCTTTTTGAACAACAAGACGAGGGTCCTTCACCGACAGATGACATCGACGATGGTTCACCGAATTCAGCTAGTTCAGGGGAAGAAATAGCGAATGATTCTTCGAATACCCGTAATACTCACCGCACTGGCCATAGGACGGCTGAGTCCCGGCTAATGGTTTGCACATGCATCCTGTTGCCTGTCATTTGCCTTGCTCATTTATTTCCTAGATCACCTCGTCTTCTCAACATTCCCCTGAATTCTCCCAAGTTTGGATACATCTCCGCCCCTTCTCGAACAATACACTCCCCCTTCCGCAGTGCGCCAAGATTGGGAACCGGCGCCTGTGGTTGACCTGCTTTGTAGGGTCTGGGTCAACTGGCAATGTCTGGAAGTGTCGCTTCGATGGCAGCGGTGACTTTTTTGCCGTCAAGGTTGTCGAGGTGCTACGCCCTGCTGACGCGGACAAGCGACAACGGCTCCGTGATGAGTTTAACATCTACCTTGCCTTGGAGCAGGCATATCAATCTCGTCAACTACATCATCGTATCGCTCCTCGGTGCTATGGTGCATTCGAAGGCAACGGCGTGGCCGTTCTCGTTCTTGATTTGTGTGACGGCGTTCTTAATGAATGGGGTGCGCTTAGCGATTCTGAGCGGTAAGCAGTGGCAATCATGTCGAAGCAATTGATTTCATTGATGATCATGCTTCTCCATAGGTCTCAAGTGTATAAGTTGGCGCGGGACCTTCATCGTCTTGGGATAAGTCATGGAGACCTCGAGCCCCAGAACATTGCGCGCACTCGTGAAGGAGGGTTCTGCCTTATTGACTTTTCGGAGGGCGGGAGGCACACTTGCAAGGGGAGCAAGGTACATGGCCACTTCACTCATTTGATTGATATCAGGCAGCCTCATCTCAAAAACAGATGTGTGATGAACTGCGAGGATTGCGAAGCTGCTTGTGGAACGAAAGTCCGTCCGAGATGTAGACACTAGGTCCTACGATGCAAAACAGCAGAGTGCATAAAAGGTGTCGGAGCCTAGTGCTACCGCATACAGGTGATGTTGCTTTGCTAAATAACGATGAAGTTATTCAGTCGCCATAAGTACTTACGGTCTTCGTACTCAACCAAAAAAGATACTCCCTCCTCCCTCGAATTTTAACCTGCCATCACATGTTGCAGCTACTCCAGATACATCTGCCATCAAATAAGATAAAGACGGAAGTATTCTCGTTGCCGAACCGAGCCTAAAAGTAGTAACCGGTCACCACATCTATTTTGGCGGTACTGGAGTGATGTCATTATGTTTTTCCATAAATTTTCTTTTCACCCCATTACAAACCGACAAATCTTCTGTTGAAAGTTGAAGCGAGTGATCTAGATTGAACTGAAGCACGGGCCTCCGAGCTCCATCTTTTGTCGAAAGACGGTCAATCACCTCCGCTGCGCTAACAATCATCAAGAAGTGTATCTACCCGTCCGAGTCCGAAAATGTCCTATTCCAATGGCTTTTGTATGTGTGTACTTTACTCTATGCGATTGATATGCCAGAAAGCAAGAAACGATGCTGGGATGTCCGTGCAAAAAAAAAATTAAGTCGTTGGCGATGCCGAGCCGACGAAGCAGAAGCACTCGTATGTATGAAAGAGAAGTAAGGAAGGGCCGGTTCTGCGGGAAAGCATGCAGGTGAAATAAAATTAAGGGCAAAAACGGTAAGTATAATTGACGTAATAAAGATTCCTACAACGAGTGTGAGGGGGTGCAGAAGCTGCACAGCGTAAATGTCGGCATGAGGTCGTTCGTGTATCATCCAGTTTGTCATGAGTGTCAAAGGACGAGGTAAAAAGCGATGGATTTTTCAAATTTATTTCCTGTGCTTTTTCGCCTTTGCACCGTTGATGACAGCACCCGCCGCCCCGATCATTTGCTGAAGTTCGCCGGATTTGACTAGCTCCCGGATGTCCTCTATTGACCCGACGGGCTTGCCATTGACTAGAAGGATGGGGAGTTCTGTTGACGATGTCAAACGGGCGAGGATGGGCTTCAAGACGGCCGCATCATCGCGGACGTCGATGTCGATTATTGTAGGCGCAGGCTTGAGATACAAGTTTGCAAGAATGCTTTTAAGTTCGCGCGATGTCGGCGAATAAAGCTAAGGAAAAAACGATAAGTTTATTGACAGAAAGTTTGAATGGCATTTGCGAACCTTGGAGTACACGAAGACCGGGTTCCTCGACCATACTTCCTCGACCATGGCGCGCACCTCGTCAGAAGCACGCGGCCCCCGCGTGTCAAAGTCCAGAACGAGTTGGGGGTCCAGCGGCGTAGATGGGTCGACAGAATGCGGAAGGACGTTTTGAGGTAGACTTGCGAGAAAGCTTGATATGGCTGCAAGCTCTTGCGCAGAGTCTAGACGAACCTGCGTCCTGTGGCGACCCTTGCCCTTCACCGTGATGCCATGCGAACCGGCACTCGCGTCAGCCAGCCGTGAATTTCTCAAAGACTCCAGCGCCAGCGCCAGATGGTCTGCAGGAAAATCGTTGTGTTGTTGAGATATTGACGGAGCGAGAGTTGGTCCAAAGGTGAAGAAGAAGTAGGTGGAGAGGAAGATGAGAAATAAGAGAGCGAGGAAGGTGGACCGGTACTTGTGCTTTCTCGGATGGAGGAAAGCAGAAGAAAAAGACATTGAAAAGTCGTCGTCCTGCTGCAATGGGGTGCGGCTGTTAATGCGCGGGAGAGACATGCAAAGGATTGAATTAAGGAGGGAGTGGATCTATAGTTGGAAGAAAAGAAGGCAGATCAGAGGCAGACAGACTTGCAACTGATCCGACGACACTTATAATTTCAATATAATTTGCTTGGCTTTATGCTGGGACCCTGTCCGCCTTGTGCCCATCTCAAACATCTTCAACAGTAAATACAGACAAATATACCTCTCAAACCATTCTCGACACCCCATCATTCCAATCCACCACTCGCTTCGCACTAACTAGGCTAAACGTAGAGTCCAGAGTTCCCACAAATCCTATCGCTAGGCTTTGCGCAACAATGTCCACTAGCGGACCGTGCCACTCCCCAAGCCGTTCCACCGTTTGAGCCGCTGTATGATTGACATACCTCCACCCCAGCCCGGAAACTTTAGCCCAGAACTCGGAATCTGTTTCGTCTTCCATAGCACATGGGTTAGATAGTAATCAAACATGATTTTAATCACATACCAGACGTGGCGTAGACCAGAGGAACATGAACACCGTGCTTTTCCTGCAGCTCCCTTTGAACATCTTCCACTGCTCCTACAAACCTATCAAGGGGCACCAAGCAGTCCTCAGGCCTATCAGGACATTCGCGGCCAAAATCCCCGCGACGCATGTGAACAGCAATAAACTAGGGTATTATTAGACAACAGAAAGAGTTGCGATCACGAAACTTACTGGGGGTATTTCTTCTTCGTTGCCCGCATCTTCTCCGTTGTGAATCGCCAGTCGCAGATACTCCTTTCCCAGCTTCACCAATGGCTCGTTAAAGACAACATACCGACCGACAAATCGCCAAGCGGGGGACCACGCAAACCGCCACTCGTACTCATCAGCCCCCGACGTCAGATAGTATAGGAGGTCAAAACAAGACAACTGGTCCTCGGGCGGTGCATCCGACCCAAGACGAGAAGGCACCATATTTGGGTAGCTGTCTAGAGGGGCGATAGGGTTGTTCGGATAGATGAGTGCGGACAGCTTGTCAAAAGTAGTATGCGCATCGTACGTAGAGGAAGGATACTGGCGCGTAAACAATGGAACTCGAGTGTATGAGACATCCACGCCAAGATGGTGAACGACGTTTTCAGCTCGAATGGGCTCCGCGTCATTTATGGCTCGAGTCGACCAGCATCCCAGCTCCTCGACGTTCTCGTTGGAATAGGGGTCTTTAGACGAAGAAGGTGCGACGTCTTTAACATCCGCCCACTCAAGCAGGGGTGTACGAAGTGCACTGCGCAAGTGCGTTAGATTGAATACCTCACCGAATGTGAGTATTCCGGCGTCGCGTGCTGCAAAAATAATGGCCCAATTATAGGCACATATGGGATCATAGTGGTGTAGCACTTACATATGTGATGATCGGGTACGAAGGGAGAGATTATGGGTATTCGATCCGAGATCATCCCGAGGTAAATCATGTTAACCTTGTCGATCCATGAGCAAAGAGGGGCGACAAGGGCATGGAATGTTGACCGACATAACCCATAAATTGATTTGCTATAACATGGTTATATCAGACATGGATCGGGGATTAACAAGATTGTAAACTCACTAAACCCTGCATTAGACCAAGTCGTAATATATCTCTTGTCCTTCAATAAATTATCTGTGCAGGCCTTAATTTCCACCAATGACGCGCAGTCAGGACGCGTACCTCTAAAATGTTTCGTTGGCGGACCAACGACGACGTGTGACGCGTCCCATGGATCCAGCTCTGGCGCACTGGGAGGTTCAGGCAAGCAGAAGGGTGGAGAGTCAATCGTCGCCTCTAAAGGGAATTGAGCATGAAGGTCCGCCTCCGGCACGCGTTCCCGACGAAAATGTCTATACAGTGGTTTCGAGACGAGCAGCGAGCCGAAGCCGCCAAACAGGAGGAGGGCCGTCAAATATTTACCGAGACCGCGAGGTGCAGGGAAATGCATTAGAAAAAGGACAGTGGGTAAATGAGTGTGATAGATTGAGAGAAATTTTACAAGGGTCTGAGAGACTGAGACTTCCGATTCGAGGAACTCTTATACGTGTAGGCGGCTGACGTGAAGCAAGAAGTGGCCCTTCAGGGAAGGCGGAAATTCCTCTTGATTGGATAGCCTTGCCAAATGGTTGAATGTTGAACATTGAACAAAGGCACCAATAAGGCACGGCTGGGACTCGCAGCCTGGTATAATATCGCGCCCATGTAAGGTACAGGGGCGAATTTGTGTTTTAGGAGATAGTACGGCCGCCGCTCTGATTCCCGACATCCTCTGCATTATGTAGGACGATTCCAGGTTCATGAAAAAGCGTAGGGATTTCGTGAATCGTCACCGATGTCGTATGGCAAGCGTTTTGAATCCAAACAACAAGTTGGGTACATATACTTGAAGGCAGAATGCCAAGAACTCTTGGCAAGACAAGATGAAGCGCTCAGCGGGAGCATTCTTACAGCCGTTTTCATAACGATAGGCCTAATCTCGACCAAATACACGTACAAGCGGAATCTAAAATTGGACGTCTAAGTTGTCGGTTGATGACTCTATTTAGTATAACTGTAGATCTATCGTGCTCGTCATCCCTGAAATATATGCTGATTTTCGTGGACATGATTAGAATTCGAGGTCCGACTGTATCTGTAATTTTGAATTTTTGGCCTATCGTTATGAAAACGGCTGTAAATAATTCCTTCCGATGTGTAAGTTGTGTGTAAGGTATAACTTGCCATAATTACTGATTGTGATTTAAAGACCCATCCAATCGTACCGTTACACCAGCACGTTCCAGCATTTTCGCAAGTGTTCGGTCGTTGTGAAGCGCAATGAGGTCGTCTGAACCTCCAATTGACTTGCCTTGTATAAGAATATTTGGGAACGTCGAGTGATGCGTCAGGCGGCTTAGGAGGAGCTTTATCACGTTGTTGTCGTCTAAAGATATTTACAGACTTGAGTAAAAGATGTAGGTGATAGCTCACCTCTCATATCAACTTCGACGATCTTTGGTGTTGGTTGAATATTATACGCGGCAAGGAGCTCCTTGGCTCGTTTGGAGTACCTAGATAGGGTAATAATCAGCCTCGAACATACATATCCTTGACATCTGCTTACGGGCAGTACGTCTGGTAACAAATTAGCAAATTTCAAGCCGTGTACAACTTGATGCACCTTGCTGAAGACAACGATAGGATATTGTTTGTTCAAAAACCTGGTCTCTCTCTCCCAATCCAAGTCTATTTCTCCGGCCGCGTATATAGACATGTCTATCGGTTGTGTTGGGTCCAGATGTACAGCATTGCTCAAGACGTGTTCGTGCTCATTGTCTCCAGTCACTAAATGCAGCAATCCATAGATCTCGTCAATTTCCATCGGTGGTTTCTTCGTTTTCACAAGTTGGGCGATACTGGCGCGCGATATGCTCAGCGATGAGGGAACTCCCCATGGAATGAAGTAGAGGAAGAGGAAGCCAACCAAGATGGAGGTAGTAATGGCGCAACGTCGCCGACGAATTGAGGCAAGGAGCGACGGTGAAGCAACCATTCCCCGGAAAAAGAACGAAGGCAAGTCGTTATCAGTGGCGTTGAGAAAACGCAATTAGTGTCATGTGACCAATGAATATTCTCTGAAGTTTGAACTTGCTCTGAACCTCCACCCAGCCTCCACCACATAGACTCAGCATGCCTGAATACCCCAAGATAGATTATGTTCTCTTTGATATGGATGGTGGGGAAAGTCTTTCTAGCCTCCTCGTCCTGCTGACCATACAAGCCTACAGGACTCATGATCGATTCCGAAAGGATCTACACACTCGTTACAAGTTAGTATTGGAACCTTCAGATACTCGAGGATATCTCAGCCAGCAGATGAGATACTTGGAAGGTACGGAAAAGAGATGACATGGGAGATGAAAGCAGGGTGCATGGGAAAACGTCAGTTTTCATGTCGCTGGCTTGTGGACCTTGCTAACGTTTGCGCTTCAGCGGAAAAGGAGGCTGCACTCCATCTGCTGTCTTTCTTTCCAGATATACCTCTCGATATGGCGACGTATCTATCTGAACGAAACGCGCTCCAGGATAAATTGTGGCCCACAGTTCCCCTTTTACCCGGCGTTCGCAAGCTCGTCCTTCACCTCCAGAAGCACAACTTACCCATTGCGATTGCCACTGGCTCACGACGGAGGAATTTTGAAATGAAAACCCAGCATTTACAGGATGTTTTTGGATGCTTTGGAGAGAAGATTATCTGCGGCGACGATTCACAACGGATCAAGGGTAAACCCGCTCCCGATATTTTCCTTGTCGCTGCGAAGGAGCTGTTGGGCCGTGACGTTGGTTTCCCTGATGTACAACCTACTTCCGAGCAGCAGGATGTACGCAGAAGGGGTCTTGTTTTTGAGGATGGGTTGCCAGGGATGCAGGCAGCAAAACGAGCGGGAATGTCAGGTGGGTGTTCTGCGTTTGTCATGCTCACGCTATAATAATTCAGATTTTCACCTCTTTGGCAGTTGTTTGGGTCCCAGATTCCAATCTCCTCGATGTCAATTACTCGGGAGTCGAAACAGCTGATCAAATCCTCAAATCGTTGGAGGAGTTCGTGCCAGAGGTGTGGGGACTGCCGCCTTATTGAAGACAGCTGTGTATGCTCTTTCACTTTTAGAATTTCAAACGATCATAAATATAATCAGAATCAAGAACCTGGCCAACAGTTGAAAATGAGCCGTAGCGGGGCCAATGCGGCTGCCCTACGAAGACTTGACAGTCACGAGTTCGTGGAAGATAGTTTCTGGTTTCAATTGCTTAGAGCCTTAGACAGCATGTGGAAAACGTGTGGTGTGCACGCTTCAACCCGCTCCCCATGTTCATTGAATCCCCAATCTCAGGTCATTCTCCCTTCACACAAGTTAGCGAAGAGTTTCCCGACTTTGAACTGTTTCAACCTGAATATCAGCCTCAAGTGCCAGCGCCATCTGAAATATTTATAAATCAAGATATTCTTGGTGTTATACTCCAACACTTTGAACATGATGAATCTCTGGAGGCCACTCGGAAGAATTTGTGTCTTGCAGCATTGACTAGTAAGGCATTTCTGGAGCCTGCCATGAATTCCCTTTGGTCTTCACTTGATTCTCTCATGCCCCTCCTGAACCTCTTACCATCCTTTGCTCCTATCAATACTGTCTACGTGAGCCAAAGTTTTAAATTTATTGATCATCTCTGCTGATAATGTTTCAGGTTTTTGCTGGAGGAGTCAAAGAGGAACACTGGGAACGATTCGATTATTACGCTCGCCGCGTCAAGTTTCTCACCGCAATAGCACCTTGGCCTCATACCAGGGTCGCAGTGTCTGACTATGTTTACCTGCGTATCGCACAGGTTCGGTTGTCATATTCATCCTCTCCACTTTTTCCCGCACTGCAACGCCTTCGCATTCCCGACGCTCCTCACCCTCCTAGTACTGGTTTAACCGCCGCATTCCTCGTGTCCTCTCCATCGCTGGAATCTGTTGAGTTGCAATCCCAGGCAACATCTGATCCACAGTTTTTTGCATCATACCTCTCGTTTTTAGTTGCTGAATCAGCCCCCACACTTCGATGCCTGATTCTCCGTGGCAGTCCTTGCATGGAGTTCTTGACTACCTTAGGGCATCTACGCAATATTCGTACATTGGAGATTAGTTTCCCTACGCTAAGCTTCTCTACGGATTTGCTCGGCACGCTCGCAAGTCTCGAATATCTGTCGGACCTTATCATTGATTCTGCGCCACCGTTGACCTCACCGTCACCTAAAAGTAAATTTGGTAAAGGAATGGGCAGAGGAGGGGGCAAAGGAAGGGCAATACCAAGAGTCACAGACAGAGTGCCATTGTTGAAGCTCGACCAGCTCGACCATCTACAGATCACAGGAAGTCCAACGGCTCTCTCCCATGTTCTCGGCCACCTTCGTGCACTCAACCTGAAGTCAGTGGTCGTAAAAATTCGAGCCGAGACAACCAGTGAACACCGTCCTTTCACGCGGTTGGACCCGGAGTGCCTCAAGGGCATCGCTCGTTCACCATCAATGTCGTCAATTCATATCGCTGAAACTGAAAATTGTTCCATTGTTCTCACCATCTCCGATATCCGTCCACTTTTAACACTGTCACAACTTGAAGAATTGGATATCAGCGTTTCTTCGATGTATGGTGGAGATGAGCTGATTCAAGAAATATCATCCAATCTCCCCATTTTAAAAACACTCGTCTTACCTTCGGATTGGCATCAAACTGAGTTCTTGCCGAGAAATCCTACTTTCCGTTCCCTCGATACCTTGGCTTCCAATTGTCTCGATCTCATCCAACTCAAGCTTGCCATCGATCCACTGGATGATATTCCATCCTTCCACAATAATACTGTTCCAGTTCGACAACGCTCCCACCCTTTGAAGGCGCTCTACATCGCACATGTCAATCCTAATGGGCAGGTTTTGACGACGACGCAAGCCATCGCCATTTCCCGCTATATTGATCACATCTTTTCCAACCTTGGATTTCTTGGACATTACGGATCTGGGAATAAGTTAACGGAGGTAGAGGAAATTTGGAGTGCTTTCCAAGCCGTTCGACGTGACATCCGCGAGAGTTTAGTTGAGAAGACTCCTAAGTCCTCCTATGTTTCTAAGGCGACCCAAACTACATATATGGACGGTGGTACCGATTTTACATGAGTGATCAAATCCTCAAATCATTGGAGGAGTTTGTGCCAAAGGCGTGGGGACTGCCGCCTTTGGAGACAGCTGCGTATGCTCTTTCACTTTTAAATTTCAAACGGACTAGGACTTCGGATATCTACAGTCACCATTTCCAGCTTACTACTTCTTTCACCCTTTGAGCGCCGCAAGTCCCTCTCACGAAATAATGTATTCTCAGTTGGATCGTACCTTCCTACTAGTTGAGTTTCTCGTAGGAGTTGAAATCTGTGTATCATAGGTTGTGCCTGAAAATACCATAGACCGCCGCAAATATGGACCGTTCGGGCTCTTTCGATGCCTGTGTCTGTACTCTGGA
Organism: Laccaria bicolor S238N-H82; assembly: GCF_000143565.1. NCBI lineage: Eukaryota > Fungi > Basidiomycota > Agaricomycetes > Agaricales > Hydnangiaceae > Laccaria > Laccaria bicolor. The sequence goes on from NW_001889876.1 coordinate 1,176,997, forward strand.
TGGATTCCCAGTGATTCCCTCAACAAGAATTCTCGTTATGTCTTAAGTGAATGGACTGTATGCTGCCAGTGCTCTTGACGCTAAGGAGGAGACACTGAGGCGTGGATTACTTCGGAGAATCGGCTGCCTATCCAACGCCGACGGTGATGGAGCATCGTTGGGGTCTAAAGCCGACCGAAACTTGAAGTGGGGATATGAGTTGCGTTTTCGGTCTTGTCGATGCAGCCTTGTTAGGGCTATCATCGTTTTGTGTCTTTTCGTGAAGTCAACTTGGGGATCGAAGTCAGAGGAGGGGGCTTGAGGATTTGTTACAGCAGGCCGAGAGGGTATAAAACTGTCTATTGGGGTGTTTCGTATGATTGCGATACTTCCAGGATCGTTACTGTCAATAGCCTCGCGAGCAGATCGGGTTAGAGCGGGTTCGATGACAGAAGCTATCCTGTGGATTTTGACGCCGTAGGGTGACGGTTCTCGTTCTTACTGCCTCCAGTACTCATCTGTTCGACAGCTCATGATTGTTTGCTACAAATTTCCGATTCTGGTGATGTGACACTTACGGAAGGGGGTTTGTGTATGGATGGTTTAGCTGGTGAGGTGGGAGCAGCGATATTTGTAACCTTAGATAGGGGTGGCCTTTGTGTTGCCAGGGAGGGTTTTTGTACCGACTTTTTCACCAGGCGAAGTGCTTGCGTTAGCCCCAAAACCCGTCGCCGAGGGGGGCTTGTAAGACTACGCCAGCAGAGGTCGAGAAACAGCGGATTTTCGTGTGTCGGTTGGCGGAGAGTTACGATTGAACAGAGTGGCTAAGTTCGTTGCAGGTCCAGAAGGACTTGAGGAGTTGCTTCATACATGTCTTCAAAGACTTGAACAGCCAGGTACGATATTGCGGAAATATTCAACGACTCGCCGACAGAGCTGTGTAGCCTTGGTGCAGCCTGTCCTTGATGTTTTTGGCATTTGCCACCTGTTTTGAAGTAAAGTCCCATGGCTGTAAGAACGTTGAAATTGTGCTCAGCGTTCGCATATACTAGCGCTGAACCGCTACACCACGGCACATATGGCTGGACAGCTGACCTGGCCCTATCAGGCGCCGGGGTGATTAGCGGGGTATGGCTGTAGATGGCTGTCCACTACTTCACACTCGTGGGCGAAGGTTAGATAGTTAAGCTTCTTCATGTGATGCAGGCTAAAGTACAAAAGATAAAGGCTTCAGTCAAACGAAGAAAAGAGACGCTTGACTTACCCTGCAATGTTTTCAAGTCCTTTGGTTTTGTGGATCACATTTGTGACTCTAATAGTTTCCCTTTCCCTAGCTTCACGTTATTTCAACATACTCTCCTCCTCCACGATACACATCCATCGATCAGCTGCATCGATACGAGCATTTTTAAACCCTTCAAACAAAGGCATTGGAGATCTGCTCGTAGAACGAGCACTAGCCAACAACCACCTTCGTGAAGGCATGGGTTTGTCCAACACCTTTGTTAGCCCCGATCGTACAGTCCACAAGAAATTCACGAGGCAAGCTCGGGAGCTGATAAAGACACCGCAGACACGCGGATGGACCGCTTTTCGTGACTTGACCACACAAGCTATTCATGCTGAACTAGCGGATTCAGAAAGTGGAGCTCAAGGAAGATTGTTCGACAGATTCGTGCAGTGTGTTACACTGCGCGTTGTGCTGGTGGGTATCATGGGTGTCCACACTGCTGTGGATAGCTTGGACAGTGAGAGTATCGTCGTCGTCGTGGAAGGTATCACCAAGCTTTGGTCACTATCGAAAAACCCAGGCCCAAGTTCACGCAAGCTCCAAGTGGAATTGAAGTATCATATGCGGCGGCTCGTCCCAGACGAAGACACGTTCCCGAACCCATTGGATTTTGTTGTTCCGGCTTGGGAAACCTTATGGAGAGTCGTGGCAACTGCAATCGCGTATACGCATGACAATCCACGTTTGAAGGAACTGTTTTTGGAGATGTATGTGGACCCAAAGGAGGAGGTGTTTAGAGCGGAGGGGATGGACGGGGTGAGCGTCAAGGGGGTTGTAGATGAAACTATGCGGTTACAGCCCCCTTCACGGCACATCAGCCGTATGCAACCACGCTTGAGTTGGGTACCTGGCGTGCTCCTGAATGCGATGGAGCATCTCTGGCCGGGCACCCAATTCCAGCGAGGTTATGCAGATGTCGAGGAAATACAGAGGAGCAGCGTGTGGGGTGACGATGCACATGTGTTTGATCCCGCTCGGCATTCGACAGGTCGACTTTGGGAGGGTCAGGCAGAGGTTATGTCTTTCTTGTTTGGGTATGGTCCGTTAAGGTGTGTTGCCGCTTCGTGGGCGCCTGTGGCTGTTGCGGTCATTAGTGCGTCGATCTTTGACTTTCTTGAGGGTGGAGAGTACACTTTGGTACCGGGACCGAAAATTGGTGCTAGAGAGGGCTGGAGGGGGTGGAGGATTGAAAGTTCATCTTGTGGGCGGAGCATATCAAGTGCTGAAAAGTAGTCTCGTTCCCATCTGGACCGCACACTCTATAGCGGATGGGTACGAGACTACTGAGAAGCAAAGCGAAAGTATGTCGAAGATAAGTATTAGAAAAGCAGTCTGATTGAGATATTGCATGTCATTTTACAATCGTGTACACAATTGAGGTTTAAAGTGAGTTTCGCCACGATATAGAAAGGGGAGTAACAGGAGGATATGTGGAGACGCAAAATGGATTTCTTGGTCCACGTCTGAAGCGGCGCCAAGGGGTCCGTGCAAAAAGGGCTCTTTCAGGAATGGAAGGCTGTTTGCGAGCAAGGGGAATGGGCGGTGGAAGAGAACAAGGGCGTGAACGACTCTCACGCAATGAGAAATGGTATGTAGAATTCTCCCAACTGCACCGTACGCCGTCTTGCGCCTGGCGTATTCGGGATTCGAAGCTTTGGGTTCGGTAACAGTGCTCTGAGCGTGTGCGGAGATGAATATGCACCAGACCTTGCGGAGATGGACAGGAGTGTCCTCGAGTAACGCAGCAAAGGACAGAAGTTGCTAGAACCCGACAACGGAAACGGATTGGAGCTTAGACGGGCGTGATGTCTCACGTATGTAGGTCGACATCACTCGCCGACCTTTCGAGTCCGTCGAAGTGAACAACTCGTCTGGGACGCGCGGCACAACCTTGCCAAGGTTCGGCGAACAAATCGGAGAGACGAAAACGCGCTTGTTTTTCATCTGCACAAGAGTCGAGATCAGAAACATAGAGCATAGAAGCAATGTTTCCACTTATCATAGTTGCCCGCCACTTACCCAATGCCTTTGCAGAAGTCACCCACGTCCTCAAGCGAGGAGGGTGAGGCGGTGGACGATGGAACTGGAACTGTTTGCGCCAGCTGCTTGCGATCCCGAAATTCTCGCGTAGTCTTTTGGTGGGGATTGATTGGTCCAATGAATGATCAAATGTCTGTCCCGAGCTTGACGATAACTTGTATAACTCGAAACCATACATGATTGCCCATGTCCTTGATAGATTCATTGAAGGTATCTTCAACCGTCTTGCCATGCTTGAAGGCAGCGTGGCGGAAGGCAGGCTCTTCAGCGTCGGTGTCGACCAGAACGGAGATGAACTTTTCAGCCTGAGCGAGTTTATCCATCAACACAACGAGCTGGTCATTATCATCTCCTCCAACACATTTCCAGAGGAACGCCCTTCATAAATTTCGACGTAATAACTGGCCTGAGATCCGTCATTTCGTGCTCCAGACCACTGAGGTCGAAAACCAGCATCATCTTCGATAACTTTCTGGTCCAGGTATTGAACAGCAGTGCTAAGCGCCAGTGAGCGGCTCCGGTACTTCAAAGAGGGTTCGGGCGAGGAATCAGACAGAGCAGGCTTAGCCTTGCGAACAGCAGCGGCGATTGGAGTAGGAGCAATATATTTTATGTAGACCAAGAAGGTGCGAAGGATGTCATCGGGTGGCTGTGCTGCGGTGACAAGATGACTGTGCGCCGACTCATACTTCCATACTCCCACTACTATAGTACGAATGAGCTATCCCGTCCCCCCTCCAGCTTACGGTCCAACGGGCCAAAAGAACTTCTATTCTGGAGAAAATGACTCCAGAGATCCCTTGTTGACAGGATCCAGTCGCAATGCTGCCTCTGGAGGTGCAATTTACGATCAACCAGCCCATGACGACCTTCCAGACGATTTCAAGGTACACACACCCAGCTTCCTACATCCTTTTGGTGCTGACCATTAGAACTCAGTACGGCGTATCAGTCTCTGAAAGCTCTCCATCGATCCGCAACGCTTTCGTTCGCAAGGTCTATACTATTCTTTGTAAGACCATTTTCCGCTCTTCCGCCACCTTCTCTCTAATCAGTCCAGTCTAGTCTGCCAAATAGTATGTTGATATAACGGCTATCCCCCATTTCAATCTTGAACATTCTAAACAGCTCGCAACTTGCATTGTCGGAGGAGCAATTTCTCAATCACCTTCCACCATTCTCTGGGTTCAAACGCAGTACGCCTCTTGACTTGTTGGCTCTTGTGCGCTCACGACCATCTATTCAGTGTCTGGTCATTCTATGTACCCCTCTTCGGCACCCTCGTCAATCTCGGTCTCTTGTACTGGAAGCGTCATGCCGTTCCTTGGAACTTTGTTCTCCTTTCGACGTTCACTGTCATGGAGGCATTCACCCTTGGGATTGTTGTCGCATTCTACGACAACGTCATTGTTCTACAAGCGTTGTATGTCTTCTCTTATTATCGTCTCTTTCCGCCACTCAGATCGTGTCAAGGCTCATCACGTTGGGTGTCTTCCTTGGTTTGACGCTATTCACATTCCAATCCAAGGTCAGCTTGATCTATCCTCAATGCATTTTTATCTATTAACAAAGCGGTTTTGCATAGTATGACTTCTCCGGAATGGGGCCGTTTTTGTTTGGTTCCCTCATCGCTCTCTGTAAGCCCACCCTCCACCTCTCTTATGCATATGAGGTATCTCATCTAGTATCAAGGCATGACTGGCTTTGTGGGAATCTTCATCCCTTTCAGCCGCACTATGGATATTATTTTCGCCTGTGGAGGCTGCCTCATCTTCAGTGGTTACATCGTCTACGATACTTACATCATCAACAAGAGACTCTCTCCCGACGAGTTCATCATGGGCGCAATCAGCCTTTACCTCGAGTGAGTCCCCCTTGATTCCCATGCTTCTTCTTTCTCAATGCCTGTATAACTTTTCAGCTTCATAAACTTATGTGAGTTTCTTGATTTTAATTTTTCGGACCCATGCTGACTCTTGGGGGGCAGTCCTTAACATTCTCCGTCTCCTCAATGATCTCCAAGATCGTTAGCGTGTTTGAACGTGGCTGAGTTTACTGTTGGACCCTAGTTGTATACATATTGCTGTGATATTTTCTTCAAGATGGCAGCTCATCCTCAAGTTGGTGTTCTGTAATCGCCTTTTGTTTTGACACAATATAAATTCTATCTGGTGACTCCTTAAGGCTGCTACTTGGCTTTGAAAAGATAATGTCCAACACCCCACCTAAAACAAGGAGCATAAATTCGCGTGTCAGACGATAAAGACACATCATACTTACTGTTGGCCACCATCCATATTGAACAGCTCCGAGCATGCCATGTAGAAAACACGAAATCTGCACACTACATTACTGAGTCTAAAGTCATAAATAGAAAGAAAACATGCCTGTAGAATGTCTTGGTTCCTTGAATTGCAGGCTTGCCTTTTGCAATAGCGTCGCTTTCCAATTGCTTTAGACCTTCTGTCACGGGTGGAAGGGAATTATTGGAGGAAGGCAACTCGACATGTAAAGGCCTATGTACCTTTCCGATTTGAATCCTGAAGGCAGAGCCAATCCTCGAGAGTACGAGAATAATGCGTGCCAGGAAGATACCAACTGCGAATAAGGGAAAGATCATTCTGGAAATAAAGCTGGTTTTTTTGGCAGTCGGCCGTCAGATGCAGTTGTGTAAATAAACTGGACGTACAAAAAGGTCGTGGGACGGCATTGTCCCGCCTGTCACAGGGGAAAAATCTAAGCACGTCAACCCTACCAAGTTAACCGGCGAACCAACCTGAAAAGAAATTCTTTGCCATCCATCCGTCGTCTTCAACAAAATGGTATGGGGAAGTGCGGTGGCAAAAGATATGGATAAACAAGAGTGACTCGTCAAGCAGTGTGTCGTTCGGAGCGCTGGTTTCTTCTTTTGGGGATTTTGGTTTCAGCCACGTAGAGACTTTCTTGAACAGTGCTTCGTAATTTTTCATGTGTTCAAACATCTGCTTGGTAACGTGTGAGGGAATGGATTGATGGCTGACATTGAGTACGCAGCGCACCTCAATAGATAATATTCGATCAAAGCTATGGGTTTGGAAATGGTCAATCTCAGTTAATTGTCAAGTGGGCTGGGGCCTTACCGCTTGTCTCCGGAAAAGTCAAAGGTGTTCACGTCTGCCGTAATGATCTGCGAATGTGAATATGTAGCTCCAGTGCAAAGGCAAAGGCAGATATACCATACCTCCAAATTCTTCAAATTCCGTTGCTCCGCGACCGAAAGGATGTGTTGTCGTTGTGTCGACGAATTAGACAGTCCAGTGATCATTGAGTTGGGGTATTTCTGCGAGTCCAAATTTAGCACAAAAGTAGCGCCGCCCAACGTAGTGGACCCTACTTGAGCGAGAAACAGAGAGAGACTCCCCCAGCCTGCAAAAAAAAACAATGCGAATAAACAGTAGTCTGATGAGGTAGTGACGCTGCACGCACCACATCCCAAATCCAGGACATCAAGCCCGTCTCGCAGCTGTGCCTTCTCGCAATAGCTTTCCAACATAAGTACTTCAGCTTCCGCCAAAGTTTCATTCCCCGTCGGGTATAAGCAAGACGAGTACTTTGCGTATGGCCCCAAGGTCGACAGTATAAATTCGGTTGAAACCTCATAGTGTTGTTCGTTCGCCTTCTCTGGTACATCAGCAATTGCCTTTCTAGCCCGGACTTCCTCAATAAATTTCATTTTGGCAGCATGGTTTTTCTCGAGGGAGCCGTGGTCTATCTCGCGCAAGCGTTGACGGCATAGAGCCCGGATAGCTCTTCGGAGGATGAAGTCCGGAACGAGACCCTGCCCCAGAATTATTTAATTTGTATTTTGGATGTTAGTAGTAAATTGCTCACTTTGTCAAGGAGGTCATAGGCGATACCCGAGAGGGCGTTCATGAGGAAGAAGACAGTGTGCATGGAAGCCACAACTTCGCAGTTTTTATTACATCTCACTCTGACGTCACGTACGATGCGGAACTCTCGGGCATCAAGCGGTCCTTCTAATCGCGTTCTCATTGTTAATTTGAAGACTCGATGGTGAGGCAGTTGATTATACTGAGTACTAGAACGTACTTACATCGGTACACTCAGTTTAGATGGTAAAAGCAAAGCAAGCGCGACGTCTATAGGCGTCATCCAAGACTGTCTGTGACGTAAGGAAAGATACCAATCAAAGGTTGACGTCGGGTCCCATGGGAATGGTTTCGTAGAGCCCCCGCATAGGATGACTCTTCAAATAAACCTCCTTCAGATGCGCAGAAAATGGGTCCACCACGTTGCGAAGCGCAGATAACGCCGCGCTAGCCGTCATTTGTAGACTCCACAGGCTCACTGTCCTCATGCGTTGTCGATTCATGGCTGATTGAGATACGTGATACGCGAGTGCTTCATAAGTCTTTGTAAAATAAAAAGTGATTTTGAGCCCCGATTGGCGGAAAGGAAGAGAGACGTACTTTGAATGAAATTTCGTCCATCAGGCCAGCTACAGGGTCATTGTGTCAGAATACACTTTGCATGAATTGAGCATAGAATGTCCTCACTTTCCCACATCTGAAAAAGCCACAGGTCAAACAATGGAGGGCAAGGGAAGCAAGGGACACTCACAGTCCACGCGCCGTCAAAGTCACTCAGATCCTTGACCACCCTGCAGTGAATTGGCACCAAAGTCCGATTCGCGCTGAATTGTGATCAAAGTTTAGAACTTGATATATCAAACAGTGGACTTACTTCATGAAAGCAACGATTGGCCGTATAAACGCATTATTCACATAAGACAAATCGGAGGTGAAAATGGGAACAGCAGCTTTCAGATCCCTAAACCGCAAGTCAATATCAATTACCACTTTTAATTTCTCGTCTGCAGGCGACTCGACGGTCTCTTCCGGAACAGAGAGTGCAGGTTTAGCCAACTCCCTTTGTCCCGGAATGCGTTGGAGCTCGGGGTTGGGTTCGGGAGAGAGCGAGGTTGTGATGGCGTCGGCTATCTCTCCCAGGATGGCATTGAAGGGGAACTTGCTGTGTGGGTCGCGGGGAAACTTGATGTCGAGGACAGCATCGACTTTTCCGGAAGTGATCCATGATATAGGGCCTTCCATCGTGGTGGAGTTTTGCAGATGATCAACGTTGACTCCGTCGATCCGAATGCGAGACTGCAAAAGATATTGAATAAGAGCATAGAAACTGTGATACTGTGATACACACCATCATAGCCCAATCACCATCTTTCAGATCTTTTTCAGTTGTCCGCCCTATGCTCTGCGGTCTGTGCAGACTGAACAAGCAGTTATCAAACTGTCCAACCACGTTCTCGGCACACAAGAAGTCGTAAAACATCCACCGTTTTCGGAACGTTTGCATGTCTGCACGAAAGATAGATGCGGTATACGGTCGAAAGTCGCCAGGTTGATATACAGTAACGAGGACGTCTTCAAGCTGCAGTTGCTCGAGTTCAAAGTCGCCTGGCTGGGCTGAATGTCGGAATAGCGCGGGGTCAAGTGGGTTGTCGGGGTCCCAAAAAACACTACGACGGTCTATATTTGAGTTGGTGAGATAAGGGACCGTGGAAGCTAGACAAAGGACACAAACCAATAACGCCACGTACACCTCTCACAACAGCATCTTCCACCAGACCCTTGCCGTCCAACCACCGCTTCAGAGACAAAGTAACATCGACGGAGTCAATGTTGAGATCAAACATCGTCATGTTATAATCCTCTTCTGCCAAGTCTCGCGCAGGTCGTTCCCCCTCATCCTCGTCCTCCCCAACTCGATGATATGCCGGATGATTGCTCACATCGTATCCAACGGCAGCCATGTGTCCAATTTTCGTGCGTGGCTGTACCAGCGCGGGTGAGTCGGGCGGTCTACGTGAGACGTAGACGTTCTTGAAGGATATACGTGAGTCTTTCCATTTAGGTACGATGGCGGACTCGAAAATGATGGTGACGCCTGTTTCTGATGTGAGATAATCGCTGATACCACTTGCTATATAACCTGTGGGTGTATCACATATTAGATTGTCACTGGTTAATAGGAAAAGCATGTCGCACGTTGAAGTCGTAAGCTGTTGGCAGTCGCGAAGATCACAGAGAAAAAAGTCGTTCTGGGCGAAAAGGAAGGCATGAGACGAGAATTTAGGAAGTGAAGAACGGCCTTACGTTCCAACAAGAATCCACAACGTCTGGCTCATCAGAAACCACGTAATAAACGCAGACATGTCGTCCGCATTGAATTTCCGAAAGGACTTGATTGTAAACCATTTGAAGCGGATACGCAGGCGCTGCCAAAATCCCGTTGAGACATTCAAAAAGTCTTCGCGGGTCGGGCGGTGAGGGTGAGGTAACGACATGGCAAGGCGTCGAAAGAAACGAGAGTAATCCTCCGTGTTACGGTATGCATGATCCGTACCGTCTGCCGGGGGAGTGGATTTAGCATCGTCTGGTGGTTTTGGAGGGTCGGAGTTGGGCGGTGGTTTGTCCGTGGATTGACCTAGCTGGGGAAAACTCCTTTTCGTGGTTGAGTGGAAATTTTGACGACGAGCGGGCTGCGCCACTATGTGTTGATAGCGTCTTGGAAAGTTTTGCATGGCTTTGAATGGGAGGGGTGTGGACCGCGATGGGAGAGCACGCACTTGTGGAGTGGGCATTTGCTGCTTGAAAAAAGAACGAATGAAAGTGTATCTGTCCAGAACGGCGCCATGGGATTTCATGGCAGAAGGCTTGAGAGATATTAGCCTGGAATAGCTTGCCCCAGCGGCCACTGGAGAGGCCATGGTGAGCAGAGACGTTCAAGCTGGAGGCCAACAGAGGCTAACGCGTGCAACTGAAGCGTGGGAGTCTGGGACATTTCTTGAAGTCGCTCTCACTCTCATCACTTTCGTCGATAAGATGATAGTATGTGCTCAAAGTACTAACACGATTATTTACAGTGTATTGCTCAAAAAGGGTTTCCCCGACCTGACTGCGACGATTCCAGATTCCATTTTTCGCACTGCGCTGTCACAACGGAGCAGAAACTGAACATGGATTTATCAGTTACCAGCCCATTCTAGTCAGGGCACCAAGAACATACCGGTCGGCAAGTCTCAATATCCTGCATCGTTTACACTCCTCGCTTCCATTGGTTGTTGTGCAGCCACACTTTGCGATTTCTTCGGCGTAGGTTGAACTTGTGGGAGTTGGCACCGGCGCTGGCGGCGGCAAGTTCTGGGTAACTCTAGGAAGGCTTGCTTTTGTCGGCTTATCGACGCGCCCTTCTGCGACCTTGGAATTCTTCGGACTTGAAGGCCCCTCCTTCGTCCCCTCTTCCGATCGTTCCTTCGTAAAGGAGTTCTGCCACTCTGTTTCCGTGTGCTCCACATGTGAATTGACAGACGTAAAACATGCCAGGGTCCGGCGGGCAGTGCGTTGCTTCAATGCGTACTCTTTGCAACGAGGACGAATGACAATTTTACTCCGTGAGCTAAATGGAGTCATTCAATCAATCAGGGTTGGAAGAAAAACGCATGAGGCTGACGTTAGGTCAAGATTGACAAAGGGCGTTTTTACAGTGGACGAACCACCTGAGGAGACCAGCTCCAGTTCGTTGGTTGCAAGTAATGGGTCGTGCGTCATAGTGATTGCTGTGATGACTGACATTGTATCTGCGAGGTCAAGTTGGTGTCAGCCCTGGCTCTGTGGTCGTACAGGGCTACTCACAGGATGAGAATGAAGTTGTAGAAAGTGTATGATAGTAAGGGGGAGTGGAAACAGAGTTCCAACTGGTTTATAAATGAGAAGAAGCATCGACCAGCCAGGGTTGACAATTAGAGTGGCCTTCAGAGAAGGTCACGAGACGTGTGACGACACGCGGCATTCTTGTCACGCGCCCTTGGTTTTGTCCGCCGCTCTTTGTCCTCACCTTGCCTTCCGATTATCATAAATGGAATCTCCTCTCAGAACCCCTCTTTACTATCGATGATTCCATTCCTACCCCAGAACGTTCAACTACAGCTTCCAGCCGCACCACAGCATTACTATGTACCCCAGTCTGTCTATCCGAATCAGTACGATCACAGCTACGCCTGGGCCCAGTGGGCAAGGAATCAAGCGGCGAACGTAACCACGACATATCAGGGCTACAGTGGCACGCCTTTAGGAACATCCTACACCCCAGCTTACACGGTGAATCAAGGTAATGTTCCCTCGATAACGCCTCATCCTCCCTCCAGACAATCATCGACTGCGACGACGCCTTACATCCAAGCTGCCAGCTTGCCGCTCTTGCAACCTGTACCCACCGGCAACCAGTCTGCAAGCAATCCAAAGGCTCTCAGTAGCGAGGTATACGTTGCGATCTCCATTCAGGAAGGCCTGCATATCCTGTTATGGCAAGGAAATTCTGTTCTGGTTCAAGGCCTTATATCGAACGCTCTTAGAAATAACCAATTGGCTTGTTTAACGGCCGTTATTTCTCAAAAAATCGTCCAGGGACTGCAAGCCGCTGGTTTACCGCAGGCTGAGGTATTCCAGGAACTTTTGAGGACCGAAGTGGTGGAAACGTTCAAGACCCACTGGAAATGGGTACGTCGACCCATCTCGCTCTCTAACAGCAAGTTCATACGCTCTATGTATCAAAGGACGGCGACTGGCGAATCGAATCCGAACTCTTGGTCAACCAACCTCAACACAAAGGCATCAACATGGCGAGCTATCTAGGCGCCCTATTCGCGGTTGGCATTCTCTCAGGCGACGACGTCCACGTATGCTTGGACGTCCTACGTCACCACGCTGTTCATTTTGATCGACTACGCGCAATGCACGCCATCATCATTGAAGCTGGCGACAAAATGTGTTTCGGATATGCGAGTAAAATCAAGACAAAGTTTCTCCGGGATATGCTCGCCGAGAGGTGTCCCGTGTCTGGCCAGTTTGTTTGGGGCCCGGATGTCTATGGTTCCGTTGCTGTTGAGGTAGGTCGTTCCGAAAAGTCTGATGAATGTGACTATTCAATTGAAGCTCTTAGAATATGTTGAAAATCATCGACGGTTGGTTCTCGAACTCTGAGCATCAAAGTGAAAGTGGCCGGAAAGAAAACCGAAACCAGGCAAGGCCACCCAGGATGAGGGCAAGCAGCAAAGGTGGCGGAAGTCAAACTCGAAACCGAATGCTCTAAGAAATGCCCTTCTCTTTATTTAATTCATACCTCTACCGGTCGAGCGGTGATTATACAGTACTTATGATTACGATGAATTCATGAAATCTTGTCAGAATAACGAGTTTCCTAAAATTAAAATCAAAATGTCGGCTGTGGAAACCCAAAAAATTGTAAGAAAATATGTGTCAATGTCCGACAAGAGAAAAGGGGCTAAAAACGCGCTAGGAATTCCTCTCGTGTTTCTGGCGATAGCCATTCTGGCTTCAATCAAGCTTCAATACGAAGGAGCGGTGATGCAGAGGATCAGCACAGCCACTCAGTTTCGTCCTCGAAGCCTTCTTCGGTTCACTCAGCCTCGGTCTCAGTTTAAAATAGACTGTCAGCCTCCCAAAACCATACAAAATGCCCCGCCTTTCACGATCTCTCTACCAAAGCATCTTGAACAAGAACGTCATCCTCAACAACGGAAAACTTCCCATATATCTTCTCTCCAAACATGTTCTCTTTCCAACCTCTGTCTCTGGTCCGTGCCGCGATCAGTGGGTCTCGCTTGTCCCAATCTATCTCTGCCGCCAGCCTCGGTGCCATCGACGTTGACTACTTTTTGGAGAGCCTCGAGTCGGCTGGTTCGACTATCTTCCCAAAGCTACTTGGCGGGCCCGAGCCGATCGTTCCCAGGTACATCGCTCCTACTCCCAACGCCGCCGCTGTTCGCAAGGCTAGGCCTGCTCCATCTAGTGCCTCGTACAACATTCTGGCCTCGCAGAACCTCTCTCTGAAACGCCGAATCCGCTCGCTGGAGGCCGACAATCAAACGCTCAGCACTGCCGTTCAATATCTGGACCAGAAGCTTATCGACGCCAAAGACGATCACGACCACGCAAAAATGATGCTGGCTTCCGACCTTGGTGCTTTGGAGCACGAAATGGTCGAACTCAAAGCCAAGTACTACACTGAGCTTTCGGATGGGCGGGCCCTCCGAAGACGGGCTAAAGTCGATAAAGACGAGCTTGTTATGCTAAGGGATAAATTCGCTCAGGCTGAAAAGTTCATCTCTTCTATGGCCGAACTCAACGCTGCTGAGCCTGTCTTCCGCCGTGCCGCCCAGGCCTTCAAGGATGGTAAAACCGCTGAAGATGCCCTCGTCGACTCTATCAAGGATGCTACCAATAACGGCGGACCAGTACGGTCTCGAATTATGCCAGGTATCGTTGAGCTTGGGACACCCAACCATTCTTTGGTACCATTCAATTCCCACCAAAAGACTCTCCAAGATCGAGAAAACGCGATTCAAATCTCCAAGCAGCCGGCCCAGACAGTCCCAACTGCATCGTCCACCGCCACGCCCTCCTCGCTTAACGACGTCGATGATGCAAAATGTGACGCAGTTGTTGAAAAGCAACAACATCAACCCCATACTCTCGACGACCCGTTCAATTGCTCAAAAAATGGCGAAGACATTTTCCCCAGTTCCTTTTCAACACCTTCAAGGCACGCAGGCTCGGCTACTGCACCTTCTCTAGACAAAACAACAAGATCGCCTTTTGATGAGGTCGATTTAAATCGATCGATCGATTTCTTTTCCAGCTCGGAGAGTTTTATCGAAACACCTACCAAATCTTCCGCAAAGGCATTGGGTAAGCGGCGGGCAACTATGGTAAGTGGAAACATCGCTTCTTTGCTCAATGTTTCTGATCTCGACCCTTATGCAGATGAAAGCCCAGCGCGTTTCCACCTCTCCGATTTGCTCACCGAAACTTCGCAAGGTTGTGCCGCGCGTCCCAGACGAGTTGCTCACCTTGACAGACTCAAAAGGTCGGCGAGTGACCTCTCTTGACACCAGCTTGGCCTCGTCTACTATGGTCAGTGATTCGCGTTTCCGCTCAATATCTCGCCTTTCTTATTTTTCATCTTCAGCCAACATGCGAACCCGCCATTGACGTACCCAGTACGGCTGTTCCCAACACCAAGCTTTTGACTGCCGCACAGTCAGACACTAGTGATCCCTTCACGAAGACCGAGGATGAAGCTCAGCTGGCTGAGCCATGTGTTCTCTCGTCTTCCGGGGTCGTTGCCAAACCTGGTCCATCATCGCTTGCCTTACAGACCACTTTAGATTCCTCGGCGCCAGCCGTGAACGAAGGCTCGCTACTTGCGGTACAGGCACTTCAGTCACTTGAGCGAATCTGTGCGGCCTTCAGCAGCGACACCCTTGGGTCGCTAGAAATGACTGAGTCTGAGTCTGAGTCTGAACCAGATCTTGAGAGCCTGATTTCGATACTCGAACAGGAGATTTCTTCCACCAACTACGCTGGCAATGCATCCTTTTCTGGAAGCCCAACTACACCCCAAACCAAGAGGAACGTCGTGGACCAGGACGAAACACCAAAAGCTCCAATAATCTCGAAGTTTGCATCACCTCGTTCCACACCCACCCCTCCCTCAAGTAAAATGAAGCAGCCATCGTACAGGTCCCCCGCCACATTGTCAAAAGCCGTTTCGCCAAGACCATCCCCTTTACTACCTCACAGCGTTTTCCGCGACCCAGCATCTTCCCCAAAGCCAAGGACTGATCGCATTCAGCAGTCCCCAAACATTCCAAGTATGCCTCTTTCTTCTATGCATGCTGTCGGTCCTCTTATTGGAAACAACGCTTCACGTGTTTCTGGACATGCCATCTCTACTCCATCGACTTATCCTACTCCTTCTCAATCTCCGCTGGCGGAGTCTATGAACCCCCTTGAGCGGCGAATTCACTACGTTCTCGAACCAACGCAACCACTTCGTATCGTGAAGAAGTCGGCACAAAAACCCTCTTCAGCCATACAAAGCTCAGTTCTATCCGACGTCGTTCCTCCTACTGCAAGCAGCTCCTCAAATCCTTCTGGACCTGCAACGAATACAGCCATTCCATCAAATCACGACCCCGTTCCCGCCGCAAGCCATACACGACACTCGAGCAATTCTCAGACCCCGCTGGCGGAGTCTTTGAATCCCGTTCAACGGCGGATCCAATATCTTTTGCAACCAACACAACCCCTTCGCATCGTGAAAAAGTCGGCGCAAAAGGCCTTCTTGGCGACCCAAAGGCCACCCCTGTCTAACGTTACAAATATCGCTGCTCCCACCTCATCAGCTAAACCAACCGTCACAGACAAATCCAAACCCCCTTCTGTAAGTCTTACATCTCCAGAATCGAATATCCGAAACGTATGTTCACGAGCTGTTGTACAGGTAAATACTAAAGGCAGTAAGAACGAGAACCGTCCCCCTACGGCGTCGAAAAATCGGCCCATCAGCAGAATAGCTTCTGTCATCAACCCCGCTTCGACCCGACCGCGAACCCGACCTACTCACAAAACTATTGACAGTAACGATTTCGGAAGTATCACAATCATTCGAAACACCCCACTAGACAGTCCTCCGCCCTCTCGGCCTGCTGGAATAGTTCCTAAAACCCCTCCCCTGACTTCGATCCCTAAGTTGATTTCGCGAAAGACACAAAACGATGATACCCCGAACAAGGCTGCTACGGCGAGACCGAAAAAGCAACTTGCATCCCCATCTCTTCGGCCTGCTTTAGACTCCAACAGCGCTCCGTCACCGTTGGCGTCGGATAGGCAGCCGATCCTCAAAAGTAATCTACGCCTCAGTATCTCCTCCTTGACGTCGAGAGCACAACAAGTCACTTGGTCACCGCGGGCGGTCGAAGTTCTTGCCACTAATGCTACCCCATCAACCCCCTCAAGTCCAACAAAAATGCCGATGCGACTGAATGCTCAGTCTTCATTCCAGGTCGACGCGAAAAATATCCACTCACCGCTAACAAAATTGCGCATGTCCCTCTCCCCGTCTTCGAGAGGGGTTTCGAGTACCGATGACTCCAACAAACTAAGGGCGACTCAGAACGCTGCAACTCCTTCGGGAACCACTAACATCAAACAAAAGACAGCTACACCGCCATCTAGAGGCATTCTGCGGAGACTCAGTGCTGCCATTTCTTGATTTTCCTCCCTTTTCATATTTAGAGTGATTCTGCGACCATTTTTTCATCATAGTGTAACATTTCAGACATACCCTTCTGAGTCCTGCTGCTTCATTCATATACTACGGAGTCGTTCTGCTATAAGTGCATGATGATGTAGTAGAAGCGCTCTACTATATCATCGTGCACTTATAGGAGATAGTGTAACTTTTATAATCTATCTAGAATTCTCATTTCAAGGGAACGAGCTGTGCGTCAAAAAATATTTTTCCCTCCTAATGGAAGATATTGATCATCTCTGCTACTGAAGAAACGCTAAAAACGCGAGAGAAAAGTCGATTTAGTGTAGGGAATGGCATGACGGACCGAGGGGAAAATCAAATTCTTCAAGCGGGTCCAAGAACCGAGATTCTTGGGGAACTTCCCAGTATAAAAATGACATCCAATATTAGAGGGTGTCATTGAGTTCGCTTGCAGCTTGCTGCCACTTGCCCAACATCAATGGTCGTCGCGTTTTTTGTTGTCGCATGTTGTTATATTTTTACTCACACTTTTGTCTCAAAAACATTCCTATGGTCTGCCCTTGTACGGCACAAGCACAAGCGCCATTCTAACGCCCACCACGACTTAGCGCTCGACGACGATCACCAGGTAGCTTATTTGTGCATGTGATCACCCTCTTTTTCACTAACTCTTATCCAGACATGATCTTCGGCCACCCAGAGTCCACTCTGCTTCCGGCCAGCTCTACAACTTCGCCACTCACCCCAATACCCTTTTCTTCTTTCAAGTTCAATACAATCGGCAAAGAACCAGACCTACTTCGTCGTATTTCAGCCCCAAATCCAGATGAAGAGTATGACGATGATGAGCCTTCGAGATCTTCTTCGTCTTCTCCTAATCTCGAAGACCAGCTTTTGCTCCCAGACCATCCAGATTCACGTTCAAAGCCCACTTCATCGCAGTCTCTCGCTGAGAGAATTGGGAACTTTGACGTAGACATGACTGATGTGACCCCTATTACTGATCAAAACCAAACCAACCCAAGCCCTACGCCATCCAGCAACGTTCAAGACCCATCAAATTCATCTCAAACCGACGGACGGCCCAAGCTTCTTATTGACCCTTTGCCTACTGTCATAGCCCAGTTGAAACAGCTGGCCGCAGACATAAATACTCAACCTTCGACAACCCTCAATCATGGACCACAACTTACGCCACCCATTACGCCCTCCGTTTCTGCCGTTAATGACGATGTCAGCCTTGCCGTCCTACGTACTCTCCACTCCCGACTTTCCTCTGCGCTTTCGTTACTCAATACCCCTAACACTACCAACGCCATTCTTCTTGCACAGTCTGCCAAGACTACATCCGCTGCAGTCTTATCATCTGCGCAGCATGCCCACGCCCTTTCTCAACAATCTATAACTTCTGCACAAGAAGCCGTTTTGGCGGCACAAGAGTGTCTGAAAGCGGCCCAGGAAGCTCAGGAACGTGCGGATGCCGCGATGGCTGCCATCAAATCTCTGTCATCTGGTCGCGACGACTATGAAGTTTTTGTAGGCTTGAAAAATGATTTGAATGCACTTGACAAATGGATCAATAAACGTGAAGCCGATGAAGCCGACCATCGAACCCACACACCAGGAGACGAGTCAGTCTCTATGGTGGTAGAGGAGGCAGTAATACCCCCTCGCGACCGTGGCAAATTGCGGGCGGTTCATGATAAGTCAAAGCGTGTATGCCAGCTTCAGCCAAAGGCAAAAAGTGTCGTTAGACCAACCGTTGAAGAGGAGGCTGATGCCGCCGCCATAGCTTGGGATCAAGAGCGCGAGAGGAGCGCAGAACGGCGGAAATTTGCCGAGGAGGAGTTGCGCAAACGTCGTGATGTCGAGGCTGCTCTGGAACAAGAACGGCTTCGCGCACAAGCTGAAGCTGACGCTCACAAAGTGAAGCTAGCCAAGGCTCGTACTGAACGCATAGAGGCAGAGGAATTGGAGGAAGCTCGTCAGGCAAACGAGGCTCGGGAGATTGAACGCCGTCAGCGCGAGGTGGAGGCAATGAGAAAGGAGGCTGCCATGTTTGCGATGCAGCAGCAGAAAGCCGAAGACGAACGGGTTCAACAAGAGCAAGAAGCCAAACGGAAGGCTGCAGAGGCAGAGAAGGAGAAGGAAGCTCGTCTGTTGCTTGAGCAGGAACAGAAGTACAAAGAAATTCAGGAGCGAGAAGAACGGATCAAGCAGAATGAGGCTGAAAGAGTAAAAGCTATCGCAGCTGAAGAAGCGAGGCAGCAGATATTGCGGCAAGAACAAGAAATGAAACGTCAACAGATTCAGGCGCAGAAACAACTGGCTACCCAGCAGGCGGCTCTTAAAATTATCGCGGAGAGGGAGAAACAGAAATTGGGCCAGTCTACTTCTGCATCTCCTACCTCGGAAAAGCAACAGGCACCTCAAAAGTTGGGCCAGTCTACTTCTGCGTCTCCTACTTCGGAGAAGCAACAAGCACCTGTTACTCTTCCGGCGCCTCCACCTATTGAGTTTGGAAACATCGTTTCAAGAAAAACTTTGATTTCTGGCTCCGGTTCGCAGGTCAAAAGTAAAGCTAAAGGTCGAGTTATCTCTGGTGGCATTATGCTGGGGGCCGAATCAGAGCAGCCACTGGCATCGTCGAGCTGCCCTCCTTTGACACTTCCCACTCCGAGTGTTAACTCCTCGTCGCAGAGTGCGAATGATTTGAGTGATGTTGTGCAAAACCCCATTTTGCAACCAAGCACGCAATCACTAGTTTCTGGTCAAGATAATGCCGAACCTGCTACTGAACTAAATAATGTTTCTCCACTCACCATCAAACGCTCGCCCACACCACGGAATGTACTGGATAGTAAAGATTTGGGGTTGAAAGGTTATGGGAATGGCTCAGATAGTTCTAGTCTCCCACCAATCAAACATCTTTCGGGACAATCATCCACACCACCCTTTCTCTCACCGACCTCGCCGGCCTCGCTTATTCAACTGAAGCCTGCGATCATCTCTGTTCATCGTGAGGGATCCGATCCAGGGAATTTGCCTATTGTCCCTCCCTCTCGAACCGGTCCGATTTCTCCTGAAGCACAACATACCAATCTCCGTTTCCTGGACGCACATACCATCAGGCGCAATAAAAGTATTTCTAAAGCCAGTGCTAAACCTGTGAAAACAGAGCCTGTGCCAGATCAGCTTCCTCCTGATAGTGTAAGCACGGCTTCACCTCTCGAGAAGGCCGCTCCTTCGCAAGCAAATGCTGGTCCCACTAGGTCACAGAAGGTTCTTTTTTCGTTTCGCGAGCTTCCTGAGTTACGGACAGCAGGTGCGCCTGCTACCGCGCCTTCATCAACGTCCGCTTCAAAACCTTCGAAAAAAAATCATCCCCCTTTGCCTAACAAACCCAAGCAAAAACTGCCGAATTTCAAGAAAAACTTGGCGGATAACGAACCAGCTGCACAACCGATGAGCAGCACTACCACTTTACCTCCGTCAAGGCCAGTCAAACCTGTGTCTACGGTTATTCCCAGTGCAGCGGTCACACCGCCACGGTATTATGATTCTGCGCCTAGGCCTGCTGTCGACATATATGACGCTTCCTCTACGCAGATGGGCCCCGACGTAGCGGACACTGATGGTTGGACACGTCCAAGCCGTGATGACGGGGTCACGATGCGGGATCAGCCAAGAGCTATGGATCATTACCCGCCACCTCCTGATAACATTGCGTCGTCCCGTGCCCCGCCACAGAGACGTGTTTATGATCATTATTCTCCTCCATCTGGTAACGTATATATGCAGGCAAATCGCTACAGGCCAGCTTCACCTTCCAGAGGCTGGGCTAGATCACCGCCTCCCCCCGATGCTCCCAGAGGTCGAGGTAGATCATCTCCCTCGCCTGATGGTTGGTCATCGCCTTATTCGCCTAGAGGCCGGAGTAGAACACCTCAACCACCCGGTTGGGGATCGCCTCCCCCACGTATCAGAATACCTAGTCCACCACTATATAATGCTCCTGCTCCCGGGAACCCTCCTCCATTAATTGGGAGGAAGCGTGTTCGGGACGATGAGGTTCCAGTGGCGCCTCCTGCCCGCAGATACAGATACGATCAAGACAATCCCAGTCGAGATGAATATGCTTCGATGCCCCATGCTCCACAGATGCCATCGACCAATGAAAATGACTGGAGCCGTTCTGCTGTTTATGGACGATCTCCATCTCCTGACCGTCGTCCTGGTCTTGCATCTCGCCTTGCACCTGGACCAAATGAGTGGGAATCTAATGCATATGCCGTTGGTAGGGGAGATAGTTACAGACCCAGCTATTCCACGACCATCCGTGGGCCCTTCAAGAGTCGTAGGCAACAAGCGCAGCCACCGTCGCAACCAGCACAACTATGGAATGGCGATATACCACTTGGCCCTGCTATCACAAACAAGACTCGCCCTCCTAAAAATCAGTATCGTCCGCCTAAGGAACCCGTAGCTGGAGGCTCTCTTCCGGGCCTACTGAGTCGCTTCAGTGATTCTACAGATCCTACCGTGATTCAAGCTAATCCACCTCCCAGCAAACCCGCACGAAATCGCTATAATGGAAAGGGTAGGGGAGGTACCCCGCAATCTTTGGAGCAGCGAATCTCTTCGAAACCTTCCTCGCTAATGCACCGTCTTGAAAGTTGATTGGGTTTGATCAAAAATAAATACATGTAGGTGCGAGTCCATCACGCACCTGTGGATGGTTTTCTTACTCAGCGTCCCTTTTTTCCCTTTGTAAAACCAGTTCTTCTACATAAGTAAAATTCTCCTTGTGTCGTTCACGTGTACAATATTTGAGCATTCTTTCAATAAACCCAAGTGCTTAGTTGGAGCCAAAAACGAAGTTTCCACCCAAGTCCGTTGTTAACCTGTTGTACAGTACAAAGCTATCTACGCAAGATCCCCCCACCTTTAATTTCCCCCGCAGATAGAAAGCTCTCTCATCTCTTGTAGAACGCCCTCCACCTGGCAGGGCATGAATCAGGTCATCAGGATCTTATGAGGAGCGTGACTTACCTGTGCGTCGAGTTGGCCAGCGGCATAATCATCCCGAACGTTATCGGCAAAGTATCTGCACATCAATCAACAAAAGGCGAAACGCAGGGGGATGAAACATACCGCTGCACGCCGCTAAGTTTCTCATATCCCTCTTCCGCGAACTTAGACTGCATCCGAATCATGGCCTCAAAGCTCGGATCGAAGTATGGCACACGAAGATCCAGAAGTTGAGGCAGTTCAGTGATCAACTGGTCGTTCAGCATATCAAAGACCTCTTTGGCGTCATCGTGTTCTTGTTGAGCCTGGTTAGGGATGTGTCAGGAACGTGCAAGTCTTCAAGGTGCAGTTGATAGAACCTTGGGCAGCTTGGTTGGGTCTTCACTGGGTTTGTCGATAAGTTTTCGCAATTTACTTCGAGCCGAGTCATAATCCAGAAGCTGATAAGAAGGTCAAGCAATGGAATAATCTCCAAACCTATTGCTTGCCTTTTTGTTCCGTTTTGAAATATGCTCGTTTACGACGGGGAAGTATGCACACATCTTACCCAAAGGCTCCGATATTGTGGTTCGGTAAGGTGCTTCCTGATGAGTGGGGTCCGTGAATTCATTTCATGTGAACGAGGCGCGCTACGCACGAGCTCCCGGCTGAAACTCGTATCTAGATCGTCGACTGACCGCTTGTACGCATGTCCCGCCATAGCTCCCTCAGCTGCTTGATCCGCAGCACCGTAGAACACCTCTAACGTTTCTGCGATGCGGCTCTGGGCAGAAGTCATCGCTACGTGTGGTCAAAGCGAGCGTCCAACAACGGTGTGTGAGACGGACTCACCACGCATAGCGTCCCAGTATGCCTTGCTGTCTTTTTGAAGAGCCTGACATTCTTTCTCATAGCTGGACGCCGAACATAAATGCGACACGTTGTAAAAGTGAAAGAGTCGCGCACGTCCGATATTTGGCCTCCTCATCGGTAAATTCACGATCGACCGTCCTCTCGATCTGGCCTGTCTTTTGCAGGAGCTGGGGGAGAGTTCATTGATTGGTATAAAGACAAGGTCTAAGCTCACCGTAGTGCCCGCTCTGTTTACCGATTTCTTAAAACTGTGTGCGATATGGGGTACGCTGTGGATGATGAATTAATGGACACTCACCCTGCCCAACTCATTGTCGCTTTAGAGGAAGTGACTGTGCTTAGTCAGCACTTCATCCTCATGAGCATCTCTGATGATCTCAGCTGCGATCTCAATGTCCTCAAAGTCATGGAGGATGCTGCCGTGGCTCCTAGCGACGTACACCCACTTCTTGCTGCTCGAGGATCTATATCTCACTGTTTAACAGACCGAACTCAGCGACACTGGCAATACTTCTGCCTTGAAGCGCCTCAAATACACCAACAAGGTCTTGAAGAACCAAAATGAGGACTTGCTTGCCGAGTTGGACGACTTGCGAGTACGTTTAGCCACCTTGCCAGAATCTCGGGCACCTGCCCTTGAGTCTTACCTCCCGATATAAACAGGAAGCTCTCGCTCGTCAACAGAAGCTGTTAGATGAAATCTCAGCTATCCGCAAGCCTTTCGTCCAACCACCTCCTGAAATCCTCTACATGATTTTTCAGCGAACGATACCCCCGTCCTACCTTCTTGATTCTTCGACAGCACCAGGACCTGACTCCCTAGCATGCAAAGTTTTGCGCCAGCAGAAGGCTCTTGTCGGGGTTTGCAGAACATGGCATACTATTGCTTCGCCATTTCTTTACGACGATATCTATGTACGGAGAGCTGGACAGCTTCCTGCCCTCCTTCGTACCCTTGAGGGTGGTCAGACAAACTTTGGGGACCACGTGCAGAAACTCACCATCTACTGTCTTGTTCCACAACAATATAGCGACCAATTTCATCAGGATATACGCCGAGTCTTCCACCTCTGTCCACACCTGACAAATTTTGCATATACCTCGCCATGCCGTCTTCCTACATTGAACCTCCCTTCCCTCAAACCCGCACTCACGCACCTGAAATTCAGTGATGCCATTCAACACGATGCTTTGACGGCTGCATTGATGGAGGTCTGTAGCGAGCTAGTGTCGCTCTCTTTCCAGGTCCCTGGCACGCCAGCGAATAGTATAATGATGGATCCCAATCTGCGACTTCCCCGGTTGGAATATCTCCATTGTGGAATAACCGCTGTCACTAGAACATACCTGGTCGTGGTCGAACAGTGGTCCATGCCCAAACTTGGGGGCTTAACATTCAAGTTGAACGGAAATCCGGTTAGCTGGAGTGGAGATTTAATCGCGAGTTGCCTTGTATCGTTTTGTAGAGCTCACGGAAAAGGTCTGACGTTTTTGCACATCCACCCTGAATACTGGTGGTCCATGGCAAAGTTTACCATCGCCGTCCAACCGTTGCTGGATCTTTGTCCAGCATTGGAACATATTGTGCTTCATCCTCGAACCGCGCCGCCACTGACGCATCCCAAAGTCAAGTGGATAGATATCTGGGAGCCCCATGTGCGTGAAGTCTGTGTCGAGGAGTGGACCACGGTGCGCTTGAGTTTAACACAGCAGGCATTCCCATCCCTCAGAGGTGTTCGCACATTGGGTGCGGCTATGGCAGCCTTGACCGATCTGCCTACGAATATCCCGCCAAACCTTGTGCTCAACGTCGCTGATACCTTTGAATGCAAATTCTTGGATTTACTCCTCAGGCACGACCCAGGATCTTTGCGCTGCATCGAGCCTGAATGGCCGGAAGACGCATCGGATAGCGAGGAAGATGCTGATTTCGTTTATTGTTCGGAGGATGACCTTGTTCACATGGATGGGACTGTTTCTGACGGTTCTAGTTTAACTTGGTTGGAGAGCGACTCGGAGGCGGACAGTGACACGTATATCGAACGGCACTGGGATGCTGGGGTTGAGACGTGATGCATGGATTTCATGGACTATATAATGTAAGTTACAATGCTGTACTCCATTTTAGAAGGCCACTGCCAAATTCTTGTGTTGACGTGTTTGTTCCTAAAGGCAACGCGATCTCGATTGTGTCCCAAGATCGTTCAAGGCTCCTATAAGTTTCAGCTTTACTCAGAAAAATGGATCCCCACTACGATCATGGCCCTTCGCCGCAGTACCCGCTTATTGGCTGCAACTTCCCTTGAGCACTCGATTCACGTTTCAACACGGTCGCTCATAAACGAATCTCAATTCGAGTCTGCTGATGGAAATGCACCGAAACGCGTCAGGAAACGAAAGCTGTCAAGTGACCAAGGACTGTCGGACGAAGACAGTGGAGAATATTCCATGGGGGCTTCGTCAAAGCCCCCACCTACGAAACGAAGAGGAAAGGTGGAGGCAGTCACCTACGTCATTCCAGATGTACAAAGGAAAGAAACGACATACAAGGGCAGGCTAGGTACGATCTCTCCTCCTCGCACGAGAACGTCGTTCTAAGACAGCGTAGGATATGCTTGCTTGAATACCGTTTTGCGAAACAAGAAGCCCGCCAGTGAGGCCGTCTTTTGTTCAAGAACATGCAGGTATGTATGCCTGTTTTTCCCACTAGCTGTTGTAGGCTCACATTTTATCAGAATAGACTCGATAAAGAAGAATGGTCTGGATTGGGTGAAAGAACTCGGCAAGAAGAACGTCGAGGATCTGATGACCGTCATTCAATGGAACGAGGATAACGCGAGCCCTTTTTCTTTGTTAACATGATTATGATTCTTATCCTTTGGACTAGAATATTCGTTTCTTCCGGCTTTCTTCTGAAATGTTCCCCTTCGCATCTCATGCAGTACATGGGTACACCCTGGAGTACTGTTCCGAGCTTCTTGCGAAGGCCGGCGCCCTTGCGAAAAAGTACGGACATAGGCTCACCGTCCATCCTGGCCAGTATACCCAGCTGGGGAGCCCAAAGCCCGCAGTGATCCAAGCCTCCATCAAGGAGCTAGTTTACCACTGCGAAATGCTGGATCGAATGGGTGTGGATGCCGACGGTGTGATGATCATCCATGTGAGTATCATAACCATTCTCATCACTTTTCCCCTAGATTAACTGCATACAGGGAGGTGGGATGTATGGCGATAAACCTGCTACTCTCGAACGTGTCAAAGCGACGATCACGAATCTTCTTCCAAGCAATGTCAGACAAAGACTCGTTCTTGAGAACGATGAAGTATGTATCTTCTCTGTCGCTGTGCTTCTCTAATTTCTTTGCATTATCAGATGTGCTATAATGCTGAGGATCTCTTACCTCTTTGCGAAGAACTAGACATCCCACTTGTTTTTGGTACGACTTCTATTCTCTTCTTTAGTCCCTCCGTTGGTTATCCCGATCTCAGACTATCACCACGACGCGATATTCCCTTCTTCTATCCCACCCGCAGAAATCATCAAGCGAGCCAATATGATATGGGCCCGACGCGGTATTCGCCCCAAGCAGCACCTGAGCGAGCAACGACCGGGCGCTGTCACTATAATGGAACGAAGAGCGCACTCAGATAGATGCGAGAACTTGCCACCAGATCTGCCTGATGATATGGGTGTGTGGAATCAGCATCCCTGGACTTCTTAACTCATTCTTATCTTTTGTAGATCTGATGATCGAGGTACAGACATACCTCTTGTGCTGTGTGCATCCTAATGAAAGACTCTTAGGCAAAGGATAAAGAGCAAGCGGTTCTCTATTTGCATCGAATGTACAACCTTCACCCCGTCAAATACGGTTAGTGGGTTTTCAATGATTCTCCCTTCGCTAAGTTATGTTCGGCCACAGAATCCCTTCGCCCAGCAGATGCTAATCCCACCAAAGAAACGAAGGGTCGCAAATCCACCAAAAACGCCCAAGTCAAGGCCGCGGATGAAAATGCTTTGCTATCACCAGATGACCTACCTGACCACATTGGCGAAACGATGGACGAGAAATCTTTGCCGGGATCGAAAAGAATTACTAGGAAGCGGACCACTCGTACGAGTCGGATTACGAAGACAGCAAACGAGGATGAGATGAGTGAATTATTAACGGAAGCCGTGAATCTTCAGGAGGAAAATCAGAGTGCATAACACCCTCCAACGGTTGTCTTTAACATAGTAGATAGCAGGTATGTGATGTAATGAACATCCAATCAATTGAAATCCTTGAGTGACGTTGAGCCCTATTACCAATGGGCTGGAAGGGTGGTCTTGAAGCGGGTTCCTTTGCCAGGCATTTTTAGCAGCTCTGCTGAGCTGTTTGTGGATTTCAGAACAGGCGTCAAGGACAGGGAATGGCATCGATCAAGTCAGAGCAAAGGGCAGTTCATTGAGTTGACGGGGTTGCCAGTATCATATGTGTCTGAAAATCTCTAAGTAACTTTTGGATAGATTTTTGAAGGGAGAAAGATAGGAATAATTTAGGGTATGGGCTCCCGTACCCTAAATTAATCAAAGCATTAAAAAACGACCAAGTCCGATGCGCATAGTACAGGATGAAAGACAACGTCACGATGATGTGATCGAACGGCTCCTGTGAGGAAAATGAGTGTCCCAAAACCTATCAGTGTGTAACGAAGAACTTGCCTAAGTTACAGCATTGGAAAGGACTTGGTTGAGAAGTTGCACATCAAATCTCGCCTTGTCTCCCCACACCTTCAACATATATAGCTGCAGTTCCGAGTTCAACTGGGTGCAGGCTGCCGGTGCGTATCTTTCTTCAAGCCGCGTCTCAGCCTCCAGTTGAAGAAGATGGGCATAAAGGAGCTTCTCAAGGTCTTTGTGATCTGCCCTTCTAAGAAGATACCTGGGAAGCAGCAAAGTTCTCTGCAAATCAACCGTCTGCAAAGCCTCGAGGGAAGCATGAGCTCACCTGCTGTGGTTGAATGCCTCCATACACCTTCACTTCATACCCGTTTCCCTTCACAGTCCTGTAAGAGTGCAATGCCAACGACTCTAGCTGGCCTATACAAAGCTTATCATCCAGCCGGGCAGCGTCATTGGGTAAGGTGGCGTTCTCACTTATAAAGGAAGACGACGAGGACTGAGATGTTAATCCCGGCCCCGACCCCGAGGGGGGTTGACTGACGCTCCTCCACTGGTAGCATTAAGAGGTTATCGTGGGATTTCATTGGATCCTTTTACAGGCATCCCTTCACAATGTCTCTGTGTCCAGAGTCCGTCACGGTGCGGCAAGTTGAACGTCATGATCTAGCATCTACTAGTCAAAAGTAGCGGAGGTTCCACTGGTGGATCGCCAGGTGGGCCCTTAGGCCTTAGGCTCGTGACCAGCCTGTATATGAGAACTTCGTGTATATCGCAGGTTCCTTCATATACAGAACGGTCACCGGTCTAGTGGGCTTTGGGGGCCCCAGGTCGGGAATCAAACATGGCGTCATGTGATGTGCGTGTCTTCGACAAATCTACGTCTTAGTATAAGCTCCTATGCAGTCTAACACAACTCTTTCACGATGGCGCTCAAGAGAAAATTCGAGGACGAGGAGCTGCCGATTCAGGATTGCCGCACTGGGCTCTCTTCACTTATTTCGAATTATGAATCAGCTGAAGCAGCTCTCCTCTGGCTCCTGAATGCATACAGATTTGACCGGAATGTCTTGCGGAAGTCCGTTAGAGGTTTGTTGTTGATCTTCGTTTTTTATATCGGTTTTATGCTAATCTTTTTAGTAGATAAACGCGCGGAGCCTAATTTTTACAATGTCAACTTCGAAGACATGGCCGAATTTGTTGAACTGAACCCCCAGCTAGAGTTAGATGACATCGGGACGTTCAACCTCCATCGCTCTCGCATCCCCACCGACCTTTTCCGGTCTATTTTAGAGGATATGGATGTTCTACTGGTTCAATATGGTCCACTGCCCGCCCACCGTAATGAGGAGGCAGCATCCCGTTTTCTCTCTCCGGTGAGATGATTTTTTACATACGCACTGCCCAAATTAAAGCATATAACGACAGATTTTTAACCGCCTGATAGCTCAATTCGACTTTGCTTTTCAAAACCTTCCTGAAACGATTATCGAAGGGCACATTAGCACACGGGGCAGGATTAAGCACTATTTTAAAGCATTTGGCTTGATCTCTCTTTTGTTCATTGAGGTAAAGTTTAAAATTAGCAACGAAGCTGAGCGTTTGGACGCGATTGCTCAAGTCATAGCGGAATGTGTTGGTGGGTCATTTTGTCCTCTGCCCGATGTAGAATTTTATTCGTTCGAGTTCCCCAGCATGCGATCGGAATAATGCGGCGGCAGGGTTTGGCATGTCCATCATTGGTATTCTCTGTGGTGGGAGGTCGTTTGATTTCTTTTCATTCGATGGAAAGACACGCAAATTCACCCGTGGCTGCCTTCCCGGAGATCCCGCCGAACACCGCCGTGGTCTACGACTCGTCGATTTTACGTTAGACGGTCCCGACCGTTTCATAGCTGGTCTTCGTCCAATATGCGAGATAATATTTGACTTGTTCATGGGCGCTTACATCTCGAGCTTGATGTCGTTTCATGAACGATCCGAACGGAAAGGAAAGGAGGGGAAATCTATAAAGAGTTTGGACAAGTGGGATGAAGCCTTAAAGCATGCTCAAGAGGCGTTTGGGAAGTTCCGGGCTGCGGGAACCAAGCGTAACGACAAAGACATTGGACAAGCGAGTGCTTTGGTTGGACAGGCGATGAACGACCTGAAGCTTAGGTAGGGGATTTTCACCACATTTCATTTAACGCTGATGAACCATGTGTTAGTATTGAATCATTGACTATCCGCCGGACAAATCTCATCATGACTGGTTGGGATGGTTTAAAAGTTGAAGAGGTGTGACGAGGATTGGAAGATTGGTCAGGAGACGGCGAAACGATGGACGAGAAATATTTGCCAGGATCGAAAAGAAATACTAGGAAACGTCACTACACTTCATTTAATCCTAATGTAATGTATGTATTAGTATTGAATCGTTGACTATCTCACCGGACAAATTTCATCATGACTGGTTGGAATGATTTCAAAGTCGTCAAAGAGGTGTGAAGAGGATTGGGAGATTGGTATACTGCTGTTCGACCTGAGATTCCTCAAAAATGACAAACGGCTTAGGCAAACTTGATGAACACAATGGCCATGAGACAAGCGACAGGAAGTAAGTACTTATTACGAGGCTTCAAGGCCTGAAAATTTCAATCCAGGGGACGGCTATCGCAGCGAAACGATGGACGAGAAATCTTTGCCAGGATCGAAAAGAAATGCTAGGAAGCGAACAACTCGGAAGAAAATCAGCAACTGAGGATGGGACAAGTGGAATCTTCGGGAGAAAAATCAGAATACATAACACCCTCCTCCAACTTGGAGCACGGTTGTCTTCAACTTGATAAATAGCAGGTATATGATGTTACAATACAGGAACATCCAATCAATTGAAATCCTGGAGTGACGTTCAGCCCTTTTATCTTTATTCAACAGAGATGATGTTGAGAAACACACCTCGGATATGCTTGATGAAAGTGTGCCCTCTTCGACGATTTGCGTCTCCTCCCAGTCGTCTGCGAGTAATTGGCTGTCGATCTGGGTCTCGACCAATGTGCCGGCGTCGGAAGGAGCCAGTGCATCGGACATCGTGATGTCTGCCTGGGAGTCTGGCTCGAGAGGAGATGCATGTTCCTCCGCCTTCTTCTTGACCACCGGCTTGTTGCTTTTGCTAGGCATCATACTAAACAAGGTTGCTTGTCGGGGTCCATCTTTCTTCTCCTTCTCCTTGCCCTTCACATTCGCCGCTGGGCCTGTGATGCAACACCTCATCAGCAACATGGGTTGAACAAGACTGGAAAAGTTTTACGTTTCCGGACAGGATTTTCTGATTCCACAGCGTCAACCTTTTCAAAGAAACTCTCGCTTTTGAGAATGGTTTTACTCTCCACTCTTCTGGCAAAAGGGTTTCGAGTAGAATCTTGACCAGGTTTACGAGCGAATGGATTAGCTTCTGTAAGGAAAGTTAGCTCTCTTTCGAAGGAGAATCTAGACAATAGCGTTTACTTTGTTTTGGTGGCGGCATTGAGAAGTCAGAGCCAGGGAAGGAATCTTCCATCTCAGTCCGTTTCCGTTTATCGAGCGGGGTCGGAGACTCCGTGAACGCTGAGGCATCATTTACTATTGTTCGTTCCGGGGTTTGCGATGCAGGTGCGACAGAAGTATATCGTGTTTTTTCGATGATAGGTACTGTGACCCGCGCCATTCCTGGCCTCTCAATTGTAGGAGGTGGCCGCACATCACTAAGAGGGTCATAGCGTGAAGATGATGAAACTCCATTCGGAGCAACAATTTGACGGGCAGGAGGATCGGGTTTCAACCATCTCCTGCGCTTGTTCCTTGCCAGAACGGCTCTCTCTTCGCCTTCCTCGCGCTCATTCTTCAACATCTCCACTTTTTCCTTGAAACCAATGAGATGATAGAATTCTGCAATTTTCATGGCAGCATCGAAGGATGTAAGGTGATGGAGGAGTTTGGTGAGCTCGATAGCTCGAGGGATGTTGTCCGCCTTGCAAGCTGCTTGAATTAGCATAATGAATTCTTTATCAATAGCTCGTTCCCGCGTAACAATGTCGTCTGTAGTAAGTTCATCGTCTAGCGAGTCCAAGGCAATTTGCATGTGCAGAAGCTCTCGCTCCACTCTATCTGAACCATCAGCGAGTGGATCTGTTGTGAGGTCGATGGAACATACTGCTCTTCTCGTGCTTCTTCTCTTCGGAAAGGCATACGAACCGGAAGTTCTTGTATCAAAGGCCTTGGGAACCCTGGATGTTCTTGTCTTCCCTTGCCGCGATGATAGCTGTCAGTCTATTCGGAAATTTCAAACTAGGGATGTTCATTTTACCTTTAAGATGAGACACATGAAATTACTACCCGTGATACCAATTGGCCAATATGACTCGTCCTTTCCTTGTCGTCGTTCAAGGAGATTGGTGTCCATGACTCTAGCCCAGGACGCGTGGTGGGGAATTCGATATTTTGTAAGCACATGCACCCATCCTGTGCTGTCGTACATTGCTGGAGCCTGTAGAAAAGCTTGAACTTGATGTTAAAATATGAGATTCACACAACGTACACCTTGGTCTGTTATACCAATCCACTTCAGCGTATGTCCCTTCGGCACAGGGAGAATGTCTCTCTGTCGAACGCTGAAATCTTCAAAGTTGACGATGGTGTAAGAAAGATTTTGGGAGCCTATCATAATGACCCATGCGTTTTAGTCAAGGAAACAGCGATTATTACGACAACCCACCATCGATGGTCGTGGACCCAGCTCGGTGGACAACGAAGACCCACTCTGCGCTTGCAACCATGGTGACAAAATCGCCCCCAAGTGCCATAATACGCCTTTCTCGACCTGTGCCACTCAGAAACGTTAAATCACTTTCACTCGTCGCGACGACGACATGGCCCAATCCCTCCAAGTCACTGTCACCCGCGTTGCGTACGGGCGGTAGGCCGCCCACTGCGACACCCAAAACTCGAATATTTGTCCGTTTTAATGGGTAGGTCCACTCCTTTTGTGAGTTTTCGGAGCTGAAAGGTCGAAATAGCACCTGGGCTGGATGGTCATTCTCTGGTTGGCAGGCGAAGACTGTACCACGTTCGCCTTAAAGAGTAGGTTCGGTTAGCCTTTACAAAGTGGGACACTTCACAACATTCTTACCAATATAACCAAGGTCATACTTGAAATGGTCGGTGAAATGATATCCTTTTCGCATCGAACGATCAAACAATTCAACAGTAACAATATGGTGGGTATCTTGGTCCGTAACCTCAATGACCCCAAGCATGTTGTAAGCTTTCGCAAACGAAGATAAGCATACAGATAATCACGAGTGGAAAATATATTACCCAGATACCTCTTCCTGTGTTCCATGGGCGTTGAACCAGGCTGGAAGGGCGGTTGAGCCTTCGTTATGCTTACTAGCAGAGGGAAATGTAAGTTCAAGTATCGTTCTTGAGAGATGTGCCTGCCCACCCATCTCCTTGACAAACCCGTTGCTAATCTTCGTCACCTCCGGTTCGTCATTCAACGCTCCATCCATATCGTCAACAATCCAGTTGTCGTCCAGCATTGCTTCATCCAGATCAACTTCAAACGGATCATCTCCCAGAGCGTTTAGAGCGTCGTCGCCACCATCTCCAAAAAGGTTGATGCTCGCTTTCGGTTTTACTTGGGTAGTGGCCGAACTATTGGTGACTATCGACTGCTTAGTGGGGTCAGGGAGTGTGTCGGGGATGGGCTTGGGCCAGCGAGTAAACACCCCTTCAGAATCCGTCCATGCAATGAGATTCTGTCGTGGGCTGAATGCGATCTGCGTGACCGTTGAACCAGGATTTCCAATATGGCTAGAAATCACAATGTAACGACGGTGTGGGACATAAACGTGTATCAACTTACCTTGTAACAACCCGCCTCGTTTGGGTTGACCATATGTGTACCCATGATTGAATTGCGGTAATGAGATAGACGCCGTTAGGAGAAAGCGTCATTGCGGTAACAGCGCCCATGACATTTTTGTCGGTGAAAGTGGAACCGGGCATCTTGGCCCAGTTAGAGCGAGATATGGTCACAATTTCTGCATAAAAAGCTTCAAAACAAGTCAATGGTGCAAAAGGGTAGGCGTACCGTGACCCTTGGAAGCAACATAGAAGTATTCTCCCGACGTATGCCAGACTATTGAGCAGTCATACGAGAATTCAGGTGACCTAGGACTTATAAGTCGATTGAAAGGAACTGTTACGTCTCCCTTACTCTTGATCAATCACCACGGGGATGAGTCCTTCTATCGTCTTCTCCAACCTTGGCTGGTCCACTGACATATCCCAAATCGTAATCTTGCCATCGCAGGAACATGTTGTCTGAAAGAACGATGTTCAGGGGCAAGTAACAACCAAAATTGCTCCCACTGACTAAAAGGTTTCCGGACGGGTGCCAGACAACGCTTCGTACGGGAGATGTGTAGCCCTCTAGTCTGTTGACTTTGAGGATGTCTTCCATATCAACTACCTTCACAAATAGCTCGCTTATACATTATCAAGAGATGAGAACGTCACAATGCGAGGAGACGCTCACTCTGAGGCAACCGCTACCCTTCTTCCCTTTGGGTCTATTGCTATGCATCGTACGGCAACTCCGGCGGCAGAGGTCAATGGTGCGTCAAACACGACCGAATCCTTAGAATACCGCCGTACTTCAGTATCTTCACTGCTAGAAAGCCAACAATCATCCTACGGAAACGAAACACAGGGATGAGTACACCGAAGTAAAAGTAGGTATCCTTGATACGCACTGCAATTGCCACCCAAGTCACAGCTCCTTCCGCTTCAGCAGCGGTGTCGGGCTCATTCTCAGCTCCTTCGTTGACGTTCCATATGCGCACGATACAGTCTTGGCCACCAGTGAATACACGTCTACGAGAAAAAACATCAGTAACGCAGTTGTTATGATGTTTAAAACAGCGAACGTACGCGCCATCCTTCGAAAACGCCAAACATGTGTGTCCTTGACCATGTGATGAGCTCGTTATTAGTTTTGACATTGCACAGAGCAGGAGAAGTGTAACAAGTTGTGTAGGCGCGTCAAGGGAAAACACGCTTGTCACATGGTCATCGCATGTGTGACATACAACCACACGCTCACTGACCTTGTGCTGACTCCTATTTAGTGATTATTGACCGCTAATTGAACCATTCATATCCTAAACGAGGTACTACATAAAAAAGCCACTGGAACTACGTATGGACCTCCAATTCAAAATCAGACTCCTCACTCTCCCCACCTTCAGCGTCTCCTTTTAGTGCTTGACCACCACCGGTGTCTCCTTGAGCCTCAGGTTTCGATACAACATCCATAGCACTTCCTTCCGAAGAGGCTTCCATCATCCCCACTTCCTTCTCCTTCAACGAATAATCCGGGCTCTGGACGGGGGCACCGGAAAAGAAAGATTCAGTCAGTGAGCTCACCGTCGTCACTGCCATATCTAGAACGGCTTCCACTCGTTTTCTCAGGGCCTCGTTTGTGCTGGTAACCACCTGCCCAGCACCATTAACACCAACCACTGGTTCATTGCAATGCAAGTACTCACTAATGACAACAGATCAATTTGCGCAATCGCTTCGTCAAGCCGGACGACCAACAAGGATGCTTCGCGGTCGTTTTCGCCTTGTTCTGGTTCTTCTTCCGGATCATCAGGCACGTGAAGCTCGACTTCGCCAAAATGTGCCTCCAAAAATAGGGCGAGGCGTCTGATACGTATCACTCCCGCTGCGTCGCCTTCCGGGTCGGCGTGCGGATGAGAATGCGAATGTGAATGCGAATGCGAATGAGGTTGTGTAGTCACTGGATTGAACGTCAATCGGCAAAGCTCGAGCTCACCACAGTCATTTCAGGAACATACGTTTTACCGATGCAGGACTTTTGTCGATACCAGTAATCAGGGCCAGTGTAGAGTCCGCCACCATATCGTTACTTGCACTTGATTCCCATTCCAGAGTTAGTTCGTGTTCTTGGCTTTGCTTCACATCCACAACGCCCATGACCTACAAGGGTTCGTCTCAGTCTCTCAAATCAGTAACAAAGCATACCCGCATGGTGGCAACACCGTCAGCGCTCAAACCTTCCTCCACAGACCCGTACATCCCTTCTAGGTGCCACCGGATTAAATCCCATCGCACGCCAACGATAATTTTTTGCCGTTGCGTAACCGTGCATGTTGAAAGACCAGCGAAATCGCGCAGGTCACGAGGGTCAAGAAGAGTGTATGAGTAATCTTTAGCAACCAGTAATCCGGAGAGTAAGTCGTTTGTCTGAGGAGGTTTGTCCGCCAAAGTACCAATGGCCTGTGCCACGGTCATCAAGGCACTTCATGTGGACAATATAATAATACCTTGGCCACTCGTTCTCCACGGAAAGATAGTTGTAGGGTCTCAAGGTTACGAGGTGTATGAATCTTCACATCCTCGTCTCTTTCTTTGAACCGAGATGTCATAGCCCCGCGCAGTCGACCCATCGCTGTCTGCTCGCCATGAACCAAAACCTGAAGTGTGAAGTGGAAAATGTCACTGGGTACACATGGCTGAACAGACGATTCGAGACGCACCACATGCTGGGCTTTGACCAATTCAATGAATTCAGAGTTTTGTGAGTAGTCGACGTGAGCACTGAACGAAACGTAGTCAACGGAGATCTTCCTCGGTATCGTCGCGCCTTTCAGTGAAGTGAATTCTTCAGGCTCAGTCATAATGTCCTAGAAGACGAAGGGGGGATTGAGCTCATAATCTTTGATGACCAAGAACGCGCCAGATGGGATTTGAGCGAGAGAAAGAAAGTCCATTGCATTATGGTATATACAGTGAACATCAAACATCGTAGATAACCACCCCCAAATGTGGACCAGTTGTCACTCACCCTGGCTAAAGTTCCCTCAATCGAGTATCCAGTAATGATCAGGCCATTTCGAGCGTCGGGAGCCCAAAGTTCAAACAGTTCCCGGCTCGGTCCGACTTGCATAAAACCTGGACTGGCAAGGACGACGCAGGGAGGACCTTCAGCGATTTTCTTCTCCCAACCTCTTGTTTGCGGCACATTTGATATGTGTCTGCGTGATTGGAATTAAGGTCAGTAGAGTGTATTTGACGGATGCGCTAGTAAACGCACTTGAAAACAAAAGGGTTGTCTCGTTTGGCGAATCTTGAACGAATGTTATTATTCATGGTATGAATGTAAGTTTGGTACACGGCCATACACTTGCGGGCCAGACTGGAAGCGTAGTAAATGGGAACGTTATGGAGATCTGGATGCTTCTTCCAGTATTCGTCCAAGATAAGAAGAAGCTCCTGCGCTCGGCCGAGAGCAAATGCTGGGAGGAGAACATGGCCACCTCGACGAATGACGGAATGAACCAGATTTGTGAAACGTTGTTCCTTCTCTTCCCGACCTTCCAAGCTTTGAACACCATACGTACTTTCTACAATGAGAACATCAGGTCGCACTGGTGGCAGTTCAGCTTTGACAAGATGTCGATCTTCCTCCCGCGAGTAATCTCCAGTGTAGAGTATCTTCAAACCGGCAATGTCAATGAGAAACATGCAAGCCCCCAGGACGTGACCAGCGTGATATGGTGTGAAGGAAACACCAGGGCAAATCGTTATTAGTTGATGGGCTGAAACCGGAATAATAGATGCCAGAGACATAGTCATATCCAAAGGAGAGAACAACGCATCGGACGTTGAAGAGCTAATGGTGACGCAAATAAAAAATCAGAAGATGTCACGGAAGAGCTGGTCATTCGAACCCCATGCGAACATAGTCTTGCATCATGAACTTGTGAACAGCTTTTGTTGGATGTGTCATGTATACCTTGCCTTTTCCGTCGCGAAAGTTTGTCTTGAAGGTGATTAGTTGGATATTTACATCAAGACGACAGAATTACCTTCTCTGTGATGTATGTCAAAGCAGCAGCGTGGTCTAGGTGAAAGCTAAAGTCGACGTTAACACAGGACGAGGCTGAACATGAAACCAGTCATACGCACTGAGTAATGAGGATTGCATCCACAGTGCTCCAATCAAGCTCGTCGATGAACGGAAGGGACGCGATTCCATTGTAAGCAGGATGAACACCAGTGTCGCAAACGATCGTTCTTCCACGGTATTGCAACACACAGCAAGATCGTCCGACTTCCTGGCCGGCACCCAGCATTGTCACACTTAGTGTAGGGGCGTCAGCCATGGCGTTGAGTTTTCCAAGTTGGTAGAGGGATTATTGTCGTGGACGTTCAAGGCAAGGAAATATCCGATGATGTAAGCACTCTACCTCTCTTTTCTTCGTCGTGACTCTATGGCGCACCCGAAGCGCACAAAATCCACCGTTAACGGAGGGAAAAAACAAGCCGCGGCTAAACAGGCTTTGAGTAAAAAGAAGAAAACTTCCTTGAAATGCAAAAACGACGAATTACGAGGCTATCTCGACAGCCAGGCTCAGTCCCTCCACTCCTTGTCAACCGTATGTTCAAAAACATTCTCCACACTTCATTTGGTGTTCATTCCACAGTTTAGGTGCATGATAATGCAAAAATCTACCTCGAGGACTCCTCACGAAACATGTCAAAGTCATTGAATAATTTGAATGATTTGGCCGCAACATTTCGCAATCTTTGATTGGCAATCTCGCGCACTTGAGAACTTCAATCGACAGAGTCGATTGTGCCCTCATAGCCTGTAAGGTCAAGGTTTGTCGCTACGTCGTCAGTTTGTAATCATCTCTTATGGCCATCTTGTCGCAGATTCTGGTCCCTCACATCTGGTACCACCCCAAATGTCAAGAGGCATTTCCTGGATATGTCGTCGCCCTCATACCCTCAGCAAGACAGGAATTTGATAGTCTGACCACGGAGACTACATCACATCGGTGCATTTAGCACATAGCACTCAACCTTCTGCTGTATAATCTGGAGTCAGAACCAAATCCATTCAAACGATTTCCTACATAACATCATAAAGAGAGGTGGATATATGTATGTACTGGTACAAAAAGCACTCAAGGGTAACGAAGAGGAAAACACCAAGACCTGTCCACCAACGAGCAAAATCCAGAACCGCATTAAAGCAAAGTGAGATACGAAGTTACAACGATCAAGCAATCCCAACCAAAGCGAAG
The DNA here is from genome assembly GCF_000143565.1 of Laccaria bicolor S238N-H82. Classification (NCBI taxonomy): domain Eukaryota; kingdom Fungi; phylum Basidiomycota; class Agaricomycetes; order Agaricales; family Hydnangiaceae; genus Laccaria; species Laccaria bicolor. Next base: position 1,215,152 of record NW_001889876.1, read on the forward strand.
CACAAGCACCTAATTGATATCCTCCCAAGGTGGCTGGCGAGGCCCACCAATAGAAAGCTTGCCCATCAACTTCCTCTGCTTGAGATTCTTGACTTCAGTATTGATGAGATCGCGAAGACGTTCAAGGTCCAAACTTCTCTCGGCGCGAGAGCCCATCAGAATGTTGCGCCAGATACCAGCAGCCGCAACCGAGTTGTCAATGGGGAGCTGCAAAGGCCGATGCAGACGAACCATTTTCTGCATGAGGTGGTCTGGGCTTGGGTACATTGCGTTCGGCCAAGCAACACGGATCGCAAACCACCATCCAAGAGGCTAGAACGGGTCGTCAATTTCAAAGTCTGAAACCCGGCAACAATGAAAAACTCACTCGACCGTCAGGGAGGGTCCGCTCAGGGTACGAGTCGTACGTCGTCAAAGCACCATCAGGAAGGGAGAACCTGCAACGCATTAGTGATAGAAATAAACGGAGACTCCAGGCGGACATACCTGTGTACCACCCAATGACTTGGATCCGAACGGTGCTTCGCCAGAACGACGATGAGGCGAGGCATGCCTTCCAGACCAAACGGACTCCATAAATCCCTCAACATTCCACACGCATCGCCATGCCTGCCATTAAAAACGGCATTGCTAATAGCATCGGCCATGTTGGGTGGTACAAACAGTCGATCAACAATACCTTGCGGACTGTCAGTCAGCCTTGCGCGAACATAACGCTTGTAAGTCTGGGTCGACCAAATGCTCAGCGCCGCCTCGTCGACCTGTTGTCCACGTGTAGTACTATTCAAAGCGTGCTCTAACTCGTTTGATGACCAAATGATAGCCCAGCTAAGAAGTCGTGCATGAATGCGTTGCCAAGGTGGGAGCTGCTGTGATTCAGCACCATAGTCGAGCAAATTCCACGGTCCTTGTGGATGAACAGCCATTTGCTTGTCATCGTTCTCTCCAGGGAGTGCGGGAAGGGGTGGCGAAGAAGAACCATCGCGGTCCAGGCTTTCAGCATTAGCATCTGGGATTGTAGGTATGCCAGAGGGAGCAACTGGGTGTCCATTGTCTTCCTCAAAATCATCCTGGTCGTCGTCCCGAGCAATTTCCCATGTGTGATGAGAAAGCTGACTTTCCTGAGGCTTCTTTTGTCGGAGTTTATATAACTCTTCCTCGAGGAATTGTTGACCGGGGGAATCATCTCGATCGTCCGACATGCCATACACAAAGCTCTTCTGTGACCGAGTTTCCCCGTCAGTACGTGGTGGCCGTTGAGTCTGCGTTTCCGTCATATCATCAAACTCGCGCTCATTTCCATTCTCGTCCAACACGACCTCTGTATCAGGCGAGTGGTACATCGAGTCAGCCAAAGTCCCAGTAGGCTGTGTTTGAATGTTGACGGTTTGTGTCCTCGGGGTGGTGGTGTATTCATCCCCTTCATAAGCAAATCTAGAACCTCCACCACCGAACGAACGATCTTGGTTGGTTTTTAGGTTCTCGATTTTTGGTCCCAGGCTCTCAATCCGTTGCTGCATCAGCACAAGTTCGCGCTTGATATCCGTTGCCCATGTAGGTGGTTCCTAGATAAACTTCATAAGATTTCTGCACATCAGGGTGACAACAATGCTTACATCTGACGGCTGATCTGACCGATGGTGAACGCTAGGGTCATGATCATAGTACGACTTCTTGTACTGCTTAATTGACTGAAGGGCGATGTAGGTGACAAGAAAAGAGCGAGATAAAAATAAGGCATACCTCGGTATCGTACTTCATCCCCAGCTTTTTCACCCGTTGCCTCACAGCTTTCCTCAGTGCCCTCCGCACAACCTCATGGAGAGAGTCATCGCCCTCTTTGTGAAGCAAGGCACAAAGATCTGGATCATGATAGTGGCTTGTGAACTCTGGCTCCAAGGAGGCAGCATAGTACGAAGTACGAGGAGTGCGAGTGCCCATCAGTGCGTCATGAACGATTTGAGCTTCCTCAGGGTCCAGCCCTTCTGGTGAATGGGGGCGTCCTGGTGTTGGTGTCTTAGCGCGATCCTTGCTCACGCGGGACGGGGAACTAATAGAGGAAGCTGATTTAGAGTTGGCAACTGAGGGCTGCTTGGCGATTGAAAGTTGTGATGGTGCCTTTCCGCCATTCAAATTAGATGGCGGTCTGGACGGCATATTTGAGGGAGGTTTAGTCGACTCCTTTTCTTCTTCTTCGGGGATGACGAGTGCACGACCCCTCACCGCAGCGTGTAACAGGTCCTCTGTTGTCGGAGCGTGACGATATGGGGAGAAAGGTCGGCTTTGATGACCACCACCTCCAGACAAGACCGATCCGTGATGGGGGGAGCGACCTGCAGAAATGGCTTATCAGATCAAACTCGTGGAATACAAAATGATCAGCAGAATCACGTACTCTGACCATTCAGTGTCAGCTTCATCTGAGAAGGGGAATCAGAGGGAGAGATCGAAGCTGCTTTGGACCGTGCACGTGCTATAGACACGGGTGAGGTGGGTCTATCGAAATGGGTATCGCCATCACCCATTCTACTCTCAGGCAGGGGTGGGTAAACAGATCCTTTCTCAGTTCCGCGCATCAAGTTTGATCTGGCCGAGACGGGTGACATAGGTCCCTGCTCTCGGTTGGTGCCTGCCCGACTCTGTGATCGGGAACCTTCTTTGGGAGGCTAAAGAAACTTTCATCAGGATAAAGGTTTTTCGTTTGAATAAAGAACATACAGTGGGCGCTCCTTGGCCAGAGAAAGTCGACTGAGCTTTGTTTGAGGCTTTAGATTGGAGAGGACGAAAGTTTGAAGCAGGGCTTTTCGCAACGTCTGATACGGGAGCTTTGGCAGGCTGACCTGATGTCATCCTCATATCCAACCAGGGAACCGCAGGATTTGGCTTCCCCATGTTGTGCATCCAGGTTTGCTGTATCGACTCAGAAGAACACGCGGACATAATTTGAGAATGAACATACATTCCAGGACAGATGTGCAGCAGGAACTCCATCGTCCACTGGCAACGGTCCAAAGTTTCCAAAGGACGGTCCAGAGTCGTAAGATTCATATTTGGGACCAGGTGGGTCATGAGGGCCGGGTTCGCGCTGTAGTGGATATCAGAAGGCGCTGAAAGGTATCTTTTGGAAAGACTCACAAGGGGAAGAGCTGTATCTCCACCTTCGGATCTCAGGCCCTCCTGAACATTAGAGTCCGCATCGTCTCCATTAATATCATCATGATGGGCATTATTTCCGTTCGTGTGACGAGTGGGTGAACTGGGAAGTTCGGGAAGAGTATGGTTAGCTTGGCTTCTGGGCGCTGGGGAATATATTCGCTGTGGTGAGTGGGGACTATTCTGGTTCTCGAGCATGCGCTGATAATCGTCGGTATCTGCTATTGAGCGCGGAGCTGTGGTATCTGGTTCGTCGCCCTCTCTGGACATGCCCTCCAGGTATTGGAGAACTACAATGGGCGTTAGCCGAGAGCGAGGCATTAACTCGGTCGCACAAACCTTTCTCATTTGCGCCTATAACAAAGAGTGAGTTTGTGTAGAGATAATAAGGTGAAGATACCGTTACCTGGCGTCGAAGAGCGAAGCAAAATAGGTGACAAGACCTCTCCGTTTCCGAGTGCAGACATTTCTGTGGCGTATGATTCAAGGTGGCGCGTAGAGGAGTTTGGTAAAAGCAAGGGCGGAAGGGGGAATGAGAGGCGGGTAAGGGTTATGTGTTATAGGCTGGTAGGAAGGATATCGCAGGTGGAGATAACAAGTTTACAACAGTCGAGTGGAGTAATCCAAGTTGAACAGCAATTTAGAAACGGTGACATTCGAACCATGTCCAAATAAGCACAAACACTTCATTGATCAACGACAAAAGAGAAAAAGACACCGGTGCTTCCGGTGCTTCTGACTGATCCTGACTGAATTTCGAGCCCTGATTATAGTAATGTTTTTTCTATTCCGAGCCATGACAACTCTACAATAGCAGCACACCAGGTGCAAGCTAGACAAGAAAGAAGAAGAGAAACATTTATCACGTGCTGATTGTACGTCGGCGGTGATTTTGAAGACCCCTCCTTGCTCGCAAGGCCGCTCGGCGCTCGGCTCGAGTGCGATTACACTTATTAGCCGTGGGGGCGGCAGCCTTCGAAGACACACTGCTAGCAGTGGTGGATGGCGCAGCTATGGCCGTACTACTTGGTACGGTCGTGTTTCCAGAACCGCCGCAAAATGTGATCAAGAGGTTGACCTATAAACTCAAAGTTCAAGTATTTTTTCCCTTCAAAAAAAAATAGAGAGCGACGGACGTTGTTTTCCTGACAGGCCACTTGGACCTGATTGTCATCCGGTACGAAAAAAGCGGTGTTGCATGTAGCTGATGAACCTGTTCGAGCGCAGTGAGCCAAATTTTGGTCACATTAAAAGCACAAGGGCTACACTTACATGTTGCTCCCTGCCCGTCACAGCCTCCAAAATAGCTGAACCCTCGTATCATCAGCGCTAGGAGGAATCTTGGGTCGATATTAACGTTACCTGAACGTCACAGGCACGGAATAGGCATGTCTAATGAAGCGATCTAGGTCAGTAGATATTGTGAAGACTTTCAACATGATTGCTCACGGAGGGATCAATGAAATGTCTGTGCTCGAACCACAGCCAGGGCAGGTGGGGTTGTTCAATGTCGTTTCCACGAGGGTACAGCCTTCTCCGTTAAGGTTACAATCTCCTGCTGGAATATCAGCTTTCACAGCAAGGTAAAAATTGTAATTCCTTGCCTGTTTGAAGATACCTAGTTCGTGTTAACATCAGGCCTTGCATGCGCTCAAAGAAATCGGGAAAACCCTACGCAATAGCAGACGAAAGCGGGCCAGCGCTAATGAAGTCTTCTCCTGAAGAGAGCACGTTTCCTGTCTGGATCAACCGTGGCTAAACACGAACTGTTAACTTGAATTCAGGAGCCCAAAAAATGCATGGCTTACAGACCCGCGCCCGCACCTAAAGGCAGTCGATAAGATACCAGTTGACTGCTGAACAATGAAATTTCACCAACCTGTTATCAAACCTGACGATATGTGTCTCTGCATAGACGAAGACATGCATGAAAAGGGGTAATAAGCCTAGAATAAAGACGGTGTGGGATGGCGAAAACATGAACATCGAAGAGCGCCTGAACGTGAAAAGCAAACAACCAAGAACGCCGACCCTGAGACTGAGGCGCGACCTTGATTGGCAGGCAACTCGGCGCCTTCAAGTTGGTGGACATTCTCGATCTAACGGCGAATTAAATCAACCGCGACGTGTCTCTGGTGATAGCTTTATGATAGAGATAATCATCGCAAACGATAAGATTGTACCCGGCTGGGCGCGCCTGAGATTTTCAAAAATGAGCGTTACATAGGTCTCAAAATAGATCAACCTCCCAAGATCGTGACTGAAATTGTTTCCAGTTCGTTGCAGTTACGGCGTGAATTCGCGTTATCTTATCTCTTCATCCTCCAAGATGTCTTGGTATCGTGTGGGTCTTCCGAGTCGGTAGCGGGTCATCGAGTCACAAGTTGAAGAAGTCTCATCAAGACTCGCCCACAGTCAACGACAATCATACGCGGTCACAGTCCTTCTCAAAACTCGTTCTACTTTCCCTACCACTCCTTTCACCATTCTATCCCGCATCCTCCCCAATCTGGGCACTCGCCCCTTCTTTTTCTTCCACAACATCCCAAAACGAAAGTACTCATCCGCAATGCCACCCACCTTTTCCCAACCCGACTCAGCCCTCATCTCCTCACTCATATCCCTCTCCAAAAAATCCCCAAAACTCGTCAAATCATCCGTCTACCCCGCACCCGCATCCCCAGACATCTCCCTCCGATCATGGAAGATGAACGAATTCAAGTATTACGATATCCCCAGCCCCTTTCCCACACTCGCCCGCGGGCTCTTCACACTCACCGAAAAAGAAGACGGGGAGGAGAGGCATAGGATCGTGGTTAGAGGTTACGATAAATTCTTCAATATTGGTGAAGTGCCATGGACGACTTGGGCGTCACTCGAATCGCACACCATCGCGCCTTATACCCTCTCACTCAAATCGAACGGATGCATTATATTCATCGCGGCACTTACACCCACAAAGATCGTCGTCACGTCTAAACACTCCCTGGGGCCTGTGGGGAACAGCACATTAAGCCACGCACAGGCTGGCGAGGGCTGGTTGAGGAAGTATTTCGAAAAAGTAGGCAAGACCGAGGAAGACTTGGCAAAGCAGCTTTGGGATAATAATTGGACTGCCATTGCCGAGGTACGTTTCATTCACTTTTTTGTTGTTGCTTTACTTACACTACACACAGCTATGCGATGACTCTTTCGAAGAACACGTCCTTGCCTACCCACCCGAAAAGACAGGCCTCCACCTGCACGGCCTCAATACCTGCACGAAGGACTTTCATACCCTCCCACACACCGTCGTAGACGCGTTCGCTGAAGAATGGGGGTTCATCAAGACCCTCACCACGACGCTGAACACCATCCAAGAGGTCCGGGAATTCACAGACTCTGTGGCAAAAGCAGGCGAATGGAACGGGGAGAGCGTCGAAGGCTTCGTGGTCCGCACGCACGTCACAGAGCCGCCTACGGGAAAGTCTCGGACGGACAAGTCGCCCTACGCACCGGGCTCCTCGTTCTTCTTCAAGGTAAAGTTTGACGAGCCCTACATGATGTACCGTGACTGGCGGGAAGTCACAAAGTCGCTGCTGTCCAGCAACAGCAAAGGCGAGATGAAAGCGAGCAGCCTGCCGAAATCAAAGATGAAGCGCCCGGAGACAAAGGTGTATGTCAAGTGGGTGATCGAGGAGATCAAGAAGCACCCTGAGGAGTTTGCGGAGTATTCAAAGGGTAAAGGGATCATTGCGACGCGGGAAAAGTTTTTGGCGTGGTTAGCTGGGGAGGGGAAGGCAGAGTTGAAGGCGGTGGAGGAGCAGACGGACAAAGAGGTAAAGGAGGAGCAGGATGGAAAGGCGAAAGTGTTTGGGAAGACGATCATTGTGCCCATTGCGATACCTGGGTGTGGCAAGACGGCGGTGTCGGTCGCATTGGCGCATATATTTGGGTTTGGGCATACGCAAAGCGACGATGTGCATGTCAAGAAAGCACCACCCATCTTTGTGAAGAACGTCATGTCACTACTCCAGACACACGACGTAGTTATCGCAGACAAGTACGTTCCCATTTCCTTGTTACCAAACTGCATTAACTCTGTCACTTCTGTAGGAACAACCACCTCCGCCAACACCGCCAAGCCCTCCGCGACGCCACATCCAAGCTCCCCACTCCCGTCCGCCTCCTCGCGCTCAACTGGTCCCTTGACAAACCCAACGCCACAATCCACCGCATCTGCGCAGACCGCATCCAATCCCGCGGAGCGAACCACCAAACCCTCCGCGCAGACCTGTCCACCTACAAAGCGCATGAAGAGGTTGTGTGGATGTTCATCAATACAACCGAAGAACTCGCTCCGAGCGAGGTGGACGAGTGCATCGAGATGGAGCTGGAGGATTCGCTCGAAGAGGCCGTGGAGAGGGCTGTAGCTGGTGTCGCGAGAATCTTGGGGATCTCTCATCCTGGTGAGGAAAAAGTGAAGGAGGGGATAGAGGTGGTGAAGGGGTACGAGCCCTCGTACAAGAAACCCGACGAACCCAAGAAGAAAGCGGCGCCGGAGGCGAGGTATTATGGGCTCTTGCCCGAGGTGGACCTTGTGGAGTTGTTGGATGCGCAGCTTAAGGGGACGGAGGGGGAGAAATTTTGGGATCAGCTGAAGAAGTCTGGGAGGGTGACGAAGAGGCCGCATGTCACTATCGTGCATAAGTTTGAACTGTCTTCGTCAAGGGAGCTGTGGGATCGGTGTGCGGGGTTACACGCGTCCGCCTCTCCGCCTTTGTTCAAGGGAAAGCTGGGGAGCGTGGTTTGGGATGGGAGGGTGATGGCTGTGTCTGTGGATGATGTAGGGGTTGAGGAGGGTGAGAGCGGAGAGGGGCAGGAGGGTGCGGTGTTCGTGTCGGGGTTGGGTGGTGATGTGAGGGGAAGATTGCATATTACTGTGGGCACTAGAGATGGAGAGGTGCCGCCTGTGGAGGCCAAGGGGCTGGTGCAGGAGTGGAGAGGGGGTGAGGCGGTGAAGAGCGTAAAGTTGGGGGATGTGGTGTTTAGGGGCAGGGTGAAGGGATTGAATTGATTGGATACTTGGATTGACAATGACACCCACCTCAGTAACAAGGACACCCACCTCAGTTACAATGACACCCACCTCAGTATTTATGTCACAGTTGTAATACCACAAAATGAAATCGGTGCATCCAAACCCTCGAAAACCCTTGGTATAAATTGCAAAAATGTTACACACTCGAAAAGAAATACCGTACACTCGAAAGAAATATAGTGTACAACCAGTTGTACAAAGACGGTGGTAAGTTACACATACATACAGCGTTACAGGTAGAAATGTCCATAGTCATCATGGCCTTATGCCTTGAGGCAAAGCAAAGGGTTCAAAGCCATTACTAAAAACATATTTAGTGAGCGCCGCGAATCAATGTAGAATAGGTAAACGAACGTACGTTGACCAAAGTAAGGACCAACATGAGCCACGTTGATAAAAGTCGAGGCTGGTCGATGAGTGAGCATCTCTGAGGGAAGACTCTTTGAAAAAATGTAGACTCACGTATCGAATCACTACAAGTGGAGTCTTCGCCTCCGTTACATATTTTTACATTGTCTTTCGTACCCGGCTCTCGAAAGTTCCAATATTCAGTTCCGCTAATAAGCCTGTTTTAGAAAAACAACTCGACGACTCTGAAGAGTTGAAAATAAACGTACAAATGACGGTAGCCAAGAGCCTTGAATAAAATAGTGGGTATACCATCTAATTTTTGAAGTCACTTGTCAATTATGTGGTCATGAACCCGGACTTCAATTTACACGCACCAAAAGTGTGAACACCTGATTATGGCGAATCAGTACCTTTTTTTTTTGAGAGAGAGAGAGGGACAAACGCACCTCGAAAGATATGGTCAACACCAATTGTTTTCTCAACGAGTGTCGCAAATGCTTGATTTCCCGTCCGGGGTTGCCCTATGGTTCAATCAGCCTCAAACACACCGTATTGTAACAAGAGCAACTGACCATAAGTGTATAACTCCAAGGGTACGTTTGGATGGGCGGCGCGCACAGTCAGCGCGGCGACGGACGCGACTGAACCGCCTAGTGAATGTCCTATTATTTGAATACGGTTACTAAATGCACAGAAAAAATAAGAAGAGTTTACTACCTGTAGCAACGACACGGTACGTTGGGTAGGACGCTAATTGTTTCTTGACGGTGGCGAGGACATCCGCCGCAACGACATTGTAGGCGTGCAAAAATCCAGTATGAACGTAAGCGTCACCAACATTCGTGAGGCCTTGAGATTTCAGTGGGGACATAATAATGTGTATGTCTAGATAAAAAGTAAGTCAGCACTGGGATTCGACTGGATGATAGATGGCGTTACCAGTGAAGACGTCGATAGGTTCCAATGATCCTGTAAACACAATGACTATCTCTTGGCGGGTATCGTCGCGGGCAATAAATCCCTGGGTGCCCTTTTTCGAGAACTTCAAGAGTAATCAGCCATCGGGGAAGAGGAAAAATAATCCTGAATAGCAACTCACCTGAGAGATGAGCGTGTTTCCGAGAGGTTTTGGACAGAATAGCTGATACGACGCCGACGAGTACTTCGAATAACGTCCGAGATCGCCCCATGTCACTTGCGTAATTCCAACATCGCGCTGCTCCAATAAAGGAGAGGCGAGCGTCCCCAGAAAAATGTTGAAGACAAGACCAAGAGGAAGTGCACCGAGCGAGAAACGCATCTTGGAGTTTGACTGGCTGGGGTAGTGGAGGCGAGGACGAACACTGAGGTATTGAGTGTGTTGAAGATAATTTATATCTCTGGTGTTTCTTGGTAGTACACAGGTTGGTGAGGTCAGGTGAGCGCAAAAAATATATCACATTTGTAAGGAACGAGCGGGGAAAGATGCAAGTGCGGGGAAGCTGGGGTCAGGCGCACGCGTTCCACATGGAGAGAGGAATTTTTAGTTGTTACAAAGCGTCGTGTGCCTGACTGTCCGTCGCTGCGACCATCCACTTCCAAGCCTGTTGGCTTTAAAGCTGATAACGGCTGTAACACAAGGCGGAATGTCGTCAAAACAATTGATCTGTGGACAGAAAATTCCTTGTTGTATCAGCCCAGAGATAAAGAGCTGAAGAGCGTTCAACATACGTAGCATGGTCAGGTACTAGATTGACTTGAACGAACGCCGAGAGTTCCCCTGCAGATCTCTAGCTTTTCCGCAGGGCGACAGACAATCTTGCGATAGCCCGTGATTATTCCCCACATGCTTATGAGCACCAAAGCAGATCTGATAAGCGATCGAAAGCAAATCAATGTTTCATGAAATTTTTAACGAATAGCAAAGCTTTGTTTTGACTGTGCGGGAAGGGAAGTAGTAGTTGGGAGATATCGATGTCTATCGCTTTTGATCATCGATGATTGATAACTTGTAAGCGTGCATCTAATAGTGAGTGAACCATTTTGGGTGAGTATAAACATGAGATCGAAGGGTTGTGACTGGATATGATAGCAGTACTTTTGCTCAGTACTTACTTACGGAGTGAGGGAGTGTTGTCAGGGATTCGGGACCCGGGTGGCCAACGTCCGATTTTTGACTCACCACTTCCTCAAATCGTTTAAATTTTTTGACAACTGAATATAAAATTTTCTCTTCTACATGAATATCTACTTTTTTGTTGTTGTAAATGTATCATCTTCGCTATCGGAGGCGTTCCGATGCTCAGGGTTCAAAAATATCAGCATTTATATTGAAGGAAGCGATCACTGAATCAATTTGGATTTGACACGTAGTGATAGAGCGGGAATGACCCCCAGAGGCCAATTCCTATCAGCCAAAGAATTAGCGCTAGCCTCTGAGGCCTTCTGTCACTCAGAAGCGTCAGGCCTGAGGTGGCTGTGGTTGTGGTCATTGTAACGTTGATGTACGCGTCACAAACATAGGGATCATTGAACTTCGATGGGTCCTGAGTGAAGTACCCCCTCCTCAGGCCCTCCATGTACGACCTTCAACCGATGGTGATGAGATAGAAAAGAGGAAGGGCAGAAGAAAAGTACCTACCACTGCCTCGGCAAATCCGCAGTTAAAGTGGAGTTCTCCAGTTTAAAGTTCCAGAACTGCAACGGTGTTAGTCCCCCAAGAGAGAAGGGAGAAAACACGTACAATCCATCCTGCATCTTTCCCATAGGCGAGTTTTTGTGCGTCAGCCCACTGCTTCATGAATACGTCGGAGGCATTGGCATTGAACTGGGTGCCAAGACTCCATTCTCCGATCAAGAGTGGACTGCTACCGAGAGCTGCGTGGGTTTGGATCGTTTTTAAATCTGAAACTCAAGAGGTCAGAAAGTGGAAGAAGACAAGAGACTACAACAACCCACTGCATATAGAAGTAAGGTAAGCTTGTTCGTTTGCATCGGCGACGCCCTATACCGTCAAAGGTCAATTCTATCCCATTGGTTTCCAGAGATGACAAGTACACCATACCTGTTTGCGGAATGTTAGAAAGCAACTTGATCGAAGATAAAGCAAGACACCTACGAGTAATACAAATGGTTGTCGTAAATCTGAGGACCAATTGCCGCGTCCGCAGGGTTTGAAGGGTTGTTGTATTGCCAGCCGATATCCATGAAGCTAGGTATCAATAATAAGCCCTCTGGCACATCAACAATTTGAGTTGTCAATTCACTTGGTGACCAACGCAGTCCTTTGCTGCAAAATACTACTCAATCCACCCAGTTCAAGGGACGTATTCAGCACCAACTGCTGGGCGACCTGGGCGAAGATTGGCACTGCATCCTTCAATACTCTGCAAACCTCTGGGTTGAAGTTATTCTGCAACGTAGCAGCAGCAGACAAGGCACTGGTGACATTCACTTGTGATGCGAGGATGGGAGGAACTTCACCAGAGACAGGTGGAATACCAAGGGTCAGTTCGACGGCACGGATGACTTGAACGAAGTTCTTCTGAACTAACAGAATGTCAGTTGTGATAAAGAGGTAACATGTGGTCAAAATACAATCGCCGTAGCCGGGTGTTTTATTAGCATCCAGGATCGGTTCGTTTATAGCTTCGATAGCTGCGACACTTCCAAAAGCGGGATCAAGGTGCGATAGCGCCGTCATGACGGCGGTCCAGATGAGAGCGCGGTGGTAATTGTACGGAGTCTATATGCGGTAACGTCATCGCTTGACAAAGTAAGGTGGGGAGTAGACAACGTACGTAAAATTGAACATCGCTGGTGCATCTATCAAAGATGTCTTGTGAGTGCTTATAAGGGAGTAGCAAGTCCACGAACCTCCCTGCAAACATTTGATTGGGGGAAGCAACACCAGGAAGAGCATGGTGGTCGAGGATGACAGAAATCCCTGCGTCTCTCAGATGTGTCAAGCCACGTTGCTGGAGGACAAACGAAATGCTTAAGTATTCAAATTAACCAGAAAAGAACGGAAAGATTACCAATTGCAAAATACCACCTCGGGGGTAGAACTCGGTAGTTCTGTTGACAAGTGGTTCAACGATCCAGTAGCCTAACTGTTGGGATGAGTGAAGATATTTAATAGCAACCAAGGGGAACTCAAGCGAGTACTTACAGGAACGCGGACGGTGTTCAGACCAGCTCCCTTGATCTGGTCAACATCAGGTTGGTTGAACCAAGTCTCCCTGTTCAAGACTTCAAGTGTGGATTGAAGACACTAAAGCCATGACGTACCAGTGTTGATTGAAGATCTGGTCCACGGTCTCGGGATATTTCTGGGCAAGCGCACTAACGGGAGCGTGAGTTGGACAGCACGAAGTCAATTAGGGTGAACGCACAACTCAGATCCGATGCAAGTTCCACTACAATTTTGGCAGTTGTCGCCACCCATGCGCACCCATTCTGCTGCGTGTAAGTAGCTCGGCTGCGATCAAAGTATATTTGCATACCATCCGGAAGAATCCATGATTCCATGACGAGCCTGGTCAATAGGTTAGAAAGGATGAAAAATGTGAAGTTGACGTTGACGAACCATGAACCCAAGTTTACACCATATATTTTACTCGGCAACCCGGCGTTGACGAGAGCTATCGCTGTCAAGAAAGATAAATAGTAAAAGAGAGTGGGGGCCATGATAAGCCAGACGACTTGCCAGGAAGTGGACGAAGGGAACGAAGAAGGATGAATAACAAAGAGTGGAGGAAAACCCTCCTACTTAGAGACCTCTTAGGACCTCAACCCTGCCAGGTGTATTTCATTATTTTTTTAATTGGGATTGGCCAAAGGCAAAACTTCGCGACTTCCTCGCTTGCTGTGGCCCTGGATTGACATGCTGAAAATTTCGTGATGAGGTGGCTATTTGTAAGTAGATGAGGCCTAAAAGCCTAACGCCTGGATGTCTTGTCGCTAGCAATGCGTTCTCGTCAAATGGGCGGAAGAATGAGAAGGTGTCCGTCGCGTGACGAAAGAGCGCAAGAAACTTGTAGAAACGTGGAGTCAGCAAATTCAAATCATGGCCTGTGCGTTTGACTTACAAGAATCAAGTATGGGTGGTTCAAAGTTGAGTCGCCGTCGCACTCGCCGGCCGCCTTCTCGTATCCCATCAAATACGAGAAGGCGGCCGGCGAATGCGACGGCGACCCAAATGTTCTTCCGATGCGGCTCGCAGTTACACAGCGGCTACTTAAAATTGTAGTTTCCCTGACCGACACATCGGCGGCCAAATAGTGTTGGAATTTCGGGAGCTGTGCACAGTGCGAGCATGTATGACCGATTTTAACTGCTTCCGAAAACCTGACTTGATTATCCAGGCCAAAATCTTAGATTCTCAAATGAAGAAGCCCCTTGATGTGGGCTTGCACGGTCTGGAGTCGGCCGGCAACGCGAAGAAGAGCGACGGGTTTTTCGAAAAGGGCATCCTAAAAGCTTTGAAAAGTGACCCCATCATGATACCAACACTGTTCAAGAAGTGAAAGTTATTGGGAATGGCCATTGCCGTGGTATGTCGACAGTCCTTTCTCTGATGTCTTCCTTGATTTTGGCCGACACATGTTTCCATGAAGTGACGGAAAACTGTCGTCGCGTAAAGGGGGTGTGGTTCTGCTTTGGTGGTGGAGGATCATACTCTGGCTACGGAAAAATTGGGTAAGTTCATTGGCTGCTCGGATGATTTACGGAAAACTCAATGTTAGCTGTAGGTTTGACCGCATATTCCTTGTATATGATCAGACTACGGGGAGACAATTCGGACGTATAAGCGCACGGAGAAGGATGATATTGTAGACGATATGATTCTAGCGGGGAAAGGGGCACCTCAGCTAAACGTATAACCTTAATAGGTGTTTTGTAGGGTGCTAGATAGCGTAATCGTGTTTTGAGACCAAGAAATGGGACTCGGAGGTTGATGGAATACAACGTTGAATATTTGAATTCTCACGTCATGTTTGATTGAATGGCTGGGCCAGGGGCGCCCTCGAATCTTCTCCGTGAGCATCTCCACTTGCTCTCTTCTACCTTTACCATGGCTTCGCGTCCACCCCAGCTTCAGAATGGGCATCCCTCAAGACGCGAAAATCATTCAATTTCATCCAATACCTCAGCATCAGGCCGAAGCGAGCGAGGGTCACGGAACCCATCGAATGTAAGGGTGCAGCCTTTGAATTCGGTTTGACTGGATTCTCATGTTCCTATGAATCGAATTCAGCCTCCAGTAGAGTCAGCAGTGACCCGACTTTTGGTATCTATCAAACAACTATTGGAAGCCCTTACGCTTTGGAGTCAAATAAAGATGGACGAGACCCAAGTGAGCGACGTATACGTCCGCTTGGGGAACGATTTCAATGCAGCCGTCACAGCTTTTGCAGGGTTTGATATTGATATGGCGTGCGTGAATGATATCCATTCTTGCTTCTCTGACGGCGGCGTAACTTTTGACACAGAGAGCTCATGTCTGTCCCTAACGATTTACGCAATGTATTGGAGCAATGTCTAGCGGAGGATGCCACCTCAAACCTTGAAATTTATTTGCCGACCGTCCGAGAGATCATCACGAATTTGTTGCAAGGCCTACGGGGCAAGCAATCTATCTATCGCAGAATTAGGTCGGATCAACGACACCGTTCAGGAGAGCAAGGCCACGAGAGAGCGGAAAGTCGATCTTCACGTTCAGAGAGAACACCCCGCCGTGGAGACGGTACTGCCCATCGCTCCCAACTTTCAAGAACAATAGATGCATCAGAGGCCCCAGAAGCAGCTGGGAGTGTTTCGAAAAGAGTTGTGCAAACCTCAGCCCGGAGAAGAGATCAGAATTCTGAGTCGTACTCTTAATTGCCTTTTTCACATATCGATGTTGACGTTCTTTTGTATTTTTAGTGTTTCTCGAGAAGAGGTGCGGCATGCCTCTACTAAAGAGTCATGTACCTCTAATGGTTTAAATCACTTAGAATCTCGCGCATAAGCACACCATTGTGCCCGACGGTTATAATATCGGACGGTGCGTATTCCTTCTCCAGTCGTCGATGAAAGCCTCTATAATGATACCTTTCAGCGATGAATTCGTGCAAGCAGCTAAAAGCTCGAAGAGCTACACCACGACCATTCAGATAATGTAATTATACAGCACCTAAACAGTCTTCTATAGTAGTCGCCTGCTCGTCGCTGAACCGTTTGCGCGGTTCACTCCTCGCAGCCGATGCAAGTTCTAGACAGATCGTGCCCGAAATTCGTGCAAACGCCATCACACGACGGTCAACAGGGGATGTGGTTTGTCGTTCTGACAACACCCTCGCTGTTCCAGAGTCGGGGAAGAGACTTTCCGCTTGGTGGCGAATAAATGATAAAACTTCAATTTAAATTCGTCCGTACGTGACACTTGAGGGAGAATATGTAACGAACGCAGTTACCGTAAGAGTACTGCCCCAGTAAAGAGAAGAGAGCCTCCTACTCACCCCTACTTGTGCCCTTCAAACCTCATTCGATATCTAAGCTATTGGTCCACCTGTCCTTGCAGTCAGAAAGGTACTGCATCTCAACGAGTTCCTCCACCCTCATCCAGAACCTTGGTATATTCCGAGAATCTGCCTTGGCCTCACCCTCAAAATGCCCCAGGTCCATGACTATAAAGCGACGATCGCCCATCTCTCGGACGGACTTGATCAGAGAAGCATGCTGAACAGCATCAAAGTTCTCTAGAATGACGAAAAAACGGAGGTTGCTGGCAATGTTCCTTATCAGTGCGGTTTTCTCCCAATAGTTGTACGATACAGCAAAGTGAGTCAAGTTTTGGAATGCGTCAAGAGATGCAAGCCCCGTAGGGTAGGGAGGGCCAGAAGATCGCACGCTAAGTGCAATGGACAGATCCTCCCATGGAAGCCATCGCATGCCGCTGACGACGACGAGGTGTGTCAAGGAGAAGAGTATGTCGGTGGGGATGTTGAATGGGCGGTCATCATACCCGTGGTGTCGTGCGGATGGCCCGGATACTAAGGACAGCTGTTGCATATATGGGGACAAAATGTGATTGAGATAACGGGTGGGATTCATCGCTCTATTGCAAGCTGAGAAAGCGGTGATAGTTCGAGAGCATTCCTGTAGAATGGGTTTGGCTTGATGGATATAAATGGCGCTTGAAAATGATAACGTCTTTATGCGACCGTCGAAAAATCCACGGGGTTTGCTCCTAACGTGTTTCAGAAAAGATGACGCAGCTGTCGCGCTCAGGAGTTCAATATTCTCGTAGAGAATGGGTTGAATCCTGCATAGGGGCCGTTAAGAAATTCTACAAACTATAAAACAAGAAAACGCACCAGGTATGCACATAGTGTGCAACTAGAACGAGACTGAAACCAGTTCCACGATCCATCCTTGTCGCCATCTCAAAAATTGGGCGCTGAAGTTCATGTGGTATGTCGAGCTCGGATGCAGTTGCAACATCGGTGGAGATGTTATCGCTCAACAGATCAGCCATACTGCTGGCTGTAAGAGAAACGGAGAGCTGCGATAAGTAAGAAAGGAAAAGAAATTGAACAGTAAGGCATGGCTGAGTTGCACTGCACTCGCAAGGAACATCAAGGTGTCCACCGTCAATGGAATGTCTTGTTTATGATTGCCATGTTTGCCAAACAAAAGCGCTTTCAGCTTAGAGTGACAGAAGTTGGACAGAAGGTGGAAATATATTTTTATTGGTACGTTGCGGGTTTAGTACCCCGGATCGGGCTGTAAAATTCAGCTCTTGTCAGGTGTATTATAATGTCTCTAACTCATCCCAAAAACCAAAATCTAGGAATTTGGCAATTACCGTAAGAGTACTACCCCAAGAAACAGAAGAGAGCCTCCTACTCACCTCTACTTGTACCCTTCAAACCTCATTCGATATCTAGGCTATTCGTCCACCTGTCCTTGCAGTCAGAAAGGTACTGCATCTCAACGAGTTCCTCCACCCTCATCCAGAACCTTGGTATATTCCGAGAATCTGCCTTGGCCTCGTCCTCAAAATGCGCCAGGTTCATGACTATAAAGCGACGATCGCCCAACTCTCGGACGGACTTGATCAGAGGAGCATGCTGAATAGCATCATTGTTCTCAAGAATAACGAAATACCGGAGGTTGCTGGCAATTTTCATCAACGGTGCGGTGTTCTCCCAGAGGTTGTACGATACAGCAAAGTGAGTCAGGTTCTGAAATGCGTCAAGAGATGCAAGCCCCATAGGGGAGGGAGGGCCAGAAGATCGCATGCTGAGTGCATTGGACAGATCCTCCCAATGAAGCCATGGTATGCCGCTTACGACGACTAGATGTGTCAACGAGAAGAGGATGTCGGTGGGAATGTTGAATGGGTGGTCACCATACCCGTGGCGATGTGCGGATGGCCCGGATATTAATGACAGCTGCTGGATAGACGAGGACAAAATGTGATTGAGATAACGGGTGGGATTCATCGTTCTACTCCAAGCTGAGAAAGCGGTGATGGTTCGAGAGCATTCCTGTAAAATGGGTTTGGCCTGATGGACATTAATGGCGCTTGAAAGTGATAAGGTCGTTATGCGTCCGTCGAAAAATCCACGGGGTTTCCTCCTAACGTGTTTAAGAAAAGACGACGCGGCTGTAGCGCTCAGGAGTTCTATATTCTCGTAGAGAATGGGTTGAATCCTGCATAGAGGGGCCTTTGAGAAAATCTGCAGACTGCAAAACAAGACGCACCAGGTATGCACATAGTGTGCAACTAGGACGAGACTGAGACCAGTTCCACGATCCATCCTTGTCGCCATCTCAAAAATTGGGCGCTGAAGTTCATGTGGTAGGTCGAGCTCGGATATTCCTTGGGTAGCCGAGACGTCGGTGGAGGTGCCAGCGCACAAGAGACTAGCCATACTGCTCGCTGTTAGACAGACGGAGAGCTGGGATAAGTAAGAAAGGGAAAGAAATTGAATAGAAAGGCATGGCTGAGTTGCACTGCTATCGCAAGGAACAGGCAAGGAACATCGAACTGTCCGCTGTCAATGATGCGATTGATGAACTGCTGTAAAACGTCTTGTTTATGATTGCCATATTTGCCAAACAAAAGTGCAACTCTTTCCAAAGCATCCGAGCTTCGGGTTTCACTTCATGGGATTAGAGCCGCGTTGACTTTAATTTTTACAGATGGGGCCCGACACCATGGCTTCTTGGTGCCGAGATATTTCCACTGAGTGCGCGAGCTACACCTTCCGCAGCTACATTTTCACCGCTGGCTACTTCAAATACCACCCTGACGTTTCCAACTTCTCAATTTTTCCTTTCTGGCTCCTTCCCTCAATCCTTCACCTTCAGCACCACCTCATGCATCTGTTATTTATTTTTCTGGCTCTAGCTGTCAACGCCTTCCCCATTACGGAGGTTTTGCAAGAGCGAAGTTCAGTCGATTACTTTGACCCCCGTGAACGAGGAGGCTCTCTGCTTGATAGTTCAGCTGGTCTTGGTGAACCTTTGAACGTAATTGCCCTACTCCGAAATCAGAGCGTTTCTCACCCTGCGCATATAAAAAGGTCATCATCTCAGGAAAAAGCTCTCCGCAAATCCTTACTCCCAGTGGCTTCCTGAAATATGCGCAGGCTGTTGGCTTGTAACCATTACTTCATTTCTTAGACCGTTTGACCACAAAGGTGAAATGTATCTATGCAACCCAGCTCGGACGGATGTCTTGGAATCAACACTAGCGGAGAACAGCAAGCAAATCTCGGCGACGGCCACGGTCTAGTGGGCACGATGGCACGTCGTCCACATCCTTAACCGTCGATCATATTGATGACATATGTATGCCAGGGAGTTTACCGACAATCTTTCGGCATTCCTGGTCTTGGTTCCTGCTTGGAGACTTTCACGGGAGGGAGCCATTTCAGGTTACCAGCATGTTCACTGAGCAACCTCATTTACTTACCTACATTGAGCCAGGGTCTGGAAGCAAGACAGGCCCGACGCGAATAGCGGTGCCCTATTCTTAGCGTCAGCGTTAAACTTGCCTTTTCACATATCGATGTTGACGTACTTTTGTACTTCTAGTGTTTCTCGAGAAGAGGTGTGACATGCCTCTACCAAAGAGTTATGTACGTCTGACTGTTCGAGTCACTTAGAATCTCGCGCATAAGCACACTATTGCGCCCAACGGTTATAATATCGGACGGTGCGTTTTCCTTCTCCAGTCCTCGATGAAAGGCTTTATAATTATGTCTTTCAGTGATGAATTCGTGCAAGCAGCTAAAGATTTGAAGCGCTACACCACGACCATTCAAGATATAACCAATCTTCTTGAGCCCGGATCTCAAGGGGTGAACCATGGTGTGTTCTTTGCGCATATATCCAGGTTGATCCTCTCATTGCTGATCCATTCTCTCCTTTCTTCCAGGAATCTCTCAGGATGGGATCGTCAAGCTACTCACCATCACCATATCGTGATTTACTTGCACCCGCTTTAGGCCTTTTTTTATTCGACGAAAAAATCTCGTACAAAATTCTTCCTGTGTTGTTATTGATGCCTCTCGTTTCAGCTACATTCGTTGCACCCATAATCCGCCAATAAACACCTCGTAACACTCCTCATGCCAATTCGAGTCCTGTCGTTGCTTAGACTTTGTCGAAATCAGGGTTACTGCTCCTTTGCATCCGGTGCATACACCGTACGGATTGGAGCGTTTTCTCTCCCGCGATAAAACCTCGGTGAAGTACGAGATGCCGTCCTTAGACGCTAAGAAATTAAAGCATCAAAAGTTATGGGTCTCAGAATTTGTTCAAACTTACATTGAACGACCATGTTCAAGAAATGTTGAGATAAAATTAGACTCATTCCTAGCCTATCGCAATCCACGTGGCCGCGTCAATTTTAGTGATTCGCGTGTTGCACTGCACGCATTGAAACGGCCCTTAATTCAGCATCAGCGCGGCGAATGCAAGCACCTCGATTCCAAATAATCGTAGGTTTCCAAATAATGGATCGATGATTTGCATCGTACGTATCCAAGAGCGTCAATCACTCACTGGATTGCCAAAAAAAAAAAAAGGCGTTAGAAAAAAAATACGTCAACCACCCCTGGATAGCTCATGCCTTTGTGCTGAGATTGTCGTAAATAAGAGTCGGATTTGATTCCAAGAAAACCAAAACAAAATGCAAACGGGGCCATTCCAGCCCGACAACGCCCACAAATTTTCACCTCCCGCTTTCACTTACTTCCCATCTGGCCTCGGCTCTACAAAAAACGATCAGTCCCCCCTGTCTCAAGGAAAAAGGATTGAAAAAAAAACACTCACGGCTCCATTGGACACTTAAAATCAGATTATCATACCCCTTCCCATTAACCTTCTCCATCGCCTTCTGTGCAACCGCCCTCTCCTCGAAACTGACAAAAGCGAATCCTTTGCCGGCACCCGTATCCCTATCCCTCCCCACATACACCCTGGCGACCCGCCCGAACATCCCAAACAACTCCCGGAGGTCATTTTCTTGTGTATCTTCTGAGATGTTGGTGACCCGGAGAGTGGGAAGGTCGTCCCGGTTGGAGCCGGGGGCGCCGCGCATGGATTCGCCGGGGGTGGAACGGGAACCGGAGCGCATGGAAGGAGGGACGTATTTCCCGGTGGTTGAAGTAGAAGGGGGGAGGGAGGAGGAGGGGTCGACGGAGGCGGGGGTATCGTCGTCTGGGCCGGCACCCGTGTCTGCGGGAGAACGGATATTGGACAGGATGAGGGATTAAAGCGGGGTAAAACAACTCACCACTGTTCTCCAACCCTCCCAGAGTATCTTTATAAGGACACTTTGCGGTGAAATGGTCGCCTTTACAAAGCCTACACGAGACTTTCCCAGCACCCGGTGCCTTCACGAGACGGGCTTTAACGTTATCTTCGGGGGCTTGTTCCGCTTCTGAGTGCTGGAAGAAAAAAAGACAATTGTGTAAACACCAACCAACCCACTGATCGAAGACAAACCTTATTCCCCACACTCAATTTCAGAGAAACCGTCTCCCCAACGGTAGTAGTAGCCCTGTCCGGCCCAGGCTTGTTCCCCTTCTCTGCGCCGAACTTGGCCCATTTCTGGCGCTCTGCAACAGCATGCTCGACGACTGATTTTTGAAGGGTGCGTTTAATGCGGCGGGTGATCTGTGTTGAGTAGGGTCGGTCACCCGGAGTCCTGGAGACGAAACAGGGTATGGAAGCACACCTTCACTTTCTTGCCCTCGTCGTTGACGGACCATTCTACTGTTGTGCGCACGCCGTTCTCATCAACTGATTCTTCGATCTTGTGTTCCTGTTCGTCGACATCGTCCGCCCAGGAAGTCTTTTGTTGTCTGCGTGAGTGGTTAGCAGTGGAAAGAGGGCTGAGAAGGAGATGTACGATGATGCCATGGCTGAGTGCGATAAACTCGAAAGTTTTGTTGTCACGCTGTGACCTATTTAGAAGTTACTCAAACTCTTTTCACCATTTGGTTTCCGAGAATCAGAGCAACTTCCACCTCAAGTTAGTCGCGCACCACGTGCAGATGGTTTCGACTGGCCCATGGATCATTGGCCTACAACACTGATATCTCAACCCGCTGCCTCAATCATCAACTAGCACTGTACCTAAACCTCGTCTTCGCCAAGTGCCCAGCTAGCCTCTTTGGAAACAATAAATCGGCCATTCCTTGTCGTGTGACCTTCAACGGCCTTGAAAGTTGAACACCTCACCCCAGTTGAAAATTCACGGCCCTGCACCTAATGACGTTGACGGTGCGTGTGCCCAGGCATGTATGTCCCAAGCCTAAACCCAGACAGGACCAAAAGATGTCAGTATGACAAGTTTGCCGACTGGATGCCTCCTCCAATCAACAAAATTCTCCCTCGTATATACAGCAGGTTTAAAATCGTAAGTCCCTACATAAATGGGGTTGTGCGTACTTCGTCATTATTCAGTTGAATTTTTTGCTGCTTTCAGGCTTTGTAACTTTTCGAGTCCTTCATGAATTACTACATAATGCCACTTCCGCCAAGTTCTCCGACACTTGCGATCATCGATGGCATCTGCTGTGCCCTGAACTAAACTCATCCGCTGAAACTTTCATGATCTACTTATGGGTGGCGTTTGTCCAATCTTCTCTGCTCTACACATTCTACTCGGCGGCATCGACATCTAAAATCGGAATTGTCAGTTTTTTAAAGATGCTCATGGTGTATGTTTGCTTTGTCGCGACTCACTGCTCGGCGCTGTTCAACATTTCTGTTTCCCATGTTTTCACTGAACCCTTCTGTCCTCTCGTGCTTTTTTGGCAAGACGGGTTCCCCATCTCGCTACCTCAGAGATGACATCAAGGATCAGTTACCTAAACTGCCCTGGGACCTCCTGGGACCTGATGTGAATCGTGCCTATTTGCGAAAAAGGTTGGTGCTAATAACCTGTAATTATAAGGTTGTAGTTGAGAAACTGATGTCCAGCATCCAGAATGTTAACTGATTCGAAATCGCACATAACGATGGGCCTACATGGTCCAACAAGCAACGACTGGCAACAACTTTCCCTGGTCAAAACCTCTTGATCCTTTCATATGTCAAAAGGCGTTTGATCCTTTCATATGGCCAAATCGATCATCCTCCGCCTCAATCAACCCTACTCAAACTTGGTCAGCCTTGGTCCTTGGCACGCATAATATTTGAATCGCCAATGAAGTTTGAAGCACATGATCCGATTTCGCCCGAGTCCAACGCATCATCTTGGGCGAGATATTTAAGAGAGATCAATCTTATCAGATACCGGCATCTGGTTATCAGATAACTTTTTCCCTCTCCCTCCTCCCCTTCTGCCTTCGCATCCGCCGCCGTTGTATCCCCTTTCCGCCTTGTGCCCGTCATCTTCACCTCTGCAGAATCGTTCCACCCATTAGATACCCCCCGAAATGTCGTATGACGAGAAAAACCCCGCCGCGTACTCGGAGAAGAACCCAGACATTTCCTCCGTGTTCGTACTCGACGTGGAAAGCCACGCCGGCGTTAAGACCGTCGAAGCGACGCAGAAGGTCTATGGCAAGTATTCGAGGTGGTTCTTGTTTATTGGGTACGCGTCATTTTTTATCCTCTCTCCCCCAGTTACTCTCTCTATCCGTCATAATACCTGCTGACAAACCATATGTAGGCTTGGCCTAGCCGCGTATATCTACTCACTGGACGGCACGACGACCTACGTCTACCTCAGTTACGCGGCGTCAAGTTTCAGCGATCATAGCCTTATTAGCCCTATCCAGGTCGCGCAGTCTATCATTAGTACGCTTTTCCTACTGCTCACTCAGTGACCTTACTTACTTTCAAATCGGGTAGTCGCCGTTGGAAAACCCGTAGTTGCGAAAATAGCTGATGTCAGCTCACGAGGCGCCGCTTATGTTTTCGTTCGTGAGTTTTGTCTCCGTAATAAAGATGTGGATGTTTGTTGATTCGTTTACTTGATGGGGTGTAGTGCTTTTCTACGTCATCGGTCAGTCTCCTACCACTTGCAACCAAATCATCAACTAACTTTTGTTCAATGGCACAGGGTACATCGTCATCGCTTCGGCGCATAGCATTCACGCCGTCGCCGGAGGAATTATTCTTTACGCGATGTGCGTCTTAACTTCCCCTTCCTCTGCCTACATCCTAACACTCCTTTTTTCCCTTTTGTTAGTGGATATACGTACGTTGCTTTTCAAATTCACCTTGCTCCGTTTTCATAACCCTCCCACAGCGGCCTTCAAATCTTGACCCAAATCATCATCGCTGACATAACTACCCTCAAATGGCGGGGCCTCGTCTCAGGTCTCATCTCTCTCCCCTTCGTCATCAACGCTTTCGTCGGCTCAAACATATCCGCGGCCGTCATCAAGGGCGCGGGATGGAGATGGGGATGTCCGTCTTCCCTCTTCCTCTTCCACTCTTTCTAATGCTGATCTTGATTTGGTTGGGGTGAATCCAGACGGAATGTTCGCGATCCTGATACCCGTGTCCCTCTCCCCGCTGATTATTACCCTCATATGGGCCGAGCGGAGGTCAAAGGCCCTTGGTCTCGTGGACACCAAAACGAAAGACGACAAAAGCGTTGTTCAGAGATTCCTTGATTCAGCGTCCCAGCTCGATATCCCCGGGCTCATCCTCATCGGGACATCTGTCGCGCTCATCCTTCTCCCTCTTACTTTGGCGAATAATGCAAAAGGACATTGGAACAATGGTGTGTTCTTTTGGATTCGCATTGTATCGTGAGCAAACGACTAAACGACCCGTAATTCGGACAGCGTCGATGATTGCTATGATTGTAATTGGAGGTCTCTTATTCCCTGTATTTTTGTTGTGGGACTTCAAGATCGCGAAGCACCCGGTTATTGCGCCCCGCTTCTGTTTCAATAGGAGCGTGGTGCTCGCGTCGCTCATTGGGGCTTTTGATTTCGTAAGCCCTTTCGTTTAAACTCGACGCGTGGTTAGCTTGCTGATATCTTTTCGGTAGGTTTCGTTTTATCTTACATTCACATACTTGTACTCGTTCATCATTGTCGTCAAACCCTGGTGAGCCCTTCCTTCTTCTTCCCTGGCACTATATCGATCCAAATGATGCGACGCAGGTCCCCCGTCAACGCCTCGTATTTCGCATATACGCAAACAGTCGCGCTCACAATATTTGGCATCACAGCTGGCTTCGCCATGCGCTTTATGCATCGCTACAAAGTGATACAGCTCCCCCCTCCCATGGTGAATTGCCAGTCTAATATGTTCATAGTACATCCTCGTCGTCGGTTTGGGTATCCGTCTCTTGGGTGTCGGCCTGATGATCCACTCCCGCGGCGCCAACGCCTCCGACGCAGAAGTCGTATGGACGCAGCTACTCCAAGGCGTAGGAGGTGGATTTGCAGCGGTCGCGTCGCAAGTCGGAGCGCAGGCGTCTGTTCCGCATGCGGACGTCGCGATGGTCACGGCTGTTGTGCTGCTTATTACGGAAATCGGGGGTGCTATTGGGAGTGCTGTTGGTGCGTTTTTTCTTCGTGTTAGGATTGTTCAGGTGATTTAAGTTGTGTCCTATAGCTGGGGCGTTATGGACGAACATGATGCCCAAAAGACTAGCTCTTCACCTCCCTTTTTTGACGCAAGAGGAGCGGGATGCGTTGTACGGGTCTATCGTGATTGCTGCTTCTAGCCCGCGTGGGTCACCGACTCGCGAGGGTGTGATTCAAGGTCCGTGTCCATACTTTTTGTTTCTGCCGTTGGCTTTGAACCTTTTCTCTCTCTCTTAATGCAGCATACGACGACGTGATGAAAGTTATGACGATTGTGGCGACTATTGTCGCCGTCGTGCCCTTCGCGTTGTCCTTCTTCATGCCGAATTGGTATCTGGGGGATACTCAGAATGCACTCGACCAAATCGATTTGGCGGGGAATAAGGTTGAGGGTGAGCCGAAGGAGTAATTGGCTCGTTGCTTGTTCCACCACAGTTGGATTTTTACCCTTGTATGACATATCTAGCTTTTCGATTTATGAAAGCGTTACTCATGATTTTTTTTTTCAATCTGCCTTACAATAATTATATGAGCGCCTTTCGGATCTGCGAGGACACACTGACAATAGTCATCACAAAACATTGTTTCCAGCAACAGTTTTGGATCAAGTATTGTTCTTTCGTGTTCCAGCGTTAACTCAAGTCATTACGACGATTCCATGACATCGCCAACAACGTTTTCGATTTCTCTTCTGTTCAATATCGGGCAATACCTTGTAATGCGCTCATACTTGGAGTGTGCCTTGATTCCATCATCTAGGAGCTTAATCAAATCGGAAATCCAGTATGTAGAAGGGATAGGGCGGAGTGATGCACGCCGAAGATATAAATAGCACATAGTAGCTATTTTTAGGTTACAGGTTAACAACAGCCTCTGCTGCGGAAGGAAATTCAATGAAACTCGAACGAGATGGGCCATTCAAAAATGTTGACGGTATTGTTCTGTAGGCATGGTATGATGTAGAGGGTAACGATGTTTTTGTGTGGTTTGACCAAATGACAGGCATTGACAAAGTGGTTGCAAAGGGGGACGTGAGAAGGAAGGGATTGCAACCGTGAGCGCGTGCCATTGCTGCGCTTTTAAATAACCATTTTACTTTGCACCATCCGTGCTACACCGCTGTGACGGGGACGGGATCAACGGCACAGGTAGCACAGGTTGTCTCCTCACCTTTCTTTCCAACAACTCCACTCTCCCTCCTTCATCTTTTCATTCGCCTTGATGGCTCCCTTCACCACCACCATGTTTTCCCTCCATCAATTCGTACTCGCCCTCCTCCTCTTTTCCCCTATTGCCCTTGCGGAACCCATTCACATCCCACTCGCTCGTCGCTCCTCAGGTACTAATCGTGACATCAACTATTACATTTCTGCAGCGAAGCATCTGCAGGGCAAGTACAACATAACGGGGAAAACCTACTCACCTCGTGGAAAGAGGGCGAGCTCTGAATCAATACAAACCATTAACCAGGTATATCATCAATTGGTTGCCGCCTATCTCAACAAATTCACCGTCTGTCCAGCTATCAGATTCGAGTTATCTTGGACCTGTGAGCATAGGGACACCGTAAGTTCAATCCACCTCAACTCGATGACGTCGCTTCATGACGAGCATATGCACCATTTGTATTTGAGCCCCAGTGGGGTATTCCAATTCTCCCTGAATGCCAAGCCTAGTTTTGATAATTGTTGACTAATGTTTTTATCCTGTTCAACAGACCACAATCATTCAGTGTCGTCCTCGATACAGGATCATCCGACCTTTGGGTTGCAGACTCGTCATGCACCTCCTGCGATTCTACAACACCGTTATTCGCCCCCTCAAAATCCTCATCAATCACTTCAGCGAGTCAAGATACCACGATCCGTTATGGGTCCGGCACGGTGGCTGGAACAATAGCACAAGACGTGGTCTCCATGGGCAACTTTAACGTTCAAAGCCAAACGTTTTGTATGTTTACTTTCTCTATGAGTTCAGTTTGTCAGATGCTTACTCTCTTACGTTGACCAGTGGCCGTTGACCGCCTCACGACTGGCCTTCTTGAAGGTTCAGCATCAGGACTCATGGGTCTCGCGTTTCCCGCCATTGCTAGCACGAAATCGACTCCATTTTGGCAGGCTTTAGGAAGCCAGCTGTCTGTCTCTGAGATGGCCTTCTATCTTACACGATTCAACGGTGATGCTAGTGCCAAGGACGAGGAACCCGGAGGTGTGTTTACCCTCGGAGGAACAAATTCGACGCTCTTTACTGGCGAGATTGAATTCCTCAATATGCCTTCGGGTACACCAACCTTTTGGCTTCTCACCATGTCCGGTTAGTGTCTTGGGAAAACATGCAAAACTGAGCTAACGTCGTCTGATCCGTGTAGCGATCACTGTGCAAGGACAGTCCGTTCAAATCTCGACAGGCAACGCCGCTCTAGCGGCCATTGACACTGGCACTACCCTTATCGGTGGTCCAACCGCTGACGTCAATGCCATCTGGGCAGCCGTTCCGGGCTCAGCGGCCGTTGCGGACCAGCAAGGATTTTTCTCTTTCCGTGAGTTACAATTCTCCTCCCCTTTTATAAAAATCTCTAACATGCCTCATCCACGCCACAGCCTGCTCTACCTCGGTTGAAGTGACGCTTTCCTTCGGGGGCAAGGCCTGGCCGATAAGTGCGGCCGACATGAATATCGGCCAGGTTTCGCGTGGGAGCTCGCAATGCCTTGGAGCGATCTTTGACCTCAGCCTCGGGAGTAACATTCCTTCTGGCTCAGGTAATCCCTCTTGGGTTGTCGGGGACTCCTTCTTAGTTTGTTGATTCCTTTCGAAACGCATATCATATGTTGATTCCCCTCCTTTGCGCCTTGCAGAAGAACGTATATTCTGTCTTTCGTGCTGGTAACCCTGGTTCAGTTGGGTTCGCGCAGCTTTCTAGCGTGGCTGGCGGATCAGGTAAGAGTGCAGTTTGGTCTTCCCCGGTGACCTCATCTTTACCCACCCCCTTCCAGGCGCTCCAAGCGGCAATGGTTCCTCAACGACAACCACGGGCTCCAGCAGTACGTTTCCCCCTAATATTTGCCCATCTATCTCTGACATCTCATTTCGCTGCAGATGGCGGATCATCAACCAAAATTACATTGCCTGCCCTGATGACCACCGTAATGATTTCTGTTCTCATGTGCTTGTTGTAACTCAAATTTTCTCGATGTCCTTGTACGCGTTAAATGTGGAGGTGCTATATACTCACTGTTACTAATATTGCATTAGTACTTATTCAGACCAACGAACTATGGGTCGGGATGTTGTCGGACCTTGATAGCTGTATTGATAAACGCTTTTATATCGTAGTGACGCAGACCTTTTTATACATCTTGGGCAGCATTTTATATAGAACAGTCTTGTCTACCTGCGACAATGAAGTTGCCTTTTTTGAACTCCTTGGCGTCAAGCGTTACCTTTGTTGTAAAATCGAACCAGCCCGCAAGGGGTGCAATTCACCATGTTGAGTACGAGGGTGGGACAGGATGGGACGGAGGGACATTAACGGAGTCTGGGGCGGAGTTCCCATGGCTGTGGGTGGTAGCAGCTGCTAGGATTTCCAAATACAGAAATCCCTAGTAGCAGCTGCTACCACAATAATTCCGAAAATGGAAATCATAGCAGCTGCTATGATTTCCGTATTCGGCTGCTGCCTTAATTTGGTAGATAGTTCCCACACCCCTTTTCTTTTTGCATTTTCGATGTTTTTCACATCTTCCTCTTCCACCACACTGTGTACTGCATCACTTTCTGTGCTACTCATCACCATATGTAAGATTCATTAATTTTAAACTATTTATTATCTATTTCCTCATGGAACTTGTGATAGATCCCTCTAGATCTTACTGATCTACACTGATCTTGATTGTGCTATGGACCCAGTTGAAGATGGTAATTTGCTTTTACCATTGGTGCTCTTCTCCTCATATATTTTAAATCTAGAATTTGATGCACTCCCCCATGACTTTGATGACAACTTCTTCAGCAATCTGACACATGAAGAGTTATCTATTTTGGATGGGGTTTCAGGCAGTGCTGCAAACCAGTATGTGTTGGTTTAGGATTATGAATCTGCTCTATGTAACTTCTATATCATTATGCAGGTCAACCTCAAGCAGCCTCTTGCCAGAAGGTGATATCATCATGTCTGATAGTTATTCTGCAAATTTTGGGTAAGAGATCAGTAATCTGAATTATAGTTCAGTATATTAATGATATATTATAGCTCTTGCAGTCAAGATAATCAATCCTCCACATCACAACTCCCATCACTTCCTCTTTGTGATCCACCCAATTCTACTAACCACCTTCAGATGAGTTTGTCTCCTGAGTTAGAACCTTGTGTATATCCATCTTTGGATTCTTCTGGTGATCAGATCATCCAAAGAACTGTGGCTGATAATTCTGAGAGCTTGAGGCCTTATATATTTCATAATCTGAAAAGCTCTGGGTCTAGTAATTATCTATCTAATGCTTCTGGGAATCTTGAGGGCTCTTCACAGTCTCCATCTCAGAGTCATGGTGACTCAGACATGATTATTGATCTTGGGGGTCTCTATACTTTTGAGAATTCTTTCAATGCTGATGCACAGCATTCTGATAATCTGGCTGGGACCTCTTTTCAATTTGTTGATGTGAATATGGATGAGGCAAGTGGTGCTTTCTCCTCAGATAAGCCAAAACGATCACGAGGTCGGCCAAAAATGAGTGAACAATCTAAAAAGTCCAAGGGTAAACAGAAGCGAGTGCACACACCTGATACACCCTCTTCTAATGGGAATAACAATTCTGCCAAACTCCCCCGTCTACGTGATAAAGATGCACCTCGTGGCCCAAAATACACATCAGTTTCTCAGTGGCTTTCTGATAAAAGCAAGAACAACTCTACAGGCAGTTCAGTTTTGTCTAGTCCAGAAGACATCCCAATTCGCACTATTATTCCTGACTCTGCCTCTGATGAAAGCACTATTGTTGAAGACAGTGATGAAAGTGATGAGATTGGAGTAGAGAGTTATGATTCAAGGGAAACAGAAGCTGATGAATTAGATCCTCATCTTGAATGCCATGATGAAGAGCCAGAAGAAGAACCTCAGAAATCATCATCATTTCCCCCTTGGTTCAAAAAAGCTCTTGAGGAAAAATTAGCCATTATTGAGAAAAGAGACAGCAACAGAAAGCTTCTATTTTATGAAACTTATGAAACCTTCTGGGTTCCTAAAAAGGCAGGATGGTTTGTCATGATAAAGGCAAAGTCTCTTGGGCCTGAATCTCTTTATGACTTTGAGCTATTCTACTGGGATCCAGAATTATTGGCCAAAATAAAATGCCCAGTTTGCAAGATCTCTTGGTTAACTCGTCATGGACTTCAAAAGATACCCCGTCGATGTGTTGGTCTTGATAAATGCTTTTGGATGATTGGTGCACGATATAAATGTCCAACCTGTAAAAATCCCAAAACTGGGAAGCATACAGTCACATTTATGAGCTGGGACTCCAGAATCTTAGCAGCTTTGCCAAAAGCACTTGCAGCTGAATTTCCTGTAGTTCTCACCAGAAGAAGTGCTCTCTCATCTCCTATTCTTGCCTTACAACGATCTCTATTCCAAAAAGGACTGGGAGCAAAGCAATTCTCAAGCATTCTGACCACTTTGCATATGCGTCGCTTTGATCAAATTCATCTGCAGTATCTACATATGATATTTGAGGGCCAGACACAAAGTCCTTGGGAAAATCAATCATTTCGACCATTTTCAGAGTTTTCTGATCCTCAAGGATATTCAGGATATATTCCATCCTCAACTTGGTTTCGTAATCTCTATGATTCACTTATTGAAGCACATCTTCCAAGAATATACCAGTATTCTGCTATGCTTCCTGCAAGAGTCTGTGCAATTGACCATTCTCATAAAATCACAAAGCATATTGTTACTATCAATGGCATTCCTGTGTTTATTGGTTTGCTTACAGTGACCAATGAAATGGGTGAAATACGAGTAATTGCACTGGTTGCTACAAAGGCACATGCTCAATTCGAGATTGCACTAGTCAATATGAGAGAGTCATTGAAGCTCTATGGACTTGAAGAAACAGAACTTTTTTACACAGATAATATTTCTGATAAAGGATTCTTGGAAAAATGCTTTCCATCACTACTAAAAAAAGTTCAGCCAGTGGATAAATATGCAAAATATCCACTTTATTCTATTCCAGATGGTGTATCAATTCATGTCAAGTCCAATGCTTCACAATTCCAAGTTGCACTAGCATGTATTCATGAGAAGCTATCAGAACTTGATGAAGGTGGCTCAGTAGTAATTGGACTTGATACAGAATGGAATGTTGACAGAACTCCAGGAAAATCAAGACAGGGAAAGACTGCAGTGGTTGCTATCTCATTTGAGAGCCACATCTTTGTCCTTCAAATATCCCAATATACAAAGGCTGGAAAGCTTCCAGTTGCAATCAAAAATATACTTGCAGATGAGCGTATCTTGAAAGTGGGCAGGGGAATTAAAAATGATCTGAAACGCCTTCAGACTGAAGGAAATATAAAGGATCCATTTCCAAGTTTTGTTGAACTTGCTCCACTTGCCAAAAAGTGTCGCATAGCCCCAAATGCAAGAGTAAGCTTGACAGAGTTATCAGCTTTGGTTCTAGGCTTCAAGTTAAACAAGGATGATGCTATTCGAGTGAGCACTGAATGGGAGAAGATCAATCTTTCTCAGGATCAGATCATGTATATTGCCCAAGATGCACATGCCTCAAAGTGTATATATGAGAAACTTGTTCAGCTTGAAAAATATGGAAATGTGCCTCAAAATGCAACACCAGGGTTACCAGTTATAATTTATCAGGAGGATGGGCAAAAAGCAATTGCATATGGTGCTTGGTCTTCATTAAACAGTGAGGAAAATGCAGTTGTTGATGGCATTGCTCTACAAACTTCTGATAAATTATTTGCAATTGAGATCCAGAAAGTGTCTGTCCCAGGGGCAATCATTGAGAGCCATAATAAAAAGGCACTCAAAGACTTTGGGCCACCACCTTTTGTACTTGTTTGTAAAAGAAAACAAGTGCATGTTTCAGTTATCCAAGAAATTGAGAATGATGAAGTTCAAGAGACTGTTGGTTCAGATATACTGGTAAATGCTATGCAACTGGATGCTGAAACTCCAAACTCTACTGGTGACTCTTGGACTGGTGATGCTGATCTTGAGGTACATCCAAATGATGTCCCAGAAACACCAGCTCAAAATCCAGAACATGATCCTGTCAGCACTCAACTTGGCCATGAAGCACTTACTGGTGTGCGTAACCCAATGACAAGTGCATGGCCTATCCGCAGTAGAGTTCTTCTGGATCCATGGCATATTTTTGACAGAATATCAATTCCAAAAACTCATGGGCTTCGTCTACAATTTGCAAGAGCAATGCGAGATGCAATTTTCATAATCAATGAAGAGGACCGTGCATTAGTTGAAGCACGATTAAAATCTGAGGGATCATCATGGAATGAGAAATTAAAGTTCCAGCCAAAATCACTTTGGAAACTTGTTCGACGATATATACCACCTCCAGAACAACTCTATGATTTAGTTGAAAACATCTTCAAAACATATGGGCCTTTGAAAGACTCTATAACTGGACAATCTTTATTTTCCCCAGCTGCCTGGAAGAGTGCACGAAATATCTTGAAAGTGATTCAAGCTGGATATCTCTCAGATCCCCCTGGCATTCCACTTTACTATCAAGTTGGCCTTGATAGAAAGAAGAATGGATTGCCAGTCTGGCGGTGTATCAGAGGCACAAACTTTACAGAAGGAGGTGTTCATCATTCTATTCGAGCTTGTTTTCCAGATTCTACCATCTCATCTCGCAATGCTGTCAACAGACTGGCTGATTTTCAACTTCACCACAATCTTCATGTTGGAACCAAAAACAGAACTGGACAGAGATTTATTGGCCATGATGATATTTGGCTTTATGATGAACTGCAAACAATGATTGAGAAAAGTAGAATTCATGTCCCACTTTCCTACAAGATTCAAGGTTGGACTAATGGTTCACTCTATGTGGACACATGTGAGGTCTCAGGAATTTTGCCAATCCCTCCCATACTGCGTACCAAAGCCTTGATGCAGCCAAATATTCCTGGAGTTATTTCAAAGTCACTTCATCAATTTCTTGCTCAACGACAACAGACACAATTTGCAGTCATTGCTGTTCACACTGTTCCAGAGAAACTGCTATTTTCTCATCTTATTCAAACAGACCCATTCTTTAATCGGGATAAACAAGAACCTGACTGGAAGACTGCTGTCCAAATCTGGAACCGCGACCATGCTGATGGTAAAACCATATTTTACAAGGTAAGAGACCCAAATATTGACATATCAAAAATATTACTTACCAATTATACTTCCAGCTTGAGGAACATCTAACTGCATACTATGCAATCTGGCAGACAAATGTTGCACATCTTGCAACACAATCCCAGACTAGATCTCAATGCAAAGGAGTTGAGGCTCAGATTCATAACCCTGAAAGAAATAAAGCTTCACAAACATATCATGCAATAACTCTACCAGTGGCCCAGCCCCCAACATCAGGAAAGCAACTAATTAGCAGTCATTCTGCTGATCAAGTCCAGGCACCATACTATAATATCCATTTTCCACCTCAGAATATTTCAGTTGCAGGACCAAGTATATTGCCTACTGAGAATAATACCTCAGGGCAGCTGGATACCCAGCAGAAAAGTAAAAAATCTACACAGGATGTTGGTATGAAACGTGCAGCAAGGAAGTGTTGGAAATGTGAAGAAGAAGGATGTGGTGGAAGATTCAAGAAGGATCAGTGCATGAATGCCTGTGGTTCATGTGGTGTGAAGGAGTGTAAAGGCAAGGATAGCAGGCACCCCTCTCGTCCTTGTGAATTTCTTTTGAGAGCTCAGAATGCTGACAAATCCACATAGTTTTTTCACCATCTGATGTATTATGTAAAAGTGGTATAAGAATCAATATATTTTGTGGTAGTTTTCTGAAATTTTCATGAATAGAAAGTATCATGGTACTAGAAAATCCCTCCTTTTTCTCTTTTTCTCTTTCCTTTTTGGGAATTTTTATCTTTTTCCTTTTATACTCCCACAACCATGGTAACCGGGCCGAGTCTGGAATGGCCCGTCAGTTTGGGGCTAGTAATGAGTGTTGCAAAGCCAATAACACTGAGCTGGCACTAACAAGATCCTTCGAATAAGGTGCTATAGTGTAGTGGTTATCACTCGGGATTTTGACTTCCATCAATATTCCCGAAACCCAGGTTCGAACCCTGGTAGGACCTTCCGACCAAGCTGCAGTCGTTTTCTCGTCTTTCTCTTTTCCTTCAGTTCTTCAATAAACAAAGTCGCCGGATGGGCATTCAAGGTAGATTCGGACCTATAACATCAAACCACATTAATTTGTCTCCACTGACTTGCCACTCACACCGAGGATAAGTATGAATAATTAATTTACTGGAGATCGTACGTATAAGTTGTAGCTAATGAGTGGAAGTGAGCATATCCTCAGGATATTACACTGGAATACAGGAATCTCCGTTGGCCGACGTAACATAACCCATCTGGCACGATTCTGAAAAGCCAGTGTCACATGAACGTCGGAGCCAGTTTGAACGAGGATGCGTACCAATGAGACACCGTCCTTTTTGGCACCGGACAGCGTTGACCCAGGGAATGTTACTGCAATCCTGACCGCCATCGTTGCTCGTCTGACCGTGGGTAACGCAGCCCCCACATGACCTAGAAAGACGTCGTTACCTTCCCTATCCGAGTTACAAACGAAATAAACATACTCTAAATCATTTTCGACGTCGACGCAATCATACCCAGTCAGGGTTTTCCCTTGGCTGTAAAGTGGGCAAGCCTTTTGGCGAAAATGCTTGCATAATGGAGCGTGAAGGGCCCGCCTGGGAACGGAGCTTCCCATTGGTTGGGAACCAGCTACGAAGCGATGAGAGTCGTCGAGTAAAAAGGAATGCATTGAACTCACGGCACGTCCCATCGCTACTTTGTTGGCAGCTGCCGGCTTTCGCCCAATGTCCAGGCGTTGCCGAACAAGACCCGCTACTTGGGGCGCCAGGGTCTGAGTACGGATATTGGTTCGAGCACCTAAATTAAATAAATTAAAAACAATAATGGGACACCGGATGTTTCGAGGCGTACATTTGACAATTTGTATTTCCTGGATTCCCCTACTACGGGTCAAAGCATGAAATTATCACAGCAGAGAGATATAATTACGTTGAACCACCCCGCAGCGCACTGACAGCAGCCAGTGGCGCCTTGTATATTGTTGAAGTATCCCGCAGGACATAGAGTACATTGTACGACGTTCCCGCCTGTCGAGTAACGACCGGGAGAGCAGGCCTGGGGTTTAGTGAGGCTGTCATTGGGACACATACTTCCCGCAGGACAAGTCTTGCAAGAGGTCGAGCCTGTGTTATCGTTGTAGGTGCCTGCCGAGCAGCTTGTCTCGGACGTGGCCCCTTCCTTAGGTATATAATACCCAGCCCTTGCAGGGGCACACGACTTGGCGGAACTGTCTGTGCCCAGGCGTAAACATTGAGCAAAACGACGTTTGAGGTCATCTCACCTTTCGAATAAGATCCCGCTGGGCAGGGAGTACAGGGTGTATTCCCATTACTTGAATAGGTTCCAGGCGAACAAGCCGAACCGCTTGAAGTTCGACGATTGTGACGTTCCCGTCTAGTGTGGAACTTGTGTGCAAAGACGGTCGGTATTAGAAAAGCAATCATCAAAAAGAGGCGAAGTAGAGCGCAATCCATTTGAAGAGCGCTGGGCATAAGATAGTAGGGGTATCAAGAGAATAAGAAACCGCAAGGGCTTTATACGAGGTGTAAAAAGCACGGTCCACGCCAGTCACTGGCAGCAGAAGTAAGAAGCCGACGATCTAGCCCCCCAAGTCGAATTATAGCACATAGGACGGCCTGACATGTCTCAGCAAACAAGAAAACAGAACCTCTAGATTTTGAAGAGCCACGTTGAACAATAGAAGGACAAAGCTGCTCGGTGCTCGCCACTGGATAGACCCGGATCAGGAGCGATCAGGGGCACGTTTTTGTGTATGGCCTTGCTTGGATCATCCTCGATGCCAAACGATCCCATCGGGCTTTTTATTACTTTCTCTCCTCCATGCACTTTTGTCGTTAGTGACTGTCGTTCACTTACCAGATCTATGGCGCCTAAAAGGCGACTGCCTGTTCAGTGCAAAATATGTAACGTCGAGGAATCGAAATATACATGTTCTCAGTGTATGGCGCCCTAGTCTGTCCAACCCATCGTCTACGCGTTTCAACGCACTCATACAAGGAAATAGCTGTTCAGTTCCATGTTACAAGAAGCATAAAGGTTCGTCGTCGAGTTAGGTGAGGTTTCGTAGGATCCTGACGCCGTTCAGGATCGGCTTGTCAATCCTGCGATCCGCCGAGCGCGTTTATTGGAAATGACGGTAAGAATGAATCTATTATATTGTACCTCTCATTTTTTGTAAACAAGTCCCTCAGGTGTTATTCCTACGAAAGGCCCCAGAGAAGAAGAGCCGTCGATCAAGGATCCAACACCTCTACGTCCGCTGACCTCACTGAGATGGCCATATGTTCCTGAAGAGTCGGCCTATCCCGATCCTCTTAAACGCGATGACCCTAAGACGCTTCAAACTTCACAATACGAGGCAATAGGTATGTCCATTTTCTGCTCATTTAGTTGCCCCCTTTCTTATGACGCGACCCTTAGCAACATCTGCTCGAATTCGTAAAATACTAGCAGATCACGAGAATTTACCAGCGCTACTCACCTCTATTGATAAACTAAGAGGGGCAGGCCGTGACGAAGCTCTTCAACGCGCCCTGGGCCTCACCGAAATCAATGACCAGGCGAGACCTGAAGAACTTGGCGAAGACGTATTGGCGTTACGAGAGTTAGCCGAGGCCATCGAAGCTGCTGTGAGAGGTGAAAACTCCTCGGCTCTCGGGTTGAACTGGGGCGATTGATTGGTTTGCGTTGAGATGACAAATGTACGTAGCTCGTTGATAAGCGCACATGCGAGGCCCGGGCTTTGTAACACTGCCGAGTGGTA
Source organism: Laccaria bicolor S238N-H82 (assembly GCF_000143565.1). Taxonomy (NCBI): domain Eukaryota; kingdom Fungi; phylum Basidiomycota; class Agaricomycetes; order Agaricales; family Hydnangiaceae; genus Laccaria; species Laccaria bicolor. Next base: position 1,252,954 of record NW_001889876.1, read on the forward strand.
TTACTACTGCTATTCAATGCTCGTTGGGATATAAGTAGAGAGGTCATGGGTGTCTTGGTGTTCATCAGTTTCAATTTTCCATGTCGCCCAAAATCGTTTTTGTAGGTTACACCTCAAATTCAATCGTTCGAAACTGACAAATTTCTTAGATTAGTGGAGCCTCCGGTTTCCTTGGTTCTCATATCGTCGAACAGCTGCTATCGCGGGGATATCGGGTTCGAGTGTGCGTTTTCAGATTAATTCCACGACATCATCGTGGCTGACTGTTGCCATAGATCCGCACGGGGCAAGAAAGCGGCGATTTTAAGGACAGCTTACAGCGGGAACGCCGCCGTTGAAGTCTTCGAAATCTCAGACATCATACATGACCAATTTCCCGAGGCGTTGCAAGGCGTGGACGCTGTCATTCACGCAGCGTCGCCCCTTCCAGGCAGAATGGAACCTGAACAGATGTTGAATGTACGTTCTTCGTTAGTCCGATACCCGTTCTAGCTCTTGCTGACGATGAGGGTAGACGGCGATTGAGGGTTCTCTGAATGTCTTGCGCCAAGCTGAAAAGGCTGGTGTCAAGCGGTTTGTGGTGACCAGCTCCATCGCCACGTTAGCGGGAAATCCCAACGGAACTTTCAAAGACACAGGTATGCTCTTCGTATATATAATTGTCCTCAGATTTACTTATCTACCATACTATCAAAGATTGGAATCCTGTCACGAAGGAATTTGCCATCAACGCTGGTAAAGATGAAGCCACCTACGCAGCCTCCAAGAAATTTGCCGAGCTCGCAGTCTGGGAATGGGCAGAGGCACACCCACATGTCGAAGTGACAACTAGTAAGTCCACTTTCTTGCGAAACATCCCTCATAATACTGAATCATGAACAGTTAACCCTCCGTTCCTCTACGGCCCCTTCACTACAAACTTTCCCATTCCAGCCACACCTGACTTTGACGCTCTCTCAACAAATCTGACCATTTACAACGTCATCACGACCGAGGGGAAATTTCCCCCTAGACCGGGTCACGCGGACGTTCGCGACGTCGCTCTAGCTCACGTTACCGCGCTCGACTCACCCCCCACGTCGGAGGTGGGGCGCAAACGCGTCATTTTCGCGTCTCCGTACGACTTCAACTTCAAGAACGCTGTCGAGCTCTTACGTGAGAAGCGACCACAGCTGAAGGACAGGCTGATCACGCAGGTTCCGCCTGAGTTTCCGGCGTATAGGTATCCTGTGGATTTTGAGAGGATAGAGAGGGTGACTGGGTTGAAGAAAGGGGATTTCCATACGTTTGAAGAGGTGTGTAGATCTTCCGATCATTTCTATGACACGTACTGACAAACGGTTGATAGACTTTATTGCATACTGTTGATAGCCTGCTGGATGTCGAGGCAGGCTGGAAGAACAAAGGACATAATGTCGGCGATATTCCTACGTTTAGTGGCCTCTAGATGAATTAAAAGTTTGAAGTCGAAATGTGCACGATATTTCGGTGCCTATGGTCCAGTTCGGTTGGCATCTGCGAGTGCTAGATCTATCGTTATAATTGCATTGTAATTTTTCATATGTAGGAGCGCGTGGCAATCTTTAGAGTACCTGAGTACCTCCACGTTATTGTCCTTCGATCGCTAATATAAATTTGTCCAGTTTGTTTATCAAAACTGTGACCCTCGGTCGATAAGTCGATAATGAGTGAACTTGGGTGTGCTACCCTCTCAAGCTCTGACCCTTCGATCGTGATTTCATCTTCGGAGGGTCGAGGGATGTAAGGCTACTTCCGATCATTCGTCAAAATGCATCCCTTCCGGCCCACGTTTTACCTCACGTCACCTCGTCATCCGGAGTCACAAACCCCAGGCTAACTGGTCCAGGTACCCCGAATGATATATGCCCGTCATCACACCAAGGTCAGACACACAGGATTCTTACATTACAATGGCCATAAGCGTAAGTATCACGTGAATATCATATCATGAAGGACACTGGACCCCTGCTTTCATCGATTGCATCGCAAATTTATGTTGGCTCACAGCGAGTACGATGAAACAATGCCAGATTGCGTGAGATCCTGAGTATAAAATTGTCAGCCCACGGATGAAGGAGTAGGGCGGGGATAGGAAACGTACCTCCCCCGATACAGTCTAGGCGATCCCGGATGGAGTCGGGAAGGATACGTTCGGGGAAGTGCGCAGCGTAGAAGAAGAGGCCGATTACGTATGATAAGAGAGATGGGAAAACTGGAGCTGGAGAAAGAAGGTGAATGAGTGAGTTCATATCTTGAAGAGATAATTGTAAGACGTACCAACAAAGTCAAACATCTCTTTACGTGAATGAAGCATAGCAAAAGCGACCATGGGGCCGATGCCGGAGAACGCCATCGAGACAAAGAAGGCGATGCGGTACATCTGTCAACGGGAGTCGCTTTTAGTCCATGGTTTGAAGATGCACATGAGGAAACACTCACTCTATATTTATGCTGGTTAAACCAGGCCATGAACGGAAATATGTTACCTGCCAGCCCTGTCAAGAAGCATAGACAGAGGAACGCATGTCCAACTTGGGGGTAGCATTGTTGAAAACCGTAGTACACGACCGTGCCAATGCTGGCGCTGATCAACCTGCGAGTTAAATGACATGAGCACTTAGTATTCGGAAATAAGGGCGACGGCACGCACCAGCCAATGCCGACATAGTCGACTCTCGCACAGAACTCCATGCTAGCGGAGTCCGCGCATCCAGACATGGTGTGCCAAATTGCGCTGAAGAAGAGGCAGAGCAACGCAAAAGCCATGAAGCAAACCTCGGGAGCATCGAGTTCATGGGTGGCAGAGCTAATAAGTGGGACGAGGCTAATTCCCCAGAGAACAAATGGAATTAGGTGAGTGTGAATGTTTACTATTCGGGATATCAAATTAAATTTCCTAAGTCGTCAAAAGAGAGGTTCACTCACGGGTTTCGTTATGGAATTTGAATAGGGACATGACCAGAAGCGGCCATCGCTCTATAGGTATGAATCGGTAACCTTGGGTAACAAAAGGGTTGTTTTTCCACTGGTGCGGGAGGTCGTGGTACTTTATAAGACGGACACCGTCTAAAGACCGTCGTACCGCGCTGGCGACTTCGTGAGCAGCCTTTTCCAGCATCCCCTCCCCTTCATGGATAACTTCCGGGGTTGAGTTGAGGATATCGGCGACAACCTCAGAGGAAAGGAGCGCGTCGAGAAGGTCTGAAAGCATCGCGCTTCGGCCGACTGATATGCCCCCCGATGGAAGTTCCATCGATGAAAGGTGAGAATGTAGATTCTTGAGGTGGTTGGAAAGTGTGGGTATATAGCGTAAAGGTTGTTGGAAGTGAAGGTCCTGAAAGCGGGTACGGACGTCATCTAGTTTCAGACGCATGTCTGTTAGGACATCGTCCATGTCTGGTAGTTGAGGCATTTCAGGGAAATGCGAGCGCACGTCGGCCATATCTGGCAACACAAAACGGACATCTTCCATGTCAGGAAAATGGGAGCGCACGCCTTCCATATCTGGAAGACGGGAGCGCATTTCCGTGAAGTTTGGTACATCGGGGATGTCAGGAAGATGGGATTTGACAAATGTCTCTAGAGAGAGGTCGGCGAGGTGGAACTCTGGCAGATGTGAACAGACATCTGCACGAATGCCCTCGAGCATTTCCAGGGCTGTCCTAGCCCATTGCTTCGCCTCTTCTATTGTGAGTTCCCCCTGGAGCTTCCAGGCGCCGAAGTCGGGGGATTCTAGTTGAGATAGACGGCGCTCGAGGTCCGCTAGATAGGTAAGAACAAGAAAACGGAGAGATGCTAGAGTTTGTGTAGGAGACGCCGTAGACAGATCTAGTGCTTCTAGGGAACGAGGCAGGGCTCTGCATAGCTGCAGGGATGTTGGCCGTTTTGACGTAGGGGCCGAGAGACGTCGAGCGGTGCGACGAGGACGGAGGTCTCGAGTACGACGAGGCAAGGCTGTGGAAGAAGACATAAGAAAGATAGCACTTGAATGAAAGAAAGAATGGAAAGGAAGAACAAGTAGAATAGTCGACAGATAATCAGAAAACAAAAATCACAAGTGTCACAACGAGCAGGGAATATGCTTGGCCCTGCACCGAGGCATGACTAAGCCGGATCGCGCGCACGTCCGTCCCACCCCTTCCAAGTTCCAAGCAATACTGAAATGGTTTTCGCCACCCCTCATGTCTTCATTGCTGGCCTCGGCAATATATCCCATCCCATAACAAGGCACAGGTCCGTTCCCTATCTCTTACCAATCAAATTTCTACGCCGTTGACACGTTCGTCCATTCACTAGCGTTGGCCAGCTTATTGTGGATGCTCTGGCCTCAAGGCTGGGAATCTCCATGTCGTCTGAAAGGGGCGGGTTCAGAGGACGCAGCGACGTCTTGATTGGCGATACTCCGGTCAACTTGACGCTATACAAATCAAGTGGGTGATAAGACCACACCTGACCTTGATGTCTCCCTCACGTACCCCAAGAGTCCTTTATGAACATCTCTGGCCCTTCCATTGCTGCAGAGTATCGCAAAAGCGTAAACTCTCCTTCTTCGATGATCGTTATCACAGACTCCCTCTCTCATAGGGTTGAAGCGTTGTCCGTCAAACTCGGAGGCTCTGCGAATGGCCACAACGGGGTTAAGAGCATTATTTCTGCACTAGGAGGCGACTTGGGTTTCTATCGCTTTCGCGTTGGCATTGGACGCGACGACACGGATGCTGCTACTTACGTGCTGCAAAGGCTGTCTTCTCACGAACGTTGGTACTGGACGGAAGACGGACTGGATCTCATCCTCACCGAAATTGAAAAGGTTGCGCGTAAGAACGGATAAAGTTCGACGGAATTAGTTCGCGTGGTATGCTGTAAATCACAACTTGGTGACGTCATACTCAATTTTCCATCAACCCAGAGAATTACACCGCAAATGATGGGTTCCATCTGGATGCCTCTGGCTCACTCTATCTGTCTCGTCAGAAACAGCTTTCGGGGCTCGGGAATACCCTTGGTATCCTCTAGATTATCTGACGATGCGTTATATCGTCTGCACAACGCGCTGCACATGTATATACCCAGCTCAATATCAAAATATCTGATCACACCAGTCGACACAACTTGAATGGAAGCTGAAAATCATGTAAGTAACATCCCAGCATATCTCCATACACTTCTTACTTCTTGCCAACGCGATTGGGGACACAAGACCCGTGATTGAGTTCTTCGCAACCAGTGCTCCATGTGCAATGGCAACGATGGGGGGTTCTGACTTCTTTTTATTACGAATTCACTTCGAACTCGTCACCCGCTCGCCGTTGCCCGCCCGTGGGGTCCCGTGGAGTTTCTTCGATTCTTCTTCCCGAGGGCTATTTAACACCACGGTTAGCCAACAACCATTTCAACTATGACCAAGGCACTTTTGGTTGCGGTGGCACTTGCCTTGTCGGCGTGCGCACAACCGTCCCCAGATGTTCAGAAGAGAATATCGACAGCTATTAGGAATGCAGCTGGCCAGTCTAATCTCGACTATACCGCTTTCGTGAACCCTTTCATTGGCACAGGCGCGTTGGAGACCTTCTCGTGTTGAAGAATGGGTGGCTGACATTTATTTTTCAAGATAACTTTGGGGATGTCTGGTCAGTGGTCACGTTCGAGCCATTCGAATCAACGTGTTCAACGTCAATTTCTTAGCCCTGGCGCTTCGATTCCGTTTGGAATGGTACCTCTATATACACGCGATCATCATCATTCCAAACCATTGAATGTGTTTTCAAGGCAAAGTTTTCGACTGATATGACCGGTTACGCGCCTGCTGGTACTCATCCTTAGTTTCTCTTGTGATTGACCCTAGTCTGACTACCAACAGGCTACGTCACTGATCCAACGCAGTTCATTCGCGGTCTCAGTCCTTTACACGATAGTGGAACTGGGTCCTCTCTAGGTCCGTGAACCGCTCTAAGCTATTTGCAAGTACACTTACCCCCATGACTAGGAACTTACGGAAATTTTGAGATCATGCCTCTACTCTGTCCAGGGGGTTTCAACACTTGCACTACAATCCTTGCAGCGCGTCAGCGGCTCCGTAAACCCAACACAGATGGTCTTACACTGTTCTCTCACTTTTCGTGCAAAAAAACTCAAACTTGCCTTCCATATGTGTAGATGCATCACCGGGGTACTTCGCGCAAACTCTGGACAACAATATCAAGATGGAAGCCACTGCAACGCGTCGAGCAGGGCTCGAACGATTTACGTTCCCTGCTGGATCAAAACCTTATTTCGTGCTGGACCTGGCCAATGACCTGCCGAATTCTTTTGCTGGTGGGGAGATGAACATTAACCCGGAGAAGGGGAGGATAACGATGGGCGGAAAATGGGGATCAAGGTATGGCTCAAGACGTCTCTCGTTGCCAAATGATTTACGTATGGCTTGATGTAGCTTTGGACCGGGCAGGTTCAATTACCAGGCGTTTGCGTGTTATGATCTGCTAAATGGGGGGACGCAGAAGCTTTCGGAATATGGGGTATGGACTGGTGATACGTGGGTATTCATCTAGAGAATTTCTTCCTCTGATAACTGACTAGAAACCAACAGAGTCGGACTAGATGCCAAAGGACTTGGCCAAACACACCTCAACCTCTCCCTCAACCTCATCGGTGGCGTTTACCAATCTGGTGCCCTCTTCTCATACGAGAACAACCCCAGTACCGTCAACATTCGCGTTGGAGTCTCTTTCCGATCCGCAGACCAAGCATGCGCCAACGCTGAAGAGGAGGTGGGCGAGTCGTCGTTTGAGGACATCGTAGAGCAGGCACGGAAGCAGTGGTTGGAGAAGCTGAGTAAGATTGAGATTGACGTGGTGAATACCCCGCCAAACGTGACGGAGATGCTTTATTCGTCGTTGTATCGCGCTTCGTTGACGCCGGTACGTTGTGGTCCTTGGAGTTGTCGTCTGATTAGATTGACTTTGGTTCCGCAGAATAATGCTACTGGAGAGACCCAGGGCGTGTTTGCGGATACGACGTCGTTCTATTTCGATTCGTTGTATTGCAGGTTCGTTTCCATGACTTTGGAGGTAGTCTTTCAGCTCATAATAATAACCTCCCTTCACAGCTGGGACACGGTCAGAGCCATCGCTCCATTGTCATATCATACCTTCTCATCTTAACATCACAGTTTCGGACGTTCTACCCCCTGATGGCATTACACTCCCCCGTCGAATTCGCTCAAATCGTAGACAACTACATAGATGGGTGGCGTAAAAACGGATGGATGCCTGAATGCCGTGCGAACAATCTCCCTGGATGGACTCAAGGCGGATCAAGTGCAGACAATATCGTGTCCCACTTTGCTGTCAACTACCACAATGAGGCGAAGAAATTAGGAATTGATTTAGATGAGCTTTACGCTGCGTTGGTTACGGATGGAGAGGTTAACCCTCCAGAGTGGAATATTGAAGGCCGACAAGTCAATGTTTACGAGTCAGTCTGCTTCTTTTTTCTTCTTTTTGTGTGGTGTGCTGATTTTCCCGTAAGACAATATGGATACGTTCCTTTTGCTGTTCTTGATGTGTCCAGTACTGGGCGGCAGACACGAGAGGGTAGCAGAACTCTTGAGGTGACCTAGGATTCTTTGTGTCCGGAGACGACTCTCACGTAGTAGCTTTTGTAGTATGCTTTTGAGGACTTTGGTATCCGCCAAGTTGCTCAACTCCTGGGGAAGTCCGACGACGTCGCAAAATACACCAACCGGTCACTGGTAAGTCTGTTCTTTTACTATCTTTTAGAGAGTAATACTGAAAGAGCATGTCAGTCGTATCGCAATGTTTGGGATCCTTCTGTTACTAGCGATGGTTTCAAAGGTTGAAAAGCACCCTTGAAACCATCTGTTTCGTTCTAATCTTTCGTCTAGGATTCGCTCAGAAGCGCTACCCAAACGGCACATTTGCATACACCGATCCCATCGACTGCTCGCCGAATGATAAGAACGATACCAGGCCATGCTCTCTTCAAGGTAACAATGTGAATGGGTTCTATGAGTCTTCCTCATGGGAGTATAGCTGGTCAGCACGACATATATCTATAACAGCCTACCTGTCTGACGGGTTTACAGGTATGCGCCTCATGACACGGCCCATCTGGTCCAACTTATGGGAGGGAATGAAACATTTGTGAAGCGGCTGGATCATTTCTTTGACGTAAGCCCGTTTCTCTCTCTCCTTGGTCACTCCTTCGCAATGCTCACTATCTCTAGGCTGGCTACTATCTCGCTGGCAACGAACCTTCATTTCAGGTCAATTTTCCCCATGTCCCAACTATAGCTCACTACTAAAGCAGCTTCAAAATTCAGACTCCCATTGGTTATCACTACGTCAATCATCCAGCCAAATCCGTTGATCGTGTCCGAGAAGTCGTTTTCACAAACTTTGACATCAGTGAGTTGGTGATCATTTCTTGGAACCCCCATTCCTTACTCTAAGTATCACAATAGCACCAGCAGGTCTTCCAGGGAACGACGACCAAGCCGCGATGGCGTCTCTCCTTTCATTCCATCTTTTAGGAATCTATCCAGGCAAGCAGGGTATCTCACATGCCTCACTCAAATAACTCATCGTTTCGCTACTGCAGTCCCCTCATCAACCCAATTCCTCGTGCTCTCACCCTTCGTGCCCAAATACACCATCCACAACTCGTTCTTGGGCGTTAGCACCACCGTTTCAGTCGTCAACTACGATCCAAAATCAATCCAAAAGACCATCCCACTAGGAACGGCGGCGTATGTGCAGAATGTCACTATTAATGGACAGCCTTCTGCCTCTCGGTGCCACTTTGATTTCTATGATACGTTTAGACTGGGTGGGGAGATAGTCATCACGCTGACCGCTAACAAGACGGAGGCAGACGATTGCTTGGGTTTGGTGCCTGAGAGTATCTCCACAGGGGGATTTGAGAGTTCGCGGTGAGGTCACCTATTTATAATGCTCATTCTTTTTTCGTATGGAGAGCCTTTCTTTTATATTCATTCGTTTGTCTAATAGTAAAGCCGTTAACTATCATAATCCGATCCCAAAGCATAAGATATATGTACAAAGATCAAAGCAAAAAAGTACTACAAGTGACACCTCACCATCACAAGACCCCTAGCGCCAAATGTCATCGTCGTCGTCTGCATCCTGCTTCGACGCCTCCTGTCGGTACTTTGCAACCCATGTGGAGTAATCCGCATCAGAAACCGTGACGTGGAGTATTTTCCCGTTCCTCGCATCCGCCGTCGTGTATGAGAAGAGTTGGAATCTAGAAAATGGGTTAACCATCCACAAACACTTGAAAGAAGACATGACGAACTCATCAAGAACCTTCGTAATGTTAGGCCTCTGCTTACTGCCTAGCTTCGACTTGCCCAGAGTTATGTCCAAACTGAGAGCCCTACTCTCTGGCGTAATCAGCGCTTCCAACGTCGCTTCCAACATCCTTTCCGCATCCTTTGGCGCTAATGGGTCCAAGCTAAGCTCTTCCTGCTTGAGGGTAGGTATGACGGCTAAAAACATCAACGGTCAGCAAAGAACTTCAGGGGAAGATAATACACAGCACATACATTCATATCTCCGCTTAGCCTTCCTCTCCATCTTCCTAAGCGTCTTTTCTGCACCTTTCAGCTCGTCCTCCTTATCTGGCTGGTCCTTGAGACCCTCGATAGCCTTCTCAGTTTCGAACATCTGAGCACGGAGAATAATTGCTTGCTTTAGGCGTTCCTTTGCATCTTTAGGGGCCATACTAGCCTCCGTGATCACGGATTCCGCAATGTCGTCTTCAGCGCTTGGTTCTTGGGATGTGGAAAAGGGAACCTTTTGTTGCTTGGGTGTATGCACGATTTCTTGGTCTGCACCTCCTGCCTGCTGAGTTTGTTCCTCGGTTTGTTCTCCAGTTGTGCCGGATGCAAGGGCCTCCCTCGCTGCTTCTTGGCTTTGCTCATCTGCAAGACGCTGCTTCTCTTTCAGAGCCTCTTCCTCCGCTGGCTTTTTTTCGTCTGCCAGTCGCGCATCCTCTTCTTCCTTCTGTTTCTTCGCCGCCTCCTCCTCTTCCATCTGTTTCTTCGCTTCCTCCTCCAAACGCTTCGCGACCTCTTTCGCCTGTTCTTCCAAACGCTTCTTTTCTTTCGCCTCATCATCTAAACGCTTCTTCTCCGACAACTTCCGCCTTCTCTCGTTGCTCGTCTCCCTCTTTTTCTTCTCCTCCTCTGCTTTCGCTAATCGAATTTTCTCCTGCTCCTCTTTTCTTTTCTCGTCCTCCGCTTTCTTTTTCTTTTCGTCCTCCTCCCGCTGTGCTTCCACCCTCTGCCTCTCCTCCTCTGCAATCCTTCCCTCCTCCTCCGCTCTCCATTTCTTTTCTTCCTCCTCCCGTTGTGCTTCCGCCCTCTGTTTCTCCTCCTCCGCTTTCCTTCTCTCCTCCTCCGCCAGTCGCGCTTCTTCCCTCTGCTTCCTCTCCCACTCCTCCTTCTCCCTCTTCTCCTGCTCATCCCACTTCCTCTGATTCTCTTCCCTCATACGCCTAAACTCCTCCTCATGGTCAACTACAACAGTCGACGACTCCCCTCTTGCATCTCCATCAGCAGCACTATCATCAGTGGTATCGGTATGCATCGTAAGTGTTTCGTTATTAGGACCTTTCTCATTCATATAGCCGCTCGCAGAAACGTGAGATGGTCCGGCGGCGTTGGCGTTGGGGTTATCGTAATCATCGACAACATACAGCTCGTCGTCATAAGGAGGTTTCTCGTTCAAATAGCCGCTCGCAGAAACGTGAGACGGTCCCGCCGCGGTGTTGGTGTTGGGGTTATCGTTATGCGTGAAATCGTCAATGACATACAAGTCGTCATCATAAGGAGGTGAAGGGTCGCTGTTGTTCTCGAGACTTATAAGATCGCCGGTAGGAGGAACAAGTGGGCTTGAGAGAAATGTCGAGGGAAGAAGGGTCGACTCGATCGGAGCCGCGGCCACGGGTTGTGCATTTGGATTCGGAACACCCCACTCACGAGCCAAATCTCGCGACGTTAACGTTGAAGATGACGTTGACGTGGAAGGATGTTCAACTTTTAGTCGAGATTTGCCTTTGTCCCGATACGCAGCTGGTAAATCGTCTTTTGCAGGTGGAGTGGGCGGCCGTTCGTCAGAAGACATGATCGCTTCCTCCGTTGCTATATTCTCCCAATCATCCGACAAGTCAGGGATCTGCTCCAGCCCCGCCGTGTGTGGCGGCACCGGCAAATCAGGCTCCAGATCGCGTTGGTTGGGTTGGATACGCAAGTCGAACCGGGCGGCAGAGTCAGAGGGTGTTGGAGGGAACGGAAATGGGACGTATTTCTGCTTGGGTGTGGTTTGATCGTCTGCGGCTACGGCTGCGCCTGGACTTGCTTCAACTATGACCACCTCCTGCGCTGCGGCCGCGTGTTCTTCGTCGGGGATCTCTGAGGGGTTGAACGCGGATGGGTCGACTTCCGTTGAGGAAGAGTCGGAGGAGGAGAGATTCCCGTCGTCGAGGTCGTCGTTCTGGGTGGAGGGAGAGGAAACATCTGTAGACCCGTCGTCGGAGCGTGGTATTATGGGTATGCCTGAGTATCTGTACTGTGCAGTCCTTGGACGAGGTACGCTGGAGGTGTCCAGCGTGGTTGCAGGGCGACGGCCTAGAATCGATCCCAGGTCTGTATCCGCTTCTGAAATAAAGTCTGGAAAGTCCCCTGGGACGTGTCGTCTACGGGTTCGTGGTGGGGCAGCAGATGTAGCGGGGGCGCTGGTGGGTTCGAGGACGGAAGGTGGGCGGGAAGGTGAGAATCGGACTATGCGCGCTTTAGGGAAAAAAGCGACTTTGGGTATATAACTGGACATGGTATAAAGGTCACGGCGAAAACGCCTCCAAATGCGATGAAGGCCTACATCCGCCCAAATAGCTGGTGTGATATCTGCGAGAACCATTCCGAGGCCGGTCCATACGACGACGAGGATAAGCCTGGAAAGGCTCTCTGTTACGAGGAAATCGACGAACATGCGAACGCCATAGGCGACGTAAGGATCAAAAGATGAGGGCATTTTCTTGACGAAATGCAGGGTAATGACGCCCTCCCATAGACCGATGAGAGTTCCTGTGAGCTTAAAGTCGTGGTGGCTGACAGCGTCGACGACGAAGCGGAGACCGAGCCCGAAAGCGATTGCGAATATTGAGTCCATGATGGTGAAGAGGCGAGCATTGGCCCGTCTGGAGCGGGACGAAACAACCGAGGACATGAAAGGGAAAGATGAAAAGGGAGTTGACAAACAAAGACAAATGTCATACAATGAGGTTTCCACGAGGTACAAAGTAAAGTACATGGTATACAGGAAATTAACGATGTTCTTCAGGAATCATATCCCCCTTCACTAATCTTCTCCTACCCCCATCCCATTTCCGTAAATACTCCTTCGCCCTATCCATGAATAATTCACAATCGTCAAACAAGTCATGAGGAAGCTTATCTTTCCTCTGATCCCACGGCTTCACGTCAATAGATTGACACCGATCCAGGCATACCAAGATCATCCCAAAGCTATACGCATCCGCCAACAAAGGGTCCTGACATTCCCCCCTCAATATCTCAGGCGCACTAAACGGCCTCGTCCCAGGGTGTATTTGTTCAACCTTCACAAGCGGTATCTTCTGCGGTGCGCTTGCATATTTACCAAGGTACGGAAACGGATCCACAGGCTCGTCATCCGGCGACTTGAACGTCGAGTCCGCCGACACAGACCGTCCAAAATCAAGCAACTTGATCGTATTCGTCGGCGTCGTCACCTGTATATTCAGCAGCGAAACATCTCCATGACTCAGCCGATACGAATGCAAATGCGTAAGCCCATCCAGCAGCTGGTTGTGGTAATCGATCTTTTGCACGGGCGTCAATGACGGTCGAGCAATGATAACATCATAAAGCGTCCGACCGTCAACAAACTCCAGCACCATACCCACATTCTCCAACGACCCAAGAAACGTGCAGATGTTCCGGTGCCGTGATAGCGTAGTGTATACCCGTAGCTCAGCAAGGAACTGTACAGTCACATCGGACGCATTGGACTGCATCTCCCCGTTGATCTCGAGCTGTATCACATCGGGCTTCTTCACGACGCACTTGAACAGCTCAGACGCAGACCCATGCGCAAACGGCGCCAGACTCGCAGTCGCATTCGGCGGCGCACAATACGCCGTAGGCGTGGGGAAGGAAAAGATGGACGTCGGATGACGCGGTGGGTTGTAGATAGGCGAAGGAGGCGGCGTGTCCGTCCGTTTCAGATCTCCAGCATGGTGGTGGTGGTGGTGATGATGATGCTGTTCATCTGCGCCGTGGTTGTATGCATTAAATACAACAGGCTCCACAATAGTTTCTTCCGAGGACGAGAACGAATTCATAGAGTTGCCCAGAGGCTGTTCCTCCTCTTCGTCCATCTCAACTGCCGTTTACGATGAGTTTTAATCCCAACCAGAAAGACACCCACCCACCCATCCACCAATTCTTCTTTGAAGTGAGCGTAACGCGCTTGACGTGCATGGCCTTTGGCCGTGGTGTTGGGGGTACTGCCGTGGGTTGTACATCGGTCGATGTATTGACAGTTATAGCACGGGAGAAGCCCGGTCTGTGGTTTTGCTGCATCGTTGCAGGTCCAGTGGCGGGAGAGAGCAGCAATCTCCAAGCAATCAACTCGTCCTATTTCTGGTAGTCACGCATGTGCGCACGCACTCAGTCTGCTGACATTCTCTCTTCTCGCCTTGATTTCGCACTTTCCTCGCGATGGCTCGATTGTGACAGAGAGAGGTGAAGTAATTTGAAGTCATTGTCATGATCAAGATGTGCGTCCAGAGTGATAGGTATGGTAACAACTGTTTCTACAAATAGTCCCTAAAATCGTCATCAAATTCGTATCTACAAAAGATCCATGAATGTCCCAGTAATAGCGTAAAGAGTTCATTAAATGTACTGAATCGTCAACGAAGTGAAAGCAAAGTTCGAACGTGAAAAATCCGATAGTCCAAGTTACGTTACGATGCCAAGACGAAAAGGAAGAGTCCAGCCGCTGATAGCCAAGCAAGGGTGGAACACGAAGACACAAAAGTCCCAGACGTCTTCGTGATCGGAGACTGAACATTGCTCGTATTGTTCGTCTGCTCAACGAGACTCGACGGAATTAGTTCCGCCACAGGAAGGATGTTCTGTGTGCCCAGTTGTCCAGAGCCCACCATGATCGGCAACCCAATGGAAGGCACCCCATTGACAACCACAAAGATGTACGCGGGGCCAGGAGCGAGAATAGCAGGGTTGGGAGGCAGTTGGCTGACGTGTAACGTCGCGGTGTTGTTTTGCCGATAAGCGGTGTAGGTGGAGTTGAGCTGGACAAACCGCTGGCCCATGTTCTGAAAATACAAATAAAACGTCAGATCGGTAGGAAACCATAAAAAAGATACACCCACCATCGCGTGGGTCGAGAACCCCGTCCGTATGATCACCACCGATGTATTCTGAACATTTTGAACATTCCCAAAAAAGTCATCAGAGTTCAACTGAACGTTGAAATACGGTCCACCGTATGTATACTGAGCCAGCAATCCCTGCGGTTGCGGCCGCCTCTGATTGTAGTAAAGAGGGTAAAGTATTTCTGTCCGGTATTCGGAGGGGTATGTAACAGTCGGTCCCACAGTGTAGTCGGGGTTTGGGTTCGATCCAGACACGAAGACGGATCCTAAACCCACACTCAATGTCATATTCCAAAAAGATCATGAATGCAACACCCTCACCGTCAGGCAACAACGTAGCAGAAGAGTGGTACATGCGGGGAACGGTGCTCGCGGAGTAACCATTTCTGGACCATCTACTCCCAGGAGGGGTGGCTGGATTGTAGATCGCTGGAGTGAGCACCGGTTTATCTGCGTAGGAGTGACCAATCGCCCAGGAATCATTCCCATATCCAGCCGTTCCTATGGCAGTCATTAGATCCCCACGGACGAAGAATAAGGACAGAGATGTCGCACCCAAGCCAGCACCGTTAAGGTTCAGAACTGTGCCATCAGGAAGTGCGATGAAGCTGGCCATCACACGAGCTTCGGGAAGAGGGTCGTCTTCCGTATACGATGACGATACATCCGGAGTCAATCTAACGCACGACGTTGAAGCAGGGAAGGTGGGAATGATAAAGCCAGGTGCTGTCCATCTTATAATCGACGACGTCATATTTTATTATTCCAATCATAAGACAAACAACTCACCCATTCGGCTGAATATTGGATCCTCCACAAAAGAGAATAGTGGCGGTCCAGTTATTAGCAGGCGTTAGGGGAAGCATAAGGTTCCCGGCGCTTGCAGGATATACACGGACTGCATCTGGAATGTTGTCGAGAGGTGTCTCGATGTTGTTCTTGTAGTCCAGCGTCGCGGTGGCCCAATTAGACTGAATCAGTAACTTTCCAGACGGGAGAAGCCAAGTTAGTGGGAACAAATTAACAGGTAGCGTTCGGGCAAGGATAGGGGACTGTATGGCTGGTCCCTGAGGCGGAAAGAACTCGTACGTAGGATTATCTTGGCCTGCATCGTTCACGTATCCTCCATTAGTACATCCTCCAAGCTGCAGAAATGAGGTCAGTGTCATGTCAAACTAGTGATCTGCGTACGATGATCATCGTGCCGTTTTCCAAAGTTTCCCTGCAGGGTTATGAGTAGGCGGCGTTACGAGTTATTTAAAGATACACACAACGTTGGGTACCAGCGCTGGAGCGTCTGGAAGGGTGATAAGAACCAATCACAGCTTCCGTCTTCGCATGGGGTTAATAACCTGAAGTGACGTTAACCCCTGCGTTCTCGACCGCAAATCGGACATAACATACCGAATGCTATCGACACGAGGTAGGTGATCGTCACCGCAGAACGCCCAATGAAAGTACGTACGAGTTTCTGCCATCGGGATCGAAGTATGGACCACCATTACCGACTTGGTTGGATGCGGGCTGTCCCCCGTACGTCACGGCTTGATTACCACCGACGTTGAGCCATGTCCCGTTGCCCAGAACATTGCCTCCCTGGTACGTTGAACACTGGAAGTCGAAGCACAAAGCAAAAGCCTTACAGCACAAAAAGTGTTCGTAACGGCATCCATTGCTCGCTGAGTGTTGGATCCGAGAGTCCACTCTAGTCATTGGATGGTCAGCCTTGAGTCCTTCCATTGATCCACAACATCACCTGACGCCCAGGCAGGATGACCATCGATCAGTGTCGGATTGCCCTCGACCTTGTCTATGAAATATACTTTATCCGGTTTCCCAAGAAAGATCTACGAATCGCGTCAAGTCGAGGGTGTACATCACGCAGTATAACGGACTCGTACCTGTTGAGCACTAACATAACTGCTACCAATAATTTCGAAAGAGCCGGGAACAGGCGTATGAGTCGGCTGCCCAGGAGCGGGCAGGGTTGCTGCCTGTGCTTGCGATAAGCCTACAAGTGTGACCGAGACTGACAGAGAACCCAAGAAACGAAGAAGGCGCCCCATGAAAGAAGGACAGAAAGAGGGGAAGGGTGACAAGAAGGGGTATATGTTTTAAATAACGTTGTTGTGTGCGGAAACCCTCATTGCATGAGGCCGATGAAGGCATGAACGGAGATTTATGATCAGGACCATTATGCAATTCCAATTCCTAACCATTCCGAGTAGGCGGTAACGGGATAAAGCGATTTTCACTGCCAGGAGGCGGAGGGCGCCAAGGTCGGCATCTAGCTCCCATTTGGCCGGGCAGTTCTAGAAGAGTCGTGCCACTGTGCATGTCTTGTCTGCTTGTTCGAACAGTCAAAAAATAGACCAGAATCTACAGATGATCATTAAAACTATTTTTGAAGGTGGGAAGAAGATTATTTGGGAGTCACTGACGTTGGACGTCTCTTGGACATCTCTATGAATAAGTGTAGAATAAATGGCATCGTGGCAGCACGGCAGCAAGTTCTTCAGTCTGGAGTGGTGTGCGTCTGACATGATTTGGGTTTGTTTGGATCCAACTACCTTGATGCGTATTCGGGTCCCTCTAAAATTGAATTGGAATTGGTGCACCTGTCACGATTGAGTCTCTTCCTTCTTATCGCGAGCGCTTGTATCTGGTTATCTGGTTTTGCAAAACAAAAGAACAATCCTCTGGGTCACACACACTAGCGTCCAACTGCCGTCTCCATTTGCGTCGTCTGCCACATTGGACGAAGTGAATCCACGTCAAGGTAAGTTATAATTCTGTTTACTTTGAAGTAACATAAGTTCAAGTTGTATAAAAAGTCTCAACCTGGAGGAGGACATCAGATCTAGCGATCCCACAAGCTCGTCTTGTGTATGCAAAGAATTTTCAGCTCGAAGCGCCAGTCGAGCGCCAAAGTTTCGTTCGCTCTCAAAAGCCGATTCGATGCGCGCCTGCAAAAATCGGACCAGACTTCCGTTTGGCAGTGCCTCACCGCCATAGGGCGCTTGTCAGTCAAGGTCGCAGAGGGTCGCAGGCTGTACAACTAACCACTTTGACAGCTGTCTATAACAAATTTGCTATCTTTGGTGGGCGACGGACCTATATGCTGTAAAACCCAGCGTCTAAGTCTTGTTTAAGTACCACGATGTTCAATCTTTTCCCTTAATTGCATTCATTGACGATGGATACTGCCATCCCAACAAGAAGCGGCGTTATCTGCACACCTGAAGAATATGCTGCATCTCTTACCAATTTCTTGACTCACTGTCTAACGAGGGCGGATACCATTGGCCTCACGGTATGTGCTGCGATAAATTTTCATGATATCATCGTTCAAACCGGCCACTTTCATTGTAGCTTACCTCCCAAGCAGGTCTTCTGAGCTTGGTTGCCGTTCTGTTCGTATTCATCATCATTATTGTAAGTGGCAGCTGGCGTTTATTTTGTTGGAAGAAAGACTAAGCACTGTTGTTTCCCCAAGCGCAACGCCATTTATCGGTACCGGCGCGCGAGAAAATGGCACATATTCCGAGAACCTATGGATATCCTTATGGTATGTTGTAGCTTTTGCCCATTTAACCTGTTGGTAAATTACTGAATTCATATGCAGCTCTCCTTGTTCGTGGCAGATGCTCTACAGGCCATTGGCGCTGTCATGGACGTTAGATGGGTTGGCGCTGGACAGGTCAATGCTGGACAATTTTGCTCAGCGCAAGGTGAGTTCTATTTGCGTTCCGACTCAGCAAGCCCACATTATCGTCGCATCAGGGATTATTTCACAGCTGGGTGAAGTTAATGTCGCAATAACCACTCTCGTAAGTTGCCCAACTGTTTCAATGGCATGCTTCTTACAGTGGTACGATATGGCAGATTATCGCTGTATACACCTTCATTGGTGTCTGGATGGGTAGAGGAATACGGTCAAACAAAATTACGGGTGCTGTTGTTGGCTTTGCCTGGGGTTTAGTTGCCCTCCTGACATTATTGGGTGCCATTCTCAACCGCGGATCTGGGAAAGGATATGAGAGGCCCACTCCAGTGAACACCTATCCCATACTTCCCTCTACTTTTTTGCTGATGGATTTTTTTAGTACTGGTGCTGGATTGGGGAACCGTACCTCAAGTGGCGCATATTCGGCGAGTACGTGTGGTTCTGGATGACGCTTCTGGTCTCCACCCTCACGTACATCCCACTCTACTTTTGGAGCCGTGGAAACATCAATTTTGACAACGACTCATGGTGGAAATTTACCATACAACGTGCTGATCAATCAGAAGGACTCAAAGGTATCCGACGTCGTTCATTAATAATGCTCTTGTAAGTTCAGGATTGTTCATCAATATGTGGACATAATTTATTTTCATTCCCCAATAGGTACCCCGGAATTTACTGCTGTCTGATCTTGCCGCTAAGTGTTGTACGGTGGATAGGCTTTATACAAGAACGTGGTGGGCACAGCAACCATGTACCTCCCGCGGCTACATTCGCCTCCATTACAATTTTTGGACTCAGTGGCGCTTGCAACGCCGTTCTCCTTCTTACAACACGTCCAGAATCTGGGATTTTTAGTAGGCTCAATCGCGACGATGAGGGTTTTGCCCCATCTTCTCCACCACTCCAACCGAAGGAATTTGCGGCTTCCGGATCCAACATCAATGCCGAGGAGGAGCATGAGCTTGGACGGCTTCCATCTCGCTGACGTGTCGCCCCTCTCTGTATCTCAATACTAGCCAGGTCATTATTTACACGTGGACAGCAGAGTATCTCGCCAATGTATTTGTATGCCAGCTCAAAAATACAACCTTTGAATCCAGAGCAACAACTGGAAAAAGTTTAGAAGGGGAAATTGAGGTAGGGGTTGTTACAGTATTGACGCCTTGTAACCGCACGACTGCTCAAACATGGGCTGTTTACTGGATGATTGCTATCCGGGAATATAATGGAGTGTAATGTTCTGGATGCGTAATATACAAATGCAGCAAATAGTGATATCAGGAATACAATAAATAGCCTAGTTGTTACTTGAGGCTGGCCATGAGGTGGGCGGAACCGAGTGCAGAGAAGTGCTGTAAAGAGACCCACTTCGGCTGCTGGACGCAGATGATATCGCAGGGGGTATGGATGGTTTGGGAGGAAATCGAGGTTGGGTATCTTTGTGAGGGGAACCATTAAGGTGGGGTACTGCCAATGCACTAAAACAGATCATCAGTCAGATGGCGGGAATTAGAAAGGCCGAACCATACCCAGCATCTTGATTTTGAGAACCAGCGGGCGTAGATGATGGTGCTTGCGCAGTGGTGACTGCAGGCTCGGTAGTGATCTTGAGATATCCAGCCTGGACGAGAAAATCCCAAACGCGACTCGTCTTGGTGACATCGATCTTGACCAAATCACGAGCTTCTCGTCGTCGTAGCTTCCCACCTCTACGCGCATACTCGCGAACCAGGATTTCTTTGATGACAAGGTACGGTTTGGGGAGAATCCGAAGTTGGGAACACAGAGTTTGTTCTGCCGGGGTGAGTAAGTGGAGTGAGGGGCTGTTGGCGAGGTTAAGGGGTGCGGCTGCGCAGTGGCGGATTAACATATGTCGATCATGACTAAAGTTACTTACGGGGTTTTCGAACTGGTGGTGCTGAGCTAGGGCCAGGACCCAGCCTTGGGGTTGGCTCTCGCGACTTGCGATCATCGGAGTCCCCACCAAAGGACGCAAGGCTTGCACGACGAGGGTCAGGTCCAGAGGATTGTCGGCCAGTTGCTCGATGCTGTAATCGATCAGAGGCATAGTCACGGATCGGTGTTGCCTTTGCTTGTGTCTGCAAAAATGGTTAGACCGTGACAGCGAGCTTGAAAAAAGAAACCTGCCCGCTTCGCTAGATCGACCTCATACTTTTCTACATCGGCCTGTGTGCACAACCCAAGCCTTCGGTAGTGCTGGAGTTCTTGTATTCGCTTGCGAAGGATGGCCTCATCTGAAGCGTACTTAAGGTGAGAAAATTATCCTCAGAAAACAGGCGACCTACACAGCATGTCGGCTGCAAAGCCCTCGTAATCTTCAGAGGATTGCAGTCTTCCGAAGGGACGCAGACGATGAAGAAGCTCTCTTTCCTCTCGCGGCCTCTTCTTCTCAGCAGCTTGCATCTAGATAAACCGCATCAGAAAAGGTTTCACGGAGGTGAAGAGCACTCACCTTCTTGTATTCGAGCAGCCCTCTGTCAAACATAAAGCCTTTGTTCTCCAACCGTTTCTCAACTCGCTGGAAGTACATTTCAAGGAGGGTTAATTTGAAAGTAAAGGAGTCTTTAGTTTCAAGAGGCGGAGGCTGCGTGGGTTCATCTAAGGCCTCGTCGTCTGCCAAATTGCTGTCATTGGTCATTGTCACATCTTCAGTTTTCAGTTGGTTTTCCCGTTTGACATCTCCGTTAATGTGATGTCCATTGAGGCCGTTGATCATCGGCCCCTTCCCAGGTATTGACTTTCCTTGACTAGAACCAGCGCGTTCCTCTTCCCACTTCACCCGAGCTTTCACGTCGAGATCTGCCTCATCCTCAATAATCTGATCTCCTCCGTAGTCGAGAACAACGCCAAACTCCAGGTCCTTCACCAGGTCCTCTGCTTCGTTGTCAAGTTCATGTTCGAATTCAAGTCGTCCAGGCAAGAACGTGGCGATTTCGTGGACGCCAGGGGCTGAAGTAGGTGCTACCTTCGGAGGGGGGGGTACGTCGCTGTTCATCTTTGATATTCTCCTTCGCTTTCGATCTTGGAACTCTTCAGGCCCGATGTCAAATTGGAGGTCCATGCGCTGTACGTTCTCAGTCATAAGGGAGCACAGTTGTTAAGTTGTAAGATACTAACTGGTAAGGGCCAGTCCAGTGAGTCCACATATACTTCATTATAGTGCTTCTCCACCTCTTCCTTTGTCCGGGTACCAACATGTTCGGATATCTTTTTCCAGTTGCCTATGCCTTGGCTGACTATCCCCGTTAACAATAAAAGCTCCCTAGAATATTCTCTCAGAGAACACTCCAATGTCGAAGCAAAAAACTCACTCATCAGCTCCCCAGTCCTCCGTGAATATGGGATAAGAATTCATTTCCTTTCGACCAATCAAAACCTTCTCGTATGTCAGTGACAAGTGACGCACAATGACGCGGTATTTATGCCATCTCTTATGCTTTCCAAATTCCTTTCCAGCACAAAAACACGCAGGGCAAAGGTCGACTCCGTCTCCAGGCTCGCATTCGGGATCAGCACATTTAATTCGAATTGTATGAGTTAGGTCACATGTGCACGAATCGCACTGATATTGTACGCCTGGCTCGTTTACGGCTTTAGATGGCGACAAAAACACAATTAGCGCGTTCATAAAATAGGGTAAAAGAGAAACTTACGCTGGATCTCATCAGGTAAATGCTGAGGTTTACGTTGTGTCACCGTCATTCCGAGATTCACAAGGAGTCAAGCCCCTTGCACGACGAGTAACTCCTGGGACACCTACGCCGAAGAACAATTCACGGGGAGAATGTGAATTTTCTAACGTCCACCTGCGATCGTCTTGCAAGAGTTGTGGCAGTACTTCCGTTGGGTGGATAGAATTAGAACGACACCGATGTTTGTCTCTATTGACCATCGGCATGCGATGCAATGATTGACTCTTGAGTATAAATGGTACGAATACAACTGCTAAGGAATACAAAAATCTAAGTAGTAAAAAAGTACATAAGGTATCATGACATCTCGTCATCCGTGTCAGAGAGCACCTCTTTACTCTTGCTATTAAGCGAGGGATAAGCGTTACTAAGAAGTTGACACGAGCGGAAAGAAACGATACACACAATTGCTTTTTCCGAGGACCTGCAACGTCCTCGTCATCATCATCGCGAACGACCCGTTTCTTTACTGGCCGCTAGATTTACGAGTTGAGTTTCAAGGGCATATTAAACAGGTGAGCACAACCACTAACCTTCTTTGTCGGTTTCTCAACCTCCTCTTCGTCGCTGAAGACGGCCTGTTCTTCATCTCCCTGTTCGCTCACAGCCTTCTTTAGCTTTCCACGTCGCTTCTTCTTGGGCTCCGCTTCCTCTCCACTCCCGACATCATTCTTAGGTTTCCGCACCTTCTTCGTCTTGCGCTCCCTCTCCTCATCACTCTCCATTTTGACTTCTCTTGTCCACTCCATCGCTTGCTCCCTGGCTAAGCGTCGCTCTTCAGCAAGTTTCTCGGCCTCAACTCGCAACGTCTCCATGCGTGCTCGCTGTTTGGCGGGCGGTTAGTCGTGTAGTGTACAACAGCATGCCATATTCACCTCAAGGTCTTCTAAACGATCCTTCTCCTCTTGTCGTTTTCGCCTTGCCTCCTCGAGTTTAGCCTGGGTATCTGCTTCAAATTGCCGTTGCTTCTCGAGATGTTCATCGCCCTTCCGCAGCATGTTGTCTCCATATTTCCGCCGTTGGTCAGCAATATCACGGCTATACGGAACCATTTGTGCTTTGTCGCCCGCCAAAGATGCAAAAAGCCTTTGAGAAAGGACATATCAGCCAAAACAATGGGATGAACGTGGAGAGAGCTACTTTTGGGCATGGGCTGCTTGGGCGATGACTCTTTGAAGATCTTTCAACGTACGCTTGGCTGGGCTGGTGCTAAACATCATCTCGGCAGACTTCTGCTGAATCATGGCAATGTTATAGATGGTAGCTTTATCATTCGGTTGAAGGTGCAAGGCCTATAAATGTAAACTCTTGGTTGCGAGTATTTCAGAGATTCAAAGGCGCTTACCGCTTGTGCATATCGTAGCGCGGTGTTCATTGCGGAAGGGTTCTGATCTTTGGTAGCTTTGGCGTACCAGGACCGACACAAGCATAGAAGGACAGGGACATTATGGCCGCCGTAGAACCTTGTCGAAGCGGTCTCGTACTTATCAATGGAAAGCGTGATTAGTTGAGTACAAAAAAAGAAAAGCTCAGCTTCACTCACACTTTCGATCGCGCGATCGAACTCATCGCGGGCGTAATAGCAATGGCCCATGTTGAAATAGACGCTCCCGTCATGCATTGACTCGCGGACTTTTGCGAATATATCCAACGCGTCACGAGAATTCGTCATGCGCTTTAGGTGGTCGTCAGGTCCGAAGGCTCCACCAAGTGATCCCAGCGCGTCTTCCGCAGTGACAATGGCCAGCCCTTGGGCAGCAAAAGCACACATCGGGTCAAGTTGTAATGCTTTTTCGTAGAATTCAGCCGTCCGTTGGAATCCTCGCTTTCGTTCTTCAACGCCTTTGGTGCTTGTGTCGCGGCTTTCGCGCGATTGGTGGTACATAATCCACCCTGCGGCGCACAGTGAATAGATATCATGTTTGTCATGATCTTTGAGAGTCGCAAAGACGATTTCCTTAGCTGGCCTTGGAAGATTGGTTTGGATGAGGAAATATGTGTAGAAGGCGCGCAAGTTAAGATTGTGGTTTTGCGAAGACAGCGATTGCTTCAGCAGCTCATGAGCGTCATTATTTCGGTTAAGATTGGACAGCATCTTGGCTTGTCGAATTTTGGCTAACAAAGATCGATCAGAACCTGATTATTCAAAGATAAGTTCTTTACCGTCAACGTATTCTGGATGTCGAGATAGCAATTTCTCGTAAGCATCTTTCGCCAACGACTCCTCTCCTTCATCCTCGTACACCCGCGCAAGGTTGTAAAGAATTGATGTTGACATTGCTTCTGAAACATCCGAAGTCAACTTCGAGGTTCGAATGAGGGCACTTTCATATAAGGACCGGGCCTCAGAGAAATTGCCCTCGAGATGGTAAAGTGCCCCAAGGTTGTTCATTAACCTCGGGTCAGGTTCACCGGTAGCCTCGCTAATCCTGAGAGCCTCCTTCAAGGCTCTTCCCATGCGGTCAAGACTTTCTCCTTGCCATAGCCGAGCGATCTCAACGTGCATATCGACATCGTCAGAGATGAGACGCGAACTGCGACTGGAAGCTTTGCCGTTGGCGCGAGCATCTTCAATTTCGAGGCCCTTGCAAACCCGATCGAAGAGTTCCCGCGCGCGGAGTCTTTCCTGGGCAACATCGGAACTGGATACCCCTGGTCGAGGATGTGCTCTCAGAGAAGCCAGCATCACCGTGGCTTCTAGCGAGCGTTGGGGATTAGGAGCCTGCAGCAACGTATCGAGGGTATGGATAGCGGCCGCCATTTCATCTGTAAGTCATTAATTTCTATGAAATCATATTCATAACAGCTGTGGTTTACCATTCTGCATCTGCATTTGTGCCATCCCTATTGCGCCAATAATGTGCTTCGGCTGGCCTTCCCCTGCAGCAGTATAGAACTTGGTGGCTTGAGCATAGGATCCTTCAGCGTGCGACACTCGAGCTGCACGCAGATATCCTTCTGTAAGCAGAGTAAGAGTGTCTGCAAACTGAATCGTCCGTTCTGCAAGTTTTAGTGCCTCATCGATCAAGGTAAGCCACCCCAACACCACAGGAAAAGAAGATAAATTTACCCGCTGATGATCGCCCTTCCTCAAGAAAAGTTCACACAAAGCGTTAGCAGCGGCTGCGCTCCGTTGGTTGGCCTTGAAGGCCTTTTCAATCATTTTTGTTCCAGACAAGAAGGTGTGGGTCTTCTCTGCTTCCGTAAGGTGTTCGCTCTTGCTCGAATTTATCGATTCCAAACCCAGTAAGAGTTGCGCAGCCCACTCGGAAGGGTTCTACAGAGCAAAGAAAATGAGTGGCTGGATGATTACGGTGAAAAACAACTCACAACTTCCAAACTTCGCTGCCATGCTGCCTTAGCTTTTGCCTTGTGATCCATGGCCCAAAGACAGAGACCAATTCCTACCCGAGGATCAGGTATACACTGAGGATTGTATTTGAGAACGTCTTGAAACAATCTCAGAGCTTCCCGATAGTTTCTTTTTGCATAAAGGATTCGTGCCTACTTTGGCGTCAGCTTCAAGGGAGTGAATGGGAGGAAAATTCTCTACTTTTCCCAACAAGGCCACTAAATTGGTGGGTTTTTCAACCAACACTCCTTCAAAAGACCGTAGAGCGTCATCCATCGACCGTGTAGCCAACTGTTGGATTCCTGCCAAATTGGTGTGATGGGCAACAGTAAGGTAACTCGCTTTCTATCCCGTACCTCGTGTCAAAAAAGCTAACGTCCCACTGACTCCTTCTCCGGATTCCGCGCCAAATCTCTCGCCAGTGTTGAGAAACTGAGCGGCCTCACGATAATAGTCCTCCTTGGACTTTTCGTCCTTCATGACATCTTGGCCTGCACATGAAATTAATATTTCAAAATGATAGAAACACAACAATGAGACTCACGAGCATCCGCTAGGACTAACTTGGGCGCTTTCCGAGCATACGCAATCTGGATATTCGCAAGCAATGCGTAGATAGGGTGGAGGGAATTGGTCAAACCACTACTTTGAAATGCTTGACCAGAAAGTCTGTTTGAAACCGTTCATCAACAATGGCAAGTCCACTCACATTCTATAGCGCAATAGGCAATCTTTTCTGCAGCTTCTAGATATCCCCTTCGCCAATATTCACCAGCAAGCTTCATCCAAACATATACCGTACATTGTCCTTCCTTAAGAAGGTCCAAAACATCCTCTGGATTTGGATCAAGGTTGTCAAGGTCGATGGTGATGACTTCCTGTCCTCCAAGTTCGATGTCGACTGAGCGCCCAGTTGAGGGAATGTCGTCCATTCTGAGCTCCTGGAACAAAACCCAGGAGTTGACCGAAGTAATCGCGAGAACAAGTCCTCGGGATGGGACAGGAGGGTATGGACTGCTTGGTTCGGAGAAGATCGACACGCTTCGTCAACTTGAGGGCACCTGAGTGACAGTGGCCAACAAATATTTCATGGTCACGTGATATTAAACGCCGTCGCGTCAGTCACTTTGACAATGATTCTGAAGTTCCACAAAGCGCCCACAAGATACTTGAGATTTCATAAACGTAAAAAAAATTGGAGCACACCTTTACTTCCACGTCAGTTGCAAGTCAGTTGCGCCGATAATTTCATTTTTCATTTTTCATTTTAACAGAATAGGCTATCTCTGTGAAATGAGTACATTTGGACCTCATACTACCCGGTGGGGGAGAAAATCAGCGCTCACGAAAGTCAAAGAAATTTTAAAAAATTGTTACAATAGGTCCACTCGACTGGAAGGTTCATAATCAGTGTCGTCTGGGCAAGTCGTTATTGATGTATTTCATGGCCGAACAAAGATTGACCTGGGGAGGAGGGGCATTGTGGGTTGATTCCAGAGTATTTGGTAATTAATAGGCCAATAAAATTGGGACTACATAAGTACTTTTCGTTACACAAACGACCGTCCAAACTCTCCAAAAGTTAAAACTTCAAGGTTTTTTTTGTTTGCGAAGTTAACTTGTTTGTTTCTGGTAGCTGAATCAGGCCGTTGCACACAAAGGCAAACCCTGTTGCGTGGTCACCCCGAGCCGGAGAGCTAACTCACCCGTTTGTAACGAAACCACCGAAAGATCTTTTCTCGTATCATGAGAGAAACTCCGAGAAGTTCAACTAGGCTTGGCCACTCAGCTTTTGCAGGCGCCTGAGACCTATTCTTAAACCTCTCCGATCAAGAAAGATTGATCTATTCTGCCACCGAGCAGCGCAGTGAGAAAGTTGAATGTTTCTCGGACCTCGTGGATCTTTTCTGGCGACTTATCAACCCTCACCCCGAGGTTTCTCCAGAGGCTCTGATAAGTTGTAAGAAATTACACGGTCCTCCGGTAAGCATATTTTTTATGGACAAGGGCCGCTTCTCGAGGAGATCTCGGCGGTTGCATCGGACTACAGTATTTTTTTAACGTCGCGTTACTTCCTCGCCGTCCTAGAGAAGACTTTTCTTCAAAAGTCTACCGACTTCAATCCTCTCATTTATCTTGAGACCGCACTCAAACCATCCTTTCCTTATATTTCTGAATCCTGACGAGCTTCAGTTGCTGCGAACGAGGCGGGCAGAACAATGAGCCAGCAGGATGATGAACTTCTAGTAATCACGAGCTGGCAACGTACGTCTATCATTGACGCTTGTCGGTTCCTCACTCTGATTTTATCTCTTGATAGTTGGGTCTCTGGTCTTTCTTCTCTACGAGATTGTTATCACATTCGACGATGAAGTCAATCTTATCTGGTCGTGAGCTGTCGCAACTTTCATTCATTCATGAACTTCACAAAATTAGGAGACCGAAGTCTTGCTGGGTTAAGTGGACATTCTTGTTCATCAGGTATTTCGCACTAGCGGCACAGCTGTAAGACTTTGTTGATGTTACCGCGCCGTCCAGTTCTTCAACGTCAACTCTAGGGCAAATCGATCCATCGAGTCCGCTATAAGGTCCAACTTATACCTTGACACCGAACTATTGAGGGACTGGTTTAGCTGTCAAGTCGTCGTCGCAACTATCCTCATGATCGCAGTGGAGTTAGTATTGATGGCACGAGGTGCGCTTCCTTACCCCTACGCTGTAACGCAGACATTTTAACCAGTGGAAAGTATACGCTCTGTACAAAAAGAGTATGTGTATCGGAGGAGTCCTTCTAGTCTTACTTCTCGGGGAGGTCCTCACCGTCCTCATCGGCATCGCAATGACCGCTCCTGGCAAAGACTTTGAAGCCAAAAATCTGCTGGTAAACAGTCCAAGCGCCTATACATCCTTTGGGTCTGTCCGGACTATGTGATCTTTCCGACGAGATAAACACTGACGGTTTGGACTCTATAGGATTGCTGCTGCAATTACCCAATTTACCATCCTTGTTCTTACATTGGTCAAATACAGGACTGCCGTCAAAGGAGGATGGGGAAACGCTCCGATCATGTTCGTAATGGTCAGGGATGGAATCGTCGCTTTTGTAATCCTGCTCGGTATACCATCAATGCAGAACAGTCGTCATTTACTTGCTGATTTTTGCTCTTCTTTCCAGTTGTGACGATGATGACGATCATTGTTACCATGCTGCCAAATGAATACGCGCCGGTTGGAAATTCGTAAGGTCTCCCTTTTCCGCTGGTTCTATACTGACCCTGGCTCAGCTGGTTTCTATCGATCGTCGCATGTGCAGTAAATATTAAACTGCCTTTCACCGTCAAAATCTAACACACCTTGCTAATAGGGAAGCCGATTAATCATTAACATGCAAAATTTGCCCACACAATCCTGTTCGGAGTCGAGCACATGCCTGTCAATACAATTCACGACCTTGTCTCCGGACTCCGACGCACATTTCACATAGACGTTTCAAGGAAAAGATGGAAGCGATATAGGCCATTGATTTGGAAGCGCAGCACCGTCCTTAGGGAGACTTCACCATCATTCGTTTGTATTTCTAGGCACCAGTGTAGCGATTTAGGATTTTGATTTCTCAAACCATGACCAATTATTTAATTGCAAAAGAGAAAAATCGCAAAATATGGCTTGCGTTCCATGAAAACCTCACAACGCGGATGCTCAGATTGACAATGACAAAAATAAAATCTCCTTACTAGGTGCGCAGCATTTTTGTAAAGCAAATGGAGGGGAAATGTCAAGGAAATGTCCAAGAAATGCCAGAGTTGTAAGGCGTGCGAAAGTGAACTGTTTCAATTTGGCAGAGTTTGTTCATCGAGTGCCGCAACCGCCAAATCACCAAAAGCCGACTGTGAACGTCGCACCCGTCGACTTCAAGCTAACGCAAGCTCACAGGTGCGTTAATTTGGTATTGTCAGTCTCCCGCTCGAAAGAACGAGAGAATTTCGTTGCGATTCGGGATGGATGCGACTTGGCCTGTTTGGATGTTAACAAAACTATCATTACAGACAACATGGCTTCGAAACTACCGTCCGTCCTCGCTGCGACCGAGGAGGAGATTCAGCTGCTCTTGGCTGCTCAATGCCATATCGGAACAAAAAATTGCGATAAGCAGATGGAACCTTACGTCTGGAAACGTCGTGCAGATGGTATGCTGGCTCTCTTGATTCGAAATGGGGACATATTTAATTTCGCCTGCTGCATAGGTATCCACATTTTGAACATCGGCAAGACCTGGGAGAAGCTTGTGTTGGCTGCCCGAGTTATTGCTGCCGTCGAGAATCCCAACGATGTCTGTGTCATTTCCGCTCGCCCCTACGGTCACCGTGCCGTTCTCAAATACGCCGCCAACACCGGTGCCCAAGCCATCGCTGGTCGTTTCACCCCTGGTTCCTTCACCAACTACATCACTCGTTCGTTCAAGGAGCCCCGTCTTATCATCGTCACTGATCCTCGCGTGGACCACCAAGCTATCCGTGAGGCCTCATACGTCAACATCCCCGTCATTGCGCTCTGCGATACCGATGCCCCCCTCAAGTTCGTTGATGTTGCCATCCCCACAAACAACAAAACGAGACACTCGATTGGTCTTATCTGGTGGCTGCTTGCCCGCGAGGTGCTGAGACTCCGCGGCACAATCCCAAGGACGAGCGACGGCTGGAATGTCATGGTGGACATGTTCTTCTACAGGGACCCTGAAGAGGTTGAGAAGCAGCAACAGGAGGAGGCTGCAGCCAAGCTTGCTGCACAACAGGGTGTAGAAACCGAGGCGCCTGCCGGGCTCTCTGAGTGGGATGTGTCAAGTGCACCCCAAGCGGGAGCTATCAACCCTGCTCTCGTCGCTGGAGAAGGAGGTGAGCTTATCAGTTTCCTTTGGGTATATTTTGTGATTGACGTTCCGCAGGTGCCCTCGACTGGGCTGCGGATCCCGCTCCTGGAACAACAACTGACTGGTCTGCAGAGCCTGCTGCCGCTGCTGGCGGCGGCTGGGGTGCGGATACTGGTACCGCCGGTTGGGATTAGGTTTACGCTTTCTATGTCAATCGTTTGGATGTTTAAATAAAAGGCGTGGGTATCTCATCGTTATGTAGGCTTGGGTGCCCATTCTTCACTCCAATATGAGAAAAAAATATGATATGCATTCTTTCCTCACCTGAACAGAATGACTGCCTAAGCTTGATTTTGTGTAATGCAACGAGCGTACGATACTCTCTCAGGCTTGAAGAAGACGAAGAGAAATTGATGCAAGAGCGGTGAGGGATTCGGGACAGGACACAAAGGAGGCGGTAACGTCGATATAGGCAAACGAAGCCACATATGGTGGAAAACACCTTGCATAGACTAATAGCCAGAACGTTGGTAGGCTTCCAAACTCCAAGCTCCCGCTACTAGAGCATGCCAACACTAAATATTAAATGCCCACCGCGATAGACGACTCATCATCGTCCCTTAATTTTGAGTTACTTAGATGTGGACCTCAAGTGGACCTTAATGAATTGAGGTTGTACCGGGCTGCTGCAGAAGCCGGTCATCGTTCCCGAGGACTGGAGGGATACAGCTGTTCAAGCTTCCGCCTATGGTACGCAGATTTGCTCGGACCGTCCAGGTCGGAGATGGCCGCTTCATAGTAAGAGATGAAGTCGAGAAGACTGAGAGGCGATCCAAGCGGTGCTTCGAAAAAACCAGCATTGAGAGGTAGCGATGTTCTCGCTCTCCTCATCCTCAAGACGAATGAATCCACCGGAAACCGCGTTTGATTAGTTCGCATTGGCAGTGCACGGCACGGCGGTGGCGGTCGAGAAATAGGTTTAGGCAGGCGTCATAGTATAGTAGAGCTACGTGGATAGATAACTGTTCAGATCTCAGACGCTAATGGCTAATTTTCAATTCAGTCTTGTCACCGTCGTGAGAATACGAGCGCACTTAGAGCTTGCATACGAATAACGATGGAGCGGTAACGCCTGCGCAAAAGGAGAAATCAGAACCTCGATAACAAAAGCCACGGAAATATGTGGACAGACCATCCAGAAAGAGCAGCTTCCTTTCCGCGTCGTGTACAACGGTAGTGATGCCCGAGGCAAAGGTCCCATCGTCTTCGAAGACCTTGTCCATTTTATATTTTTCACCGTAGAACGCGTTTGGGCCGGTGTTTATGGAGAAACGAAGCGCGTTGGATGGACAGGGGATTGTGGGATCTGAGAAGTGTTGGAGAGCGAGGATGAGCGCGTTGGGAAAGCCTGGAGATGGATTGAGTCGAGTTGGAAAGGGCATTAACTTTCAGATGCTTACCCGCTGCCCAGACATGTCCCGCCGAGTCAACGGATAGGTTGTCCATTCCACGATCTTGCAAAAGGATAAGTACACTGCCCCGGAGAAATCGTTAATTCTTTCCATACCGGTTTTCACGTAGTCTGTAATTACGAGTGATTTATCGGCTTGCGGCTCAAGAATTGTCAGACCACCCCAAACAGCGTTAGCAACATAAAAGGTTCCGTTAGGGGCCTGCGCGATGCCATTATTGCCGTGCATGTTCTTGATTGCGAACTTGCATCCTTCATCAATGTGACAATAGCCCACGGATGTAACCGCATAGCCCAACATTTCGAGATCTCTTGTCTGATGCTGTCGTTAAAAATAGAAAGAAATATATGCCGTCGAATAGATGCTTACCAAACCGACT
Source organism: Laccaria bicolor S238N-H82 (assembly GCF_000143565.1). Classification (NCBI taxonomy): domain Eukaryota; kingdom Fungi; phylum Basidiomycota; class Agaricomycetes; order Agaricales; family Hydnangiaceae; genus Laccaria; species Laccaria bicolor. Next base: position 1,284,975 of record NW_001889876.1, read on the forward strand.
CTAGCACCGTGATCGTTCGTGAAGTAGAAGCTCTTTCCATCAGGAGAGCCGACGATGTCATTGGGTGTGATGATGACGGATTCATCTTGGAAGGTCTTAATGTGGGTCATCATAGAACCACCAACGGTAGTCTTAAAAAGCTCAATGACAGAATCTGCGCCGACTTTAGATGCGAGAAGATTGCCAAGCGGAGCACGGTGGTTGACCAAATAGATGAAAAGATCATTAGGGTTCGAGGATGATGAAACGACATCCATTCCGTGTAGCGAGAGGCCGCGCGATTGGGTCGCAAAGTTGGCGACGTTCAGACGGGTGATGCGCGATGTTTTAGGATCATAAGTCGCGACGTAATCGGTACGAGATGCGCCGGTCGCATTCAGGCGCCCCATAGTGGGAGTCCAGTGGACGCGACTTTGTGGAGTAGAGCATGCCAAGTACATGAGCCCCGTTGGTTGGTAAAGAACCATTTCTGGAGCACATAAGAAGTTTTTTAAAATAAGAATGAGACAAAAAACGCACTCTCGCAAGCTGATAGCTCTGGCACGGTAATGCAGGCATCTTTATTGCCGATATTCTCGACGACACGCCCTAGACCGAACTTGACGAGGGTAGGTCTAAGGTAGAGTTGGTAGAAACCCCCCAAAATGGCGACAAGAACGACTAGGATATTGAGAATTGTGCGCGCCATAGGAGTGGGGTGGAGGAAGAGGAGGAGGAAACAAACGTGGCTTCCATGTTTATATTCATGATCATGTCGTCGTGGCGAGTGACAAGTGTTTTATAGAAATGATAAATAAAGCAACGGCAACCCCAGATTGGGGTTAGGGCGGTGAACCGAAAAAGGCTCCGTTGCAACAAAGTGCTATCTTCGCTTTCTCGTCTTCAACTCAAACTACCATGGGCAACACTGCCTCTTCCAGGATACCCACTCCCAAGAATCCCAATTTCCCTCACACTCTCGATGAGAAGGATGTCATCTCCGAGTTATCGGCCTCCTTGTCGTCGCTGGAGATAGCTGTACCAAAGTCCAAGGACGGATCACTCACCCTCGGCCATGTTGCGTCCTGGGAAGCGGCTGCTCAGAACGATTCTAAAGTACATCTTGCCCGGACTATTCTATCTCAGACCGATATTCGTTCTGTCCTCACCTCGCGCGCAAGCCGAATAACCGACCAACACATCTTCAACAATGTTGTCGACTTTAAGACTGGTCCTATCACTAACCAGAAGAGCAGTGGTCGCTGCTGGCTCTTTGCCACTACTAACGTCATCCGCTATGGGATCATGAAGAGGTTCAAACTCAAAGACTTTCAGCTGTCACAGGTCAGTGAACGAACGTCAAATAAACTCATAACAAGCTGACAATCTTTGGTAGTCTTATCTGTTCTTCTGGGATAAGCTCAACAAGTCCAATTACTATCTTGAGCTCATGATTCAACATGCGGATCTCCCCATTGACGACCGCCTCATCTACCATCTCTCTGGCGACCTTATTAGCGATGGTGGCCAATGGGACATGGCTGTGAACTTACTCGAGAAATATGGCCTCGTTCCACAGGCCATCTATCCTGAATCTACCCACTCCTCCCTCTCTGGTCCTCTCAACTCTCTCCTCAAGACTAAACTCCGTGAGCACGCGCTCATTCTTCGCGACCTTGCGGCCTCCCTTCGTGGAGCCCACATCCGCGAAGAAACTGTTATTGCTACTCTTCGGGCAAAGAAGGAAGCGCTTATAAAGGAGATCTACAACATCATGACTGCCACCCTCGGCGTGCCCCCTAACCCGAACAAGAAGTTTGTTTGGGAGTACATTGATGCCGATGATAAGACCGGTAGATGGGAGGGATCTCCCAAGGAGTATTATGAACAATTTGGTACCAAGCCCTTCTCCGTAAGGATGGTTGTTCTTTTGGCTTTCAGTCCTATCTTGACCAATTTATTAGCCAGCAGAGTCCTTCTCGCTCATCAATGATCCCCGGAATGAGTATTCTAAGCTCTACACCGTCGACAAGCTGGGAAACATTTGGAATGGCAGGCCTGTTCTGTGTACGTGTCGTCCGTTATTTGCCGTTCTCGCCTTTCTGAAGACCTTCCAGATGTTAACACTGAAATCGATAACATGAAGCAAACGGTTGTTAAAGTGAGGCGTCTTGTTACCTGATCCTTCATCTGCTAATATCTGTGTAGTTAATCAAAGCTGGTCAAGCCGTCTTTTTTGGATGTGATGTTGGCAAGTTCTCTGACAAGGACGCTGGTATTATGGACACCGCTCTGTTCGAATACGAGGTGCGCTTTCTTTTGTTCTTCCTCTGATGTATCTTTAAATTGATTGTCTTGTCAGAACGCGTTCGACATCAAGCTGGGTCTGACCAAAGCCGAACGTCTCCAACTAGGAGATTCATCGATGACGCATGCTATGGTAATCTCAGGAGTTCACCTTGATCTGGAGGACAGACCTGTTCGCTACAAAGTTGAGAACTCGTGGGGTGAGACTGCAGGAAAGGACGGATACTTTATCATGACCGACGAGTGGTTCACTGAGTACGTCTACGCAACTCTTACTCGACTAACGAATACTGAACGTCGTTTTCTCCTCTTACAGATACGTCTACCAAGTGGTCGTTCCCAAAGCTCTGGCTCCCAAGGAGCTGGTGCACGTCTACGAATCTGGAAACCCCGTAGTTCTGCCGCCGTGGGATCCAATGGTATGTCATCTCAGAAATCACAAATTCTTTTCTGATTTTTCCTTTCAAGGGCTCCTTGGCGTGATTTTCGAGAGTGGTAAAGGACCTTTGTACTGAGTATGGGAGGGCAGGCTGTTGTACCTTGACTATTTATATAAATAACTATATCCTTGCTTGCCGACTGCCGACGCTCACGGAAGAAAGTATTGGTAGTCATCAAGCACGACAACATCCGACGGCCCATGATCCCCGCCATGCATCGACGGTACATCACTACAACACAACCGGTGCCCCTGCATCTTTTCCTTTCCTCTCTCCAGCATTATCTATGGCTCCAGGCGGCGTACGCACGGGTTTTTCGTTTTTCGGTCTAGTAGGCGGGGTTATGGCGATGCTAAAGCTCAAGGATGAATGGGACAGCAGGTGTACGTTGTTGGTCTATGAGTCAATGTGCTCTGAGCACTGATTCAAGTTTGTTTATCCCACCAGACAAGCCGGTTGCCAGCGATGACGAGGAAGGCAGAGTCGCGCTGCACAGCCCATACACTGACGGTGATGACGACGGGGCCGAGCCTGGTAGCAGGCTCTTGAACACCGAGATCCCCGTCAGGAGGCCTAGAAGAAAGCGCAGCAAGTGCTGCATGTGTTGCGGGGTCGAGTACGTCTCTACGACCTTTCATTCACAAGACGCTCTCCTGACTCTGACCTCAGCTGTGGCTTATTCTGGAAAGCATTCGGCATCGTTGTCGCTCTTTTCACCTTGTACGGGGTATTCAGGGTTATCCGATGGGCGTTCACCGTGTGTTTTCCTCCAGTTAGTCGTAGCAGGACATCAACTTATACACGCGTATCAGGCTTCTCCTACAGGTCTCGAGGGCATGCCAGCCTTCAGCACGTCTCTTGGGTGCCTATCCGCATCCCACATCTACAATGGTTCCCAGGTGACCGTGACCGCTCCCGTAGGTGCCCAGTACGATCACACATTCGACATCCGTGGGGGCGCAGTTGGGACATTCAAGCTCGCCGCCGGCCAAGCTGACGCTACCGACGTAAAATACGAGCTGACCATCCGTGCGAGCGAGCAATCCACGCTCGGAAACGTCTTCTTCACCTACCCGGACATCGACGAGGACAACCGGGTCACCGACAGCCGTTTCGTCATTGACACCCCGCGTCATGGCCCTGCCGACAAGTCGTGCATGCGCTACGACATCACGCTCTACGTCCCTCCTACCCTCAAGAAGTTGCACATCCTATCCCACACGGTCATGCACCTTCAATTCGCTGAAGACGCTCAGATTGATTTGGACGACTTTCACGTGACGCTTTTCACTCTGGACTCGAGTAATAGTATGATTTTAACCAGCCAACACGTCCAAGCTCGTGAACATCTGTCCTTGGAGGTGTTCCGTGGCTGGATCGTGGGAGACGTGTCTCTATCGAACAATACTGCCATCACCACTCAGCGCGGTGATGGCATAGCCAACGTCCGTGTCCATCCCGTGGCCCCCTCGGACCCTAACAATCCCGAAGTCGCGGTCCTTAGAACGACCACTGGCGCCGGACGAACAGACATATTCTACATTGGCAACAAAGCGTTCAAGAGACCCATCGAGAGCACACATATGTCGTCGAGGAACGCAGAGGTGTACCTCACTTACAAAGAAGCGGAGTTTAATGGAAAGATCGAGCTTGAATCAAAATCGTACACTCTCATTGGAGGCCAGAGACTCGTTGGTGGTCCTCCGGCGGAGGAGGGCCAGGTACATTGGACGCACTTTGCTGGGAATAAAGATGGTGCGGATAAAATTCGAGTTAGCTCGAGAGGTTGGACTGGGCTCTATTTCTGAGCTGCTGGAATTGAAGGTGGATTGTATTGTTGGACTTATCACACTCACACACTCCTTTTGTCGCTTTCTATATTATTATTTAAATTGTTCTAAATTCCAGGGCAGATTCTTCGTTAGGTGGTGAGCGGCAACAGCATTGGTTGATAGGTGGGTCTGGAAGACGAGGAGAACATCCACTTGGAGCATGTGGGGACATCTTCTAAGTAAGCGCCTGGCTCATGTTTTGCGAAGGTTGTTGGACCTCGAAACGATCCTGCCTGCCAGGTAGCATCATTGCATGGGAAATATCATTACGACTTGAGCTTCGCTTCCTGATGACTGGTGGGTTCCGCAAGCCGTTCGTCCACCTGTGGTTGCTGGTACTCCCTGTGCACACCGTAATTACGGCTACGCGCAACAGCCTCCGCCATGGCTTCGCGTCGCGTGGTTGTCGTTTCATAGACGACAATCAATATCGTCTATACGTAATTTAATTCAGTTGAAAAACTCTTTACTCCAAAGAGAAGAGTAGAACACACCCCGACAACGCCCAAGATGATAATCTTGTCTTTCCAGCTTTCATCCGCCGCGCCGCTGTTATACAACTCCTGCCTGCGTTGACGGGTTGCCCTCCAAGCCGCCGTTGATCGATACGTCGAGTCCGCGGCCTTGGCTCCCGAGGGACTAAGTGCGCTGCCTGACGGGGTCTTATCCCTCAGCACGTCGTACGCCGCCGTTATGGCCTGAAATTGGGCATGAGCTACTTCGGGTGATACAGATAGCCCAGGTTTATCTGGATGATATAGCCGGACGAGGTCAAAATCTGGCAGTCACATTTCAGCACGGATGGATGTACAAGGCGAAACGAAATGAGCCTCACATCGTGCTTTTATATCACTCTCCGACGCACCGCGGGGGAGGTGGAAGATTTGGTAGGGAGTTGGATTGCGGTTGGTGGGATAGGGAAACTGGCAATCAGGTTGCTGTGAAGACGATGTGGAGGCTGAAGCAGTTGTTGAATTTGCTCGTTGGGCAGGTCTCCGACATACTGCTGCACGATGAACACAACCTCGTACACTTGAAAGCCTCGTCGGTAGTGATAGCATTGGAGAAGTTGAATATTAATGTTGGAAAGCGTCGGACATTGTGGATCAGAACGGAACGGAGGAACCGAATATTATACATGATTCTATTTATATATTTACTCAGTACTATTGGCTCGAGATTAAGATTCATCCATTGCCTCCTCCAAATCGGCCTTCACATCCCCAACAGCTGCTAATGCGGTCCTCAACTCCTGCGCCGTCCCCAGCTCATCAGCCGCCGTCTCCAGGTTATCCACCGCCCTGCTCCCACCCCGATCTGCGCCTCCCTTGGCCAACAGCCTATCTACTGCCCAGTTAACATACCCACTCTTGTTCGTCTCCCATTGTCTCTGCCCCGGATCGACGGGTGTGTCGAGCTGTCGGTCCGGTTGGGGTAGTGTAGATAGTGCTTGGTACATGCTCAGAAACTTCGGTGGAATGGCCTTCATTTTGTCGAGAGGCGAAGGAACGGAAGGGGACGATGCGAGATGGGAGAGATTACCCAGACGCATCTCTGCCACCTTTCGTTTCTGTGATGAGACGCGCACAGCGCGGGTGAGGAGTCGATTAAGTTTCCTTTGCTGTATTTCAGTCAAGCAAGTACGATGCAGGTAAATGGCAACAAAATGAAACGCACGTTATCAAGCTGATTCCTAAGATCCTCCATCTCATTCATGAGCTCTTGTTCTCTCTCAGCCGTCACTGTTAAATCCAATCCCTCTTGATGCGGAAGGACAATGGGTAAATCAGGTGGAATATGGAAGATATTTCGCAACGACCATCCCTCAAAGAAATCGAACGCAATGTCCGTGTGGTACTCCAGCAACGTCTGGAACGCGACCAAGCCCTGTTCTACCTCGTGCGTGCTGTCGATGGCAGCGGTATTGCCTCGAGAAGCGCGTTCCTCAGCCCACTTTTCGAGAAATTCTTCCATGCCGTTGACACCATCTTGCACGGCGTTATTGGCGATGTTTATTATGTCGTCGAGCAGAATCTGAGGTGAGAACCCCAGAGCTTCGCATAGCAGAAGCGTTGGCGCCTGTGTACTTGACGCAGGAAGGGATTTCGAAACTGACATGTAATTTGAGAGGAGGAACGCGACGCGTGACTGGCATGCGTCGCGTCGCGTTGTTAGTATTACAAAATTAAACCAACACAAAACTTGAAAGTAAATAATATACAAATAACTGAATTTGAAGATACAAATGCCCGAGTGAGTGTGTGCAATTAACAAATATAAGCTAAGAGTCCAAATGGATGTGGTGGGTGTGGTGTCTAAAAAATAATATCTCTATGATTCTTGATCATTCTGCTCTTGTATATGTTGATCTTGTAGATGTGATTGACGTTGGCCATGATTTGACGCTGACCCGCCACCAATCTCCGATGGTGAAGCAGGGGGGAAGGGAGAAGGCGAGAGGGAGTGATGCCTTACTGATGAGCCAGGGAGTAGAGAGTTTTGCCTACTCCTCCCATTATTATCGTGCGCAACGCTGGATCCTGCTGGTGACATCGGTGGTGAAAGCGAAAAAGACCATCTTCTCGGTAACAATGAACCTAACGTCATCGTCCCGGATTCCCGTGAATAGATACTTGGCGGTTCCATCGTTGTCACTGTCGTCGCAGTTGGGGAAATCGGGAAGGGCTGCAAGAGCTCATTATCTACTGAGAAACTTTGCTCGGGTGTTGGATTGGTGGGGCGTCCGCCAGGATAGGCATGATCCCACGACTCCAGATCCGTTCTGGACCTGTTCGGACTCTCGTGACGGCTGCCACTTTCTGGCATACCTTTCTCAAGTATAGAGCCTGCTGAATCACGGGGTGAATCGAATGACCGTGGGTTCCTCGCTCTTCTCCACAGCAAAAGGAGGCCAGAGTGAACGATGAGGTTGAAGATGACGATAAGGACGGACACGGAGAAGATGATGGCAATGACGATCCCAATGACGACTCGCGGAATGGCCTTGACCTGCAAGCTCTCAAGAAACGCAATCATCATCCCCGTACACACTAGTCGAATGATTGCCAGGAACGTCGAAAAGACGTCCCCTCCCTTGTTTTTGAACGGTTTTAAGGTCACATGTGCTGCAACCAGGCCCAATTCGACGACCAGCAAGAGTGCGATTTGGACCTCTGCACGATACCTGGCAAAAGCGATAAAGAGAGCTCTAAGAATGGTGGCAGCCAGAAAGACGAGAAAGAAATAATATCGCTGCGGGCGGTATCGCGCATAAAAGACGCCGTATGAGTTTATGTGTGCCTCTCCAGGCGTGTACAGCCCGTAGGCAGAATCACGTCGAGCATGACGAAGTGTAAGGAAGATGGGGTACGCAATCAGACCCACGATGGCCAAGAGTGTGATTACCGAAATTAGTATCGATAGCCATGAATCCTTCAGGGTCCATTGGTAGAAGATGAAGATGAGAAGAGGAAGTGAGGCAACCAATCCCTGTGATAACATTACATCAGCACCATGTCGGATCAGCAACGGACGATCTTACCATACGCAGAAACCAGGACTTCACGAAGGATGGGTAGTCGTGCTTCAGGTTCGCGTGTCGGTCCTTCTTTCTCCTGATGTGTCGCAGGGCCAAAAGAAGGCCGTACCCAAGAATGGCAACTGCGAAGCCAATTGCAAACATTATCAGGGTGCAGAAGAAAATCGTCATAAACGCGTTGGCCGTTGCGATATGAATCAAGTTCACGTAGATCGGAATGCCGGCTTGCAAGACGTTCGATGACTGCGCTGTGACTGTTTGTACTTCGCCCTGTATGGTATCGCGTTTGATAAGACTGGCGGCGTTCAACCCTGATGAATCTGTGCCAGAAACAAACTTCATCGCGGTTGAAACGAAGTTACTGGAGAGGTCCAAAGCAGAAAGCGATGGAGAAAAAATGGATTGGAAGTTGTAAGGGCTGATCTTCCGATTTACCAGTCCAACAGCGGGTCCAGCACTTGCATCAGCAAGTTTGCCCCCCGTGAGGTGGCGCATCTGGTCGATAGAGTTCTGGATGCTGGTCGACGAGAAGAGACCTAGGGCCCAGGAAAAATTAAGAGCAAATGAAGTGTACACGGAAGGGTAGTTGAGATTGAGGAGAGCGCTGCTTGCAATGGTCTGATAGAGATATATCAGCTCAAGCAAGCGGAATGGAGCCAACGCGTCGGTGAACAGTAGAGACAACAAAAGCGCCAATACCAAGGCGGCAATCGCAATTCCGCCTGTTGTCCATTCGACGACAGTCTGGTGAGCAGACCATCCATTGGAGAGGGTTGCCTGAACACAGGCCTTCAGAGCACCGGTATGGATATCTCTCAAGGTTAGCTGCGCAAATCCTTCTAGGTCAGGAATCTTGAAAGCAATGCCTGGTATCATCGAGGCCACGCCTAGCGTGCTAGGAAGTTTAAGGGAATCGGCACCCGTGAAATTGTAAGCGGGGAGGGGGCAAAGGGCTCCGTCAAGAATGTTGCAGAGCTCAATGGTTACATTGACGGGATTCATTCCATACACGTTGAGGAAAAGATTGGCAGTGACATTGAGGTTCGCTTGCTGTGGAGTTGCGTTAGATCGTGTGGGGTAGGATGATGAAAGTGATGACACGTACGACGCTGGCAGCGGAAATGTTGAAAGAGACCGATTGGTTTGATGGAAAGTAGGCGACCTCAAAGCGCGAAATAAGAAGTGACTCTGGGGGTGTGCAATAGGTAACCGAAGAAGTAACTACAATTCTGCGTTAGACGAGAACGGAATAAGGCGGGAAAGGACTTACAAACTGACTCCTCCCTCGAATATGAAAGCGACGCGAAAGAGAGAAGGAAGAAAGCGATGGCTCGCAACCAGGCGAGAGAAAACATGGAGAAGAAAGAAGGGAAACGCGTCGGATTATGGGTGAACGCTATGAAAGTGTCTTTTCAATAAAGTATAAAAGGCCATCAGGGGTGCATTGTTGTCGTACCGGAATATTGCCGTGCTATTGTTCTTTCTGCGGATGCCAGCGACCAGTTTTGTGAGGGCTGTGAGTAGCCAGGGCTTGGCTATATGTATGGTGGAGATGGGTTGACGTCGTTAACGAAAGTGAGGGTTGGAGCGCAACGTTCATACGGCGTGTAAGGATGGGGCTCAAATTTGTTCAGTTGATGGTACTATTCGATGCTATTTTTGGAACAGACAGGTCATCGCTTACCACCGCTCTACCCCGTTCTTACCAGCAACGCAGCACCAACGCGCCCCGTCGCTCAGTGTGTTCATTCCACATCTAGTCCTCAACATTCGACAGCCGCCAAGTTTCGTCTGCTGTGCCCAGCACACGAGGCGTTTGAATGCCTTTGTCATCGGCCTTTGTCATTTTTCTCGGCAGCTGCGGCGCGTAACACACAATCAAAAATCCTTTCGTCTCGGCGACCCGTAAACACCGTCGCAGGTAGAACATTTTGCTTGTAGACAGTCTCTGGATAGCAAGTTGTCTCAACCAGTAATCGATAATCAATGAGACCGTAAGTTAGAGAAATTATCAAAGAGATGACAAAGAGATGATATTTAATATTTACAGGTCGAATAGTTCCCACGAATCGGAACTTTCCGCTCAGCCCGAGAGAGACCGAACTTTTGCTCGTCGTCCACATCGTCCCCAACCATGTTACTTGCATCCTCCGCACGCTCAGTCGTCGCCACCCCCGGCCTGGGCCGCCGTGCAGCCTCTGTCATTGCCGGAAAATACTCCAAGGCGGTCTTTGGCGCTGCCCTTGCCAAGTCACCAGCGACCCTCACCAAAGTCCACACCGAGCTCGCGGGCGTGTCCAACTCTATCAAGACTCGGCCGGAAGTTGATGGGTTCGTCCACAACCCAACACTGTCTTTGCAAGAGCGCAAGAAGGGTTTAGAGTCGCTCTTCTCGAAATTGGAGGGAACCGGACCCAAAAAGGAACAGGTTTCGGAAATTACCAAAAACTTGCTGTCAGTGTTGTCGGAGAACGGGAGATTGGGAGAGACACAGGCCGTCATTGAAGGGTTCAACGAGCTCGTTTCGCAGTACAAGGGAGAATTGACCGTCACTGTCACGTCCGCTACGCCTCTGACAAAGGACGTCCTTACTCGTCTGGAGACGACACTAAAGCAATCGCAAACCGCCCAGGCTGCCAAGGTGCTCAAGATCACCAACAAGGTGCGAATTATGCTTCTCAAATTATATTTCTTTGCTAAGTTGCCCACAGGTAAACCCCGCGGTGTTGGGTGGTCTGATTGTTGACTTCGGAGACAAAACCATCGACTTGAGTGTACAATCGCGTGTGACCAAGTTAAACAATGCTCTTACGCGTACGAAACTCATTCTTCTGCCTTTATTCGCTTGACTGATAAGTCTACTAGAATCGGTCTAATTTGTGATGCTTCTTTGCTCGTTGATAGATATCACCGTTGGCACACACAATCACTCCCACGCGCACAACCACGTCTGAATAGATGCCATACTTTTGTGGTCGAAAAATACCAATTCAATTTGAATTTTAATGCGGGAATAGCTCATAAGAGGAATGGTATCCCCACCATAATGGTCGAAGTTTCGGACCAGACCCGCTCACTTTACAAGCCAAAAGGCTTCTAGTCAATCATTATCACTCTTAACTGGTTACTCGCTGATTCATTTATCCGCCCCACTGATTTCATCCCCCACTTTGTTCACAGCCTTTTATCTGTAACTGGCCCCACAAATCCTTCGAAGCGGTTAGGGAGTTCCAAAAAAAAAATTGGCAGCTGGACATTTTGTCAGAAGAATTTCCCCCCTTTTCTTCCTCACACAAAGACCACACAATGACGGCAGTAAAATCAACGGCGGAAAGCATTTCCGCCTTCATTCCCTTCCTCGCACACACAGTCCGGCGTAAACCAAGTTCTTAAAAGCCCGTCTATCGCACGCGTTTCCCTCCGAAGCATTGAAATGGATAGTTTTTCGCGCTCGCACACAGATTCTCATCATTCGGAGCGCGTTCTTCAGTGTACATGTGTGTCTTTCATCGTCTCGTTGATACCTAAGGGCTTACACATCCTATGTTTTCCGTGTCGGATTTCGTCGTTCAGCCACCCACGTACCTAGCACGAGGCATCTCTAAGCCTGGTAAGCACGCATGCGCTGATGGGTACATGCGCGCATTGATATTGAAGGGTTAGGTTTGATATCTGATCCCCATACCAAGCCATGCCTTCTGGAAAACCCGTGAGTTGTGGCGCAGGCTGTCATTATATCAATCCCCGAGAGGTGCCTTAACATCAGCACGCCTCTCCTTGTTACCACAGGTTATCACCCAATGAAGATACTTTTTCTCAGCTTTGCCAGCCACCCGCCATTTCTAGAAGCAGGCATCAGCGATGGATGTTTGAAATTGCTGACTGGGGCATTGGTTATTCTGCAGCACCGAAGTGATTTTGAATTGTTCCTGCTTCGTCCTCAATACTCTATATTGCGTTTTTCCAGTTCAAGCAAGTCAGCCCTGTGCTTTTATTCAGCCACCCAAGGTCACGTTTTCCGCCACTTTCATCGAGCTTGACAAGGCTTTGAAAGGAGATGGTTTGAATAGAATCCAAACAGTGTGAACTGGACACTATTTTAATTTTTGCTAATTTCCCGAGTGAATGCCGAGGTTCGCGCCCTGATCCGTTGTACTTGACAACCTGGTCGGAGAGCGAAAAGAACTAAATGACTTATGATGAGGTAACCTCTTGCAAGTCATGTCGTCGCCAAATGGGAAAGCGGCATTCTAGAAACCCATGGGCTGCAAAGGACCTTATCACAGGGCGGAAGATCAGACTTGGCTAGGAAAAGCAACATATTTTTCGAAACCTCACCCCGCAAGTTGGAATGATCATATCGCACGGAAGTAAAAATCGGCAACAAACAGAGTATCGAGATTCTACGGTCCCTGGACTGAGTGCGACTCTGGATAAAAGACCTACTATCTACTTCCTACTTCTGGATTCGCCCCACACTTTCATTCACGGTCTTGACTCTTTTTCTGTCCCCTTTTCAGCTGGGTTTATTCCGACCCCATCGCTCTCCTCGGTCCTGACCACAATTGCAAGATAAGATGTCGTTGTTGATAAAAATACCTTGTATCCTCGTCGCGATGGTTGGCCTACAGATCGCCGTAACACCACCCCATCCTCCGCCAAGTTCAGACGAAAGGGCACCATCGACCAGGCTAGAAGTGATTGTTAAGCAGCGAACTGGACCTTTCCTGGTCAAGGTATGTAAATCTCCGAAATGCAGACCTTGTATAGACTAGAATCAGCTCGATTCATCTCAAATGATTAATGACGGAAATCTAACCGTTTTATTAACAGTCGATCTGCTGGGCTGCCGCCGCTGCAGAAGCCGCGGTTATTCTTGCCACACACGCGCCCAGTCTTACCCTCTCCCAGACTGTTCTTTCTACTCTTGTACGCGGGAGAGGCTCGGACCGCATCCAATTATCACCGCTCTTCGTGTTCGGTACCCTTTTGACCGGCCTGGGTGGATATATCCGATACCGTTGCTATCGCGCACTCGGACGCCTCTTCACATTCGAAATGAGCATACGGAACGATCATAAGTTGATCACGGACGGTCCGTACGGCATAGTGAGGCATCCTGGGTATACTGGCATCCTTTTTACAATCACTGGAATCATCTGTTGGCACGCTAGTTCCGTAAGTATCGTCCTTTTACTATTCTGCATGGTAGAACTCACAAAGCTCGGGACAAATAGGGTTCATGGGCGAGAGAGTGTGGAGCATTGGAAACGACAATAGGACAGGTCGCGGCGGGGATATATCTGGGCATGGTTTCAGTTATCACAACGGGATTGATGAGCCGCATGTCAAAGGAAGACGCGGCGTTGCGAGAAACATTCCCGAAGGAATGGGACCAATGGGCCGCTAAAGTTCCATACAAGTTGATCCCCTGGGTTTACTGAGGTATTCCCTGGCATTCAACCAACTAATGACTCGACGACTTGATGCATTGATGACGTTGGACTTTTACGACGTGGATTTTACGACGTGGAGAGGCAAATTGTATGATATGTTCGACTGTGTGTATATTTAGCTCGCGATGGCGGGGTCTTTGTACACTGTTACTTGGTCTGTCCAAGTTACGTCGCTCTGATTAACAACTGAATAACTTCAATAAGGGCTGATTTTCTCCAAGTGTTCACTATGCTCACCTGGACAGTGGAGACAACGGAGGGTTTTCTCGGATTGAACCTCGCTAAAGTCTGATGGCGTTCCTTGCCACTTCGGCGTTCCCATAAATTTCGGGAACGTCCGACAGATGCCTCGGCGCACCCTAAGCATGAGTTGGCACAATTTTGATCGTACACCTTCCACAAAAAATGGTACATGACCTCCTAGCTCTAATACAATCCAATTTCCCCTTTTTTACCGTCAAGAAAATACGAAGAATCTTGTTTTTCAAGTTGTCACACCTTAGTCACGCCGCTTCTCCCACCAGATTTGTGACGATCACTGGCAGTGACTGTTAGGTATGCGCCTGCTGGGCATAAGTAGTTGGGGCATAGTCTTGGCATTGACACAGAGTCGGGGACTGGCGCTTGCGCCGCTACTGGATATCTAAGCGCTGCGGACGGCATGAGAGAAGGAGATAAAAATTTGGCGAAAATTTCAAGAAAACGATGGCACTGGCAGGGACACAGCCCCCTTCTTTTTGATCCCATGCTTCACCACGGCCAGTTGGCACTTGACGCAAGCGACTGCAACCGACTTTCGCACCCTCCAGTCTTGTGTGCGCCTGTGCTCGTCAAGTAGGCGACTTGTAGGCGACAGGGTGCTTGTCGGGGTGACAAGGTAAGAACACAAGACCTCTGACACTTATTGTTCTCTTTCTAACCTGCGGCTATAATTAGTGACGTTTATAAACTACATAACTGTCAATCCAGGTGGACCCAGGATGGTCAACCGATTCTCCATCGTCACCTTGGTGTTTTTCTTCCTATCGACGGTTTTCGTCATTCACCCCGTGTCCTTCCATGTTCCCCTCCCTGTCCTGGGAAAGAGGAGAATCACGATTGGGTTGATGACGGCGCCTATAATTGCCATCGCAGTTCTCTGGGCATCACAGTGCATCGGCGCTACCCAAATTCGTAACGGCATAGTTGGAACAGGTGAGGCAGGCGTCTTTTTTTCCAGATGTCAGTCAATATTCACTCTAAATAATTTCTTAGATGACGTGAAGCCGTACAATATCCTGATTCTATTTATCTCGCTGGCATACATGGCTATCACATTGGACGTGACGGGGATCCTCCAAGCCGCTGCATTCTGGGTCAGCAACAAAGGCGGCTCGAACGGTCGCAAGCTCTACTTCTACTTCTATCTTCTTCTAACCCTTGTCAGTATGGTTGTGGGGAACGACCCCGTCATCCTCTCTGGGACCGCTTTCCTCGTGTATTACACTGCGGCTACTGGCCTTGAACCCATCGCATGGCTCATCTCGGAGTTTGCGGCCGCAAACACAGCGAGTATGGTGCTTTTTGTGGGCAACCCAACCAACGTCGTTATTTGCGAAGGCTTCGGTGTCAATAACGCAGCGTTTACTGCCTACACCATTCTCCCATTCTTGGCTTGTAGCGCCGCCTGTTACCTTGCCCTTATGTTTCAATTCCGTCGTGAAAAACATGTCCCCTATAAACTTAGCAGGACAGGAAAACTCGATGTTCGTTCGGTGCTTAACGATCCTGTCAGTGCTATGTTCGGGGGTATCTTGCTTCTGATCTGCCTTATTGTCATCATTGTCTTGTCCTTTTACCATGTTGATGTGTGGGAAGTTGTGTTACCCTTCGCCGTTGTCAAGTTCATTTTTGATCTTTGCTGGGATCATTATCGCTATAAGAGGCGCTCTGTTGTACAAGAAGCGCACAAGACCACGTCGGAGGAGGATCCAATGAACGCCGCTCTCGTCAGAGCCTTGACGATGAGTGACATTGAACAAAGCGGTACCTCATCCCCGGCCATTATACCAAACACAAATGCCGAAGCTTCCACCTCAGAAAACAGCTCATCTACCCTTCACGATGAAAACAAGAGACGGGGTCTCTTCCCTTCTCAACGAGCCAGGTTTAACTTTGCATACAAATCGCTCTCAGCGCATTTCCCCACTTTTATGACAGCTCTCCCAAGACTCCCCTTCGCCCTTATACCATTCGCCTTCTCCCAGTTTATCCTCATCGAAGCACTCTCACACCAGGGCTGGATCGACGTCTTTGCCCATTGGCTGGAAAAAGCCACCCATGGTCACACCACGCCTACCATTTGGGTCATTGGCGTTCTTGGTGTGATCATGTGCAACGTATCTGGCACCAATATTGGCGCTACTATCCTTCTTACGAAAGTTGTGCGGGCTGCCGAACTATCTAATCAGAGCACCCGTGCGGCGGCCATTGCGCTTGCCGTGGCCAGCAATATTGGTGCCGTCAGTTTCACATTCTCAGCGAGTTTGGCGGGTTTGTTGTGGAAGTCAATATTAACCCAAAAGAAAATACCAATGAAGCAGAGAACATTTGCTTTCTGGAATATGCTGCCTTTGCTGGCAATGACTGGGATCGGCTTGGCAATTGTGACTGCAGAGATGGCTATTTTATATTAATAAGTGGATCATGGAGAAACCAAAACGTATACCATGTATCTTTATACCACCATTGTCGCTAAGTTTATGTAACCAAACCATAACTATATAGAGGCGGTTTCTATACCTTGTCGCGATCGTTCCCTCACTCCGTTCTATGCAGCAGAAGAAATAGATATATATCCATCCGTGATACGTGTGTAGTCGTAAATTCAAATGAAGCACACTAAAACCCCAAAGAAAAAAGTCATCATCGCCATATCCGTCAGTCATCTAAGAATTCCCTCGACATAATCGCTTCCTGACTCGAAATGCTGTAACTCTCCAACAGCTTCTTCTCTTTTTCGTCTTGGCCCCGCTGCCCCTTTTTTGTGGAAAGCATCCGCCTCGCGAGGAAAAACGGCCACGCGAGGCGTCTCCATATGGACACGTCGTCCGTGAAGAGGTACTTGCTCTGGAACGCGATGATTATCCAAATGGTTACAATGGTGAGGGGGACGGCGACGGCAATGTAGTGCGGTAGGGAACCGAGCGTGCCGGGATTTATTTCGTGAATGTTCATGCCAAAAATACCCTGGTGCGCAGAGTGATTAAGATGGGAGATGGAATTAAAGGAATTTCTTGCTTACTGCAACAAATGTCGCAGGCGCGAAGATCATCGTCAGGTATGCGATTTGCTTCATCTGAAGACTTATGAGAAAAGTGGATGATGAATGTCAATAGGGTGCACTCACAGCTAGAAAAGAAAAGGGGTATCAACGGAAAATGATGCTGGGATAGAGAAATAACACACACCTGCACTGTCGCGAACAGCAGCCTCCGTCATCTGCCTCATATACCTACTATCGTTAATGTTGACGCTGCTAAACACCTGATCTCGGTTTATCACCGACAACCGCCACATGAAGCCCAAAACACTCACAAGATTCATGACATTCCTCAAGCGTCTCTCTTGCATTGCTAGTTCAACGCTAAGGCGTTTGATCTCGGCTAACAGTGTATCGCATTCACGATCAAGCAAACTCCGGCTCATTTTGCGAGTACCCTCTGGGATCAATGGAGATTCCATGGCAGGATTTCGAGTCTCCTTGATGAATTTAACATTCTTGGAAAAGTCATCCAGAAGGGAGGAGTAGTGCAGGTGGTGAGCACGTATAACGTGAAGCTCTTGCGTTAAAGGCATGGATGCCGTAGTTATGACACGGTTTTCCTGTAAGTGAATTAGCGACACGTTGACAACATTACGTCATAAACTCACCAAGGCGCAAATGTGTTCATATAGGTGCTCCAGCGCTTCATCCCATGCGTACATCGCATGCCAGATGAAGGTCAGTAGAATGAATGTAGGGTCGGGTGATTTTTGGAACATGCTCTGCCAGTATACACTTTGGCCTGGATGTAAAGATCAGAGAAATCATGGCGACGAAGTTTTTTTCAAAAGACAGTACCTGCAAACCGAATACGTGTGTGAAGGTACGGTGCCGTAGTTGTAGACATTTTGAGATTGGGATGGTAGGAAATGATGGTGCTGCCCTTGACATTGCGGATGAGGTGAACGGAGAGAAGGTCAAGCGAAAGGAGGCGTTGGTCTGCCAAAAACTTGATCAGCATCAGCTAATTGGGCTTTTGAGAGCCTTACTAGAATAAAGGGCGAGAGGCGCATGAGTATCAATCTTTTGTGAACCTAACAAAGTCGATGGAAGACTGTCTGTAGATTTGCCCATGCGAGCCGCAATGGCTTCCTCATTCGCCGTTGAACGCAAAAAGGTCAAAGTAACGGTGATGTCTGTGCGATGATTAGATTTGGGGTCACTATGAGGAAAGGACAGCAGCACGATCTCCTTCCTTAGGGAAGATTTCTTCTTGAAAACGTGATGGGATCCAGCTCAGCGATGAGGACCAGAAAAACGGTTCTATATTGTACCTGCAAAAGTTTAGAAAGGAAAGCTTGATGTGAATGGGTTCTATCCCTCACTTTGCTCCCAACATTTGGAGGACAGGTCCGCTCAAGTTCTCCAAGAACAAACACCTGACGCGAAGGTCGGTGGGTCTCTGTCTAAATAGTTAGTACTTTCGGGTAAATTTGGCTGCTTCGTTCATCTTACCTTTTCGTGAACTATTGCGTCCCAAGTCTCGACCTCCCTTCCATTCACTGCTATAAATTCTTCAGCATTTGTGAAGAAACCTTTATGATCCACATCAACATGGTAGATGATGCAATTTTGATGACGAGAGTAGTGGTGTATCGCATCATATATCCTCGCCTTTTTCACCTGCCTCTCTGTCCAGTTAGGGAATCGTGATTGAGGGTATCCTTTCCAACATTCGTCGCACGAGGTGCCATGGTCGCATAGGTCAGGTATGGGCGGGGCTGAATTATCGAGCTGGACAGGATCAACCTCTGCGAAATTGGTTCGTCAGGAAACCGAGGAAAGAGTTTGACGAATTCAGAGATGATCAACGGACCGTCCTGCAAGTCAATCCAAGGCCAAGGCGCGGAGGGTGCTGCGTGTCGGTGAGATGGAAGGGGTACCCTACTTGGGTCGTCGTGTTTGGTTAAGGATCGCAGACTGTGAACTGAGGCAGCCATGAAAAAAAATCAAGCCAGAAGACCTTCAAGACCTGAAGGCAAGTGGTTGTAAGACGACTGGTAGCGTCTAGGCTCACTCGAAAGTTGTTTGAGACTTTGAGTGAAGGCAAGAAGGGAACGCCCACGATGCAATGAGCGCTCTTTGCACATGTCTGGAGCCTGTTGCGCACGGTTGTTCAAATGAAGACGTTATGTCCGCCGAGGCTCTGAACCATTTATGTGCAACTTTCAGCAAGTTCTTGCGACGATCGTAGGTTACGGACGCGTGAAGCCCAACTAAAACCTTGAGGCTTCGCTTCCTAGTCGTTCATTGCGATAAGAAATGCTAAAAACTCAGAAGGAACGATCAATTCAATACTGTAGTACTATATGGTGTACAAATTCCAGAGGTCATCTCGCTCTTTACCCCTGCAGTCCATAGTTATTATCTACGTGTGTCGCTTCTCCCAATATATGGGAAAATGGCATGGCTTGCGTTGGCTGCAACCAATTCTTCTCATCATAATCTGCGAACAGGGGTGATTCGATCATATGGAATGTATACGCAAAGCGGGTGTTCGCGCTCGTGTTTCGTTCCGATTTGTGAAGAACTGACCCATGGATAAGGACAAGATCCCCTGTTGCAAGTGAATAAGAACTGATTTTCATCGAAAATGATTGTGACATTACCTGGTTTGCAGGGTTCAAGGACATAGTCGCCTTTGATACCATTCTTGATTTTCTGTTCCTCAACTGGAGTGACTAGCAGCTCGAAACCAGTTCCTTTACACTCGGGTAGGCGAATGAAGCGTTTCGTGAGTGGTACGGTTAGGTGAGACCCTGGTAGGAAGGAGAGGGCGCCGTTATGCTGAGTGCATTGCTCGAGAGCAATCCAGAAGCCAAGTGCTGACGGAGGATTGGTATACTGAACAATTCACAAGTAAGGGACACAGTGTCAAGCCTAGACAAAGTGCATACCAGAAATGTACTGGTGCATGGTCTATCAAATAGAGTCGATAAAAAATTCAGGAAGAACCTACGAGTCGTTATGCTCCCTAACTATTGTTCAACAGCAAGTTCAATCTGCCCTGACCCTTGTACTTGAATAACACACCTTCGCCCCCGATTTGTGTCTGTTTAGTTATCACCATTGATTGCAAAGCTTGAGAGGGTGGTCGGTAATGCTCGGTAGGCGTAGCAGAAGACTACGCACCCACTGGGTCGCGATGAAACTTCAAATCTCGCGCTAATGCCCTTAGAGATTCATTCTCGAGCGTTACCTTTCGAAAAACAGGATCCAATTCGTGGAGCGCTTTGAAGTGCTCGCGTCACGGCTACGGATGCCAGGGGGCGATTTTGTATTTACCATGTCCAATTTTATTCACAGATTTCTGCTTCTCTCTGATCAACTTTCCGTGTTTGTCGACAGCGTCCTCTTCTAAAAAGTAACGGCTGTTTCCTCGTTCAGTAGTGCGACTTTCAGCGAACATTGAAGTCACGTACACCTTATCCCCGGAGGTTAGAAAATAATCATCTCCAACGTGATTATCTTCTCCTGTTGTAAATTTCGTCTGTGAAATACTCAAGATATATCCCTATTTCCAAGGAACATGGAAACGCACAAGCGGATGGTCGTTGATGTCGAAGTCATCTAGTAATTGTTTGGAGCGGGATAAAAGTTCCTCCGCTTCCTGAGCGGAAAGAAATCCGGGAATAATAAGGTACCTGCATAATGGATTGTTTTGTATGGGCCTGTAGGATTTAAGCTAGGATCTCACCCATTGCGATGAAACTGGAATTTGGGTCAGAATATCGCAAGTAACGCGAGATGGATCTCACCTGGTCGACCTGTTCTTGTGTAAGATATTGGAGGGTTGACATTTTTGGTTCAGCTCAGGTTCAGCTTAAGGCATCGTTGTTTCTATGTCCGTCGCCACACATGGTCAAATATTAGCAAACACCGCTCTTTCGGATTTCCAAAATCTTCTGTTAGAAACCTGTCACTCTGAACCTCTCAATAGCGCGAAACTCCAAAAGGCTCGAGCTACATATTGAAAGCTGAAACGGCGAAAAACGACAAGCAGCCCTTGATTTTGGACAGCCGATAAATCGCACTGCAGCCCGCCTCTAATTAATGGAGAAAGAAAATTCCGACTCAATTGTAATTTGTGAAATTCTCTTGGCTTTATGCTGGTCGTCTCAGGTTGACTTGATCTTAAGGCTTTGAGGCTGCCACGATGGGGGAAGGCTCCAGAAGTTTGGAATGCCAGAACGTTCAACCCCCTCAGTCTCCACTGCCGTTATCCTTGCTACTAGGGTCGAGGGACTCCAGGAACCTTACGACCGATTATATCTACTGGATCAAGTTTATGAGAGGTCGAAGAGGCGTTGTCGCAATCGCAGATATAAGCTCTAGAATAGCAGCGACGCAACAATCTCGCGGTAACACAAAAGCTAAATGGCGAACAGGTGGATGCAATGGTTGCACCTGAAGGCGCTACTCAACTTGTGTTTTTGGTTTGAATTTTATGAATTCCATCTTGAAGTGGGCATCTTTACAACCGGAATCGTTAATGAAGTTGTCCTCATGACGACAGAGTTCTGATATCCGGAAATCATTGATCTGAATTATCCGCGATTCCTGGATCTAGCGAGATGCTTTCTCCACTTATCTGTTCCTCCGAGCGGCCAATCAACTCAACTTGAAGAGTTATAAATGCTCGAGGGAAACTTTGGCGACATTCAACATGCTCTCTGTTTTCTCCGTATTGCTCTTCGCTGGTGTAGTGCTAGCATGCCAGGGGTCCATATCGTCTTTGTCTGGTGAAGTGCTGCGTTACGATCTCCTCCAACCCATCTGAATATAGAAAACGAAAAGACGTGGATTTAGCTGTCAAATGCACCACAATTACACTTCAGGGCTTCACTGTTCCTGCTGGCCAGGGTTTAATTCTGAATCTTTTGCCAGGAACAACGGTTACGATGGGTAGCTCAAATACATTCTACTACGATTCATCAGCTTATTTCACCCTTATTATAGCTGGTGATATTTCATTTGGCAACAAAAGCTGGGCAGGCCCCCTTTTCACCATAATGTAGGCGAATTTCTCCAATGCAAGCCCACCTTGATTGAGTAACATTTCTTTAGTGGAACTTCTATCACATGTGCGTATTTCCATACGCCTTGGACAAGTTAAAGTTGAATTCTGCAATAGTCAACGGGAATGGCCATAATTTCAATGGGGGAGGTCCCTTCTATTGGGTAAATGCGATAACGGAAGTAAAATACCATTGAACGCTAAATGACCTCGTTTAGGATGGTACGGGTCTCAAGGGTCTCAATTCCAGTATACAAAAGCCAGATCCTATGATGAGGTTTGCTCTGTGTTGCTTTTCTTCCCGCCAAGTTCTCATTGTCTTCTGGCAGGATCAGAATGTCAGGAACTTTTCAGGTCAGTTTTCTTGCCTCTTTGGCATACATTCAAACTTCTGAATGATTGCTAACACATGCTTTAGAATGTGACAGTGGTCAACTCGCCCGCGCGGGTTTTCTCTGTGTCGAATCCCGCACCCTTGTTGATGACAAAGTTGACAGTCGATAACTGTAGGAGGCATATAATTTATTCCACGACTATCCATTTAATCGTCGTATAGCTCAAGGAGACTACCCCAATAACAGGAGCTATGGGACTGCCGCTGGTAGGTTCGTTCAACTTCGTAAACAGAGATGGACAATCCATCCATCCTTTCAGGCCACAACACCGATGGATTCGACGTGAGCGGCCATGACGTAACGATTCAGAACTGGTATGAAGACTCAAATGAAATGCTGGGTACTTTCGCTTACTATCTCCTAGTACGGTTCATAATCAAGTGGGCACACCAATCCACACAATCAGGTTGTTTGTGACTAACGACTGCGTTAGGACGATTGCCTTGCAATCAACAGAGGGAAAAACATCATCTTCGATCGCAACACCTGCATTGGTGGTCATGGTATCTCAATTGTTTGTCCCTCCCCACCCCTTCTCGTACTGGAAACTTGATCTGCATTATAGGGCTCTATTGGCTCCAATGTCGCTGTTTCTGGCGTCATCGTTACAGGTAACATTATCACCGAAAGGTGCGAATTCGGTCCCACCTCTTCGAAGTTGGTTTGTTAGACAATCAAATGCAGTGACCAGGCTCTTCGTATTAAAACCGATGCTACAGCAATTGGGAGTGTCGTTGACAATGTCACATACGCTGTAACTAGTACTAACCGTGCATCTTAAACTCGTGGCTGACGAATTTATTACAAGGGAAACACTGCGAAAGGAATCCGAAGATTTGGCGTGATCATCGACCAGGTACCTCTCTGAATTCCTCACTAATAATTCCTCACTAATACGCCCAATAATAGAGTTATCCCAGCACCCTTGGTACTCCTGGAACGGGCACTATTATTTCGGTATTATATGAAACTGTCTTCTTTGACTGGAGTTGACAAAGGGTTAGAACGTCAACTTTGGTAGCCCCACTTCCAACATTGCCGTGAACAGCGGGGCAAAGCAGGTTGCGGTAAATTGTGGACACGGTTCTTGCACAGGTATGACAGTCATTTTTTCTTAACATTTCATATGTGATGGTCTGACGCTGTATTAGGTACATGGGACTGGCACTACCTGTCTGTCAAAGGCGGCGTTACAAGTCAGTACACTGTTGATTGAAGGGGGGCTCACAAGTTCACGTTCATTTTAGGTTCTCTCAGCAACGTCAACATAGTGGGGCAGCCCTTGATTACAGGCTGACCATCTCCTTGACGTCAAAAATGCGAATGGTTGCTACCACCGGATTCAGGCCAGTCATCTATCCCTGACCGGAGATTTGATGTCTTCTGCTTTCTTTTTCCTCGTTGCTCTCTCAAATCGAACTACCGACCTTCATTTCTTCTTGCACTCTTTTTATCAACGTTCCTTACAACCCACATTATATACAAATTTTCTGCAAAATATCACCGCTTTATCGCGACGTCGACGGGGATGGGTACTTTGACTTGGGTGTGTTGAATCAGCATTCCTCTTAGATAAGTAAGCGGGAACCCAAGGAGGGTGGGTACGGAGACAGAGAGAAAGAGAGAAGACGAACATAACCGTAACGAGCGATGCATCTGTCGAAAATAAAAGGACCGACTACTATAGGGTGTGTCAGAATATATGAGATAAGGAGTCGAGTCGGGAGTGGAGGGCTTGCAAGGAGTGTGTAATACAGGGGTCGAAAATGAATGTGATGGCGGTGATGGACACCATGATAATCAGGGTGGACAGTGTTGTCATTGACCCGGGTCTGACCGGGTCAGTCAAAGGGTCAGTCAAAAAAGGGGGGTCAAGTCAAGATTCTTGAAAGCTTGACTGACCTGGGTCAAGAGTTTTCGTGGGATAACGGAAAGCGTGGGCCGAGAGGGTGCCTCATATTTACACTTGCAGAGATTCGTTAGACTCAAGGTAGACTCAGTTTTGAAGTACGAGAAATGTCTTCAGTATAAAGTAGCTACCTCGAATTCAATAGAATACTTACCAACCCTTTTTCCGATTTCGCAGTTGAAGCTTCGGGATATACTAAAAAAGGTCGGCATGAGCTATCTTGCGAGTGCGCCGTCGTGGATTGACTCAGGCTGGCACTCTTCCCTTCTGCAAGCTTCACGATCCGCTGCTTGCTTAGCTCAGATGTACACGCCGACACGATATTTTTTAGCATGTGTGTGTTTGTTCTGGAAATTTATGTCAGAGTGGTTCCACAGATGCGACTTTGAGGGCATGACAGCTTACAGATTTCAGCACTTCAGCACTCATGCCCTCCCACTTTGAGCTAGCGTATTCAGTACCCCTTCCGTGTCCAATGTCATTATTGCTACGCTTGTCTTGACGCTTGTACTAGGTCAAGGGGGTGCCGGCATTGAAAAAAAAGACCCGGGGTCGATTTTTTTTTTAAGGCGACTTGAGATGGACTAACTAACTAACGTAATCAGGAACATGTCTATATATAGTAATATGACATCATTTGTGAGTGCTTCCCCTGTGTCTTGCACAAGTCATGCAGGCAAAATTCCGGGGTGCTTGCACATGTTCCACACATTTTAGATGGAACTAGGCAAATAACGTGAGTTGGAAAATCACTCAGTTCTCATAATACAATGTACTTACCCAGTGTGTCTCGCACACCTTGTTTGCATATGAGGATTTGATGAGGATACACAGCTACCACAGATTGCGAAGCCCTCCGCATCAAGGGCAGGTGGCTCCGTCTCAATGGTGTGATACATAGAATGTGTGAAACCAATGTTAGACATACTGTAGATTTTAGGATATTGTTGGTCAACGGTAATTCAAGTAATGTCAAAAAAATGCCCAAATATGGCAGGAATTAATGAATATCTTATATCACGGTGCTTGATGGCCTCTATTGGAGCTGTATTCCTCCCAGTACATTCTGTAGTTACCATATTATGCTGCAAGGTACTCAACTTGATGATTGAAGGCCTTCTGCCCAAGGCATCCTTTTTTTTTTTTCACAGCCTGCGGCTGGACTAACTAACCGGGTCCCGGTACGGGATTCCCGGGCCAGCACCCCCTTGTACTAGGTACTACATTGTCCTGAATTACATTATGTCATCATGGTCAACGTGACTTCTGTGTGACATTGACCCCTTGACCTTTTTTGACTGACCCTTTGACTTAACCTTTTTCTTGATGGGGTCAAACAGGTCAAGACAACACTGAGGGTGGATGACAGCCAAATGCAAAACCCTAGACACCTCCCGAAAACTTCTGGTCTCCGCCTCGCTTTGTGCAAACAACCGCATTTGGCACAAGTCCGTATCATTATAACCTCAAGTGGAGTGTGGAGCACTCCATATACCTGAGTTGGTGGAGGATTTGCATCATTGATGCCTGCTTCCTTCCTCAAATGGTTGTTCACACAAAGCGAGGTGGAGTCAAGAAATTTCTGCGAGGTGTCTAGGGTTTTGCATTCGGCTGGAAAGACAAGAATGATAGTGGTACGGTGTGCAATGATGATGCCCAGTAAATTTTGGTGGATGGTGATGGATAATCCAGATGATGAATGATGATGCTTCCAGGAAACAGAGAATGAGAGGATGGCAGCGGAAGGAAAAGAAAGGAAAAGAAAGGAGAAACCCAGATCACGTCACGAAGAGAGTGACCCAAGGGGGCTCCCATCGGAGCATCCCGTGAACGCAACTACCTCTGACATGTACCAGTTCTATATCAGGAAAATGCTTAGTAACACATCTAAATCCATACGCGTACACGTCGGTTCAACGTCGATTAGATCAAATCAGTAAGTACATACAGTGCATACATCAGAGAGGTAATCACCTCATGAACAAGGTCGAACAACCATAATCGTACATCTACAAATACAAAATCCCTGTGTTCTACATAAAATACACCATTCTTAAGAAGCGGGGGACATCATAGCGTTTTGTCAGAAATTTCCCTGGCGCCTAATAAGGGTTATTAGGCACCCAAGGCACCCCTAACCTAATAATGGCTTACAACGTTGCAGTTATTTTATTAAGTTTTGGGTTAACTTAATAAGATCAGATTATCAGGCCTGATAAGATTATCCAAATTATAAATAGTCACAGTCTAGACTTAACAATGTTACATGGCAAATTAAAATGCAACAAGTAAGGATTGAACCAAAAACCTCGGGGCTTGTGTGATCCTCACGTGAAGACTACAAATTTGTAGTCACAACATACCACTACACTACAAAGGCATATAAGAAACTTCCCAAGGTCGTTCATATATCTAGTATTTAAGCCTACCTTACAACAGCATTATCTTTACTCTCTGTATGGAATTTGGTATCATTTTGAGCTGAACATGATCAAAAGGATACAGATAATGTTATAAGACACACAAAAAATCAATAATTGGTTCATAGCCTTGACCTGGCTGCAGAGGCAATTGGAGCCTATGTTACAAGGCTGGACAAATCTTATCAGACCCGATTTGCCTTATCACACCTTATCAGAGATCATCAAGCTTGTAATGTGGAAATAATCATTACATCAGAGGTCTGGTCGCCTTGTAAGGCAACTGCCCCCCGGATTTTCCCGGCATCATCTCGTCAGGTTTGCTGTGAAATGACAAGGGCTGGCAAGGGTTGGGCAAGGCCTGATTATGTCGGCGATCAACATTGCAAGGCCGGAGCCTTATCAGGTGCCTGGGAAATTTCCGACGTTGGCTTTGACCAACCTGCCACAAACAATGCCATTTCACATACCTATCACCCAAGCGCGTCCTAGCCTTCGTCTCCGCCTCTCCAAGAGGAACCAATTCAAGTGATGTGAAAAAACTCGGAAGTTGAATTGTTGGTATCTTCGACAGCTAGAATAGGCACGAGTGTGACATTGGTACTGGAAAGATTGACTAGGGAGATTCTCGACGTATTCGAACGGATTGGAGACACTCGGCACACGAACAACACGATCCTGCAAGGGGTTAATGTTTTAACTTCTGTCGCCCTCAATTCTTGCGAAATGAAGACAAGGTCCCGAAGGGGAATGAAACCTTGAGGAACCCAGTTGAGTTTGGGCATTGTCATCGTGGTGAGGAACTTGCATTTGTGTCTTGAATACCTGTTTTGTTGCCATACCTAAAATGTAAGAGATTTGGGAGGGTGAGAGCGGACAAATCATCAGGCTCTTACCCAGCCATCGGTTCGGGGTTTACAAAAAAAACAAGTTTCATCAGAGAGATTTGACTTAGAATAATTTCACGATTTTTGATGACAAATACAATCACTGATCCAATCATTTATTTTAAACAACACAACTCTTATTTTTTTGAACCCCTCCACGACGGCTGGCATTTTACAAATGTAAACAATCAGCCACCGTCGGCGACAGGGCTACTTTGGGTGCCACTGGTGGATAACCAATCAATACCGTTTGATCTGATTGAGCAGCGTGAAAAAGTTACTGTATTCCAAATCGCGTCTACTCATGGAGTCCGAGAACTATGTCTCCCTATAAATGCACAACTCTCCCAGCTCGCAAACATTGCTCTATAACGATCACATACGGCAGGAAAACCACAAAAGTATCCCTTGTCACGCAGACACATGTGTCCTGCTCCTGCTCCTTCTTCTTCTTTTCTGGCACCTGTCCTCAGTGAAAACACCAAATCACCACCATCCTATGTGAGAGCCCAGTAATGACTATCCGAGACGTGTACTTTGCTATCTTCATGGAATTTGACTACGGCGTGGGCTACAAAAGTGAAGAGTTGTGGCAGTCTGTGAGAATTATGGGATAGATCATAGCATTGTGGATAGGTTGGTACCCGAGTGATACAGTAATACATTTTACAAGTTACATACATAAATTTATTTAAAAGTCTTCCCCTCGTCAATGCTAACCTCATCAAATGCCCAACCCAGCCCATTCAACCCATCCTATGTGTCTCATCCTTTGTGCCTGACAGTGGCACAATCCCCTCCATCTGCCATATACGGTAAACAGCCTGCGCGGGGGTGATATTTGCCAATTGGGCGATGGCTAAGAGGGCAGGGTGGGAGAACTGTCGACGTGGTCCGAACTAGGGTTTCCTGATGACAGTTCTTAAAAAGGAAGTACCTTTGGAGCGTCAGGCGACGGTGGCTGATTGTTTACATTTGTAAAATGCCAGCCGTCGTGGAGGGGTTCAAAAAAATAAGAGTTGCGTTGTTTAAAATAAATGATTGGATCAGTGATTGTATTTGTCATCAAAAATCATGAAATTATTCTAAGTCAAATCTCTCTGATGAAACTTGTTTTTTTTGTAAACCCCAAAACGACGGCTGGGTAAGAGCCTGACAAATCATATTGATGTGATCTAATCGACATGTACACGCATGGATTTGGATGTGTTACTAAGCATTTTCCTGATATAGAACTGGTACATGTCAGAGGTAGTTGTGTTCATGGGATGCTCTGATGGGGGCCCCCTGGAGTGACCTGACCTCCCTGTTCAAAGTCTGTCCATCCAAGTGAGACCATATCTCCAGCCTCCTACCCATTTGCATTGTGGTTGAGTCATCTGGGGGGTGACAGCTATTGAGGTATTGATAGACCAAATTTCAAAATGCTCCGCTTAGTGGTTTTATTTACTTGTGACATCAGCGAATCGGTGAAGTTCCGTTATGACCTTTTATTTCTCATGAGAAATTACTCAGATGATGGCAGATCACAATCCCTCACACAATCCATTGTAATCCTTGTGTGCTCCTCATGAGGATGGATGGAGAGTATCATAGTCTTGTGGTTGGATAAAACCATATATGTAACTCTTATGTTTAATTATGAGACAGTGTGAAGAGGAAGAATTGGTCAAACCATAGCACTTCTCAGGTGTTCATGAACGGGAACACTTCTCGACAGTATCACAGAGATACAACTCGAGTTGTCAGCTGTTGTCAGTAGATTTTTGACTTTTTGAGCAGAGATGGAGTCATCGGGTAGGTTCGGCTGAGTTCGGAATATTGTGACATGTGACTCATGTTGAAGTTTGCAAATCCGGACTTGTTCCCAACCTTGTAACCACCACCTACTATCGCTCCCCAAGTCTGCACATACACCTGCTCACTGATGTTGGCCACATCGGTGAGTTGGTGTATGTGCTGGTCTAGTCTGGCCTTACCCTCTCATGAGTCCTGCCCTTCCCTGACCACGGGCGGCCCATGGAGCCTCAGGGTATGCGCAAACAACCTTACCAGGAAGGTATGACTATATATGCAACAAGCGGGAAGGGGCAGGAAGGCAATGCCTGCCAACTAGCTGTGGGAAGTTGTTTGGCCAGCTCCAAAACTAAACAAAATCATTGAGCAGAGCATTGTGGAAACTAGTCTATTGATACCTCGATAGCTGGAACGCAATGTTTCATCTAAGTGATTTAGGTAGATTAGTAATACTGATAAGAATGATCCAAGATACAGTGCTTTGCATATTGTTTTGTAGACTTGCCAGCCAGTTGTTCTGAGGTGTTTGCCACTTGTTGTGGCTTTGTTGTGGGGTCAAACATCAGGCAGACTGTGAAAAATAAGAACACCTCAGAATGACTGGGACAAATGAACACTGTCTGGCAGGGACCCCTGCATGTGACGCTGACTTAGAGAAATTTCCGCAAACATTACTTCGACAACACCTGTCCAACACATCGCAAAAAGTAGTTCTCTGGCTACACCGTTATATAGTTTTGATAATGTGATTACAATACAGTTGAGAAAGTACATTGTTCTAAGACGAGCTCTTCAACACCGCAGATTGCGACCCCCAATCGGAATCCTGTGGTGGCTTGTTGGGCCGCATTGAACACTCCAAGGCCAATGGCCATCGAACTCCTGGAAAGACTCTAGAGGAAGAGAAAGTGGATCTTCAGGACTAGATGCATGTAGAAAGGTTCCCAATGAAAACCTTACCATGGTAGAGCCAGAGGGAGCTTTCAAGTGAGGTTGAGAGGATGGGATGTTACAGAAAGAATCTTCTGGTGGTGGTGAAGACTCAGAGGAAGGGATGAGTAGCAGTCAAGTTGCATTGTTGTTGTTGTTGTTGTCCAGCACAGAACGTGAACCATTGAAATTTCACTAAGTTCCGCATCACAAAAGCGTGACCCTGCCAAAGTGTGTTTGTTTCTCCCAGCCGTTTCTTGAACGTAGCTTGTGGAGTTTGAGGAAACGGCTGGTCACGAGCCTAATTGTTTTGCACAACTAGTGTTCGAAAGTCCGGTTAGGTCCGGTTATTGGGTGCCCAGGGGCTCTAACCGAGACCGAGACAGGTTAGCCTTTGTCCTGAAACCTAAAATAACCTAACCGGACTGCAACACCGGACTGCAACTAACCGGTTACGGTCGGTTATTTGCAGTTACTAACCGGTTAGGACCGAAAAATAAAGAATCGGTTATAACAAGGCTAATATGCTCATATGTATCTTGATAGATATTATTTCTGCATATTCTAGCTTTAAAACGAGCCCAAGAACGCTAAAATCGATGAAGAATTGACATATTTATGCAATTATCCTTGAAAGTCTACACATTTGAGTGATATTTTAGAGATTTGACCGTAACTTAGTCAAATTTTAAGTGTTTTCGACATTCTCAAGTGCGTTTTGAAGGTGTATAATAGGGCTGGTTATAACCGGTTATTTAACAGTTAGTTAACCACAAAATAACCGGTTATTCCATTTTCGAAATCAACTAACCCTAACCGCGGTTAGGTTAGTGTTGCGGTTAGGTCCGGTTATTTTCTGGTTATTTTCCGGTTAACTAACCTAACTTTCAAACACTATGCACAACCAAAATTTCGAAATACCTGTTTGTCCGTGTATCCACCAGGGTCTGAATCAGGGCCGGGTCATGTGCATGTTCAAACGGGATGTTTCTCATGAGTCATAGCCTCGAATACTTCATGCTTGTTGTTTGGCACAGTGAACAAGAAGACCTTGATGATCTTTACTTTCTCCTGCCTGTGAACCATCAAATTCTACCTCTGCAATTCCACAATTAATTTTAATTGCTTGCACATGACCAGGCCTGCTGATCCAGACCCTGGTTAGTCCTGTGTTTATAATTACCGCACCCCCAAAACCACGCTGCAAAATCTTTATGTAATCTTCGGAGTTTAAAACCACGTCACCTCAATATTCCCTCGTCTCTCCCCAACTCTAGACGTGTTTATAGTTCCATAACCCCTCTTAACTGTTCGAATTCACTTCACTCACTATTTGACATGTGTTATCCGTGGAAGAAAGTGTTTGAGCATTCGATCATACAAGAAAACACCCATAATCCAAGTTCCAGGAACACCTGACTTCATTTCAGCCTTCCTATCGCAATCTGTACCTAGTTCGTCAAATGTTGGTGTGTCAACACCTGCTCTATCTTCCCCTGAAAGCTTTCGGTCCTCTTCACATTCTACCTTGTGATGAACTCTCGGCTCTCCTTACAGCCCTCAACAAAGGCTGATGACACGCAAAAGCTAGGCGCAAATTTTGAGTGAATGGATTCCAATGGTCCCAAATGCTAAATGAAATGCAAGACCCTATTTGTTGATAAGGTGGACAGGTGGACTTCATTGACACATGCAAACAAGATGTTGGCCCAAAAGGTTGGATTTTCTGTAATTCCCTCCACTCCTTGTCAAGCAGGTGCTCGGGATCCACACAGATGACATGAAATTTAATGTGCTCCTTGACTTCTCCTGTCAACTGAATGCCAGCCTTGCATACCCTGCTCAGGGTTTCTGTGCAGTACGAGAATCCGGAAATGTTGAGCTTCGAAAGCTTGTGAACCTAGTCAGAAATTTGGGAGGGGAACAGCAATAAATGGCAAATTGGCATACCATATTATCTGCCAGTCCCTTGGTTGGTGTGACTACCACTCTGATTGGTCTCTTCTAAGTTGGAAGGCCAGCTACATACATGTTTGGGTGTTTGTTGTACGCCAATAGTAGCACAAGAGTCAGTATTGAGAAGGCCGCTGACTTTCCCTCTCCAGTTGCAGTACAGCAAAGCAAATCCTTTCCATCCAGAATAGCAGAAAGGAACTGAAGTTGAACTGCATGCAGTCCATTCATCCAATTTGGTACGAGTTTCTTGACATATTGGTCATATCGAGTCCTTCAGGGTGCTGCCAGCAGGGTTGTCGAGCCATTATTGAGTCATCATAATGTATTGGGGATCATTCGAGATTTAGAATACAAAGTTTAACGTGTATTGGATTAAAAATGCATGGGCTATTGCATCGAGAGCAAACAGCAAGGGCACAATATTGACGTGACACGGTTTCAAAGTCCGCAGATTATGTAAAGATTTTGCAGTGCGGTTTTGGGGGCGCAGTAACAAACAGACTTCATATTATCATGAACCAAGGTACGACTTCACATAATATCAATGTCTGGCTATGAGAGACTAGACCCTGGTGGATACACAGAGAAACAGGTATTTCGAAATTTTGGTTGTGCAAAACAATATGCAAAGCACTGTAACACCGACAACTTTAAACTGCTCAACCACTGTGCAATGCCTGGCACAAAACATTTGTAAACAAATGGTGCCACAGCGCAGAGTCTCAAAACATGTCGCATTCAAGTTATGTCAGCACGCTTGGACAATGTGCTACCCAAGTGCTATTACTGTACAAATATGACCAAGTCTTCACATCATGCGTCACATTGGGGAAAAAAGTATTTTTTTTTATTCGCCTTAAATCAAAAGAAAATTTTTCGGCCATCTCGGTGAGAAAAAAATCCCAAATCAATGAAGAGTTGGTCATATTTGTACAGTACTCACCACCACCACACTTCCTCGTGAACACTCCAAGCATACCTAATAAATTTCATTTGACAATTTGCAAAGCTCTGGAGGTTGAAATATATTGGGTTGATGAAGAAGTTAGTGCATACTATACAAATATGACCAACTCTTCATTGATTTGGAATTTTTTTCTCACCAAGATGGCCGAAAAAAATTCTTTTGATTTAAGGTGAATAAAAAAAATTACTTGTTTTTCTGATGTGATGCATGACATGAAGACTTGGTTGTATTACAGTGCTTTGCATTGCCATTTGCACACTGAAATTGCGAAAATTATGTTTGGTTTTGTATGTTCATCACAGATTGTCATGCATCAGGATGACTTTGGGAATTTTGAATTTCTCAAACCCAACTTTTGTTGCGCCTCAGGTATTGCATGAGATGCACATGCGAATTATTGTTTGCCATGATGAGCAACAGCTTTCACCACAGGAGATTGCAGGCCT
The DNA here is from genome assembly GCF_000143565.1 of Laccaria bicolor S238N-H82. Classification (NCBI taxonomy): domain Eukaryota; kingdom Fungi; phylum Basidiomycota; class Agaricomycetes; order Agaricales; family Hydnangiaceae; genus Laccaria; species Laccaria bicolor. The sequence continues at coordinate 1,318,555 of NW_001889876.1, forward strand.
TGTTGGATGTTGCGTCTGGTAAGCGGTTTCTTACTTCCCGATTTGAGGGTCATGGTACAACACACACAAACATGATTTCCAAAACTTGTTGTGCAAACGGCAGTGCAAAGCACTGTAGTACAGTATACTTGTAATTGAATGGGTGGCCAGATGTATTTGTGAATCTTGTCTGCAGTCAGGTATCAGTAAAATAAATCTTTTCAAGTCAGTATTAAAAACATGACCCCCAGAAGTTTGGTTTATTGTCTTTCCTGCTACATGAATTGTCTTTGGTCATCAGGTCAATTTTAGATGTACTACAATCATACAGACATCCGTTAAAATTCAAACTAAAACTTCCTGTTCACAATATAACTTATTGGGTATGTTTGGAGTATTCACGAGGAAGCTTTGTGGTGGTGAGTAATAGTGCTTGGGTAGTGTGTTGTCCAAGCATGCTGACATAACTTGAATGCAATGTGTTTTGAGACTCTGCGCTGTGGCACCATTTGTTTACAAATGTTTTGTGCCAGGTCTGTGATGAGTAAGCTAGAGGAATGAAAGCACACTCATATTAGGATAAGATAACGCCCTTGGCAGAACCAGATACCTACATGTACAAACACTAGCATAGGTGTGAAGTTTTGGGAGTGCTTCTCCCCATTCTACAGATCTGGTTCTGATGCAAAGTTCTTCACCTCAACTGTTCATATAAAATTTTCAGCTTTTTTCGACCTCAGCATCATGCACGATGACTGACACATTGATTGACATCACCTAGAACACTCAGTCCTGGACTTTACACACTGACAACACTCAGCCTCAGAAACCATGCACCCACACCTTGCCAACAATCATCCAGCTATTAAAGACTCTGTCGCTGCCCAACATCCTACAGGGAAACAAGTGAATCGAGAGTGAGAACAATGCCAGATCTGCCAAGACACTGGACCACGTGCTAGACCCGACAGGGTGTCCACAGCCCAGATCAGAAGCTGCGTCCCTGATCACAATTGACGCCGAGGACCTTGCCCGATTAAGGGTCCCTTCCTTAATCACATCTGTCTGTGATTTCATATAGTGATGTGCCAGGCCCGGCCCAAAGCCATAAGCCAGCCAGAGCCAGCCGTCCCAAAGCCGGGCCTTCTTGGGCCGTCGTCAAGGCCCAGGAAAGCCCAAGGCTCAGGCTCACAATGCATGAAGCCTTGAGCCGTGGCCTGAGCCATGGCCTCAAAGATTGGTGGGACCTTGCTTTGGAGGGGTACGGTTGGTATGATTAAGTAGTTGAAATTTGAATAGAATGCCAGCACGGAAAGGCGGTAACTCACAAGTAACTCACTGTCCAAAATTTTCCCATCGCGCAACATACTCTGGTACATTCTCGGCTGCGTCTTGCAATAAAAACCAGTAGTTGCGGCCAAACATCGGTTTCGAGTCCTGATTTTCAAACCGAATTCTGTATACCAATGACGTTCCTGTCAAGCATACAACGCGCCTTTGGACAGTCTCAAAAGTGTGGTGCATGCAAAATTGCATTGAGACGATGTCAAATGGTTGCACGAGTTTTTCAGGGGAAAACGCGAGGCCTGGTGTAACAACCCAGTGCAGCAAAACTAGCTCCGAACCACGAACCATGCATTGGCTCCCAACGTCAACACGCTTGATCCTCCGACACCGCTGTGATATCTGAGCGCACGAATCCATTAACTCTCTATTTCCAAAATGAAAGAAAAACGCACCAACTCCAAGCAACTCCCTCACTTGCGCCTTTGCCCACTTCGTCATATTCCCGTGACACCCCATATCCAGCACCTTGCCATGCTGAAACCTATAAGTTAAGTTAAGGGAGGTATGACGTGCGAGGTGAACTGTACGGTGCATGGTCAGGAGCTTCGAAGAAAGTGATAGAGGAGACATACCGTAAACTCCAAAGAACTTGCGATAAGTTTTCGACTAATTGATTGTTTGTGCGTATTTTTCGACTTTAGCACCTGAGCCGTGGCTTGAGCCTGGGCCGGGCCTGAGCCAGCCTGAAGCCTTGCAAAAAGCTCAGGCTTGAATATAGTCAAGCCTGAGCCGCTGAAAGCTGGGCCATAGCCGTGGCTTTCGGGCCAAGCCGGGCCTGCACATCACTAATTTCATATACAACAGCCTTGCAAGACACCTCACAGATGAGGAATTGAAGGAGCAGGAAGAGAAGAAGAGGAAGGATGATGATGCGCCCGCTGAGGAACTTAGGGTTTCTAAAAGGTGCTGCATGGATGGAGCTAATCACGTCGAAAGGGTTGTAGGAGAACCCATCCCAATTGAGTTTTCCCAATCACTCTATGACACTGAGATTTGTGTTGCAGTCCCACTCCCCCTTTTCCTCACCTGGAATCTATGGTTACTCACTGACAAGGCTTCGACCCTGCCCACAGTCAAGTTGAACCCCTCGCCTGGTGAGACCACTGAGGGGGCCTACATCCTCAACATCAACAAACTCTCTGGGCACTTTGGGAAGGAACTGTCCCTCACATGCAGCCAGTGGTCTGAGGCCACTGCTAACATATGGGCTTTCCAAATCTCGAGAGACAAACTGGGTTCCGATGGTGAACACGCTGTGTGGTTTGAGAAGCATTTTAATTTCTTTAACATGCTTACCAAAAGGGACGAACTGTACAACGCTTGGAAGAAGATGGAGCTGGAGTTTCGCCAGGATCACTGGAGCCGCCACCTCAAGTTCAGCGCTACAGATTATGACAAGGTGCTGGGCTTGACTGAAGAAAGCCACAAACTACGGAAGGAATTCCAGGAGCCTGTCACTGCTTTCCAGGCCACAACCCAGTGCTCAGGTCTGCCTTACCATGGCATCACCCCTTCTCCTTTCCAAAGGATTTTACCACAGGGCCCTGGCCAGCAGCACACCTACTCCCAGTCCTTTCCATCAGGCAGTGGCAGGCCTCCCTCTGGCGCTGTCTGCCTTATCTGTGTGGAGAAGGGGCACAATGTATTCTTCCATCTCAAATCCGCCATCCTTGCAAAGTTTGCCGACAGTAAAGCTGCATGGGCAAAGTGCAGTCCGGGATTTGGCCTTGCCACTCCTGATAATCAGGCCCTATGTATCAACTGGAACATTCGAGGCACTGAGGCCACCTCCCAGTGTGCCTCCCTACACAAAGAGGACCACCTCCACCTCTGTTCCTTCTGCGGCAGCAAGAGCCACCATGCCCTCTCGTGGACTTGTCATGCCAAGACCACCTGATAATTTCCTCACAGCGTTGACCCCTACACTCCTCAACTACACTAACTTTTCACAATCCATCTCTGCCCATTCCCCCCTGCCTTTTTTGACTGCTCATCATTCTTCTATATTTCAATGTATCACACATCCTTACAACACTGATTCCTTCCGCTCTCTCTTGCTCAAGCATGGTCTGACTTCCCACTACCCTTTACTATATTTTAACCTCACCCATGGCTTTGCCCTGGGCCACATGCCTGTGCTAACCAGCGCAGTTATTCTACCTAATAACCCTTCCACTCAGGCTTATATGCCTGAGGTACAGGAGTATCTTCAAAAGGAGCTTCTAGCTGGTAGGATGTCAGGTTTTTTCTCTCTTGAAGAGACGGAACTCATTATGCGGGGGCCTTTCCAATCGTCCCCACTCATTGTCTTGCTCCAGCCCCAGCAATGTGGAATGCCAGACAAGATTAGGATATGCTGACACCTATCCAAAGCATCCAAGCTGCATCCCTCTGTCAACTCGCACATCCACAAAGAAGATTTCCCAACAAGATTCGATTTGGCTTCCAAGGTCGCGGAAATTGTGAGTTCCCCTCCCCTCAGTCCCTTGCCCACACTTTCTTGACTTTTATTATATGCCCCTTTGTGTTTCGTGTGTGGGGCCATGTTTTATTATATGCCCCTTTGTGTTTCGTGTGTGGGGCCATGTTTTCTTCTTTGCCGCTTTGCAGATTGGGATATTTGCACTACTTGTGTGTTATCTCGGACACTTGTCCATGCACCTCTTACACAACTTGCACACGGAGTACAATACATGTTCCCCTTTGTCTGATTGGCATCTCATGATGTCCATACTTGTACCTCATGGTACTTGTCCTGCTACTGAGTCTCACTCTCCTCCTGTTCCTCTTGCATACCCTCTACATGTTCCTTACTTATGTGTGCATGCAGATCGCTCTTGCTCCGCCTGGGACTCAGGCTTGCACATTGGATATTAAGGCTTTCCACTGGACATGTCCAGTCTTACCTTCGCACAAACCCTGGCTCGTTGTCCCCTGGCTCGTCATCCAGGGTTTCCCTGGTCAATTCTTTGTTGATCATGCCCATCCTTTCGGTGCTGCCTGTGCTAGCAGCAATGCTGGGATGATTGCCAATGCTGTTGTTGACATCTGGAGAGCTGAAGGCGTATCTCCTGTCCCAAATATGAGGACGATTTGAAGTTTTTCCACATCCCATCACCAACAGGTGCTTTCACTGATGGAGATTTCTCCTATGAATATGATCACAATGAAATAATGTGTTGTATTGCTCCTTTGGGTGTTCTCTGGCATGAAGAGAAAGGTGATGATCACTTTCTCTTCATCACCACTTTCATTGAGTTCTGTTGGGACATCCCAGCGAAACTTGTCAGCCTCCCCAATGACAAGCGTTTAAAATTCCACAAACACATATGGTGCTTTCTCAATGACTTCAGGCATCGTTCTTGCCACCTGCTCGATGTTGAGAAGATCCATGGCTCCTTGTGCCACATTGCCTTCATGTACATGGATGGCTGCTCCCACCTGCCCTCCTTATCCAACTTCACCTCATCTTTCCATAACAACGAACTCATGGCCAGGCATCCCCCACACTCCATAATGACAGATTTGTCATGGTGGCTTCAGAGGCTTGATGACATGGGTGTGACCCATGCTCTGCACCCCTGCGGCCCTCTCCAGGACTTGGGCCTATATGTTGACGCCTCAACATCATGGGGTATCAGCATCATCATCGGAGACCACTGGGCCTCCTTCCATTTGTCTCCCACCTGGAAGGTCATGGGCAGGGACATTTGCTGGTTGGAAATGGTGGCAGTTGAGCTGCTGACCTATTTCCTTGAAGAAAGGAACCTGACAGACTGCCACCTACTCATTCATTCTAACAATCAGGGGACCATTGGTGTGCTCAACAAGGGCCACAGCCCTAACTCCCACATCAACTTATCTGTTCGCTGCACATGCCTCATCCTATCCCACCTCTTGATTTGTCCAGAAATCGTTTACATCGACTCAGCCGCTAACCCAGCTGACCCCATCTCGTGTGAAGAACCAGGGAAAGTTGGGAAGCAATTGTCCCACAATTTCAAGCTCCCTCTTGAGCTAATCGATTGTTTTACCTATGTTTAGCCTTGACCATAAGCTCACCTTGTCGACTCATGTTGCTGAGAGGTCCATGGGTGAGGTAAAATCTCCCACCTCTATCTCACCATGCCCCACATGCCCTCAAAACTCTTTTCACCCTTTCCTTCATCCTCAGCCTCATTCTTACCCTCCCAACAATGTTTCCCCTACATCCGTGCCTACTCAATCACATCCCTTCCCATCCTCTAGCTCACCCACTCCCCTCAGCCCACTGACTCCTCCTCCATCCCTGCCTTTTGATTCTCCTCAACACACCATACACCCTCGCAAACCCCAGTTTGGTCGCTCCATCACACATAATGAACTGCACCCACACGTTCCTGCAGCAGACAGGATCTTCTTGTGGCACACCCTCTTTGGTTCCTGTCACCACGCCAACATATCACTAAGACTGCCAGCCCCACTTGTCGAATCTGCACTAATGGCTGTTCATGGAGCTCTAGCTCCCAACACAAAATCCACATATGGTGCTGGGCCTTTACACTTCACCCTGTTCTGTGATAAGTGGGGTATCAGTGAGGAGGCTTGCATGCCCACAGATTACAATCTCCTGTGTGCTTTCATAGGCAAGTACAAGGGTCTCCAATCAGGCAACACCATCTGTTCCTGGATGGCAGGCCTTTGCAGCTGGCACATTATGAACCATGCTCCTTGGTATGGCGACAACGATTGGGTGCACCTCGCCCACATCTCTGCAAACAAGGAGGGTACGAAACACAAGTGACCTCTCTGAGCTCCAGTCTCTATGGAGCACCTGGCCTGCCTTCGCTGATCCTTGGTCCTCTCCAATCACTTCCACACTGCAGTATGGGCCATTGCCCTCATCACATTCTTCAGTTGTCACCACCTTGGCGAAACAACCATTGGGATTGCTGCCGCATTTGACAGTGCATACCATGTCACCCACTCTGCCAAAGTCTCATTCCATGAATTGCAAGATGGCGCCTGCTCTGCATCATTCCAGATCCCTTGGACTAAGACAACCAAAGAACTCAGGACCACTGTGATCCTCACCACACGTCATGTGGGCAATCCTTTGTGCCCAGTAAAAGCCCTCAAGAACCACCTCCACGTCAATTCCCCAGTCCCTTCCTCTTCAGCTCTCTTTGCCTACATATTGACATCTGGCAAACCAAAGAATCTTCTCAAGACCAAATTTCTCAAATTCGTCACCAGGATCTGGTCTTCCACATTGCTTACTCATGTATTGGGACAGAGTTTCCGCATCGGTGGTGCTGTGGAGCTTCTGCTTGCCAGGGTTCCCCCAGAAATCGTGGTGGCAACAGGTGGTTGGACTTTGCTCGCTTTCCTACTCTACTGGTGCTGCATGGATGAAATTATTCCCATGTCCACCTCAAAAGCTTACAATCAAGTGCATCTCAACCTCCTCACATCTATCTTTGAACAATTCCACATTAATCACAAAATCCCTTCTGCCCTGCTTGACAGCTTCACTTCTTCTGGCTCATCACACTAGAATATTAGAAAACCTCTCACATATCTCACTACATCTCACTAGACTATAGAATCCCATCTCACATACAATACATCTCAATAGATTTAGAAACCCACCTTTGGACATCCAAAATGTTATGCTTAGCTTCCTTACACGGCCTTTTCAAAGAAATGCAATCCCTTGTAACACTCAATTTCAAATTTGGGCAGCCAGTTTGGCTCACCCTTGCCTCACCAACCTGCCATTGTGAGCTTACACTCGGGTTGGTACAGCTGGTTGGCTTTGGCAAGTATTTACCACAAACTGCCAACCATCAGACGCTCAAGTCTTGTTTGCACGCACCTCACCTAGTTCAGGCGAGACTTAAGCACAACCAGACTATTTGTGATATGAATTCCCTGGACACTTATCTACTTCATCTGTAACTAACATGACGTTATCCTATCGTTGCACAGTGGTTGAGCAGTTTAAAGTTGTTGGTGTTATCTCGGATCATTCTTATCAGTATTACTAATCTACCTAAATCACTTAGATAAAACAAGCTTTAGACCTGTGTCTACACCATGGCACTCGCTGCACTTGACCATTGCTTCGACACTGGTCACAGCTTGCTGGGGGCAAGCCCCCTGGACCCCCTGGTCATCCTAGCCACATGTGATTAGTGTTTAAAAGTCTGGTTAGGTTAGGTTATTGGGTGCCCAGGGGCTCTAACCAAGACCAAGACCAGTTAAGGTTCGTTCCCAGACCCAAAATAACCTAACTGGACCAAAGATAGTGTTTGAAAGTCTGGTCCGGTCCGGTTATTGAGCCCTCGAGGGCTCTAACCGAGACCGAGACCGGTTACCTTGTGCCACGAAACCCAAAATAACCAAACCGGACTGCTACTAACCGATATAATCGGTTAGTAACGGTTAGCAGTCGGTTACATGACCGGTCCTAACCGGTTATTTCTCTGTACTAACATAATTACAAACCTATATTATATTTCTAATACAAGCATTATGCTGCATGCACCAGCAAGGTGCGTGTAGGTGAAACACCGCCTCGCATGATGGCCCAATGAAGAGAGAAAGAGAGTACTCGATCTGTGAGCCTTTCTCATCACAACCTACGCATCCGGCATATTTCATAAACAACCTCGCAGGTCGAGTACACCCGACCTGCGAGCGTTTCTCATGGATTGCCATTGTTTTATCAATGTCACATTATCACACATGTGATGACAGGAAAATAGTCACTTAAATTTCAATTCACCGTAAATATGTCAATTCTCCACTAAAAAATATGATTTTTGGATCGTTAGAAAGTGTTTAAACAGGGGAATATTTGTGTGTAATGTTAGGACACAAAGACCGGTTATAACCGGTCCTAACCGGTTTTTGTTTGGTCTTGAATATTTTGGGATGACACCTAACCACTAACCGGACCGCGGTTACGGTTAGGATTGGTTAGGTAATTTTTGTGGTCCTGATCGGTTACGGTTCGGTCCAGTCTCAGTTATTTTCCGGTTAACTAACCTAACTTCCAAACACTAACCAAAGATAACTGACCAAAACCGGTTAGTCGCAGTTACTAACCAGTTAGGACCGAAAAAATAAACAGTCGATTAAAACAGCATATATTTCTCATATTTCTTGCAGTAAACATTATTGCCATGTATCGTAGCTTTAAAATAAGCCCAAGAATGCTAAATTCGGTGAAGAATTGACAATTTTATGATAATATTCTTGAAAGCATACTCTTTTGGCCAATATTTTAGCAATTTGACCATAACTCTGTCAGATTTTTATTGTTTCTCATGCCTTTAGATGTGTTTTGAAGGGGTATAATAGGGTCGGTTTTAACTGGTCATAACCGGTTTTTTAACAGTTAGTTAACTGCAAAATAACTGGTTATTTCATTTCCAGAATTGACTAATCACTAACCGTGGTCCGGTCTTTTTGGGGTTAGGTCCGGTCTGGTCTCAGTTATTTTCCAGTTAATTAATTGGATTTAAAAACTTGTGTTTACACAAATCTAATCCCTGAGGTGTGTGAATTTCTGTAATTCACGTGCTCGCGATTCCGGCATGCCTGCCTTGTTCATCCCCGAACAGCACAACATGTATGTTCATGTTGTTGTTTCTGCAACACAACATTGTAGTGGCTCTTTGTTTCCACCCTTGGCCCTATGGGTGAAACATTAGTCACTACTTGAACTCTTCGCTGGGCACTCTCGAAATGTCACCCCTTTCCTGACATTTCTTGATCCCCAGGTGAGCAGAACACGCCTCTGTGTTTGCACACTCCTTTACTGACATTTCTTGATCCACAGGCAGTCAGTACGTCTCATGCGTCACCATTGTCATACCTCCCATCATCCAACAAGTTGTTGTCCTCATTTGATGATGGATTTGGCGCTGCAAACGGATCAAGCCATCACCACCTCTAACGACCAAGCTTCCCCTGAGCATCCCCCACAAGAGGATTCCACCCAGTCACCTGCGCTACTCCCTGTAGAAGCTGTTGAGGAGTGTGAGAAGTGTGTGGAGGAATATCGTGCGGGTTCAGTGGATAAGGTTCTTGTCTTCTTGCACCTCCAAACCATTATTGGTCGTTATGCCACCAATGACCAAGCTGGACCTACTGTCCAGGCTCTCAAATCCTACCTCACAATGCTCGACAACCATGACCATCTCCAAGAGGGAGCAGTGGAAAGAGGTCGACTCCCTGCTGAGCCGAATCCAATTGGGAGACAAGCCAAAACCATCGAGGGCAAGCCCAGCAATCTGCTCCAGGTTGAACACTCTCCCCAGGTCGAGAATGAGGACACGTCCAAGCACCCTCGATCTCCTGGACCGGATGTCGGGCCTGAGTCCATCTCTTCCAAGCGATGTATCGACCTCTCACGCTTCCCCTGGATCATCCAGGAGGAGGTTGACCCAGCCCCACTCTCACTCAAGCTCAGACAGACACAGACCTGCCTTGAAAACTTCACCCGGGATCCAAAATTCGCGAAGTCGTCCCTACTCAACTCAGCATGATGCCCCCAATTCCCTGATGGGGAGTGGACCAACATCATTCTTGGGTGTACCGTCGACCTCAACCACGTCCTCTCTGGGATCTATGCAATGGGAGCCAACGACCGAAAATGAGAGAAAGTTGGAACCCTTGAATTCGTCGTCGGTTCCTGCACTCCTGCTAAGACTGTCCAATCCCACTCCGACTGGACCATTGCCTGGGACGGGTACATTGAGGCACTGCTCTTCGCCTTCCCTCATCGCAACTCTGAGCTCGTCACATATGCAAAATTTATCCGCCAGCTCTTCACTTCCATGCCTCCAGAGCGGCACAGCTGGGTCATTCATTTCAATAAGGCCGTTCAACTGCACGTCTCTCAATGACGAGACCTATTGCTTACAGACCATGCTAGTTTCACTGACCTCAGCCTTCTCTGGCTCCAAAATGGTGGTGGATCATCAGGATTACCTCGAGATGAAGCCACCAGGTCCTCCCATCGTCCCTCTTCCATGTCCAAGCCCAGATGTGAAGCTTGTCAGCATCACAATGCTGGCACCTGCCCCAATTCCCAGTCCTCGTGTGACTATGCTCACATTTGCTCAAAATGTCGCTTGATGGGCCACATCGCCCCTGCCTGTGGGAAGTGATGTCCGGGACTACATCACTGACAACCTCAAGCAGGTCTCGAGGTTTGAAGGCCTTCATCACGCCCTTCCTATGTCTGTCATTTCTGGTGGGGAGCAGATGGCACTCTTGACCCCTACCTCACCCTTGCCATGGCCTCAGAGGTTCTACCACCCTTACCCCCTGTCCCAGATCACGAGCGTAATAATCAAGTCCTTCAGGACTCCATCAACTCCAACCCCCACCTATTCCGTATCGTCAGCCCCATCTGTGCATCTGTTCTTGAATCCCTCTTGGTACACCATCCCAACCCTGATTTTGTCTCATCAGTTGTTCGCAGTTTCTCTGATGGTTTCTGGCCATGGGCAGATACCGCAAGCACCTGCCTGCCATTTAAGCTCGATGCAAAGGAGTACCTTTCGGACCCTGCCCACATTCAATTTGCTGAGGAACAACGTCAATGCGAAATCAGTAAAGGCCGATTCTCTGAGTCCTTCAACTCCCTCCTCCCATGCATGCTCTCCATACCCGCCACCGTCTCCACCAAGAAACGCTCTGACAAACTTCGCCTTTGCATTAACCACAGTGCCCAGCCATTCCCTCTGAACAACCTCATTGACAAAAAGGTTGTCTCTGTGCCCCTGGATGGCTTGCAGCAGTTCGGGCAGAGCTTGCTTGACTACCGCAGGGCTGTTGGCTTCGATGTTCCCATCGTGGCTTTCAAGTCAGATGCGAAGGATGCCCATCGCCTTTGCCCTCTGGCAAAGGAATGGCAATCAAAGCAAGTGGTGAAGATCAATGGGTCCTACAATGTCGACCATTGCTGCAACTTTGGCAGCCATGCTTCAGGTGGCATATTTGGGAGTTTCTTCTCCCTGGTCCTCTGGATCGCTATCGCTTTACTTGAGATCCTCGACCTCTTTGGCTATTGTGATGACGTCTTCTCCTTTGAGCTGGAGTCTGACGTTCTCTGGTATGAGCCCTACCAAAAATTCATGCCCTCAAAACAGGCTTGTCTACTTGAACTGTGGGACGAAATCAGCATTCCTCATGATGAGGCAAAACAAGTTTCAGGCCCCACCCTCACCATCATCAGCTTTGACATCGACATCAACAAAATGTCCTTCACCATGCCCCCTGATGCCCGCCAAGACCTTATCCTTGCCATCCGCGAATTTGCTGTCCGCAATCGGCGCCCAAAGCTTTCAGACCTCCAGCAGATGGCTGGCTGGATCAACTGGTCTCTGAATGTCTTCCCCCTGCTTCGCCCCTGTTTGAGCGCAGTCTACGCGAAGATGAGCAACAAGAAGAGACCATCGGCAGAGCTCTATCTCAACACACAGATCTACTGTGAGCTTCTGTGGGCCGCCAACCACTTGGAATCCTGTGAGGGAGTATTCCTTCTCAAGTCCCTGGATTGGGAAGCCACAGACACTGACTACTTCCTTCTTTCCGACGCCTGCCTCTTTGGCCTTGGTTTCTGGTCACCACATCATGGCCTTGGCTTCCAGGCCTCAATCCCCACCTTCGCCCCCCATACCATCTTCTACTGGGAGGCCTATGCAGTCCTCTCAGCTTTTGATTGGATCCTGCGCTTCACACACCCCCCTCCCCACCGAGTTGTGGTTTACACTGACAACTCCAACACTGTTGACCTCTTCCGCACCCTGTGTGCTACCCCTGATCTCAACCCCATTGTTCTGACTGCAGCAGACCTCATGATGTGCTTTGACTGCCAGCTCTGGGTCATACACATGTCAGGAGAGCAGAACGACATCGCTGATTCCATCTCCCGCTACCACAACTCCCACGCGATTGCATTGGCTCGCATGCACAACACTAACCTCTACATCAAGGATTTTACACCCCCTCAATTGACGCTGGGGGCTGTTCTATCATAAATCTCTCCCTTTCTGGCCCCAGGCAACCTCCACGGATTGCTTGGAGCCTTGAGCGCCTTCAACACAAACGCGCTATCACCCTCGGATTCGCCCTCAAGCCTGCCTCCATCACATCCTATACCTCTGCCCTACATTCTTACATCAACTTCTGTAACTTGCACCACTTCCCCATTGAACCAAACCCTGACACCCTCAGCTTCTTTGTCGTCTATATGTGCCATCACATCAAGCCTTCGTCTGTGAAGTCTTACCTCTCAGGAATCTGCAACCAGCTTGAAACATTTTACCCCTCTGTCTGCGACACCCGTCGCTCAAATATTGTCACGCGCACCCTCACAGGATGCACCAAGCTTTGCGCCTCCCCCACCATACGCAAACGTGCCATTTCCCATGATGAAATCATCACCATCAACTTGCGCCTCTCCCCTACCTCTGACCATGACACCTTACTTTTCCTCGCCATCACATGCACATCCTTCTTTTGTCTTATGCGTCTTGGCAAGAATGTCTGGCCTGACAACCCCACCCTGCACGACTACCGCAAAGTCATCAAACACTCCTCAGTCTCCATCACTATGGATTCTTTCTCCTTCCTCTTGCCTTCTCACAAGGCTGATCAATCATTCCAAGGCAACAAGATTCTCATTCACTCCTCCACAGCGGGGCCCACCACCATCTCTGCCTTCTGCTCCTATGTCCTCTCCCATGATCGCTTATTTCCTTTCAACCCTGAACTCTGGCTTCGTGCAGATGGTTCCATCCCTACCCACCATTGGTTCCTGTCTCTCTCACGTTCTCATTTTGGTTCAGAAACCACTGGCCATTCCTTCCGACCTGGCGGCACTACTTTCTATGCATTAAATGGCACCCCCTCCAATGTCATTCAAGGAATGGGTCGTTGTAAATCAGAGGCCTTCCAGTCTTACATTCATGTACACCCCTCCCTGCTGGCCACATTTATTTTCTCTTCAAACAACAGTCCGCTTTGTTCCTCCCTCCCTCGTTAAACTTCCCTCTTCCCATTTTTCTTACCATCCACCTTCTCCTCCACCCTTTCTTTTCCAAGCTCAGTTTTCTACACTTTTTCTCCATAGTATCTTATGTACCCAGAAAAATGAGACTTGTTTAGCAGGCCCTGCCGCTGGTCACAGGGCAGTGGCCATGCAACCCTATCCCTCGGAATGACTGCCTGAGCAAAACCTTAAGGGATTAGTCAAGCACTACATGTGATGGTGTGAATCGCTTAGTAACATTAAGCTGAATTTGTCATCCATTGTGTTTTCATGTATAGACATTGTGTTCACCCCTCAGATGACTCAACCACAGCGCAACAAATGGGTAGGAGGCTGCCATATCTCCAACCTCATCCTTGTACTTTACATGCAACCTCCTTGGAGGATCTTCCTGCCCACCTTCTCCACAAGATCTTCATATTCTGTTGCCTGCGACACCTGTAGACTGACTTCACCCACTCCCTCTCTTATTATCGTTCAAATGGTTTGAACGATCGTGGGTGCTTCAATGGGAATTATAGGATGGCATCGGTGGTGGCACAACCATCTTCAGCACATATGCAGTTGGTTGACTTGCACTCTGGGATCGGTTCATGAGAGGCGCCGTCGACCTGATCTTATGTAAGATATTGGAGGGTTGACATTTTTGGTTCAGGGCTTGCTCAGGCATTGTTGTGGCAATGTCCGTGCCACACATGGTCAAATATTAGCAAACACATCTGGATCTGTCTCTGAGTCTTTCAAGTTGAATCCCTCTCCATGGAGCGAAAATCCAGAAGGCTGAGTACTTATTGAAACCTGAAACGGCGAAAAACAATACTATCTTCAAGCAGCCCTTGATCTTGGACAGCGGATAACTCGCACTGCACCCTGTCTCTGTCTAATGGAGAAAAAAAATTCCACTGCTGTCATGGTGCATAAGGGGACTGGTTTCAATTTGATCAAGAAAGAAATTCGACGACTCAATTGCAATTCTCTTGGCTTTATGCTGGTCTTCTCTATTTGACTTGATCTCAACGCTTTGAGGCTGCCACGATGGGAGAAGGCTTCAGAAGTTCGCAATGCCAGAACTTTGAACCCTCTCAGTCTCCACAGCCGTTATCCTTCCTGCGTAGCTACTAGGGTCGAGGGACTCCAGGAACCTCACGGTCGATCTGGGTCACGTTTATGAGAGGTCGAAGAGGCGGTTCTCGCAATCGCAGATTTAAGCTCTAGATTAAAAGCGACGCAACAATCTCGCGGTAACACAAAAGCTAAATGGGGTGGATGCAATGGTCGCAAAGAGAAGACCTGAATGGAGGAACGCCTACTGCTTAGCGCCATTTACAAGGCGCTACTGTAGCAACCCAACTTGTGTTATTGGTTTGAATTCTATGCTTGAAGTGCTCATGACGACAGAGTTTTGATGTCCGGAAGTCATTTATCCGAATTCTCTGCGATTCTTGGATCTGGCGAGATCCCTCCACTAATCTCTTCCTCCGAGCGGCCAATTAACTCAACTTGAGGAGATATAAATGCTCGAGGGAAACTTTGGCGACATTCAACATGCTCTCTGTTTTCTCCGTGTTGCTCTTCGCTGGTGTAGTGCTAGCATGCCAGGGGTCCATATCGTCTTTGTCTGGTGAAGTGCTGCGTTACGATCTCCTCCAACCCATCTGAATATAGAAAACGAAAAGACGTGGATTTAGCTGTCAAGTGCACCACAATTACACTTCGGGGCTTCACTGTTCCTGCTGGCCAGGGTTTAATTCTGAATCTTTTGCCAGGAACGACGGTTACGATGGGTAGCTCAAATACATTCTACTACGATTCATCAGCTTATTTCACCCTTATTATAGCTGGTGATATTTCATTTGGCAACAAAAGCTGGGCAGGCCCCCTTTTCACCATAATGTAGGCGAATTTCTCCAATGCAAGCCCACCTTGATTGAGTAACATTTCTTTAGTGGAACTTCTATCACATGTGCGTATTTCCATACGCCTTGGACAAGTTAAAGTTGAATTCTGCAATAGTCAACGGGAACGGCCATAATTTCAATGGTGGAGGTCCCTTCTATTGGGTAAAATCGATTACGGAAGTAAAATACCTTTGAACGCTAAACGACTTCGTTTAGGATGGTACGGGTCTCAGTTCCGGCACACAAAAGCCAGATCCTATGATGAAGTTTGCTCTGTGTTGCTTATCTTTCCGACGAGTTCTCACTGTCTTCTGGCAGGATCGAAATGTCAGGAATTTTTCAGGTCAGTTTTCTTGCCTCTTTGGCATACATCCAAACTTCTGAATGACTGCTAACACATACTTTAGAATGTAACAGTGGTCAACTCGCCCGCTCGGGCTTTCGCTGTGTCAAATCCCGCACCCTTGTTGATGACAGGATTGACAGTTGATGACTGTAGGAGGCATATAATTTATTCCACGACTATCCATTCAATCGTTTATAGCTCAAGGAGACTACGCCAATAACAGGAGCAATGGCATTACCGCTGGTAGGCTCGTTCAACTTCGTAAACAGAGATGGACAATCCATCCATCCATTCAGGCCACAACACCGATGGATTCGACGTGAGCGGCCATGACGTAACGATTCAGAACTGGTATGAAGACTCAATGAAATGATGGGTACTTTCGCTTACTATTTCCTAGTACGGTTCATAATCAAGTGGGCACACCAATCCACACAATCAGGTTGTTTATGACTAATGACTGCGTTAGGACGATTGCCTTGCAATCGGCAAAGGGACAAACATCATCTTCGATCGCAACACCTGCATTGGTGGTCATGGTATCTCAATTGTTTGTCCCTCCCCACCCCTTCTCGTACTGGAAACTTGATCTGCATTATAGGGCTCTATTGGCTCCAATGTCGCTGTTTCTGGCGTCATCGTCACGGGCAACATCATCACCGACAGGTGCGAATTCGGTCACCTCTTTGAAGTTGGTTTGTCAGACTCAATCAAATGCAGTGACCAGGCTCTTCGTATTAAAACTATTGCTTCAGCAACTGGGAGTGTCGTTGGCAACGTCACATACTCTGTAACTAGCACTAACCGTGCATCTTAAACTCGTGGCTGACGAATTTATTACAAGGGAAACACTGCGAAAGGAATCCGAAGATTTGGCGTGATCATCGACCAGGTACCTCTCTGAATTCCTCACTAATAATTCCTCACTAATACGCCCAATAATAGAGTTATCCCAGCACCCTTGGTACTCCTGGAATGGGCACTATTATTTCGGTATTATATGAAACTGCCTTCTTTGACTGGAGTTGACAAAGGGTTAGAACGTCAACTTTGGTAGCCCCACTTCCAACATCGCCGTGAACAGCGGGGCAAAGCAGGTTGCGGTAAATTGTGGATACGGTTCTTGCACAGGTATGACAGCCATTTTTTTCTGAACATTTCATATGTGATGGTCTGACGCTGTATTAGGTACATGGGACTGGCACTACCTGTCTGTCAAAGGCGGCGTCACAAGTCAGTACATTGTTGATTGAAGAGGGGCCACCAATTCACTTTCATATTAGGTCCTCCCAGCAACGCGAACATACTGGGGCTCTAGAGCCCTTGATGGCAGGCTGACTATCTCCTTAACGTCAAAAATGCCAATGGTCGCTACCACCGGATTCAGGACAAAGAGCCACTCATCACGGATATGAATCCGAATGGACATTTGATGCCCTCTGCTTTCCTTTTCTTCAGTACTTACCTTCATTTCTTCTTGCACTCTTTTCATCAACGTTCCTTACAACGCACATTACATACAATTTTTTTTGCAAAATATCACCACGTTATTGCAACGTCGACGGGGATGGGTACTTTAACTTGATGTTAACGTTGAATCTTGGTTGAATCCTAATAGCATTCCTCTATGATATTACATAAACCTGTGTATAACAGTTGTCAAGGCGAAAAGAAAATCCATGGAAGAACAAAATAACAGTTAGATAAGTAAGCGAGAACCACAAGGAGGGTGGGTACGGAGACAGACAGACAGACAGAGAGGGAGAAAGAGAGAGAAGACGAAGATAACTGTAACGAGCGACGCATCTGTGCCATTAAGCCTCTTCGAAAATCAAAGGACCGACTATAACTATATGGGTGTGTCAGAATATAGGAGATAAGGAGTCGAGTCGAGGCAGGAGTGGAGGGCTTGCAAAGAGAGTGTAATACAAGGGTCGAAAAGGAATGTGGCGGTGATGGACTCCATGATACCCAGGGGGATGAAAGACAAGAATGATAGTGGTACGGTGTGCAATGATGACGCCCGGTAAATTTTGGTGGATGGTGATGGATAATGCAGATGAATGAATGATGATGCTTCCAGGAAACAGAGACGGAGAAATGAGAGGGGGACACATAATTGCCAGACCAAGACCAGCAGCGAAAGGAGAAATCCAGATCACGTCACGAAGAGAGTGACCTGACCTCCCTGTTCAAAGGCCATCTGGACGTCCTCTGTCGACCCTAATGAGACCATATCTCCGTCCTCATCTTTATATTTCACCCGCAAGGGTCCGTCGTCCCTCCTTGGGCCGCATAACCGGATCTTTCTGCCCACCTTCTCCACAAGATCTTCATATTCTGTTGCCCGCGATACCTGGATCACAAAGATATCTTCGTGGAAATGGACCTTCACTTTGACGTTATGATGGCCATTAAGGGCGGGCGCGCTCTCGTATGGCTGTGTTCGTGAGTTGCGGATAGCGACACCACCCAAAGAAGACTCGCTGGATCCGAATGGCGTAACAGGCGACGAACTGTTCGGCGAGTATTCCGAACTGTCACCTGTAGACTGACTTGACCCGCTGCCTCTCTTATTATTGTTCAAATGGTTTGAACGATCGTGGGTGCTCCAATGGGAATTATAGGATGGCATCGGTGGTGGCACGGCCGTCTTCGGCACATATGCAGTTGGCTGACTTGCACTCCGCGATCGATTCATAAGAGGCGCCGTGAGCCCACCCGTTGGCGTTGGGGCGCGTACAGTGCGGTAGTCAGAGGAATTCACAGCAGGAGTAGGGATTCCAGAGTTGTATGACGCATCGTATCCGTTCTTCAAACGGTTTGAGCTTGCTTGACTGCGTAACACCGGACGGGAGGAAGATTTAAGCGGAAGCGGGACAGAGCTGTTGCCGAAACTCGCGTCGGATGTGTAGCTATTAGCACTCACGTTTGAGTTCATCCGAGGAGTGATGGGCCTTAGCGCGCCCGCAGGCGAAGGTTGGTTAGACGGGGGTTGTGGCAGGCCATTCCTCCACTGAGCCATCGTCAAACCATCCGTACTTTCCGTTTGCGCTCGTGGCCGGTCATAACCGGCAACAGGCTCTCTTTCTAGTGGCATGCTAAGTGCATTGGGGTTTCGACGGGCTCCTGGAGGGCCTCCCATAGGTGTACCCCGTCCTGAAGCGGGATAATTCGCCGCTGAAACTGGAGGATAGTCCTCGTAGTCCTCCTCGTCCTCTGGCTCGAAATCGAAACCGTCATGTGGTGGGTAGCCTTGCGGTCCAGCGCTATACATGCTGCCTGCGTTGCTACTTGCGTCGTCGTGGTTGTAGCTGTTAACTGGACGATTGCTGCGAATAGAGGAACTGATAGAGGGCTGGTGGTGTATAGACACTGGGGCACCATTGGAGTACGTCGACGAGTTTCCAAAGCGAGAGGCAGACGATGGGTTGATGCTGTTGGTCATAGCAATCCGAGCGATACCCGACATAGTAGGGCGATCCGAGGCTTTCCTTTGTGCAGCTTCTTTGATAAGGCGGTTAATTTGGGCTTCCCATTGCCGCATCTGCTCCTCTCGCCTGCAACGCAGTGTGAAGAATTCGAGGTCGTCGTCACCTTTCCACCATACAGCAAGGGGGAAATGTGGCGGTACACCAGAAGCTGCAGAACAGTTTGAGACCAAATGAATACGCGTAATCGAAAACATAACTCACGTGTTGATATCCGGGCTGATACTGGGACGGCTTGAGTAACATTACCAAGGAAGATTCGCCCCTTCAACAAGAGGGGTGTGGTTTTCTTTTGTGGTTGTCCAACGCCACCAGGCAAGGTCAGAGGCGGAGGTGTACCCTGCTTCTTCAGAATAGAGTTGTTCTTGCCGACCTTATTTCTCCCATTCTGAGGCAAAAGAGGAGCCTCCTTGCAGCAGAGAATGATCTTCTCGAACAGAAACACGTGGTATTCCCGATCAATATCGGACTTGGTCACGACAAAAATGTCATCCAACAGGAGCTCGCCAAAGTTTTCGAGATGGTGACCTTTCCAGTCGTCGATGCGATAGTGCAAACTCTTCACGGTTTGTTCGTTTTCAGCGCGGCGTTGTGCCTCATTGATCTTATCTGTGATGCGTTTAGCTGCATCAGACCCTCTCTTGAGTTCATCAAAATGTTGATATGTCGTGGGCGATGATGCCTTGATAAGAGACTAATAGAATGGTCAACAATCGAAGGCAATGCGAGAAGGTGGTACACACATCAAGGAGGAGTGGATACTTGCACACTCGTTGAATCGGTTTGATTAGGAAGGCAGGTAGCTCGCCTTTGACGTTGATTAGGTGGTTTAGCGGCTGTTGATAGATGTTTGGTGAGCATATGAAAGCATCCGAAAAAGAACCAAAATAGGGCAACATGACAGTTGTCAGGGTGATATGAGAAATGTTGTCGGGTGGCGGGAAGGGACGACGATATAGGAAGAAGGTACACCTTGTGATAAGAAGAGGGTTGAAGTTAAACTTACCACGAGACTCTCTTCGTTCGCGAGCATCAGCTCGGTCGCGTTGGTATAGTTGGCGCAATATGGCTCATATACAACAAATTCGTCTTCCTAGAATAGCCAATCAAGATTTAAAAGTGTGACCATTGTAAGTGACTCACGCTTTCTAGGAAATGTTGGCCCCACCGCTGATCTTGCCAGGGCAATTCAGCTGTACTCTCGAAACGAATTAGGAATTTGCGTTGAAAGTTGAGAAGTTTGTTGAGATTTGGAAAGAGGAGGTGTATGGTGTCCTGATCCATCAGGTTGGCTTGTGACAGCGCATTAGAGTATTTCTGTACGTAACCGGCGGGTTGAATGGGAAGAGCCAATGACATAAGTGGCACGAAGACACGGACCTGCATAATTTCTAGATCCTGAACAAACTTGCGTTCCGTTTCCACCATCTCTCGGACAATATTGTTTCGTGCCGCCTCTTTGCCATTAGGTTGTGGCAAGGCGTCGAGCAGCGAGTCCGAAGAGTCGTGTGAAGACAGGGTGGGTGGTGACGGGGGCGATTCTTCAAAGACATCTGGCTGGAGATGATCCACGATCGCTGTGACCGTATTGATAACCTGTGGCATTGAGGCGTAAGACTAAGGCTGGTCAAACACAGCGGGAAGTTATCGAATCACCTTGACCAAACCATCCGTTAGCTTGCGGTCCCATAGGTCCGTTACTGTGAAAAGTTCGCAACCAGGAATCTTCTGAGTAACCTCGTCTGTGCGAATCTGCATAGCGAAAAGGGCGATGGCGCGTTTCTGAGCTCGGTCAGGGTTTGCATCGTAATCTGCTGTGAAGGAGGAGTTATTGATTTTGTTGAAACCCGCTTCGGCGGGTAATAGGTCGAAAATGTAGCACAGGGGGACTCCAAGGGCAAAGAGATCCCAAAGCTGTGTGACTGGGTCAGTTGATTGGCGCGAGTCTGGGGGCGTGGCGAGGTTGAAGTAGTGGGGGAAACCGCGGATGAGCATGAGGCGTGAGCGCAGGGCAGAACATTGTTGATACAAGGACGTTGACTGGGACGCGGCCTTATTGAGGAGCCCGTTGGTGGCAACAGGGGTATCGATGGTGAGGCCAGCGGTGGAAATGACGGACTTTTTGCGGCCAGCGACGGTGGCCATGGTGCGGAGAGGGCGGGAGGGAACGAGGCGGAGGGAGGAGGAGAAGGCAACTTGGACAGGCTCAGAACAGGCTGGATACAAGATACACACGGTACAACGATTATAGAAAGGTAACACCCTAGTAACTTTCAATCTCAGATCGCCTTGAGGCTTTCCACTTTAGGTCACTTTCACACTCCGCAATGCAAATCAAAACAGCCACTCCTCTGACAATAGATCGGTATTGTTTCCCAACAAATGCTTCAACCAGACAGCAATCCTTGAAGGCAGTTCGATGCTCAAACACGAACCTCTGAGCACTTGAGCAAAGCGACTGTCGAATAATTGACTGACATTTGCGTCACCCATCGTGATCATCCTGTCACACGTTTCTTTGATGGTGCCACGCGTCTTCGGTCGCACTCTCGTTTACCGTCACCTCTTCTTCTCTCAATCTGCTTCGGCGTTTTTTTCTCCGCTCATGCCCACCGCCTCTCACCATCCGGTGAATAGTTCTCAAGTTTTACAATGTTCCTGTAAATTCAGTCAAATCAAAAGATGCATCTTTCGGTTTCCCCTCTTCTAGAAGGACAAGCAATGATGCTCTTTGATGGCGAAATGTCAATGTTCTAGGTCACTAACCTCTTTCAACCTTGGCGCGAGGCGCCTTGCTGGCACGACTCGCCGATTTACCCTTTACACCTACCCTCGAGTTGTCTAACCATGACCGACATTAACGCAAGTCCGGCCCTCCATCCCCGAAAAATATCTGAAACCCTCAAACGCCGAACTATCACTTCCAGGAACGTAAGCTTTGAGAGAGATGACGTCCTTCGACACTCTGGGTTTTGGATACCTTTGTATTTCGGATCCAAAAAAATACACCGAGTCATCTCACCAACCCCGAAATGCGCTCAATAATTCCAATGCCATTGTTCTCTTATCGATTGGATTGGAAAATAAACGACGCCCAAGTTGAGCGAATGTATCCTTTTCTTTCTTGTTAAACGAAGAAGCAAAAATGATAGGTATTTATTTTTGTCCCCGGTGTTCACTCATTAATCTCTACTAATCGGACATACGTAGGAAGTAACGGAATACCTCCTTCCTACAATTGCATGCATATTCCGAGTCGCTTCGAAGCGCTCCTCCGTTGTGGCGGATCACAAGCTCCTCATAACCGTGACAAATACCCCCAATAGCAGCAAGTAGAACGCGTCGTAACGTTAGGATTGCTTACACATATCACCTATAAATCCCCGCTCCAACACTCAACCTCCGCTGTGGGTTACCCCCAAACAACGACTCCGCAGTCCAACTGTGAAAGCAGCTATTGCATTTTCTAAAACACACCGGTACCGTCCTTCATCATTCTTCGAAGTTCCTTCCCGGCATCTTACCACTGTCGCCTTCTCTAATTTTTAGGTCCTTTCCGACATTTCCTCGCCTGGTAAACATTCGGATCAACACGACAGGCTCCGGTCAGACGAGGGGATGTAGACATAGCCACCGGGAGATGCTTATGTGCAGCTCTCGCGTTGTACAGCCTTCGGCGCTTCAATCGATGCAGGACAATGGAGGACGTTACAGACAATCACCTACAATCACGGACAACCTGGAGGACCCCTGTCAGATGAAGTGAAGTTCGTTTCGGTTGGCTCGGTGGCATCTACATACGCTGTCCTGTTTCATCATTACAGCTGAACGGAGAAATGATTTTCCCAGTTATGTATGGGTCGCAAACGATTCAACACCCTATCATCCCTGAGTGCATCGTACCCACGACGTACTTATCTTTGAATCACACAAGATCCAACATCCTCGACATCCTCACTTACCTTGATAGATCCGTCGTCCTCTTATCAACCTTCCCCTGCTACGAGCATGATCATGATCGAGAAGTTTGCAATCTCATTGAGGTTGTGTGATCGAGTAGGATCGAGCCTGGTCCCACATGCGCAGATTGGCTATGAATGCCAGGGTGCAGCTGCTTGGAGATCGATAAAAATAGCTCGTCTGCGTCGAGCAATGGTAGTGGGAGATCGTATAAGGGAAGCTCGGACAAGCGAAGAAAGCTGAGGATGATTCCAATGGATCCCCTTTGCTGAATAACAGGTCTTAACCCCTACAAAGATGGAATGACATGCAATCACCTGCAATTACCCGCCACGAAGGAGAAAGAAGAACCCACCACACACAACATCCAAGGGTATTGGAACGGTATACACATGGGGCGCCGGGCGTTATCTCATTCAATCCTCGGAAGGCGAGGGGGATAACATACGGAAGCCGACGTCCACACAGAATGACAAAAAGACGAATATTTGATGAATACACACCGAGCTTGAACGCAAGACGTAAGTAATAAAAAGTTGCTTTTCGTGTTGCGTTGCCTCACCGTATTTTCTATTTACCTGTGCGTACGTGCGTACGTGATATATGTGTATGATGGAATGAGCAAAAGGTACTTCCCGACATGTTCGAGGGAAAAATGTGGAAGTATGCTTCACATCAAGCCTCGTAATGCCTTCTTTCGTGATCCACCTTACTTGCATTTTATTATTGCCCATTGTCCCCCAGTTTAGTCCAGTTTTCTCCTATCTTCAAACCTGCAATTATAGAATTGCAGTAGCAATGTTTTGAGCGACCTTCAATGCTTCTTAGTCTGCAGCTAAATTCACACAGGGGTTATTGAAGCCATGGCCAAATCCCATAGAACCGGCTTCATCCCGATAAAATGCGTTGAGCTAGCTCATTCTGACCGCCCCTTTAGCACTTTCAAACCATGACCACTAACAGGGTCTGGCGTACGCTTTCCGCATTTAACTCCTCCATCCGAAGGTGGGCTCCGTTGCCGCTGAAGAACACACAGAGACAAGTCAGGCAGGTTCCTAAACCGCTCACAATTACATCATGGAACGTCGACGCCCTTTCTTCGCGGCCCGTGGCACGCGCCAGACATATCCTCAGCCATATCCTTGAAGGACAGAGATCTTCTGATATCATATTCCTCCAGGAAGTTAATCTCGACGTTCGTGCCTCTATCCTCAATGATCCGAGAGTGCGTTCTGCCTTCTTGACAACAGATGCTGAGGACCAAACAGCGTTTGCGGGTGTGCCTTTTGCGACTATGACCTTGCTGTCCAGCGCGCGTTTTGCTTCCAGCCTGGATTCACAGGAGGAAGGTGAAACTGAGGGAGGGGAAAAGCTCGAGCTAGGGCGTGTCTTTCGCGTGATCCTTCCAAGCAAGTACGGGAGGGATGGGCTTTGTGTGGAGATCGTCCTACCAACTGCGACGGACAGAGTCTTGCGTCTGATTAATGTGCACCTCGACTCGTTGTGGGACACGCTACCTTACCGTGCACAGCAGCTGGAGATGTTGGCTGACGTACTCCACGAACCGGGATGCAGTGGCGGGATTATTGCAGGCGACTTTAACGCCGTCACCGCTGAGGATCAGGAGCTCCTCGAAAAGAACGGATTGGTGGATGCGTGGCTCGCATTGCATGGGTGGGGGAACCTTGATGCAGCTACATGGGGTGTTGGCGTTGGACGGCGGGATGGGCGCGGACCGAGAAGGTTAGACAAAGTTGCGATGGTGGGGCTGGAGGCTTGCAAAATGGAAGTCTTGCGTCCTGGCGTTATTGAATTGCCCATTCCGAAGGGAGAGTCTATTAATAGCCCTTGGAGTGACCACTGTGGGTTGAGATGCACCTTCACTATCTGAGTACAGTCAACCAAGTCTCGCTGACAAAAAGTGGACCATTCACATCCGTGAATAAGGAGAATAGATACACAGTGCATGACTTGGAATTTGGAACTGATTATTGCGCACCTGGCTGAGAAATGGACAGTCGTGGGACAGAATTTGAAGATATGTTTTCCCCATCGACCACCGTGACTGTGACTTTGGAGTACAACAACAGAATCTCAGTCATCGGCCTCTCGAACCCTGGCTTCTCAAACCGGGTCATAAAGCGTAATAGATATGGGGAACATTACAATTTTTTTAGCATCAGGGGAAGTAAAAAATGTTGGGATTGAAGCTCCGATTGAAAAATAGCAAGTAGGACTCCTACCACCTTGCCACAGATAATCGTGTCGTTGGCAAGACCCATGGCACCAGCTCGTTCTTCCACGCGCCGCGGTCACGGTGCGCACGATGAAATACAACTTCCTCCAGACCAGTCCTTCAATAATCCTAATGTCAACAAGGAGCTCTTTATCGATCCTATGCTTGGAACACCCTTGGCTGTGTACATTGAAAAGGACGTAGAAGACAAGGCCACCCTGGTTAACCTCGTTACGGTATGTATCAATTGCGTCGCGTCGCATTCTCGCATATCCGTGTCGTTGTTCAAACTTCTGAGCACCTGGAGTGCTTCGAATCGAGTACAAATGTTCTCCTCGCTGTCATCGCAACGAAGTGGCCGGGCACCATTGATTTACTTTTATCTTTCTAGGCCCATGGAGGGACAGTCGTCACTGGATATAGTGGTGTAACATATATTCTTGGTGAGTCATGTATCAACCAGCAAACTTGTAACTATGTTGACTCATTTTGACCTAGTCGACCCACATAAGTCCTCGGGCCAGAATCTATACCAACAGTATGCTCTCAAGAAGGCGAAATTAGTTCTCGATGCGAGATGGATTCATGAATGCATCAAGGCGAATCAACTACATACCTTTCAGACCAACTGGGCCGGGTGTAAAGTTACAGGTAAAGAGCAGTGAGCGTCCAGTCCCTACGGCATCAGACACATTCAAATGTTCTGCTTATAGAGTCTACCAACTTCAACCAACGCGAAACCATGATGTAGCGCCCATGCCTGAGCAACAGATACAACCGATGCACACACAGTCAATCCCCGTGATTCCGACCGTCGAGCAGATGGGCTCGTTCCCTTACCCGGTATATCCTCCGATGCACGAGGCTCCAAGAGGCATGTCCAACGCTCCACCTCAAACATGGAACGCATCAGCAGGAATAGCGCCATCACAGACACATATAAACCCACCTGCTATTCCACAACCAACGTCATATCGACCGTCCCAGCCGTCGCACCAGCCGCAACCACAACCCCTACAATATCGTCACTGGGATGGCTATCCGCATCCTCAAGATGGGATGTCTGTGCAGCACCCCAGTTACACTCACGAATTCCGTTATCGAGAGGAGCATACGGGTTGGGTCCAACCTCAAAATGCTTATTTTGAACATTCGGTGAGAATGCTGGCACTTGCCCCTTTGATGGTATTTATAACTCCTTGGTTGACAGTACGATTCCGCATTTCCTCAAAACTCTGGCTACATGGACGTTCCGAGCCCTCCCAGTGGTGACCAACATCCAACGGCCTCTACTTCCCTTGCACCTGCCTCTGCTTCGTCCTCCGATGCTGTTGCTGGACCCTCGACTGGTATCGTTGACCAACCTGATAAACGAGGCAGGAAGCGCACAAGAGCTCCGGTTTGTGTAGATTTATCATATCTTCAGCTATCATTTGACGCTTCAACAGGCTGTTCCCGCTGTTCCAGCTGCATCTCTGGTTGTTAATCGTCATCCTCCTGCTCGCTCTCCCACGCCTCCTACTCGTGTCATTAAGAGCACATATGGCGGCAATTTGTTTACTGCTGACGATATCATATACCTCAAAAAATACATTGACTATTGCCAAGACCAGGGTTTAGTTTTGAGGTTGGTTGATTTGTAAATATCTCATGCTTATCTTACAGTTTTTGTCCGCAGTCTACGCGAGATTTGCGAGAGAATAGCAGTCAAAGCTCCTCATCACACGTATATCTTTCCCAGCTTTTATCTTGCGTCGAGGCTGACGGACCTTGAAAAGATTTTATTCATGGAGGCGATACTGCAACAAACACCAGATTCGGCTCGGCGGATACACAATGAACAACGAACGTTCCGAATCTCCCGGCATCGATGAAGACCTGGTACGACATCTCGAAGAGGAGATGGAGATCGAAATACAAGGCGACGGTGCTGCATCCTCACACCCCCGCATGAACGCTATTCCCGGTCAACCAATAAACGCAGCTGGGGTGGTCGCTGCACGTCCTTATAATATTGCTTTGCCGCAAATACAACCGCCATCTGTGGACAATCAGGTTCCTCCAAGGCGACGGTCGCCGACGCCGCCCAGGGCGTTGTTCCGTAGTACTACGGGCAAAGGAGTCGCATTCACGCAGGAGGATGTTACTTTCTTAATTAAATATATGGATTACCGCTCGTGAGTCAACCTTTTTTTCTTCTTCTGGAAACCCAACTAAAAGTTTGGTATCCAGTTCCCAAGGTAGACTGGATATGGTGGCATTCTGGAAGGACGTTGCGACTAAGGTTTATTCTCTCCTTCTGCTCTTTTCTTTTCACCGTCCTGACGACCGTCCCAGGCACCACATCACTCCCGCGCATCATGGATGAAATTTTGGCGTCGTCACAAACATGAACTGAATCGCACACCCACAGACGAGCCTTTACCTGCACCTCCAGATAAAAAGATGCGATACAGCCGCGAAGACGACATCCTTCTTGCAAAGTTCTTTTTTAACAAGCCTGAGGGAACGCTGGATAAGCTGTTCCAGGCGTTTGGACGTTTGGTACATCGTTTTTTCTATTGATATTTTGGATGTTTCGCTGAATACTTGCCATTTAGCACCCACATCATCCTTGGAAGGGTTGGCAGGAACATCATCGAATACATAAAGCCAAGATTGATCACTTGATTGAACGTTTGAATGCGGGAGAGAGCTTGGATTCACCGATGGAGGAATGAAGAAGGAGCTGAAAAAGCTGATTCAGCTCGATTCATTTCGAGGACATGAGGATTTGATGGAACAATGTTATCGCAAGTTTAGTAATAGGCATACGCGTAATTTAGGCTGTCAAAGTGATTCAATTGGAACACTCAATGAATTGATCTTGAACCAAGTGCGAGTCAAAAACTGAAAATTCTGTCATTTGAGGTCTGGCAAGTTGGGATCTAACTAAGTCTATGAGTGTGTAACTACGGCTACAGTTTTCAAATTTTCTCGCTACAGTTTCTTTCAATCTCCAAGGTATACATCTTCCCCCCCGATAATCTAATCTCACAACGCGTCAGGAGATATATCTCCAAGTGTATGCACGTCGAAGGCGCTATAGGCCGACTTTGAGTCGTCGCCGCCAAATTCAGACCCAGCCCGCGAAAGAGTTTCCTGCAAAGATGTCAGATTTAAAAAGGGATTGGACAATTGATGGACAGACATCAAAGTAATGGTGTAGAACACTCCTCGGTGCTGAACGAGAAATAGAAGTCAGCCGATGACGATGCCATGTATCAAAGAAAGGGACGAACTCCGCGGTGTCTTGGGCAAACGACAGCTAGCGCCACTCTGCAGGATATGGTACGCGACGAGACCAGACCAGCCAGTCTGATGCGATGCACCTAATCCTTTGCCAGTGTCCGCATGGAAGAACTAGAGAAAGAAAAAAAAAATCAAGATCTGTCAAAGTACTAGGCGGACACCACACACTTCATAAAACCACACGTAATCACGGAAATGGGGATCAAAGTCAAGTTTTGCACTTCCACCGTTGGTCGCTCTCCTTCCTTTCATATCTCGCCCAAAGATGTGGATAATTCGGTGCTGAATTTCCTCAGCGACTGCGACTAGGTTCATGTACTCGCCGCTTCCCGTCGGGCACTCGACCTATGTGAAGAGTAAGCACAAGAAACTGTGATTACGGTCGAAACATAATCTCACCTGAAGGTCATCACCATAATACTGATAGAAGCGTTGCAAACTCTCAATGAGGAGAAAGTTAGTAGCGAGCCCTATGAGAAAGAAAAGTTAGCTTTCTCTACACTTCGCTGGAAAAGCATCCTGCTCACAAATCGGTCCTCTCCAATTGGAATTCCCACCAAACATCCCGGATTTCGAATCCCCAGGCCAATACCCGACCTCATAACGCTGGCCATGTACATCAATACCCCACGGGTGCTCTTGATGCAGCTTAGAAAGCCTTGAAGTCGTGACAGAAAATTAAGCCCAAATTCCGTTATAAATCGAAAAGGACCTACGACCGAATTCCGTGCTCACTCAAGAACTCGTTTTCATCGAGCATCTTTTCCAAAATCTTCACAAGCCTGTCCTTATCAGCCAGAGCCAAAAGTCTCCTCTGATCTTTGCCTCCAGCTAATCAAAGGTGTGTCCAGTGAGATCTTTCATACAGACGAAGATTTGAAACTACCTTTCATGTTAGCCATATTCCGGGCAGATACCGCAGGGCGATTATCAATGAACCACTCCATTCGTTTCTTGAAACCAGGGAACCTATTGAGCACAGATGGCTCCAAGACGAGCACGCCATACAGCGGAATCAACCCAACGAGGCTGCGAATGGGCAGCTGCATCGAATTCCCTGGGGCGAATTCAATGGCATCATAATACATGCCGTCTTTCTCATTCCACAGGCTAGCCTCGGAATCGCCTGAGTGGTACGTCATTGCGTCCGCGATGAAGATGAAGTGCTACAAAACCGTGAGATTGAAAAACGACCCGTAGAACTGCTGTAGCTGACCTCGAAGAACTTGGAAGCAATGTCCTCATACACTGGGTTATGCTTAGCAAGTTCAAGTGCAATGCTCAGCCTGTCATAAGTAGTTAATATCATCAACCGTCGAACGAATTATACAACGCACATATTCAAACAATAAAACGCCATCCACGCAGTTCCATCAGCTTGACGAAGAGTCCCCCCAGTGGGTAAGGGTTCTGAGCGATTGAATGCGCCAATATTATCGAGACCGAGGAAACCTCCTTCGAAGACGTTATTGCCTCCCTGATCTTTCCGGTTGACCCACCTATAAACTCTCATAAGTTCGCACAGTGTGAAGCGCTGGAAGTGCTTACCATGTGAAGTTTAGTAACAATTTCTGGAAAACACGCTCGAGGAACTTGAGATCTTCCCTCCCGTGAAGCTTACGCTCGATCTTGAAGATCCTGAATGTCGCCCTGTTGAAACCATCAAGTATCGTTCATAAGATCGGCGTCAAGGGTGACTAGTGACTTACCAAGCATGCACAGGAGGGTTCACATCACTAAAATTCCACTCATATGCTGGGATCTGCCCATCCGGCTTCATATACCATTCCCGAGTTAGCAGGTCTAGTTGCTTCTTCGCAAACGCTGGATCGACCACCGCGAGGGGAATGCAGTGGAATGCAGTATCCCATGCTGCAAAGAAAGGATACTCCCACCTATTACAAAACACGGTCAACGTGTGGTAGTCAACGATGAGGCGAACATACTTGTCAGGCATCGACAACACATCCTCTATGTGCATATGGCGCCATTCCTAGATATAGTCAGTCGAATGCAACGTCAGAGAAATTGAGAAGAACGCCACCTTGTTTCGAATGAACTTCCTATTCGGGGGAGGAGGTGGCTGGGCTGGATCGCCCTCAATCCATTCCTTCTGGATAAAGCGATAGTACTGCTTCGTCCACAACATCCCTCCGAGTGCCTGTCTCATGATTTGCTTCAAATCATCGCTCATGGGTCCCAACACCAGTGCATTATAGAATTCATCAGCTTCTTGTCTCCGATCCTCCACGGCGTCATCAAATACTCCTTCGTCCTCGAGAGCGATATCCTTGCCCAATCGCGTGGGCGTGAGCTTAAGACGAACAACAGCGCAGCCACCGTGCCCTGGTACGTCCCGAAACACATAGTGAGCAGCTGCCTTGGTCCCTATCTGCTCTGGATTGACGAAAGATGATGAGGCCGGAAACGGAGTACAAGGTCCTTCCTCTAGAACATCAGGTTCCTCCGATCCGAACGAAGAAGCGGTGCGCGAACGGATCTTTGGTGAGAAGAAATGCTCGGGTTGGGATTCGGAGGCAGGAGGTCGATGGGATGGGATGATGTGATCGTGGAACGCGTCTTTCACGTAGGCGGTCTCGTTCGACCCCCCATACAATCGACTGAAGTTGGTGTTGTTTTCGGTGAATAGCAGTTCGGGTTGAACCACATCGACTTCGGGGTCAACCTCGAAGTCTGTGGAGGGACCGACAGGAGGAGGCGATGGCAAGCAATACAGATTGGTTTTACCCAACGAAGGATGTCGCACCGCAATACAGCTGATATTGTCGCCGCCTTTCACTGAACCAGTTAGGGTGGGCATTGGAGGTTTTTCTAGTGGCCATGACCACGTATTAGGAAACCACAATTGGGGAATTACGTGCAAGGTCGCTGGATCAGGTCCCCTGTTATAAGATGTGATTCTGATGTAGACGTTGTCTGGCTCCTGTTCATCTTTCGCATACTACAAGGCATGTCAGCATCAACGCGAATTTGTTCAAGAAAGTACAAACCTCAACAAAAACGTCCCAGTACCGATCATCCTCGAAGGCGTCCGTATCCAGAATCTCAAACTCTGAAACTTCACGGCTCCTCTGCTGATTTTCAGACACCAGCTCCTCATATGGGAAGCGTCGTTGAGGATACTTGTACAGAAACTTCATGTACGAGTGGGTGGGCGTCGAATCGAGGTAATAATACAGCTCCTTCACGTCCTCGCCGTGATTTCCTTGGTGTCCCGTCACCCCATATAGGCGTTCTTTGAGAATGGGGTCCTCTCCATTCCACAATGACAGCCCAAAGCAGAGACGTTGGTGATTATCAGAGATGCCCGCGATACCGTCCTCTCCCCATCTATACGCGCGAGATCGCGCATGAGAGTGCGGAAAATGGCTCCAAGCATCACCGTTATCAGAGTAGTCCTCACGAACCGTAGCCTGTACGAGAGCAAAAGCGGGTTTAGAGGGGAACAATCGCCATTAATCTAAAGCACCTACCCATTGCCTATCGGAGAGATACGGGCCCCATCGCTTCCAGTGTTTCTCTCGTGTATCGTCTTGTTCAAGGCGATAACTCTCGGCGCCCTTGTAATCCCTACCAAGCTTTTGTGCAAGCCTTTCGCGGTAAGGCCTCGGAGTGTCAGCATCATCGCCATTTTTTGGCTCTGCGTCCGCTTGCTTCCTCGGAGGTGGGATGGGCGATGAAGGCGTGTGCTTGGGTATATTAATCGTCAAAGGCGTTGGTGGCTCGACGCGTTCAACGACGGGCGGTCGTGGAGTGGAAGTACCAGAATCATCGATGACTGGAGGAGAGTTGCCGCTTCTGAAGAGCTTTTCCTGGACTTTCCTTACAGTACCACTTGCCATGAAAGTCAAGAACAACGCGCAATGCGATGTCCAAGTTGAAGTGGAGAGTTGATGAGACAGATATGCGCAAGATACGCGTTTGAAATATGAATGACGTCACAGCTCATTGTCACACAATAAAGTTACATCCTCAAGGCTGCCTCAAGGAGGGAATGAATGTTGCTCATCGGACCGCGACGATATAGTGGATCTTGTAGATCAAATGGGAATTATGTGGCTGCGAACAACAAATACTTAGTAAAATTTTCGTGGGGATTGTGTGGGGAGTGAAAAAAAATCCAAGAGTCCGCAGTGATTGCAATGGAAGTTGAGATGAGTGACACCGCCAAATGAAAAGAAAACAAGAATAAGAAAAAAAGCAAAATAAGGGAGAGATTAAATGAACGAGAGAAGATTGATGGCCATAAAAGATGTCATCGTCAAAGAGATACATAGATTATGTCGTGTGTCAAAAAGCAAAACAAATGTAAAGATCTAGAAGGAAGGGAGAGTGGGATAGTGGATAGTAGGGATGGGGTATCGTGTTAGGATAGATAGGATAGGATGTTGAATTTCAAAACCAATAACATCACCTGTCGCCAGCGACAGCTTCCACGTCCAGCCATACGTTATGTCTGGCTCAGGAAAGTGGAGCAGGGGTTTGGGAAGCGAGGGGGAGACGAATTCAAGACGGGGCAGTACATAAATTTCCTCCAACACATCAACGAAGCCAAAGAAGAAGAAAAAAAGGGGAACGAAACCTCAAGCCTGCCCAGGGGCAGAGATCTTCCATGATCCATCACCAGCAGCAGCCAACAGCACGCTCTGCGTCCAATCTTCAACGCCTTCATCTTCATCCTCAGGAAACCCTAAATGGTTCGAGCTGGCAGTAGATACCAACCTCGCTCGCGTTGGATTGGGCCTAATATGGTCTTGTCCCGGAAGTATCAACGAACTCTGTGAGCTCGACATTGGGAATGAAGGCCGATGATCGGGTCCTTTCGCACCCTGATCTTCGGAAATCTTAGGACTAGAACTCCCATCCGAGCTCGAAGGCGATGTCATCTTCTTCGTTCCGTCAGCCGTACAAGGCGGGGATTCTTCAATGCCCAACCCAAACCTCAACGATGGTCCAGCCTCGATCGGTGTGTCCAACACCGGCAACAGGTACGTCGAACTTGTTGAACTCCCCTGAGATGCGGTAACCGCCGACCTCGGCGTAGATATCGACGAATCACTAGCAGCTCTCGGTTGGAGATATGGCGACCCCTCCCGCAAAATCGGGGAAGAGATGAACGAATTCCCAGGACCCAGAGATCCTGCTGATCGTTTGCTGAATAGTTTTCGGAGGGAGGGTTTTCTCCCTTTGAGACGGGGAGAATTCGACCCTGCTGGGGACGGCGGTTCCGTTACGTATGGGGTGAAGCTAGGGAGGGAGAGTATGGGAATCGAACGTCTTCGAGAGTCTCGTTCAGAAGATTGATACGGGAAAGAAACGGGGGTAGAAGCAGAGGCTGGTATAGGGCTGCTGATGAGGGGTCTTTTCGAGATAGCCAAAGGAGACGGTCCAGCAATCTGAGGACTGGCACTCCTCTGTCGATGTTGAGGCTCCACTTTACCTTTAACCTCCTCCAATGGCAAATGCGAAAACGACGGATGCCCAGAAGAAGTAGGCGTCGCTACCGATTCAGCAGAAGACGAAAGTGGGGGTGGGGAGGGAGAGTTTGCGATATTCATAGAATCCTTTCCAGAGGACATCGAGCCATTATCAATCGCCGAAGAAGGCGAGGATGATGAACAACGACTATGCGCGTCCAAATAAAGCGTCGGAACCTCCGGTCTCTCAACCTCCTTGAACCTCCTATGCTGCTGAGCATGTTCTCCTTCCTCCAAAAGCGACGCTTCCTCCTCCGCCGAAGCATGGTAGTCAGAACTCGGGTTATCCGAGGTCGAGTCCCTGTCCATACTCTGCCAGCTTCTCTCCTCCATCGCATCAGAATAACTATCCTCATCCGTGTCGTCGTCACTCATCGTGCTTCCAGAAGCTCTGATATCCAAAACTAAACTCTCTCTTCTGAAATCAATAACCGGAGACGACCCCCATATACCCTCCCCGTCACAAAGCACCTTCAAAAGCGGCGGGCTCATGCTCAAACTCGGGCAAAAGAGGAGGAGCAAGTTGCTCAATGGCATCTTGGTCTCTTTGCTCCTTCCCGCAGTGGCTTTAATCAAATCGACAACAGTTCGTATGAGATCTCGGTTCTCCGGCGGGAGTTGATGGATAAGTGATTTGATAGCATTAAGGAGGGTCTTGGAAGGGGGTCGCATGTCTTGGAAGGAGGGTAGGGCTAACGTGGATAAAGAAGGGGGCTTTCGAATGGCCGGTAACTTCTTGGTTGGCAGCGGGTCAACAAGGTTGCTGTTGCTCTCCTCAATGATGGCCGCATCAAAGTGAGGAAGCAAATGGTTCGTCAGAATAGGTTCTGGAACTATGAAAAAAAAAAATGAGATTTCCGCAATATTGCCGAGGACATATAAATAAACCCACGTTCGCGTAGGAAGGCTCTAAACACAGAAGCCACAGCATGGGGGTCAATATCCCCAGGATCACAGTCTGTCATATCATAGTCGACACCCGTATCAAACTCTGCACGCAGCTTCGACACATGAGCCGGACGACCATTGACACTTTTGAAAAACAAGTAAGCATCTCAATCATCAAGGAAATAAAAATAAAAGACACACCGAAATAGTCCCTCCTCCTGCACGCCCCAAATCAATAAATGCTGAGCACACCGTGCCACCAGGGCAGGCAACATCCTCGTCTCCAGCTCCCTATACTTTGCCTCCCAATCCTCGCTCGACTCATCACCACTACCACCCACATCAATCGCAGTCTCCCTAACCACAACCTCCAAATTCCGTCCAAACACAACCCCACCAGAACTCCTCATCGGTCCCCTCACCAACTTCCCCATCACCGGCTCAGAATGCGAGAAAAACGCATCCGAGTCCGAACTCGACGACACACTATAACTCCCAGAAGGCGCATTCGGCGTCCTCTTCCCTTTCTGCAACAAATGCATATTGACATTCACGCTCGGCGTACTCTGGTTTGAACTCGTCCTGGCCAGCCCATAGTCTGTATGCGACGTGCTGGAATACGAGGACGGCGCATTGGAGCTCGAGAGTGACGCAGATGAAGAGTGCCCCGAGCCAGAAGAGCTCGAATTCATCCCCATCCCCCATTTCCTGCCCATTTTCTCCATGGCCTTCTTGGCCAGTCCAGCAGCAGGCGCAAAGCCGCTCGTCATACTAATCGCCGTTTGTCTGAACGAATTACCACCGCTTGAGGGGGGCGAGATGGCTGACTGCGGTAGTCCTTGCAAATGACTTTCCTGACGTGTCGTTATGGGTATAGGAGCAGAAATAGGCGTGTTGCTTGTAGTCCATGCTGAGAACTGCCCCCGGATGTTGCTCCCCCTGAAACCGCCAGACGCAGGAACTGGGGCAGCAAGCTTGAGCGAGGGATTGTAGCTGTTGTAGTCCAGGGTTGGAGGAGAAGATACCGGGGGAATTACGCCCTCAGATATCGAGTGCGAAGGGTGTTTGAGCTCTGCAGCGGAGGGAGCTGAGGTGGCGATCTGAGGTCTGGGATTATGAACCCCAAGATTAAGTGACATCGAGCGTCGGTCTCTAGCTCGTAGAGCAGCGGCTGAGGTGTCGAACAAGTGTGTTTCAGGAGGAGCAAACGCGCCACCTTCGAAAACAAGGTCGTCACCATCCTCTTCTGGCATGCCAAAGTCGGCGTCAGTGATAAGCGCACTGAGTCGCTTACTACCAGGAACAATCGTATGTGTCGACTGCACAGACTCGGCCATGGACACAGGCCGTGAAGCCCGACTGGCAGACATCGCCCCAGGCCTGATAGTATGATGGCCAATCGTCGAGTCGCTCTTCCTCCACGCTTCCTTCATCTCGCCCTTATCTCCCACAGCCGGTAAAGGTGTCTCCTTCTCCGGCCGCCGTCGTTGCTGAACATGTTCCTCCTCCTCCCGTTCTTTCCTCTGCTGTGCGTCCCTCTCCTCCTCCCCCATGCGCATAAAGTTGACGGCTGACGATATACCCGGACTGATCGGTATTACAGACGACCGATGATTTGATGAAAATACGCTGTCCACAACGAGGTTTGATGTGCTGGTCTGGACAGGGGCTGGGTACTTTTCATTCTTTGGCGGAGGCGGTGGTGGTGGCGGCGACGGATTAGACTGGACGGGCGACTTGGCTGCCTTTTTACCTAAGGAGCTGAATATCTACAACAATGGATGAAACATTAGCTTAATTTGCTTCAGAAACAAGGCAACCCAAGCCAAAATGGGCTTACGGGAGGTGAGGTTGACGAGGACGAGGAAGACGTAGCCTCGATGGGTGACGCAGGCTGGCTTCCATTCTTCGTAAACAGCGTCGAGGCATCTTCAGACTTTTTTCTACGAGCAGCGAAAACGCGTTTGAGTCTATTTCCACCTTTTGATGATGCTGCTGATGATGATGACGGTGGGGGAGCTGCTGATGAAGACGACGGGACGGGTGCTGGGGTGGAAGGCTTGCTCTGGCCGCTTCCCATAGACAAATAGAAAGGTAAAGAGTGGGAAGAGCGGGAAAGTGCGACGGCGGATGAGGATGTGGAGGAGGAGTGATGGCCGTGGGGAGTTTGACGTGGGGCTTGTGTGACATCCTGAGGTGAAATATTATCAGGACGAGCGTCTCTACGCTGCATGGCTGAGGCTGGAGCAACGAGGTGAATGTCAGGTGTGCAGCGTGATGATGGAATGTGTATGTATACGGACCTGCTCGGCTCGACATCGTGGCCGGTCGAAACGGTGATAGTGGATTAGGATATTATTCTATATGGTGAGTTTATCAAGGTGAGATCGTCGTTGTGAGTTTCAAGGACTTACATGTATTATATCGGTCGTGACGACGCAGCAGTGGGAAACAGCGTGAGGACATGGACGCACACGCCAACTTTTCTTTGCCGCCTATTGCCGTACATTTTCGCT
Source organism: Laccaria bicolor S238N-H82 (assembly GCF_000143565.1). Taxonomy (NCBI): domain Eukaryota; kingdom Fungi; phylum Basidiomycota; class Agaricomycetes; order Agaricales; family Hydnangiaceae; genus Laccaria; species Laccaria bicolor. The sequence goes on from NW_001889876.1 coordinate 1,356,057, forward strand.
TCAAACTCAGGCCGACTCTCAAATGACCACACAGAACAATAGAATGCTTGTCACCTCCGCAATAATCGCAATGTACTAAGTTATCCGTCTACAAGTGTCTCTACAAGCTGATTACCTCTCGATCTGTCTATCAAGGTGGGATCAAAAACTCCTTCACCTGAGGACAACCATCATCAGTACGTTAGTCATTTCGGTCTCAACTCTCACTCACTAATTCATATGTGAAGAATGATGTGGCTATACTAGGCGCCACCTTGACTGTACACACGTTGTCAGCTCGGTCCGTATGTGGGTTAGGGGAAAAGGGGACACTTGCGTAAATTCGGCCACAGGCCTCTGTATAACCCCGAAACGCCTTCCTTGCTAAGTATACTCCATAACGCATCAAGTGCACCATTATACTTGATCGACCCGCCCTGCATACCACTGACCTGCATCTTTCGACGCAATACATCGAATGGATAGGTCAGAGTCTGCGATATTGATCCTGCAAGGGGTTCGTTAGCACCTATCTTTCTTCGACGATCTTCAGGAACGACAAACTGACCTGCCAAGGCCCCACAGCTCAGTTTCCGCGCAATGCTGCTCTTCCCAGGGGGTGTAACAATCCCCCTCAAGAATTCATATGCAGCAAAGTTGATCCCGACGTAAGGAGCAACCCCAACCGCCGTCGTTACCAACCCGCGATACAGCCCCCGCACGCCCCCTTCCTCCTTCATAATCTTAAGGGTCATGCCCCATATTGTAAGTTCTGCCTTGGTATACGGGGAGGTCTTGGCCACTGTAGACGACGCCGTGTGGTATGCGGATGATAGAGCCGTTTTCAGAGGGATCGTGCTCGACACGGTGGCCTTGGGTTTGCTGGGCGCTGCACTGAGGTTCACCGATGCCGTGGCTATTGACAATCGCGAGCGCACGAGGTCTAAGGGGTATGTTGAACCTGCATGCATAATTTTGTCAGTCATCAAGCAGGCAGCCGCTAGGCGATGAATGATCGGAGACGCACAGACAGAGGTTATTCCAGCGAGAGCACCACTCGCTAATCTTTTGGGCGTATCAAGTTCTTTGGATCCATGATGGGTAAACCACTATGAATCGAGACGCGCGACGTCAGCTCGCCCAGCCAATGACAGCTGTCATGAATGATCGCTTACCTTCTTGAGCTGCTCATAGGTCGTAAATTGCACGGCGCTAAGGTGGGTATGGTTAGCCCCTGGCTTACGGTCCGGAAGAACAGCAGACATCCCAAACTCACCTGTAAGGCACGATGCGTAAACAATTGATCCCATTACCTCTCATGAATCCCTTAAAGCCCTCCTCCCTCCACATTCTAACAAGGCTCCTCCAAACGCCCTTGTATTGTGAATCGGATCCCGTAAGCTGTACTTGTCTAAAGAACAACATGCATAAGAAATAATCCATGAATGAAAAATAAGAGGAAAAAAGCACTGTATGATCTTCAGCCGTTCCAGCGGGCTAACGACCGTCCGCGAGGCAGCTCCTGCACATCCTCCAGCTATGAAAGACGAAAGGCGGTCATCATTCCGATCCGTTTCCCCGCCAGATACGCAGAGCAACTCACCGACAAAATAGGATGCCACCTGCGGTGTTAGGAAAATAAAAGAAGATTTCTTTGTAGGTTGTGATTCGACCAGAGCAGTCGAGCTCGACTGAGCGTCAGTAGGCGTTATGCTGGTGGTCATGATGAAATAATGGTAGCAGCTGTACGGTGCATGAACGGTAGAGACTGTTGTATATTGTCGAAGGGTGGATATATCGCTGTAGGATCCTCCCAGAGAGTCTAGTGAATCTAGGAAGGAAGAGAAAAGTCTGGCCGGGCTGTGAGGTAGCTGTGAGCAAGTTGAAGCTGTGAAAGAAAAAGGGCGGAAGGTTAATTGACCGACATCACGTGGGATTCCCTTGTCTTTTCCGACTTGTAATATCCCAAGAGTAATCTCCCTTGTCGATGGCGACACACACACCCATGCACAACACCAGGGACATTCAATCTCATTAAATCCTCATCCCCTTCAGCCCAGTTCAGTCCTCATGACATACCAGAAATAACAGGGCTTACCCGATATATCCTGCTCGCCGTTATCGATAGATTGAGGAAAAGTGCACCACCTTGCACCGTGATTACTTTAGCGCGCACAATCGGAACCAACAGTGTCGCCTGGCTGGCTAAGTATGGCGACCCCACGGAACTCCCTACCTACTCACTCTCCTTCCCGGCTGGACACGTTCATCTTTGATTGGACGATTACATCCCGGTGGTGGTGTTTCGACGCATCAACGTTTCAACCTTCGTTTCAGTCACTAACTCTGATCTATCATTGTAGTCGGCGTTCTTCTGTCCAATACGCTCGCGGAGATTTCACATAGCTTCCGGAATCTGGTTTCAAGCCGCAGCACTCTTATTGGACGAACGTTTGAAGACTCCCGGGCCCCTTCATCACTGACATCATCGCTTATGGTCAACCTTGTAAGTATTTAAAGAGCTGATCGACCGCCTTGGACGAGTTGCTAGCTGGAACTGATGAGATTCCTTCCTTGTTCCGAACCAGGTTTAAGTTAGCATCCCTCGATACAATTCGCTCAACTTTACTTTCTTAGTTCGCGCCGGAGCTCCCGCATCCGGCGGATGCTCAGGGGCCCAGTCGAATGACGTCTACGAAGCCGTCGATCTTCTGTCTTGCTTCTATCCCTTCGTTGGAATGGAAGGCAAGGCAAAACCTCGACCCTATTCCTGGATGCATAACTCAATAGATCCCCTCAAGCACCTTCTGCGAACCACGAAATGATGTAAAAAATAAACCGCATCTAGTGCAACCGAATATTTGGCCATGTAACTCGATATTGTACAAATGAATTAAAGATCCTAAAAATGATTAAAGTAACAGGCACTACTGAGAAGATGCGAATGTGTGTCTGGGCGCCCTTGTGAAAAAGACAAGTACAATAAAACTGGAACCCCGGGAAGGAAAGCTCATGAAAAATGTCATTGAGCATTTGGCGATGTCGGATCCTGCGAATACTCTGGCGGAGCGGTTGTCCCTGAATCCACGCCTGCAACACCAGCGGACACCGCACCCTCAGCCGGAACCGGACCAGCATCAACCTCCTCGGTAATCTGAAGTTCGGGTATAGAAGGCCCCGCACCACCGCCTCCACCAGTTCCCGGCCTTCGTGTGCGTGCAGGAGGAGGCGCCAAGAGCTGGGGCGCAAGGTCTGGACGATATTTAGCCCGCAGCTGGGGAACGATCAACTCTTGCCCCGTCTAATAGAAACCATTCTCATCAAAGGAAGTCCATCCTAATATGCAATCAAGCGCTTACCCCGGAGTTTCTCGACGAGGTGACATCAGACGAGTCTGTATTGCTCGCTGCACCGGCAACGGTGCCCGCCGTCGCAGGCCATATCCCCGTTGTTGGAGGCGTAGTAGGAAGCGACCCAAAAGAAACTTGTGTGCGCAATGTCTCATGTCCGAGTTGGCTCTGAGAATGGCTCTGTGATAACAAAGGAGAAGGTGCATCGCCGACTGGGAGGGGGTTGTAGTTGAATGGCTGGATGATGTCCTCTTCCTTTTTTTCTTGGTGATGGCCGATGATGGAAGACGATCGTCGGCCTGTGCGCCAGCGCCGTACGAAGTAAAGAATCACGGCCAGAATGAAGAACAGTCCGAAGACGCTGCCAACTGAGATACCGGCGATGGCACCCTTGGATAGTTTCGAGCTATGGAGTAGGATTATCTGAGGATGCGCTTAGAAGAGTACAAGAGTCTATACCTCGTCGATGTGGAAGAAGACGCCCTAAGGGAGTGGTACTGAGAACACTGGTATTTGCTTCCGGGAACTAGACAACGCACCGTTGAATTGAAGCTGTTGTGAAGACTTCCGCGTAGTCAACTGCCAAAGTGAGTGGATAGGATGAGTTGAACGGCTGTACAGTGATCTTCAAGGTATGGGATCCGGCACCCAAGTTGCTGCCGTAATAAAGCAACGTCTGTGGTCTGTAGGTCGAACTACTTGTCGTATAATTCGAGGGGTTACCATTATCCATTTGAGCAGAGTAAGGCGCGCCATTGGGACCAACAGGACCATATAATAAGACAGCATCACCTACGAATCCATGTAAAACCCTCTTACTAGGATAAGTACACATGACTCTTACCCTACATAAAAGATTAACGGAATACTTGCGAATGAGATGGGATAACTCACCTGGAAAGTATACGTCACGTAGGACCCAGCGCTCGACGACACACTACAATTGAAGAACAAGGGGTCATAAAAAAAGCAAGAGTAGTAGATCAATACACATACTGTCCATTGCCGCCCGAAAACGTCCCCAGATTGCTAGGATTAGCCGACCACGAGGAATAAGGATAATAACTGAAAGAAGGATCTGAGTCCTGGAAAGTATTCACAATCATAGACTCAGAATCCAATCCTATTGTCGATTGGAATGTTATCTGATTGCCCGTTAGGCACCTGCTTGAGAGTTTGAAATAACAGAACTTACAAAATCCAAGTCGGTGAATGTTTTACCCTGGTTGGTCATTTTCACCGTATGAGCCCCATTCTGCAACGCGACAGTTGCAAAGAGTGTTTTTTGGAAGGAATCCGGGGTGGTTTGGCCATTTACAGGAGGGTACAACTTCGTGTCTATGCCAATTTGATAGAACCCGTGGGTTGAGCGTAACGCTCCATAGATCTGCACGTTGACGCCGTAGAACACAAAGAAAACAGTCGCGCCGTCGACATTCGTTCTCATGTAGCTGCTTTGCGAGTATCTAGATCAGGGTATGAGATATCGCTCGAATCAGCCCCGAAAAGTCGAGAGAGAGACGTACTGGTCAAGAGAGGTGTCATTCTCAGACGTTCCAGCCGTCCAGTCGGACCCAGAGTAGACCAAGAGCGGTGAATAGTCCTCGATGGTAGTCGTGACGTTGGGCATGAAGTCTGCTGGTGGTCTTGTTGGAACAAGGTAAGTCGCGCCAAGTCAGGGAGGATAGTCGGATGTTCCATGGCTAAATTTAAGATCTGTCCAGGATCTGTCAATCCCGCGCTGAGAAAGCTTGCGATCATATGGTTGCAAATAACATAGCAAGTTAAGCACAGCTTCAGGTTGACTCCATGATAGCTATCTACGTAGGCGGGCTACGAGCGGTGATACTGGTCGAACCCATGCTGAGGACGGATTCAGAGCTATTCAAGGCCTGGTGAGTATATACACTTGAGCAAAATCATGCCCAAAGAAAATCAGGGTTCACGGGCATTACTGAAAGGATTGAGTAATCTGGATTGGGGATGATGATAAATTCAATTACCAGGAACAGTTGTGTGGACAGTAGCGCTCAAGGAGCGCTCGGCGCGGTTGAGCTCGGCCATGTCGCACAAGTCTCTGCAACCACCAGTTCCATTCCGTTCACGGCCTTCCCCTCGCTTGTTCAGGCATTTTCACGCCAAGTGTTTGCGGTCCATTGCGTCAAGTGTTGATCAAGTACGCGGAAAGTACTGGTGGTGTGACTTTAACGGCGACGCCACTAGCACGTGCTACTGATCTGACGCGTCAACTTTATTTATAGCATGTAAACAAAACGAGCAAGAAACAAGTCCCGGCACACTTTGAGCCTCGATGAGTATTTCGTCGAGAACCCTTCAAGCTTTGGCTTTACCGATATGCCTACCCTTGCCCCGAGACCGAAATCCAAAGTGTACGACTCCAAGTTGAAGGGCCGTGAGTCGACGCGACGAACGCAGGGTTGAAGAAGGGTTGAAACTGGATTGAATTGTTTTGCTTCTAGCATTTTGTTCTAGCACTTTTTAAGGGCTAATGATGTTCGCTGCTATACTTAGATGAAAAACAAAACCGGCCTGCGAGCGCCAGACGAGCATCAGAATTCATGATGGTCCCGACTTTGTTATTTGTTTTTGTCTGCTCTTCAAGAAACCCGGTCAGCCATCTGGGATTTATTTAAAAGGAAGCGACCACCATGAGATATTGAAAGAGTTATATGAGCAGGTAAGACTCAAGCTTAGTACACTGTTCGGATTGATGATGAGATGGTCAAGAAGTAGGTGAGTACATACTTCATGTTGACGTCATTTCGAGTAGGCCACGATGAAACTTCGAAGCGCGTTAGACTACAAGGCAGCGACCATCCGCGAAGAACGATGACTCAAACCTGCTGGTATTCGGAAAACCTGTGTAACTTGCTACGCCAGGTGGTGTGCATGCTAGACAACATATGCCCTCCCAGACGGTTACCTGTCGCTGTCACCTGTGAACATGCGTTAGTTCGAGACACGACGGTTCCATCCTGCATTTTCCATTGTGCATTCTTTTAACTTCCTCGGACGCCTCGGGCTGCGATCCTTGAAAACAATGCTTAGAGATTTCCTGTTGAAAGTGTACCATTAAGGTTTTACAAGTTAGTAATTAGGTATGATATTCCGGGGGCGCGACAGTATCGCCAGCCGATAGTACGCTGGTTGCTGTTGACGTAACAATCGACCCCGACAACTGCGGTATAATGTTACTTGCACCCGATCTGATTGTCCCCAATGGTGCTGACGGAAGCCCCATCCTTAAACGATCTTTGCTGACTGACCCGTGGTTGTCCTGGAATTCGATTGGCATAAGCAAGGAAACTTGAAAGTTCGAGGCAAGGGGATCCTTACAGCATTCGATGATACGTAATCATCGTACATACCAGAAGCAGGAAAAGTAGATTGGTAACCTGTTGCGATTGCTGGGTTTGAAGAAGATGAGAACGATAGACTGGATGGGTTGTAACTAGGTTGGCTGGCTATGGGCGCGTCTTGGGGTGTCGGTGGGAAGGTGAACGGCTCAACTCTAGGGTGAACGGGGTTCGGTTTTTCTGAGATCGTGCTGGGGTGGTTGCGCCGTTTTCGTATGAAAAGGAAGACGAGACCAGCAAGCGCAAGGAAGGCAAGAGTACTGGTTATAGAAAGCCCGGCGATAGCACCAGTAGGGAAGGTCCTAGAGAACGATGCGTATAGGTGTCACTAACAGCGCAACGCTGATCAGCAGACTTACGACGATGCAGAAATTGCTTGAGTAGTTCCAAAGCTACAAATGCTACTTTGAAGAAGCCTAAATGGGCAAGAGAAAAACTCTTACCTTCCACCAAGAGAGGGAGTAGTGTACACCTCTGCATAGTCAATGGCAAGCGCTTGTCCGGACCCACTCGATGATCCAAATTGTATCTTTAGCGTATGTCCTCCTCTTCCCAGATTGCCTGCATAATATAAGAGTTGTTGGGGCCTGTAAAACTGCTTATTCGTCGTGGAATTTGTCGGAGTGCCACCGTCAACCTGGGCTGAAAACACGGAAACACCATTCGGACCAACTGGACCGTATAACCCCACAGCATCTCCTGCGCATGGCTCGTGAGGACCCTCAACGCTGAATCCTCTAAAAAATACATACCCTAGGCAGATTTCAGTACTTGCTCACGAATAAGTGACACCGAACTTACAGCGAAGGTAAATTCAGCGAAAGCGCCCGGACTTGTTGTGGCACTGTCATTTCCCTACTAAGAACGGCGAGACCCAAAATGATGCAAAGATTCGAACTCACTGCCCAGTGCTGCCTGAAAATGAAGATACAAAATCTGGGGTTCCCCAAGACGAAGCAGGGGAGTAAGAGAAGGAGGGATGTGAGTCTTTGTAAGTGTTCACAATCAACGCTTCATCATCATTTCCGACACTCGTTTGCCATGAAATCTAAATAATGATTTTCACCTAAGCGATGAAGAACAAGGTAAAACAGCGGTCAAACGCACATAATCCACGTCCAAATACGTGTTAGCACCGTTCGTCAATGTAACTGTGTGTACGCCCTTTTGAAGGCTAGTCGAAAACAACGTTTGGTTGAAAGCATCCGGGCTGGCAACTCCATTTCCCGCAGGAAACTGCTGGTTGTCTACCTGGACTTGATAGGGTCCATGGTTGCCACGCTTGGCGCCATATATCCCAACTGAAGTCCCAAAGAATGTGAAGGACATGGTCGTATTTGCACTCTGGGTCAAAGTGAAGCTACTTTGCGAATACCTAGCGGTCCGACCAAACATCAAGCACTATCCTTTGTATGAGAATCAGATACTTACTTGTCCGCTGACGAGTCGGCAGAAGTCCCAGACGACCAATTAGTAGAGTAGATCAGGAAGGGCGAGGTATCCTCAATGATAGCCTGGAAAGAAGGCATTGTAGCACAAACTTTGGCACTTGCTGACGGTTTGCGGATTCGTGAAGCAGTCTGAAGCCTTGTAACATTCAGCCCAGCGGCAGTAGCCGGCCGATGCTTGTGAGTGCCATCTGGAGACTGGCTTCTATAGTGATTAAAGGTAGTTCTTTATCAAGTTCTAAATTTTGACGTGAATACAAACAACGCGTCAACACCACAACCACACAATTTTTGGAGCTCGTTAAGAGTCTGTCCTTCTCCAATCAACGAACGCTGTACAGAAGTTTACAGAACTGAGAAGCATGCGGTTATCAAACCTGGGGCTTAGCCTCTCGTATGGGCCGGGTATTGTAAGGTTCCCTTAGCCCTATTGCCTCCTTGATTATAATCAAACATGTGCGATATATTTCACCTTAAACAAGGGGTAATCGGGCAGTTAAGCGAAGTATTTGACAGATTCCATGACAAATTAATCATTTTTGCATCTTTTATGTAATTAGAACAAACCTATGGGAAGTTTTTTATTCTGACAGTGTGTTTGTCTATTGTGCAAGGGCGACACCCAAATGGGTGACTTTCCGTAACTCAAATCTATAAAAATGAATAAATTTGACCCTTATCGGAGTTTGAAACGAGAACTTCACAGGAGAGTTTATTGAAGTGAATAAACCGTAACGCCAACTGATTAGATTCTATTTGATGTATTTGCTTGCCTTGTACAAACTCACTTCCCTCCCATCTGAGCTGCTCTGAGGTCGTGTAGGCCTGTGGATGGGTTTATTATACTGATTGTTCATCCACCCCGCTGTAAAATTAGACCACACGCTGGGTGAAGCCCAAAAAATCCCAAGTTGAGCTGAACATGGCTGTGGATCAGTGAGTTAGGTGTCAAGAAGGGTGTTTGTAAAGGGAGCAGCAGTTTCCGGGAGGGGATTTTGTAGCCATAAGACATTGACACTTCTAATAGACTCTGTAGTGGCTTTGAACTGCAACAAGAGGGAGCAGAATGCCCCAGCCGTAGGAGAGTAGTAGGGGATGAGGTAGAGCTGACTAAGCCATGTGGGAAGGAATCATACCCAGGAAGGAAAGGTGTCCCCTTGGCAGGGTTGATTCCAGCGTTTGAAATCTGTTCGAGGGGTCTGTACCCTCTGAATAGATTAAGGTTTGTAACTGGGTTCCAACCAGGGACTCCATCAGAGTCGAACCCTTACAAGACTCGGCATCCCGGCAAAGGACCCTAGATTTCGTCGATTTATTCAAATCTAGAGAATTTGTGTTACGGAAAGTCACCCAATGTAAAGTAATTGTTGCCAATATTTTTAAAATGTGTCTTAAGGTACATCCACAGGACAAAAAGCTGTTAAGAATAAAAATTTGTAAATAGAACAGATTTCAGGAACAATTTAGTTTGTCTCTTCGGCACTAGGCAAAACTTTAATTTTTACCAAAGCTTCGCCTGGGGAACACAGTTGTGGACAGATTTAAACAATAAGCACATTAATTGTTTTTATTGCGTCAGCCCCCTTGAACAACCAGCAAACTTACTGTCACAATAAAAAAATTCCCATACCTCTGTTCTAATTACATAACAGGTGCAAAAATGATAAGTTTGTCACGGAATCCGTCAAAGACTTCGCTCAACTGCCCGATCACCTCTTGTTTACAGTGTTTTACCTTGATATGCCAGCTTGATGGACAAATTTGATGTAGAAGCTCAGCGCCAACCGCCGGACCTCCGAACCCCGGAACGCGGGTGTTGTTGAGCGCGCTTGGCCTTGCAAGTTGCAACCTCAAGAAATGCAGACAAAGGCGACTCCGCCAATCAACACAAAAATAAGAGCTGGAATTTTATCGGCCCGATTCTAGCCAAATTCTGCAGCGAGATCGGGTACAAGCACACTAGTCAGCAACGGCGCTATTAACGAAATAATCACGAGATGGCAGGGGAAGGTACCTCTATCTCATAAGCCATAAATGAGTGACAGAGTTTGTCGTCTCCGTCAAAACCGAGCTGTTCCGTTCTGGCATCGGCTTACTAGCCAGACGAGGCATCGTTTCGAGAGACAACCATTGATTGTCCTGATCGAAAGCAGACGTACCCGCTCCGACTAGATCGAAGACGGGACTTCTTCTGGTTGGTGAAGCCTCTGAAATGAGGAGTAGGGGGAAAAGGTGAAGAGGATTGTTACAATCTGAGTTTCATAGCTATACCCGCATTTTTGTCAGGTATACTTACTGTTGAACATAGCATTGAGATCATCTTAGAAAACATACCATTACAACGATAGGTCAGTGGTTATGTATGATATTCCGGAGGCGGAACAGTGTCGCCAACTAGTGGGTCCGTGGTAGCTGGTAAGATGGGGGTCGACCCCGAGGGCTGTGGTATAGTATAAGAGGTATCTGAAGCCATCACTCGCGATCCCAGTGGTGCTGATGGGGTTCCCATCCCAAGACGGTCTTTGGTGACTGGTCTGCGGGCTTCCTAAGATACAAGGGGAGTAAGGACAAGGTAACTCAGAAGCAAAGCAGAATCGTACAGCGGTTGATGTAACATAATTATCGTAGAGCCTAGTAGCAGAAAAAGTAGATGGGTAACCTGTTGTAGTTGTTGGATCCGACGACGAAGTGAATGATAAATCGGATGGGTTGTGATTGTGATTGGGGTGATGATGATTTTGATTGACTATGGAAACATTTTGGGGCGTCGGCTGGAAGGAGAACGGCTCAACTCTGAGGCCACTCATGGTCGGCGTTTCAGGATCTGTCCTTAGGGAGCTGAAGAGGTGGTTTTTGTGTCTTTGTAGAAAGAGGAAGACGACGGCAGCAAGCGCAAGAAAAGCAAGTGTGCTGGTTATGGCGAGCCCAACGGTAGCACCAATGGGGAAAGCCCTAGATAACAATGAGTGTAGGTGCTAGTAGATTCACTACATCAACCAAGAGAGACTCACGAAGCTACACGAACTGGTAGAGTTGTTCCAAAGCTATAGGTTTTGATTTAACAACGCCCACATGGTAAGGCGAGATATTCTTACCTTCCACCAAGAGAAGGGGTAGTGTACACCTCCGCATAGTCAATGGCGAGTGCCTGGTTAGACCCGCTTGACGACCCAAATTGTATCTTTAGCGTATGTATACCGCTTCCCAGATTGCTGCCGTAATATAGCAGTTGTTGGGGTCTGTAAAACTGCTTATTCGTTGTGGAATTCATGGGTGTGCCGCCATCAACCTGGACTGAGAACGCAGCAGCACCACTCGGACCAACTGGACCATATAACCCCACAGCATCACCTGCGCATGGTTGGTATAAAACTCCAGCGCTGAATCCTCTAAGAAATACATACCCTAAGCAGATTTCAGTATTTCGACGCAGGACAATGGATACCTAACTCACAGCGAAAGTAAATTCGGCGAAAGCGCCCGGCGTTGTTGTGGCACTGTCATTTCCCTTGCTAAGAAGGCGAGACGCAAAACGATTCAAACATTCAAACTCACTGCCCGGTGCTGCCTGAAAACGAGGATACAAAATCTGGAGTTCCCCAAGACGACGTGGGGGAGTAGGAGAAAGCTGGATGTGAGTCCTGGTAAGTGTTCACGATAAGAGTTTCAGCATCGTTTCCAACACTCGTTTGCCACGAAACCTGAACATGTCAATTATTCTCCGCAGCAATGATGAGCAAGGGGCAGGACACACATAGTCCACGTCCAGATACGTGTTTGCGTTATTGGTCAATGTGACTGTGTGCAATCCATTTTGTAGGTTAGTCGAAAACAGCGTTTGGTTAAAGGCATCCGGGGTGGCAACTCCATTTCCGATGGGATACTGTTGGTTATCAACCTGAACTTGATAGGGACCGTGATTGCCACGCTTGGCGCCATATATCCCAACATAGGTCCCAAAGAATGTGAAAGACATCGTCGCATTTGCGGCCTGGGTCACAGTGAAGCTGCTCTGCGTGTACCTGGCAGTCCAACCGACATCAAGTATCATCTTTTGTCTGAGGACTAGATACTTACTTGTCCGCTGAGGAGTCGTCTGCGGAGGTCCCAGCCCTCCAATTAGCAGAATAAACCAGGAATGGCGCGGTATCTTCGACGATAGCCTGGAAAGATGGCATGAAGAGCAGGCAAGGTTTCGGCGCTTATTGAGAGTTTGCGGTTCCCAGCGGCCTGTGGGACATTCGAATGTTCAAAGTGGTTGCACCTGGGTTGCACACTCTGCCGGCCGAATGCTGGAGGTTTGGAGCAAGTTTGGAGCGCTCCTTGAGCGCTCCCATAGTGATCAGATGGTTTGACACGCGGATGCGGTATGTAGTGATAAAAGTCAAGTTATATACTATGCCCTATCAGTACTTCGGCAGACCCTCTCAGTCGGCACTTTCCTGATCTCAGACTTTCCACAAAACATCTTGCCACGAAATTTGATACAGGGCCTCCTGGGTATAATCCAATCTAACTCCGCTTTTTTTCGTCAAAAAAAAACGAAGAATTGGCGAAGTTCTGTTTTTTGACCAGTCACGGTCTGTCACGTTCATCCGCCAAAAAATGTGACATTTGTGACCGCCGACTGAGAGGGTCTGCCGAAGTACTGATATAGCATAGTATAGACAACGTTTGATGCCCATGACGAGTCAGACGAGACGGGTCCTCATCTGGAAACAGAACATTGTCTACATAGACCTATGTAGACGTATAGTGATCGGTAGGCCCGTTGATAGCCTCCTCCTATGTAAAGCACTGTAATTTCGCCTTTTTACGGTAGTTCCGGTAGACAGTTCCTAGCCGGTCTACCAGGCTCTACGCGGCCTACCGATCAACCAAATCTCAACAGCGATTCACATCTGATCTATCACATGATCAAGGAGCTTTCCTGTGTCAGGCCAAAAATGCCGAAAAATATCCGAAATGTATGCAGAAAAATATATTGCAGCAGTGCTACTGTACATGCCAACGTAAATGTAGACTACAAGCATATAAACATCCAAAGTGTGTCGGCCACTGCACACTGGAAGGAGCAGGGGATGACGTTGATGTGCAGTCAAAAAGATGGCACCCCGGCACCGTGTGATCGTTGACATTCCCCAGCATCACGCAAATAGTTGTGATGCCCTACCAATGCCCTACTGAAACTTGAACCAAACCGTGATAGCGACGCTGTTGAGTGTAAACACGTTAGCACACACTCAACAAACAGAAGAAATGGTGAAGCTTACTGCCGTGGTTTTGTTGGTCCATAGAAACTACTGTACCTAATGTGCCGTTAGTAAGGTTTATGCAACAAGGTGTTGGTTGGCTCACCAGAGGGAATGTGGGAGCAAACGACTAAGGACCTGCTTGCTGTCCATAGGCTGTCCACGTTAGCATTATACAGGTGGTGTTGCATGCATAGTGGAGCTTACCAGTGGGAATGTGCATGGTGATCAGGGGCAAGGCCTATCAACGGCTGACCTTTGAGTGTTTGTGAAGGAGAGAAGAAGAAGGTAAAAGGACTTGGAGAACGCTTCGATAATTTCGATTGTAAAAAGCGTGGTCAGCCATCAGTGTCCCACGGCCTGTTTTTGTCACTGGATAACCCCATTCGCATCATTCAAGGTACAGATCATCCGCCAAGCCTGATATTCTATGGCGAGTATGAATCTACAGGTAGCTACAGGTCTACCCAAGACTACTACACCTAGGTAGCTCTAGATAAATTCAAGAACTTATGTACAACTACATAATTACAATGAAATTACCCGGCCAAAACGCTGTTCCAGATGCTCGTCAAATGCCTGAGGCCTCTAAAAGAAATCGCTGGTATGTAGATATACAATTCTTGAAGCACGAAGCCTGGATGGATCTGGTCTTGATACTTGAATACTCTACGTTTTTTACATGTAAATCTTTCATCATTTTGTACATTTCACAAAGGAACACCTGTTGTTGCCAGCTTTGTACGACACTGTCTGGAGGGATTCCTTCGCTTAAACCTGTGATGTCGACGCTACAATGGGAAAAGCGGATTATAGACGTGCACCGCAGGTGCGGGAGTCGCAAGGGGGTCGTAGTACAAGTTATGGCCGCAAGTTCTAGAGATGTTGCGTGATGCACGACTTGCATACCACCAAGGACGAATCAAATCATTCACTCTATCGAGACCTTGGCCAAGTTCTGCACGTCGTCGGAGTGAAGTGCCCACAGCGTATCAATGAGGCCAGACAAAAAGCTTCCAGGCCCTTTCACGTCCTCTCTTTGAACTGCCAACTCTGCAGCGACAGTGAGGACAAGCACGCTAGAGGAAAGAGGCGCGTCAATCAGCACCGGCGGTGATGAACCGTAATAATCGAAATTACCCCGCGATGGCTCCAAGGAACATATCCCCTTTTGCCAGCTTCCCATCGCCCTTCTTCTCCTCATCCGAAGCCAAATGTGCCGCTGTGGCACAAAATGCTGCGATGCAACTGCCTAAAACACACCCGGAGCCTGTGATCTTCCCAAGCATCGCATCCCCATTTTTCAGTGACACGACTGACAGGCCATCAGAGATATAGTCTGTCGCTCCCGTTAAAACCACAACACATCCTATTTTCATGAGAATATATTAGAATGTCTCGAGATTGGAAATTATTGACCATACGTTCCCGTTTTGCAAGTGCTTTCACAAACGAAACCGGGTCTTTGAAGCCTGAACCCACACTGTCTACTCCTTTGGAATCGACCTGTCGATTGGCATTTCAATCAATGTTATGGCAAAAATACCCAGCAACCCACCTCTTTCGTTCCGGCCAGAGCGGCCAGTTCACCAGCGTTACCCTTGATGACGCTTGCCTGCCATGTATTCAAGAGTTCTTCGGTTCCAGCATCAGCCTATTCACTACAGAAAAATTCATTCTGAGGGAGACTATACCATTGACAGTCTCTTGCCTGAAAGCACTGGCACCCACTCCAACTGGATCAAAGACAATGGGCTTCCTGGACTGGTTGGCAAAGAACCCTGGAAAACTAGAATCAGAGGGAAAAGATGGACGTATGTTGAAATCATGGGTATACCTCCTTTCTTCATCCCGTCGAAACTCTCTCCCCTTAGAGTCCCGATATTCACTAGAAGGGCTCCGCTAATCTTGGCCAAGTCTTCCATTTCACGGGGCTCAGTGGCCATAATCGGGCTCGCACCCAATGCCAACGTAATATTTGCGGATTGTGTAGCGACGACCGTGTTGGTAATCTACTCATTCATTCAAACCTGCACGAGTTTGAAGATGGACGCTCGATCTCACCTGGTGAACAAGAGGATTCAGACCCCGGATTGTCTCCAAAAGTTGTACGACGCCTTCAAGCACCGCCTCAGGCGACAGATCTCCAGTCACATACAGATCGGATGTCAAACGCGTGTCCAAACCAGGGGGGTGCGGAAAGTCTGCTCGAAAAGCGCTCAGGATGTTAGCGAGCGTTTCCGTCGCTCGACGCGGTTCAGTGGAGGAAACGATTTCCGAGATGACAGCAATGCCATCTAGAGCATGACCTGTCGATGACACGGTCCCGTGTAAGGTGCGTAGAAGATTTGTTGACTTGATACCGCCTGGCGTAGGTATTAACTTGAAGATTTATTCCACAAGACATTGGCCATGACGCACCGATTGCCAAAGCTTTTACGTTGGTCCCATCCAAGACCTCTAACATGACCCCAACCCCACGAACACCTATAATAGGGCTTGTCAGCGACTTGCTCTTCGTCCCCCACACAGCACCAATCCCCACGTAGTCCGCCCCGTCCTTCACGGCCGCCTTGACATGATCGACATTATTACAGCTGACCCCAATGACGGCATCCTTCGGGAGCATCTTACGCGCCAGAGCTATGGGCATGTCATCTTGACCAAGGTGAACACCATGGGCATTTATCGCAAGCGCTACGTCAACGCGATCGTTGATGAGCAGAGGAACGTTGTAAATGTCGCATATGACCTTTGAAGCTCTTGCGATTTTGATGAACTAATGTATCCAGGAGTAACGTTGAGCGAACCAGTGGAATCACTAGCCTCACCTCGCCAGTATCTGTGTTCTTCTCACGGATCTGCACAACAGTAACACCTCCTTGAAGGGACTTGATACAAATCAGCTCCACGTTATCTCATTGTGGAGAGAAAAGCAGGCTCCTTACTTCTTCTAGTGATTCAAAATAGTCCTCCAAACGCGAATTGAGCTCAAGCATAGACAAGTGGAGGTGATATCTGACTCACCTTGCCTGGAGGTAGCAGTTCTCTTCCTGTCACAAGGTAGAGTGAATAATCGATGTCGTTCATGGTGGATTAGAGTTGGATTTCGGCCAGTGGACACCACGACTCTGAAACCGAAGACGTTGGAAGTGAAAAGATAAGATTTTTCGGCGAGTTGAGTATTTGCCGGATGAGATGGCAGTCGTTCTAAGTTTCGGAATTCCCAAGGAATTCCTGACGGCTCTGGTGAAAATGAGTGCTTGAGGGAAGTGGGATTGTGAAAGAGAGCTTACCTCAATGATCCAATTCAACACCGACGGAGGGAAAGGGAACATGGCTCTACCGTTACTAACAAGAAAGCGTGTTCGTAGAACGCGAGAGTATCGTATTACCAAGTGTGTGGTAGTACATACACAGAAAACGTCACAACAACAATACAGCACGGGTAAATGGATAAAGGAGTGAGGTGAGTTATGCATAAATACGGAAGTAACAAGTGCTCTGAATCTGATCTCGAGTCGTGATCTTTTCGGCTAAGGAGCGTTAATAACAAGATTATGCTGGTGTGGCGGGAGCGGGGGCAGGATGTGGACCTGGCGGAAGGAAAACCGGCAATTAGCGCTGCGTTCTTGCGAAAGAAAAAGATTGAAATACTAACCCCCCCTCTCGCCACCTCGTCCGCGGCCCCTCCCGCGACCGCGTTCACCGTCACCGCGCCAGTCACCACCATGGCCACGGTATCCTAAAAATTTATCAGTCAAAACAACATTCTCAACCAAGAAGCAACGACAAGTACCTCCACGGTCACCACGCCTGTATCCACCGCGTTCGCCGCCTCTGAATCCACCACTTTCACCGCGATCTCCACCTCTGAACTCACCACGATCACCACCTCGGAACTCACCACGATCACCACCTCGGAACTCACCACGATCTCCACCTCTGAATTCACCACGATCTCCACCACGGAACTCACCACGATCTCCACCTCGGAACCCACCATGGTGCTCGCCACGCTCGCCACCTCTGAACCCACCATGGTGCTCACCACGCTCACCACCTCTAAAGCCGCCATGCTCACCACCACGGTGCCCATGATATCCACCCCGCTCACCACCACGGAATCCACGTCCACCGTGTCCACCATGTCCACGGGAGCCACCCCTTCCACCCCTTCCACGTCCACCCCGAGCCTGAGTGGTGAACCCGTCATCGTCTTCTTGGCGATGAGGGGCCTCGACGTGGTCGGTGCCGTTCACAATGGGTTCCACTGCCTCTGGGGTCTCAATTTCTGCGGGGGTGGCAGAGCCTGATGCCTTGAACTCTGCCTGGACGTCGGCAATGGGGGGAAGCCCCGAGTCGTCAGAGTCTGCCCAGTTCAGGGTTGCCTTTAGGGTGGTATTTATGAGCAAAGGATGTTCATAAGTACGAAATTGCGCAATTGGCCACATACCTGGACAGGCGCTGGTGTGAGGGAATCCTCCGACACAAGTGCGTTTACCGGTACAGCTTCAGTTTCAATCGTCGATGCTACAACCTCGGGAATGCGTTCCTGAGGCTCAACGGACACCCACTCCACGCTTTCTTTAAGAGATGGAGCCTCAAGTTCGCTTTCTTGTATGAAGTGGAAGCTACCTGATGTGGTGACGTTGAGGACTTCACTAACAGGGACCTCAGGTTCGGTTACGGCATTGGATTCAACCGGTGTTGGGTCCTCCTGCTCTTCCTCAATTGGCTCGTCGGGTGTTGGTGCGCGAGGAGGGTTGAGGACGACCTGTGTGATTTCCGTTATCCGTGAGTCTGTTGTGAGTATAATTAGTGATTTATTGGGATGCGGGGTCTAGTGAGACTCACAAGAGATGCCATCGAAGTTGCCAGTGTCGAACAAGAAACCGTTGAGAACCGCGTGTTTTCTCTCAACATCATCACCAAGGAGGGCATCAGTAGCAGCATATATGGCGGTACGTTCTACGTCATCAGTAATAAAACTTGGAACTTCAGCACCTCGCACGCGGAGGAGATCGACGATGTCGGCTGTTTTTGACAGTAGCTTAGCCTGTATTTGTATACGTGTTAGAATGTTTCCGGGTTATAGAACGAAAAACAAACCTCAGCTGCAGAAACGGCTTGCGCAATACGAGCTTTCTCTGCCTTTTCTGTTTCAACGCGCTTTGCTGCCAATTCGTGCACCAACTCAGATTCATGAACCTAAAAAAATATCATTAAAAAATGGAGCTGCGGTGAACCGTACGCTATTTACCTCGATGGCCTTCTTCACCTCTCCCAATTCCTTTTGAATTGCTTCAAGGGCAGGCAGAGTTTTGATACTCCGTATTTGGTCATCGTTCAATTTCTCAGAATCCGTGGTAGCGTACCCAGCTATCCGTTGCTGAAAACCATTTTAGAGTCAAAGACATGAGTAGAAGAAGACTACAAAAACACACAATTTTCTTCGAGGTTGCTTTTAAGCGCTTATGGACAAGATCAACAATCGGGCTTGGTTTGAGTAAAATTTCTTCTTCGGGGAGGGGGGTGCTGGGATTTTCGGTGGAAGGGACGGTTTCAGGAGCGAGGGTGGGCTCCTGAACCTCGACGGGTTCTGGGGCTTTTTCGAGGACGGCGGCGGCAGCAGCATCGGTAGCTGCTATTGGGGAGTCGGCGTCTTTGGGTTTGCTGGCTTTTCTCTTTTTCTTCTGTGTTTTTGAAAGGGGAACCGGGGGAGGAGCTCCAGGGACGATGCGTTGAGGAACGGGTTCAGGCATGGTGATTGGGGTGGATAAAAAAATGGTTTTTTAGTGCGGATATTCGGTGGGCAGGTTGGAGTAAAAAAGACGATTTGTTTCTCACGACTTGATCATTTTGAAGCCGTTGATGCTCATCGCGTGACACCGACTCTCAGGAGACGTCGACATCGCTGGCAACCAGTACTGGCGATAATAAGAGGGTGCACCTCTCAAATGGACGTGGCGTTGTTTTCAAAGAGGCCTCAGGTGCGTTAGCCTACATTGAAGTGACATCAGACGAATGCCATCCAGATTCATTCATGCACATGGTCATCAATGACCCTTGCAAGAAACTCGTTTATGTACATACTCAATACATACTCTGTGTGCTTTCTGCGCAACAATTCGTGTGCAATATCTTGTGAGTATTCTGTTCACCTATAATGCTGACTCAGCACTGTAGTACTTATTCTTGCTTCCCCCTTCACTAGTACCTCATGACACTAAGCGACGACTTTAGCACAAATCGCCACGTCGTAGGCTTTGAAAGACCTCTTGAAATCGTACTTCCCCCACGTCGGCACCCCGATCTCTGCTTCGACGACGGAAACATCGCTGTGCTTTCTGGGAGCTACTACTTCATCATTCATCAAGGCCTCGTCTGTCGACACTCTGCCCCTCTGGCAACAGCGATCAAGGAGCTCAATTGCAAGCTGCCTGTTTTTCTCGAGACAAGACCCGTTGTAGAACTAAGCGATTCACCAAACGAGCTGTACTATTTCCTCCGTGCTCTTTATGATGGCGTGTGAGTCGGCCCGCCAGGGATGGTCCCGTCGCTGAAGAGTTCTTCTTGCTTCATAAGGTCTACCTTGACTTACAAGATTAAGGACTTTGAGACCACTTCGGCGATTCTACGGCTGTCGACAAAATACGAAGTCGACCACCTCCGCAACGACATCATCCGTATCATGTCTCCAGTATGGCCTAGGACCCTCGGGCATTGGGAGTTTAGAGAAGCTGAAGCTACGAATCAAGCTGGTTTTTACGAACCGCGTTCGATATACCCTCATCCATTGTAAGCACTTGGTTCCCCGCTTCTCCTTATACCATGCCCATCCTCCTTCAATAGACTGGTCATTAACCTTGCACGAGAGGCAAAGGCACCCGAGCTTCTCCCGTCAGCTTACTACGACCTCTCCCGCTGTTCTCCAAGCGACATCGTTATGGGACACCCCGCCTCGCCCACCGACGCCGAGCGCCAATTTCTCCACGACGATGACGTGATGAACGTTTTTCGCGGTAAAGAACACGTCGCGCGCTTTTTGTCCAGCTTCATCGTAAGCCACCTCGAGGGCCGAGGATCTTCTGTGAGCTGCATTTATCGAACCGATCGACTCGAGAACAGTGTGGAAATGATGTCTCAACGTACTTGTCGAGCGTCTTTCGAGGCTATCACTTTTGAGATGGTACGTGACGTCAATGGCGTGGTTTTACATCGGACGACGGACCCGCTTTTCGCGATGATGGATGCGGACCTGATGCAGACGAGGAACGGTCCTCACGGAAGAATCAATGTTGCCTTTCGTGCTTGTGAACCGTGTCGGTTGGAGTTCTCTGCTGCTGTGGATGCTGCTAGGGAAGAGCTGTGGCTAAATTTGCCTGATTGGTTTAGCGTCGAGCTGGAGTCTTGGCCTTGAGATCTTTGCTTGCTCGTGCGTCTTGGATTCATTTACTACGCAAGCATGTCAGTACGAGGGGAATGTAGGCTGTGTTGTGGTGTCCATTGGCTTTCTCGCCAGCAGTTATCACGATTCATGGATCAAGGAAGGTATAACGATTGAGCGAAATATGGTAGGTTTTGTGTTAGAGGCAGGACTTCGCTACACTTCGGCGCACTTTATCGCCAGGAGTCAGATAATGCATATGTTTGACGTAGTGGCTGATACTATTAGTGATGGTGACAAGATAGTGACCCCTTCAACAGGCGTACTTGAGAGCAGACGAGTCAGACAACGGCGAACGCACGAAATTGAATGAAATTTGCGACGAAATTTTGATACTTCTAACGGTGCAGGACGAGGCTTGTGACCCGTTTCCGTGACTCATCATTCTGAAGATCTGTGGCCACCGCCAATCTACCACCGCCGATGATACTAATAGTATGAGGACTCTGACTTCGACTCCAGGTTCAAGAAAAGCATGTCGTGCACAGTCGCCATCATAGGTACGACTCAATGTCTGCCTTCTCAATGACGATTTAACTTACTATAAGCTTTGCATAGGTGCAGGACCAGCAGGTCTTGCCTCCGCCAAAGCAGCACTTGAAGCTGGTTTATCGGCTCGCGTGTTTGAATCAGCAGAGGCTATAGGGGGATTGTGGTCGCCTGCTTCGAAGCTATGTCGTCCATCGATGCGGACGAATCTCTCCAAGTACACTTGCTGTTTCTCAGATTTTCCTTGGCCCGAGAGCGCACCCACATTCCCAACAGCTAGTCAAGTGGGCGACTACTTGGCCGCGTACGCTCACAAATATCTCAAGCCTGCAACGATTTCTCTGGGATGTAAAGTTACTGGCGTGAAGAGTCCGGGAGACGATAAAAGGTGGTCCGTGACATGGTCTAATAGGTCTGGACAGCAAGAAACCGCTATATTTGATCGTCTTATTATCGCATGTGGCTTTTTCTCGGAACCATATATTCCTGCCATCCCTGGCCTCGAGACTTTTCCAGGAACCGTATCTCACTCCTCCTTCTACTCCTCTCATAAACCCTTTGAAGGCAAGCATGTCGCAATAATAGGCGGCTCCCATAGTGGCGTTGAAGTTGCGGATGACATCACCCCTCATGCTGCTTCCGTACACCACGTCGTCCCACGTCAGTTCTGGGTCGTCCCGAAACATCTCCCGCTGGATGTCGAGGATCCTGGGACATCATTTCTCCCTCTAGATTTGGTGCTTTATCGATATCCCACTCCGGTGCAAACCCATTCATCTACACAAGAACGATGGAGAGAAATGAACGAGTATTTGCGTTCTTTTTCTGGGAACCTGTCTGATTTCTCAGCTGACATGAAAGCTGATATGAACTCGCCTCCACACGTTGCTGTTTCGGATATGTACACCAATTTTGTCCGCTCTGGTCGTATCATAGTCCACAAAGGTCATCTTTCTACTATCTTTGGTTCTAATTTGAATCTCGATCCCGAGAACTCGTCACCTCTCTCAAACATGACGGATATCATTTTCGCTACTGGTTTCCGCCCATCTTCGGCATCGACCATCCTGCCACCGTCTCTGCTGTCTGCCCTCAACTTTTCCCCGAACGACCGCTTTCTCCCATTTCTACTCCACCACGGTACCCTGCATCCTTCCTTTCCAAATGCCGCGTTTGTAGGACAATACCGTGGTCCATATTGGGCTAGCATTGAACTACAGGCCCAGTGGTGTGCCGGTTTGTTTTCTGGGTCGCTTTCGTGGCCTTCTCCCAACCAGTTCGAAGAAGGCCTTGCTTTGGAGAAACAAGTTATAGACAGCAGACCTAGAGCGCAATGGCCGAGGGAATATGTGAAATTTTGCAGTGACTTGGCTCAAACAATAGGAACTCCACTTTCGCCTTCTTGTCCCGGGCCTAACAAACGTCTCATTCAGCCACATGATATCTTTGCTCCGCATCGTCTCACACGTCCTTTCTGGTTGCCATCTTCCAATCACCAATGTGTCACTGAAGAAACCCCCTCGCTCCTAGATACCCTCGAGCATACCCTCTCTCAATCTGCAAATTCAGCTCTCTTCGTTGCAGCGGCTATCTTCCGCTCTCTTCATGGAACCTGGGTACTGAACCGAACCTACACCTCCCATCTCCCTGACTATCCCTCTGGGCCAAGCATTGGGACAGCAGAATTTACCCCCAGAAAGATTTTATCGGAATCGCACCTCGAATCCGATCATCAAATTTACGAAACGGAATACTTTTATTCAGAAAAGACAGAATTTAGCACCTCAACGGGGCTCAAACTTTCTGGGACGCAGCGCTACATTTATCGATATGACGAATCCAAAGACAAACTCGAAGTATTCTTTGCACAGCGGGACGACGCAGTTTCACGTGGCAGTCGTTTCCACCAGGTCATCATCGAACCTCCTTCGTTAGACGCTCCCCCTATCCAAGCCTCTCAAAGTACGATGTTGCCATGGAGGGCAAAGGCCAGTCACTATTGCAGTCCGGATACTTATGATGGGTCGTACACGTTTTTCTTCAAGGGTGCAGATCTCGAGAAGTGGAAGATTGAGTATGTGGTCAAGGGGCCAAAGAAGGATTATACGATGGAGTCTTGGTATTCGAGAATGTAGGATTCTATTGGTGTTGAGCTACAGCAGATGGTACGAGCCAAGTACGAGCAACGAGTCGCGTCTAAGGTCGGCGGGAGCTCCACGGCAGGATTCACTTTTGTAATTCGAAGTTCAGCTCCGAGGTTTCCTCCACGATCTCTTCCAATATGTGAGCAGAGGACTTGGGTAACTTCCGTAGGTCTGCCCATGATTCGTCTTCGATTTCTACCACTGTGACTTTTGGGATTGAAATCCCCTTTTTCCCCCTGACGGTCTTATGCTCTGAATCCGAATCCTCTGAATTCAAGGATAGGAGAGCTGCCAACTCAACATCCGACTGATTGAATTTAGCAAGGTCGACTTGCTCCGCAGCGATCCTTTCAGAGACCAAAATGCTAAAAGCATTCTGATACATTGTTCAAAAATGCATTCTGGGTTCAAATTGGAGTATCCTACAATTTATCACAAGTAAAGTGAGCTATTCAAATATTTTTCTGGCCTGCGGCGCATAACATGACAAGAAAAGCCTGTAGGGAGGTGAACTGCTCAAGCAGCTGCCTATTTGGGTGTTAAAATTTCCCAGGTTCCAGAACAGGTGTTAACTACATTACTGTGATTTCAGACATTTTGCCTATCAAATTTTACTGACCACATAAGTAGAGGTAAACATAGAATACAGGTATTTTTTTTCTCAGCCTGCGGTGCAAATTATGGTTTTGTGGAAGATTGTGTGTGTTAGAGGCTGCCTGCCTATTCGGGTGTTAATTTTGATGGCAATCCCAATTGGGTGTTAATTTTTGATTGGGGTGTTAAATAACGCCCGATTAGGCATTATTTTGTTCCAGACATGGCACCTGAGCCTAGTGTTGCCGCGAGGTGAACCAAAGCGAATCAAAGTGGGGAAATGTGTGCACTTCGATCCACTTCGGTCTTTCGAAGTGAATCAAAGTGAATTCAGTGATCCCTGTAAATTGATCAGCCAATAATATTGTTCGCATTCTTGGTGCTGAACATTGTAGTAACTTGTCGTGTACTTGAATACATGATGTAGTATTTACTTAGTATCACCCAGGTACTTTAGTATCAATATCTTTCGAGTTCTGAAATAAATCCCCGTCAAAAGCAGCCTCCGTTGAGATAGTGTAATCCTTCTTGCACACTTCACAAACAAAGAAAAGAGAGAAGGAGGATGAAGAGCAGGGCTCTCATCTGCAGGTCTGCCTTCATGCTGAAAATGGTGGGGCGGGGGAGTGAAATACAAGCTGGGCATCAGTCGGGTACTGGCACATGTGCTGCTACTGTTGCGCTACTGGATCTTATATTGGCGTTGTCCATGTCATTCAGCTATGAGATCAGCAACGAAACTGAGATGGTTTTCTCATATGAGAACTTCAGCACTCGCAAAGCCTCGATATTCTCTGTGAAAATCTTGTCGCGTTGCAGAGAACAAATTTCTTTTGAGACTTTATAGTCGCCATGCTCACCCCTCTTTCCTAAGCAAAATTTATCATACGACACTCATAAATTGAAAGAAACTGGTACTATACATTCAGCCACATAAAACTGGTGTGATTTAAGATTGTATTGGGGAAGGGAGGGAGGAGAAAGAGGGAGAGTGTCGAATCGCAACTGTAAAGAGTCTAAAGACCACTAAACGCGCCTCGACGCGGTGCTTCACGTGCGCCAACCTTCCTTTTCTAGCCATTATTGATGGCCATCACAAATTCACCTCGACTCACTTCGATACCTCGAAGTGACACAAAGTGGTGTGATTTTTGAACCGAATCGAAGTCACATTGAAGTCACTTCACTTCGACGGCAACACTACCTGAGCCTTGTTTCCTGCAGCTCTGAAGTGTCATCATTGGCCTCAACAGACATCCCTGATCTTTTGATCTTGACCTCAATAACAAACTGATGAATAATCTCAACAGTGTGAGCCCTTTGGAGACCACATCACCCAATCTAATGCTCCACAAAACATCAACTTCAAAGGAATCCACGCTTATCTGAACCGTGATAGTTGCTGAAGTGAACAGTTTGAGATGTGCCATGAAGCAAATACTCAGAATAGGCGAGGAACTGAGCCATGGCTCCTGGTTTGGAATGGACTCAATGAAGCAAATTCAGAGACCAGAGACTTGCGTATTCTGTCATAAAGGGAATGAGTGATCAATTCATCAATGGCCTAACCCTTTCGACACTGAACAAGTCCAGGAAGAAGGTGTTCAATGATCTTGTGACTCTTGCCAAACCTCACCTCTGCCAGATCGCTATCACCATGCTTGGTGTCCCTCTCCTCAAGCTTATCATCATTCACTGACTTTATCTGTGTACTCTGAAACATTGTATCCACATGCCCTACTACCTTATGGTAGAAACTGACCCCCATACCATCGCTCCTCATCTTCCCTCTCTTATTGTCATTATGTGCACCATTCACCACTTCCCAAACAAACTCCTGTCCCTCACAATCAAAATTTACCAACTCATCCTTCTATGCTCCCTTTGTCCACTAGCAAGACAATGCTAGTTACTCCTCTATTGCTGATTGCTCATGCTCTTGTGACTGTAAGATTTCTACGTAATATCCTGCCTCCTTATGGCATGAACACAGTGTATGTGGTATTCCATAAACTAGACATGAAATCCAGTCCGGTTAGGGGAAACACTATGATATTGCAACTGTATAATGTCCTGCCACCCTCTGGCACGAACATGGCTCATGCAGTATTCCATAAGCTAAACTTGAGGACCTGTCTGGATAAAGGAAGCACTGCAAGGTTGCAGCCTGGGTTCCCTATACCTTTGAATGGTCAAGCCACCGGAGCCCTGGTGACGGAGTTGGTAACACCTACCGTGCTTGCTCTAATCAAGTTTGCATTGCTAGCAATTATGCTATATAAGGTCAAGCATGAATGCGACTGTGAACCCATTTGCCACCTCCTCAGTATTGAAGACCTCTTGTGGAATGGAAATAAAATGGGACCTCCACCAAAAATTGCCTTGTCTTCCCATCAACTCCTTGCTACCTCCCCTTCCATCACGATTATCAGATGTCCTAACATATAGATTGAACAGTCCAGCCTGATTTACAGCCTGAGCCCCCAGGTTCACCGGATTACCAGATTTAAATCCTGGTGAATGAGCTAGTTGAAATTGCTGAGTTGATGGAGGCAGACCCTGCGTGATCTGAGTGGGAGGTCAGAGATGAGGATGCTACAAGAATATGAGGACGGGACGGAAATTAATTACTCAACTAGTGTTTGGAAGTCCGGTCACAGGACTGGAAAAAGACTGTGACCAGACCGGACTGTGACTGATCAAGACCGGAAATTAATAGGACTGACAAAGACCATAACCGCGGTTTGGTCTATGGTCCTCTATGACTTTCAATAATTCAAGACCAAGCAAAAACTGAATTAACCAGTCAAAGACCGGTCTTTCGTGCTCGAGTCTTGAGGGCCAAACTTAGAATAGATTGAACCTCATATGTTTTTGATGAGAACCAAATAGTAATGTTCATCAACAAACAAAGTATTTTCTTCTCAACCACCACCACACCACCATCCCTGCAACCACCTCCAATCCGTCACCATTGCCACCACCAACCACCACCTCTCGCAATCATCCTTCAACTGCCGCCAACTATGCAGAAAATGATGACAACTTGGCAAGGCCATGTCACCACCCAACGGATGAACGACGACGATGGACGGCAACAACATGGCACATCAATGGGTGTCCCACGTTGTCCAGATAGTGACAATGATGACTCATGTCGTCACTATCTACATTACTGGAGGTGAGCAATGTGACTGCTCTCCCTCTCACCTTTATTCACACAAAAATCAGGGCATGTTGTTACAGTGATGTGGCTGCAACCACAACCACCCCCTCCCTGTTCGACCACCCCAACCATCTCTGCACACACTAACGGTGATGACGATGTGGCCACCCCACGTCACCAACTGAATCAATGAGCCCACGTCATTTCGATGACAACTTGGCATGACAACAACACCCAACGACGATGCCTGCACATGCTAACGGTGATGATGATGTGGCCACACCACATCACCAACTGAATTGTTGAGTCCACGCCATTTCAACGATGATTTGGCACGACGACAACACCCACAAATGGCAGGTAGCGGCCAGAGATGACCACATAGGTTGACATCGATCCAGGTGAGCAACCATTACCCCCTTCCCCCTCTCCTTTTTTGACATGAGAAGCAGGGGTCACGTTGCCATCGATAACATGTCAACCAGTAACCCATGAATGACGATGTTTACACACAGATGGACAACAGGAATGACGATACATGAATGAACGACACAGATGGCATATGTTGATGGCAACATAACAGAAGAACAATGACGGTACATGGACAGATGGCGTATGTTGACAAGGACCTGGTGTGTCAACGAATGGTCAAGTTGGATGTGAAGACATCCATAGTTACCTGTGTGCATTGTTACCAAGTCGTGTACAGTGACCCCCTCCTTTGTACATTAAAATATTTAGTATATTGTTGTTTCTTGGCCACCTGACCCCTACAAAGACCGGTTTAGACCAGTTGCAAACTGGTTAAGACCAGAACCAGTCAAAACTGGTCTCGTAACCGCAAAAGACCGGTCTCTTGTGGTTCGGTCCGGTTTTTTGAAGTTTTTTGAATTGGGAGGACTGGTTATGGTTACGGTCTAAGGCACTGAGCACCAAAAAGCCGGACCGGACTGGACTTTCAAACACTATACTCAACGATGCTCCAATCTCACAGGGGGGGCTTTGTAACGGCATGGTAGTATATACTCCTTGCATGATCTAGAATCATTGTATTTACATGTATTTGTCCCCATGTTGTATAGCATTGTGTTCACAACAAATATACTTTACTTTGCAACCACATCATATATTACATGTGGATGGAGTCACCCCCATACTATATGGCTAGGCAGCCATACACCTCCCCTCCAGGATACCAGAGTCCTGTGCTGGGTGATCACACCCCAGTTCCTGGGTCACAAGATAACCTTAACGCAGTATCGCCTCATGGCACCATGTCACAAGCTCTCTCTCACATACCCCAGATATTCTCTGCCGCCATCTCACACTCACGCCTTTGTCAAGAAGTCCTGATCAACCCTTTGGTTTCAGATTTGGCCTGGTTGTGTTCAAACATTCACAGCATCAGCATTCCCTGTGATGCTGAAAAATCCATCTGGCGGATGTGCAGAAAGGCCATGGTGCCATGTCTGGAACCAAAAAGACACCTGATTTGGACATAATTCTGAAAGTGGTAGTTCCATCAAACCCTACTTTCCATTTCAGTTCTTCACAATCTGCAAACAATAGTATAAGTCCACAATGAGCAAGCATAAGGAACGAGTGCAGGCTCATTATCAGATAAGATAATGGTTACGTGTCAGAACGAAACCTTGTGTTTGTACTCATAAGTACAAACATTTATGTATGTCTCCAAATCCTAGACAAGGAGACTACATTTCCTTGTCCTTCAGACTTTTGTTCTGACATGGTAAAAAGAGTCCCTTCAGCCTCAGTGAATTTTTTGCATTTTTCAATGTTTTTTCTGGTGCATCTCATGATGACTGACAGCGCTCAACCCTCTCAAAGCTCTCAACCCTCTCAAACTGTGGCTTCTGGTGAAAGTTCTCAGACAGCCACTACGCCTGTCTCTCAGACAGCTGCTACATCTCTTTCTCAGATGGTGGCTACACCTCTATCCAACTCTTTTGTTCTTCCAACCAGTGTTCCCCAGACTCATACTTCACCAGCCATTATTAAAATGCTCAAGGGCCTTCCCTTAATTTCTATTCTCCAGATGAACAAAGAAATTGAAGACAAAAATGCCTTAAGGTCTCGGAAGACTTTTAATCACATCTCCAATCCTGCTGTCCACACTGAACCTGGATCTGACAAGGCTTCCTTGGTTTCTCTGGATGAAGTGGACCTGAACCGTTTTTGCATTCCTTCTTTCGTCGCTTCCTTTCCAAATCTGATTTATGCCAAGCTGGCTAAATGGATTGCCGACGAGGAGATTAAGGACAAGCAGAAATTGAAAAGGAAGACTAATGATGATGCTAAGCCTTCTGCAGAACAGGCTAAGATTGCAAAGCGACATTGCATGAATGGTCAAAAAATGGTACCTTGGGTGGTAGGAGTTCCATGGCAGGCCACCTTTGCTCAGAGCCTCTTTGACACTGAACTCTGCATCACTGTGCCTTTGCCTAAGTTCTTTCTTAACAAGAATTTGAATATCTTGAATGTCAAAGCTTCTACTTTACTGATGACAAAAACTAATCCAAATCCTGGTGAAACAAAGGGTACTGTTATTCTTGACATTGAAAAACTCTCTGTGTGTTTTGGGAAGGAACTCTCTTTATCTTGTAGCCAGTGGATGGAAGCTGCTGGCAATATGTATCTTTTTCAAAAAGAACAGGATGAAGAAGGCACTGGCAAAGCTCATAGCAATTGGTACAATGACCATTTTTGCTTCTACACTGCCCAGGACACTAAAGATGAACTTTACGATGCTTGGAAATCTGATGAGCTGAAATTCCAGAAAGAACATTGGGTAAAATATGGCGCATTCGACGCTTCTCATTACTATCAAGCTTACAAGCTTTCCGAGAAGCAGTGCGAAATGATGGCTGACATTCATGGGATGATGGGCTCTGAACCCACCAAGACTCCTTTCAGTGTGACATTTGGAAAACCCATGCCACGACCTGCCACTCGCTCTTCTCAGCCACATCCTCAGGCTTCTCAGCTCTTTCAATCAGGCAGCAGCAGATCTTCCTCCTCGACACCCAACTGCCTTATCTGCACTGAGCAAGGCCACGATGCAACCCAACATGCTGACAGCATCACAGTCATCAAGTTCAAATCAGACGGAAAGGCCATATGGTCAAAGTACAGTGACCACAAC
Source organism: Laccaria bicolor S238N-H82 (assembly GCF_000143565.1). Classification (NCBI taxonomy): domain Eukaryota; kingdom Fungi; phylum Basidiomycota; class Agaricomycetes; order Agaricales; family Hydnangiaceae; genus Laccaria; species Laccaria bicolor. The sequence continues at coordinate 1,386,469 of NW_001889876.1, forward strand.
CTCCTCACTCCTGATAATTGGGTCATTTGCATTAGCTGGAATCTCAGAGGTGACCAAGGGCACCCATGTTCTCATAAAGATGAATGTGCCCACCTCTGCTCCTTCTGTGGCAGCAAGTGCCATCACGCCTTCTCATGGACTTGCCGTTCCTGACCCTCAAACTGATGTGTTTCTTCAGGTGTCGCTTTCGCTTCCCCTTTCTTACTCTGATTTCTCAGCTTCCATCATTCCTTGCCCCTCTTTGCCCAGCACCTCTTCAGACAAGTCTTTGCTTTTTCACAGAATCCTGCACCCATACAATCCTGATGCCTTCGATTTCTTATTGCACAAACACAACCTTTTCCACAGTTATCCTCTACTTCCCTTCAATCTGCGCTTCAGCTTTCCCATTGGGCACATGCCTCCACTTCCCCAAACCATCATCATGCCTAATAACCCCTCCATCCTCTCTTACCCTGACACCGTCTCTGACTACCTCACTAAAGAAGTCAAGTCCAGCAGGCTTTCTGGCCCCTTTTCTCAGGAAGGGGTAGAGCGGATTCTGCATGGCCCATTCCAATCATCATCCCTTATTGTTTCTGTTCAACTGCAAGAACCTGGGGTGCCTGACAAGCTTAGAGTTTGTCAACACCTTTCCAAGGCTTCCAAACATCATGTGTCAGTCAACTCATACATCCATAAGGATGAATTTCCTACGTGTTTCGACACCACATCTAAAGTTGCGGATATTGTGAGCAACCTTTCTTTCCATTCTTTCCCCCACCTTTCTTCCTTTCCGTTACACATCTCCTTTGTGTTTCATGCATGGAGATGTCTTCTTTATTAGCACTGGCCTCTCGTCCAGTCGCTCTTTGGGTATTTTTGCTCTGTGCAAGTTACCTGTCCTCTCATATCATCTTTCCTGTTCTGTGTCTCTGACATGATGATTATCATCTCCCACGCGTTGAGCGTGATGACTCCTCTCCCACACATTGAGTGTGATGACCCTCTTTCATGCGTCCAGTGTGATGATCCTCTCGCTCACGTTGGGTGTGATAATGTTTTCTGTATTATCTTTGGAGTTGTCATCGGCATTTATCTTTCATACCATATCATGCACATGCCTTCTCTCTCATCTTCTTGTTTGATCTATTCCTCACCTCCTGTGTATCTCACTCATGTCTTTGATTCCTGTACAGATCTCTCATGCACCTCCTGGAACATAGGCGTGCACTTTTGATATTAAAAAGTTCCATTGCACCTGTCCGGTTCTTCCTTCCCACAAGCCTTGGCTCATCATCCAAGGACCTTTTGATGATTTCTTCATCAATCACACTCACCCCTTTGAGGCCGCATGTGCCAGCAGCAATGCTGGTATGATTGCAAATGCCATTGTCGACATCTGGCGAGCAGAAGGGGTCTTCCCAGTGCTGAAGTACGAGGATGATTTGAAGGCTTTCTGATTCCCTTCACCATCTGGTCCTTTCGTTGATGGTGACTTTCACTATGACTATGATCAGGATGAGATGCTTCGCCACATTTCTTCCCTGGGAGTACCTTGGCATGACAAGAAGGGAGATGAACGGTTTTCCTTCGTGACAACCTTCATTGGGTTTCTTTGGGACATTCCTCAGAAGCGTGTTAGCCTTCTGGAGGGAAAGAGAAACAAATTCCATCAGTGTGTTCTCCAATTTCTCATTGACTTTGAAGGTCGACCTTGCCACTTATGCAATGTTGAAAAGATTCATGGCTCTCTTTGTCACATCACCTTCGTTTACCTTGATGGTCGTTCCCATCTCCCATCCCTTTCTAACTTTGCATCTACCTTCCATGGTGACGAGTTCCTTACGAAGTATTCCCTGCACTCACTAATCACTGACTTGAAGTGGTGGTTAGTGAAGCTCACTTTGACAGGGGTATATTGGTCTCTTCGCCCTCTTGACCCTTTATCAGACCTCGGGTTGTATGTTGATGCCTCCACATTGTGGGGTATCAGTATTATCATCAGTGGCAAATGGGTGGCCTTCCAACTCTCATCTTCTTCATCAGGAAAACAGTCTGACGTGATAGATTGGCCTTATTTACGTAGACTATGTAGCTCTCATAGGTCATTGTAGGTCGCCGCTAACCTCTGTAGGGTATGGTAGGTACATTTAGTTGGATTTAGAGCATGGAAAGATATATAGGCTACAATAATATACATCATCACAGAGAGGTCAATCTGAAGTCGGGTATAGTACCAAAAGTCTCAATGATGTCATCAACATGGAATGGTCGAAGTCAAATGACATCCTCGGTTAGTGAAAGACTTGGTGCTCGTAAAACATAGCTAGATCAATATATTTGTTGAGAGAAAAGGTTTTCCAATTGTCGAGGATTTCGAGGTGATTCCACTTGGCAGGAGAGAACTTGGTGCCGAATTTTGGAATGAGATGGCAGCCTAAGACGACGTCACAAAGGGGCACAACCTCAGAAATGGGCTGATTGTGGTGGGAAGAGCGAGTAACAAAGTGGAGGCCTGAGTCAGGATTGGGGGATCGCAGCAGGTTGAACCATTCAATATAGGCAAGGTATTGTGGAAGGGAGTGGTCACGACGCAAGTGATCTGGGAGAGTAAAAATTACTCGCATCTGTGCTACCCGAAGTCCTGTGGGTAGATAGGTATGAATAAGATAAAGTCTTAGCATGTAATAGGTGATTGACGTACCTTCTAAGCATGTGCCCTTGGTGGCCTGGTTTCCCTTCTCACTTTCACTCCTGACAAGAACGGTGTCGAAGTTTTCAGGTGAGTCGTGTTTCCGCCCCAGAGTAAGTGGCATTGCACGGATCTGTTGCAAGGTGCCAACACATCCAACAGCAGCAAGGTCCTTTAAATGAATTGAAAGCTGTTTGTAGATGTCGAACATGTCAGTTGTGTTTGGAAGGGTTGGCTGTTCAGGAGGTGGATGTGCGCGTCGGATAAATCTAGTGACCGAAGTAAGGAAGTCTGGCGTGGAATTGGGTGACGATGTCCTTGAGCTTCACCTGACGAAAGCCAGGGTTGACCGCAAGGAGATGGGTGGCAGGTAAACCAGAGTGGGATGAGACTTTGTCGTCATTGTCATCGACTACATCAGTGTGGCTGGCACTGCCATGGCCAACTTTCTCATGACCACTTTCATCCACATCATTGTCATTGAGGTCCTCACTGTCCAGCTCTTCCTGGCTTTCGCATTGCAACAGCCAATCGAGATACTGTCCAAAACGTGCTGTTGCTTCCCACCTACCCAACCATGTCGCCATCTGTTGTATGAAGTCACGCTTATTACTTGCCCAATAACCCTCCTTCGCAAAGTCAATGTGAAGCCTTTCTGACCACTCCATATTGTATCTGCCGGCAGATCCACGTGACTTGATGGAGGCAAGGTAGTGCATCATCTGATGAAGTTTTGGTATGTTGAAATGCTCTCGAACACCTTCTCGTATTAAAATTTCTTTGTTGTCATGAAAGGTCTTCAACACATCTTGGAGCACGTTCAAGGTTTCCGAGGTGTGTACCTGTAACCAAGCATAGTAGATGAAATCAATCACGGCCCTTGCAGTTTGTAAAACATGTGGCTGAATGGCGCCAACAAGAAGGCCCACGAACACATGCTGCATCTCCTTGTGCTTGGTGCCAGTCCATTGCGAAACATTCGATATCCTATTCTTGAAGTGCCAAAGCCCTGGGTACCCTGGCTTGCTCTGATATCGGTCATCCAGTTCAGCTTCCCCCACTATCTCAGTGCACCATTTCACGAGGTGGTCATGGAACATCCCTTTGTGAAGCTGATGGAGTAGGTCTGGCGTAAAGCAGGAGAAGATATCGGTATGAGGGAGATCCACCCAGAATGGTTCCCAGACTGGATGAATCCCTTCATCATTAAATTCAGGAACCCGCCGACCAGACTTCTTGTGAGAAAGTATGACCTTTGTCCTTTCTTTGTCGCGTAACAATGATTCCACAAACATCCCCCTTTCTCCAGGTAACACCCAACATCTCGGGCAGTAGCTCTCTTTACAAGCTGCCACCAGGCACTGTTCAGGGAAATCGGCAACATACACAGCCAGGAGTGGGTAGACATGGCAGACAAAACCATCTGTGCAGGTAACGTATACTCCGTTATTCCCAGCATCAATAAGCAGTGCTAAAATATTCTTCATGCAGTAATGAAACAACCGATAATCCTCCTGAGAGCGGGCAGCCTCTGTATAATTATCCAATTTGGTGATGGGTAGGTACCCAATCAGAACAGTCGCATGTGCACTAGGCTTGCGCCACTTTTCCTTATCGATATTCCCAATGGTAAGATAGACCAGCCATGCCTTCTTGTCCCCTCGAAAATTGGTCAGGTGCATTTTATCTAGTGTTTGGAAGTCCGGTCTTATGACTGGAAAAAGACCGTAACCAGACCGGACCAAGACCGCAAAAGACCGGACCTGCGGTTACGGTCTTTTATTTTTGAAATGTAAAGACCGCAAAAAAACCGGTTAACGTGAACCGGTCTTGACCGGTTTGGACCGGTCTTTTGTAGCCCCTTAAATACCCTTTAAAACGCACCCAAGAACGTACGATTTGGTAAAAAAACGAGAGAGATATGAATTAAAATGTAAATTACTTTTGGGAATAATAGATGTACCAGACTTATTTTATAGAAGCACCAATTCCTAACGGAATTTAACGTTATTGGGCTCGTTTTGAAGCTATTAGAGATGTTAATAAATCTACCGATTCATAATTTTAAAATATTGGCCTAAAGACCGGTCATAAACCGGTTAAAACTGATGCAGACCGAAACCGGTCTATAGACCGCAAAAAACCGCGGTCTGCGGTCTTTTTGCGGTCCGGTCTGGTCTTTTGACTTCTGGGGAAAAGGCAGACCGGTTACAGTTACGGTTAACGCCCATGGGCATCAAAAAACTGGACCGAACCGGACTTTCAAACACTAATTTTATCAGTTGATATAATGAGCGCTGCGACTGTCGATCCAACAGGTAACATTTTCTGGAAAATGTTCAACATGTGAATGACAGCTCATTGTGATGGACTGAAATACCTGAATTTCTCACCACCACTCAGCTGTCCACGTCTCATCAAACACCTGGTTAGTCCCCTCCTTATCTTTGAAAACTTGTTCAGGTGCATAGTGTAGAGCCTCTCAGAGACTCTCATTGCTCATTAAGTCCTTCACGACTTCAACAGGATTTTGATGCCAAAGCTCGAGTTTCTCAGCAGGCATTGGCTTCCCATCATCATTGATGCAGTTTCCTGGTGCAGTAATGATCTCACATGTCCACAGATCCCTGCGAGTGGGCAATGCATCAAGCTTCTTCAAGAAATCTCGGTTATTCTTGTAAGATGGCTGCATTCGATCACACATCTATTACACAGACTCCATCAGAGATCAACGTAAATGTTCACACAAAAAACGTACAATAGGAAGCTTCAGGTAAGCATCCACCTGCTTTTGCCCCACATTTTGCAGTAACCACTGCGCTAACTGCCATTCAGCTTCATCCGCGAATGGTCCCCATATCGGATCACCCTCTGTCTCTTGCTCCCGGCGTATTCTCTCAAACATTGTAGTGCCTCACCCCCATGTAGCGCCTGCTTTTGCAGCCTTGGGAAAGTCTTCGACATAGCGGACATTGTCGTGGAGTGGGTTATCTTCATCTGGAACTTCCTCAACTGTCACTCGTTCTGACCTTCTTGGCAGTGCATCCGGAACATGAGGTTCTGGTGGTTCAAGAACAAAGTCATCCATGTTGTCGAGGTCTTGGTCCAGCTGGAAAACAACTTCTGGCTCGTCTTCAACAGGATGTTCAGCTGGGGTGGGAGCGCCTTCATTATTTGTCCCAGAAGATTCTGCGACTTGTTCTCCAGCTGGTGGTGCAGGTATGTCATCCCAAATGCTCGCGGCATACTGGCCAAACTCGGCTTGACGTGCATGATGACAGTTTGGTGTATTGTTAATGTGCCTTTTTAGCCCTGCGAGACTTGGAAAGGGGCCCTTTTGACAAAATCCACAGAAAGTGATAATTGGCTCAGGCGGATCCTCATGGACCCTTGTCGTCTTTCTCAAGTGGGTTTGGCGGGGAGGCATGTTTGCAGTACGTGCTCTTGATGGACAGATTAAAATTGGAGCTAACGCTGATCCTTAGGTGTCTCACACATTGACTCTCCGCCCCCGTTACCCTCTGCCCTGTTACACATTGCTACCAATCACGTTACTGACGCATTGCTGAAATCACATCTTTGTTGATGTTGAAAAGTCTACACTGCCACCTCCCGCTCCTATTTAAACTCAAACCACCATGTTGTCTTGCCTCATCTTCTAAAAATTAGCATGCTCTTTCCCCTTCTACTCTCTTTCATCACAGTTTTTTTACTCAATATGCCTCCTTGTCTATGCACGTCCACTCTGAAAACCACTTCAGCCCCCCCTGTTGTGGTTGAATCAACTTCTTCTGGACGTGCTCGCACTCTATCATCGAAGCAACAACAGCTGGGTAAGTAAAACTTCTTGTATATATTATTAATCATTGGGTTCAACATTTGTTCAGATACCAACAAGGCTCTCAAGCAGGCATCAGCCAAAGACAAGGCATACACTCAAGCCCTCTGTGCTCATCAAGCACAGGAAGCAATCATGGGCTATCAGGCAATCCTGATACAAGCTCCAGCACCTCCTTCAGCAGCTGCCAATGCTGATGGCTTGGAACCAGAGTCCGAGGATGACGAAAACCAGCCTGCCGCGCATGGTCAAGGGGTCAATTTCTTTCTGCAGTGTTATCTTTTTCTCGTACTAAATTATTCAATCTAGTTCACATCAGTCACTCTTCAGCTGATCATCAAAACATCTGTGTGTGATGGTCGCCTGCTGACTCATTGTGTTCCAATTGATAAAGAAAATTTCAGCCCCTCCTTCAAAGTATGTAACATATGCCTGCTCTCAATTTCTATGCTACACATTACATAGGTACCAATGGGGGGACCATCAAAGAACCTTGTTCAACGGGTCAGCAGTCAACCTGAGGTCTTTACCTTCCCCGGGTTATTCCGTATGGAATCCATGTGGAATCCATGGAATCCATGGATAATTCCATATGGAATCCATGGAATCAATGTTTGCTGAGGACCCAGCCATTTCCTTATTCCATAGACCTCATGGATTCCATATGGAATGACCATGGAATGGTCATGGAATGATTAATTCCATATGGACTCCAACACCACTCCATATGGATTCCATTGGATTCCACATGGAATGCAGGCATATCCACCTTGGATTCCATGGAGCAGTCCACATGGATTCCATGGATGACCATTATACCATTAGAATACAGTATTTATAGTGTCCTTACTATATTTAAGTAAAAATAGAAATTTTACATCTACAGGAATTGAACTCTTGACCTTGTCAATATTAACAGTGCTCAAACCAACTGAGCCACAAAGGCATTATTATATGCTAAAGTAAAGGTATGTATATACCGCCTTTTGTCATGTGGCGTCTCAAACGTGACACGACGCATTGCCAATGCCACGTCGTTTCTTCCTTCCACCATCACCATCACCATCCACCCCACCATTTCAAGCCACGACGACCGCCCGCGACATCGACGTCGACCACGACCACGACGACGACCTCACTGACGACGACGACCACGCTGACGGTGCACGACGACACGCAACGTCGTCAACAACGACCCCGCCATTGCAAGAGCCACACGACGTGGCAACGCCACGTCACACGGATGGGAGGCGACGACAACCATGCGGAACGTCAATGGACGTTCCGCCTCGACTGCAGCCCAGGTAAGTGGACTGGGTAACCCCTCCCAGTCCACCTTTTGACAACAAACCAGGTGCCACGTCACGGTCAGCGACGTGGCAACGAAACGACGGACGGACACGACAACCGACGAGCCCGCCCACCCACAAACGACGCACACCACCCCACACGACCCCCACTGCCCACGAGCGCCCAGACACGACACCGAACGCCCACGACACGACAACCAAACGAGCCGCAACCGCACGCAAACGAAAACGGACGCCCAGCAGACGAAGACGACGACACGACCCCACTGCCCGCCCACGACAACGACTGCCCACGAGCGCCCACGACACGACAACGAACACCCACGCATGACAACGAACACCCACGAGCGCAACGCAAACGCAAACGCGAAGACGAACAAAACGGCAACCCACCCCCACGGACGCCAATACAGCCCACCACCCACGACCGACGACGACGCACGCCCACGGACGAAGACGCGCGCCCACGCACGGAGGATTCCGCTTGCGTCAACGGAAATGGGCAACGACGAGCCCAGGTGAGTC